>NW_028159391.1:0-631000 GCF_964263955.1 Coregonus lavaretus | reverse complement strand
TTTTCGTTCAGCACTGGAAGTAGGAGGCGCGCTCTACAATAGGCAAGGGTTTTCAAGTCTGCAAGTACGTCTTAAGCTGAGTTCCATGAACATTGTCCAAAATCATGTTTTAGGCCAAATCCACAATGCGACCAGTTCAGCATATGAGAGGAGACACTGTTTGAGTGTAACAAACGTGAAACATTTCTTTTAGCCTTTTCGCATGAAAACAGGGTCCAAAATCATGGGTTTTCGTTCAGCAGTGGAAGTAGGAGGCGCGCTCTACAATAGGCAAGGGTTTTCAAGTCTGCAAGTACGTTTTAAGCTGAGTTCCATGAACATTGTCCAAAATCATGTTTTAACCAAAATCCACAATGCGACCAGTTCAGCATATGAGAGGAGACACTGTTTGAGTGTAACAAACGTGAAACATTTCTTTTAGCCTTTTCGCATGAAAACAGGGTCCAAAATCATGGGTTTTCGTTCAGCAGTGGAAGTAGGAGGCGCGCTCTACAATAGGCAAGGGTTTTCAAGTCTGCAAGTACGATTTAAGCTGAGTTCCATGAACATTGTCCAAAATCATGTTTTAGGCCAAATCCACAATGCGACCAGTTCAGCATATGAGAGGAGACACTGTTTGAGTGTAACAAACGTGAAACATTTCTTTTAGCCTTTTCGCATGAAAACAGGGTCCAAAATCATGGGTTTTCGTTCAGCAGTGGAAGTAGGAGGCGCGCTCTACAATAGGCAAGGGTTTTCAAGTCCGCAAGTACGTTTTAAGCTGAGTTCCATGAACATTGTCCAAAATCATGTTTTAACCAAAATCCACAATGCGACCAGTTCAGCATATGAGAGGAGACACTGTTTGAGTGTAACAAACGTGAAACATTTCTTTTAGCCTTTTCGCATGAAAACAGGGTCCAAAATCATGGGTTTTCGTTCAGCAGTGGAAGTAGGAGGCGCGCTCTACAATAGGCAAGGGTTTTCAAGTCCGCAAGTACGTTTTAAGCTGAGTTCCATGAACATTGTCCAAAATCATGTTTTAACCAAAATCCACAATGCGACAAGTTCAGCATATGAGAGGAGACACTGTTTGAGTGTAACAAACGTGAAACATTTCTTTTAGCCTTTTCGCATGAAAACAGGGTCCAAAATCATGGGTTTTCGTTCAGCACTGGAAGTAGGAGGCGCGCTCTACAATAGGCAAGGGTTTTCAAGTCTGCAAGTACGTCTTAAGCTGAGTTCCATGAACATTGTCCAAAATCATGTTTTAGGCCAAATCCACAATGCGACCAGTTCAGCATATGAGAGGAGACACTGTTTGAGTGTAACAAACGTGAAACATTTCTTTTAGCCTTTTCGCATGAAAACAGGGTCCAAAATCATGGGTTTTCGTTCAGCAGTGGAAGTAGGAGGCGCGCTCTACAATAGGCAAGGGTTTTCAAGTCTGCAAGTACGATTTAAGCTGAGTTCCATGAACATTGTCCAAAATCATGTTTTAGGCCAAATCCACAATGCGACCAGTTCAGCATATGAGAGGAGACACTGTTTGAGTGTAACAAACGTGAAACATTTCTTTTAGCCTTTTCGCATGAAAACAGGGTCCAAAATCATGGGTTTTCGTTCAGCAGTGGAAGTAGGAGGCGCGCTCTACAATAGGCAAGGGTTTTCAAGTCCGCAAGTACGTTTTAAGCTGAGTTCCATGAACATTGTCCAAAATCATGTTTTAACCAAAATCCACAATGCGACCAGTTCAGCATATGAGAGGAGACACTGTTTGAGTGTAACAAACGTGAAACATTTCTTTTAGCCTTTTCGCATGAAAACAGGGTCCAAAATCATGGGTTTTCGTTCAGCAGTGGAAGTAGGAGGCGCGCTCTACAATAGGCAAGGGTTTTCAAGTCCGCAAGTACGTTTTAAGCTGAGTTCCATGAACATTGTCCAAAATCATGTTTTAACCAAAATCCACAATGCGACAAGTTCAGCATATGAGAGGAGACACTGTTTGAGTGTAACAAACGTGAAACATTTCTTTTAGCCTTTTCGCATGAAAACAGGGTCCAAAATCATGGGTTTTCGTTCAGCACTGGAAGTAGGAGGCGCGCTCTACAATAGGCAAGGGTTTTCAAGTCTGCAAGTACGTCTTAAGCTGAGTTCCATGAACATTGTCCAAAATCATGTTTTAGGCCAAATCCACAATGCGACCAGTTCAGCATATGAGAGGAGACACTGTTTGAGTGTAACAAACGTGAAACATTTCTTTTAGCCTTTTCGCATGAAAACAGGGTCCAAAATCATGGGTTTTCGTTCAGCAGTGGAAGTAGGAGGCGCGCTCTACAATAGGCAAGGGTTTTCAAGTCTGCAAGTATGTTTTAAGCTGAGTTCCATGAACATTGTCCAAAATCATGTTTTAACCAAAATCCACAATGCGACGAGTTCAGCATATGAGAGGAGACACTGTTTGAGTGTAACAAACGTGAAACATTTCTTTTAGCCTTTTCGCATGAAAACAGGGTCAAAAATCATGGTTTTTCGTTCAGCAGTGGAAGTAGGAGGCGCGCTCTACAATAGGCAAGGGTTTTCAAGTCTGCAAGTACGTTTTAAGCTGAGTTCCATGAACATTGTCCAAAATCATGTTTTAACCAAAATCCACAATGCGACCAGTTCAGCATATGAGAGGAGACACTGTTTGAGTGTAACAAACGTGAAACATTTCTTTTAGCCTTTTCGCATGAAAACAGGGTCCAAAATCATGGGTTTTCGTTCAGCAGTGGAAGTAGGAGGCGCGCTCTACAATAGGCAAGGGTTTTCAAGTCTGCAAGTACGATTTAAGCTGAGTTCCATGAACATTGTCCAAAATCATGTTTTAGGCCAAATCCACAATGCGACCAGTTCAGCATATGAGAGGAGACACTGTTTGAGTGTAACAAACGTGAAACATTTCTTTTAGCCTTTTCGCATGAAAACAGGGTCCAAAATCATGGGTTTTCGTTCAGCAGTGGAAGTAGGAGGCGCGCTCTACAATAGGCAAGGGTTTTCAAGTCCGCAAGTACGTTTTAAGCTGAGTTCCATGAACATTGTCCAAAATCATGTTTTAACCAAAATCCACAATGCGACCAGTTCAGCATATGAGAGGAGACACTGTTTGAGTGTAACAAACGTGAAACATTTCTTTTAGCCTTTTCGCATGAAAACAGGGTCCAAAATCATGGGTTTTCGTTCAGCACTGGAAGTAGGAGGCGCGCTCTACAATAGGCAAGGGTTTTCAAGTCTGCAAGTACGTCTTAAGCTGAGTGCCATGAACATTGTCCAAAATCATGTTTTAACCAAAATCCACAATGCGACCAGTTCAGCATATGAGAGGAGACACTGTTTGAGTGTAACAAACGTGAAACATTTCTTTTAGCCTTTTCGCATGAAAACAGGGTCCAAAATCATGGGTTTTCGTTCAGCAGTGGAAGTAGGAGGCGCGCTCTACAATAGGCAAGGGTTTTCAAGTCCGCAAGTACGTTTTAAGCTGAGTTCCGTGAACATTGTCCAAAATCATGTTTTAACCAAAATCCACAATGCGACCAGTTCAGCATTTGAGAGGAGACACTGTTTGAGTGTAACAAACGTGAAACATTTCTTTTAGCCTTTTCGCATGAAAACAGGGTCCAAAATCATGGGTTTTCGTTCAGCAGTGGAAGTAGGAGGCGCGCTCTACAATAGGCAAGGGTTTTCAAGTCTGCAAGTACGTTTTAAGCTGAGTTCCATGAACATTGTCCAAAATCATGTTTTAACCAAAATCCACAATGCGACCAGTTCAGCATATGAGAGGAGACACTGTTTGAGTGTAACAAACGTGAAACATTTCTTTTAGCCTTTTCGCATGAAAACAGGGTCCAAAATCATGGGTTTTCGTTCAGCAGTGGAAGTAGGAGGCGCGCTCTACAATAGGCAAGGGTTTTCATGTCTGCAAGTACGTTTTAAGCTGAGTTCCATGAACATTGTCCAAAATCATGTTTTAGGCCAAATCCACAATGCGACGAGTTCAGCATATGAGAGGAGACACTGTTTGAGTGTAACAAACGTGAAACATTTCTTTTAGCCTTTTCGCATGAAAACAGGGTCCAAAATCATGGGTTTTCGTTCAGCAGTGGAAGTAGGAGGCGCGCTCTACAATAGGCAAGGGTTTTCAAGTCTGCAAGTACGTTTTAAGCTGAGTTCCATGAACATTGTCCAAAATCATGTTTTAACCAAAATCCACAATGCGACCAGTTCAGCATATGAGAGGAGACACTGTTTGAGTGTAACAAACGTGAAACATTTCTTTTAGCCTTTTCGCATGAAAACAGGGTCCAAAATCATGGGTTTTCGTTCAGCAGTGGAAGTAGGAGGCGCGCTCTACAATAGGCAAGGGTTTTCATGTCTGCAAGTACGTTTTAAGCTGAGTTCCATGAACATTGTCCAAAATCATGTTTTAACCTAAATCCACAATGCGACCAGTTCAGCATATGAGAGGAGACACTGTTTGAGTGTAACAAACGTGAAACATTTCTTTTAGCCTTTTCGCATGAAAACATGGTCCAAAATCATGGGTTTTCGTTCAGCAGTGGAAGTAGGAGGCGCGCTCTACAATAGGCAAGGGTTTTCATGTCTGCAAGTACGTTTTAAGCTGAGTTCCATGAACATTGTCCAAAATCATGTTTTAGGCCAAATCCACAATGCGACCAGTTCAGCATATGAGAGGAGACACTGTTTGAGTGTAACAAACGTGAAACATTTCTTTTAGCCTTTTCGCATGAAAACAGGGTCCAAAATCATGGGTTTTCGTTCAGCAGTGGAAGTAGGAGGCGCGCTCTACAATAGGCAAGGGTTTTCAAGTCTGCAAGTACGTTTTAAGCTGAGTTCCATGAACATTGTCCAAAATCATGTTTTAACCAAAATCCACAATGCGACCAGTTCAGCATATGAGAGGAGACACTGTTTGAGTGTAACAAACGTGAAACATTTCTTTTAGCCTTTTCGCATGAAAACAGGGTCCAAAATCATGGGTTTTCGTTCAGCACTGGAAGTAGGAGGCGCGCTCTACAATAGGCAAGGGTTTTCAAGTCTGCAAGTACGTCTTAAGCTGAGTGCCATGAACATTGTCCAAAATCATGTTTTAACCAAAATCCACAATGCGACCAGTTCAGCATATGAGAGGAGACACTGTTTGAGTGTAACAAACGTGAAACATTTCTTTTAGCCTTTTCGCATGAAAACAGGGTCCAAAATCATGGGTTTTCGTTCAGCAGTGGAAGTAGGAGGCGCGCTCTACAATAGGCAAGGGTTTTCAAGTCCGCAAGTACGTTTTAAGCTGAGTTCCGTGAACATTGTCCAAAATCATGTTTTAACCAAAATCCACAATGCGACCAGTTCAGCATTTGAGAGGAGACACTGTTTGAGTGTAACAAACGTGAAACATTTCTTTTAGCCTTTTCGCATGAAAACAGGGTCCAAAATCATGGGTTTTCGTTCAGCAGTGGAAGTAGGAGGCGCGCTCTACAATAGGCAAGGGTTTTCAAGTCTGCAAGTACGTTTTAAGCTGAGTTCCATGAACATTGTCCAAAATCATGTTTTAACCAAAATCCACAATGCGACCAGTTCAGCATATGAGAGGAGACACTGTTTGAGTGTAACAAACGTGAAACATTTCTTTTAGCCTTTTCGCATGAAAACAGGGTCCAAAATCATGGGTTTTCGTTCAGCAGTGGAAGTAGGAGGCGCGCTCTACAATAGGCAAGGGTTTTCATGTCTGCAAGTACGTTTTAAGCTGAGTTCCATGAACATTGTCCAAAATCATGTTTTAGGCCAAATCCACAATGCGACGAGTTCAGCATATGAGAGGAGACACTGTTTGAGTGTAACAAACGTGAAACATTTCTTTTAGCCTTTTCGCATGAAAACAGGGTCCAAAATCATGGGTTTTCGTTCAGCAGTGGAAGTAGGAGGCGCGCTCTACAATAGGCAAGGGTTTTCATGTCTGCAAGTACGTTTTAAGCTGAGTTCCATGAACATTGTCCAAAATCATGTTTTAACCAAAATCCACAATGCGACCAGTTCAGCATATGAGAGGAGACACTGTTTGAGTGTAACAAACGTGAAACATTTCTTTTAGCCTTTTCGCATGAAAACATGGTCCAAAATCATGGGTTTTCGTTCAGCAGTGGAAGTAGGAGGCGCGCTCTACAATAGGCAAGGGTTTTCATGTCTGCAAGTACGTTTTAAGCTGAGTTCCATGAACATTGTCCAAAATCATGTTTTAGGCCAAATCCACAATGCGACCAGTTCAGCATATGAGAGGAGACACTGTTTGAGTGTAACTAACGTAAAACATTTCTTTTAGCCTTTTCGCATGAAAACAGGGTCCAAAATCATGGGTTTTCGTTCAGCAGTGGAAGTAGGAGGCGCGCTCTACAATAGGCAAGGGTTTTCAAGTCTGCAAGTACGTTTTAAGCTGAGTTCCATGAACATTGTCCAAAATCATGTTTTAACCAAAATCCACAATGCGACCAGTTCAGCATATGAGAGGAGACACTGTTTGAGTGTAACAAACGTGAAACATTTCTTTTAGCCTTTTCGCATGAAAACATGGTCCAAAATCATGGGTTTTCGTTCAGCAGTGGAAGTAGGAGGCGCGCGCTACAATAGGCAAGGGTTTTCATGTCTGCAAGTACGTTTTAAGCTGAGTTCCATGAACATTGTCCAAAATCATGTTTTAGGCCAAATCCACAATGCGACCAGTTCAGCATATGAGAGGAGACACTGTTTGAGTGTAACAAACGTGAAACATTTCTTTTAGCCTTTTCGCATGAAAACAGGGTCCAAAATCATGGGTTTTCGTTCAGCAGTGGAAGTAGGAGGCGCGCTCTACAATAGGCAAGGGTTTTCAAGTCTGCAAGTACGTTTTAAGCTGAGTTCCATGAACATTGTCCAAAATCATGTTTTAACCAAAATCCACAATGCGACCAGTTCAGCATATGAGAGGAGACACTGTTTGAGTGTAACAAACGTGAAACATTTCTTTTAGCCTTTTCGCATGAAAACAGGGTCCAAAATCATGGGTTTTCGTTCAGCAGTGGAAGTAGGAGGCGCGCTCTACAATAGGCAAGGGTTTTCATGTCTGCAAGTACGTTTTAAGCTGAGTTCCATGAACATTGTCCAAAATCATGTTTTAACCAAAATCCACAATGCGACCAGTTCAGCATATGAGAGGAGACACTGTTTGAGTGTAACAAACGTGAAACATTTCTTTTAGCCTTTTCGCATGAAAACATGGTCCAAAATCATGGGTTTTCGTTCAGCAGTGGAAGTAGGAGGCGCGCTCTACAATAGGCAAGGGTTTTCATGTCTGCAAGTACGTTTTAAGCTGAGTTCCATGAACATTGTCCAAAATCATGTTTTAGGCCAAATCCACAATGCGACCAGTTCAGCATATGAGAGGAGACACTGTTTGAGTGTAACAAACGTGAAACATTTCTTTTAGCCTTTTCGCATGAAAACAGGGTCCAAAATCATGGGTTTTCGTTCAGCAGTGGAAGTAGGAGGCGCGCTCTACAATAGGCAAGGGTTTTCAAGTCTGCAAGTACGTTTTAAGCTGAGTTCCATGAACATTGTCCAAAATCATGTTTTAACCAAAATCCACAATGCGACCAGTTCAGCATATGAGAGGAAACACTGTTTGAGTGTAACAAACGTGAAACATTTCTTTTAGCCTTTTCGCATGAAAACAGGGTCCAAAATCATGGGTTTTCGTTCAGCAGTGGAAGTAGGAGGCGCGCTCTACAATAGGCAAGGGTTTTCATGTCTGCAAGTACGTTTTAAGCTGAGTTCCATGAACATTGTCCAAAATCATGTTTTAGGCCAAATCCACAATGCGACCAGTTCAGCATATGAGAGGAGACACTGTTTGAGTGTAACAAACGTGAAACATTTCTTTTAGCCTTTTCGCATGAAAACAGGGTCCAAAATCATGGGTTTTCGTTCAGCAGTGGAAGTAGGAGGCGCGCTCTACAATAGGCAAGGGTTTTCAAGTCTGCAAGTACGTTTTAAGCTGAGTTCCATGAACATTGTCCAAAATCATGTTTTAACCAAAATCCACAATGCGACCAGTTCAGCATATGAGAGGAGACACTGTTTGAGTGTAACAAACGTGAAACATTTCTTTTAGCCTTTTCGCATGAAAACAGGGTCCAAAATCATGGGTTTTCGTTCAGCAATGGAAGTAGGAGGCGCGCTCTACAATAGGCAAGGGTTTTCATGTCTGCAAGTACGTTTTAAGCTGAGTTCCATGAACATTGTCCAAAATCATGTTTTAGGCCAAATCCACAATGCGACGAGTTCAGCATATGAGAGGAGACACTGTTTGAGTGTAACAAACGTGAAACATTTCTTTTAGCCTTTTCGCATGAAAACAGGGTCCAAAATCATGGGTTTTCGTTCAGCAGTGGAAGTAGGAGGCGCGCTCTACAATAGGCAAGGGTTTTCAAGTCTGCAAGTACGTTTTAAGCTGAGTTCCATGAACATTGTCCAAAATCATGTTTTAACCAAAATCCACAATGCGACCAGTTCAGCATATGAGAGGAGACACTGTTTGAGTGTAACAAACGTGAAACATTTCTTTTAGCCTTTTCGCATGAAAACAGGGTCCAAAATCATGGGTTTTCGTTCAGCAGTGGAAGTAGGAGGCGCGCTCTACAATAGGCAAGGGTTTTCAAGTCTGCAAGTACGTTTTAAGCTGAGTTCCATGAACATTGTCCAAAATCATGTTTTAACCAAAATCCACAATGCGACCAGTTCAGCATATGAGAGGAGACACTGTTTGAGTGTAACAAACGTGAAACATTTCTTTTAGCCTTTTCGCATGAAAACAGGGTCCAAAATCATGGGTTTTCGTTCAGCAGTGGAAGTAGGAGGCGCGCTCTACAATAGGCAAGGGTTTTCATGTCTGCAAGTACGTTTTAAGCTGAGTTCCATGAACATTGTCCAAAATCATGTTTTAGGCCAAATCCACAATGCGACCAGTTCAGCATATGAGAGGAGACACTGTTTGAGTGTAACAAACGTGAAACATTTCTTTTAGCCTTTTCGCATGAAAACAGGGTCCAAAATCATGGGTTTTCGTTCAGCAGTGGAAGTAGGAGGCGCGCTCTACAATAGGCAAGGGTTTTCAAGTCTGCAAGTACGTTTTAAGCTGAGTTCCATGAACATTGTCCAAAATCATGTTTTAACCAAAATCCACAATGCGACCAGTTCAGCATATGAGAGGAGACACTGTTTGAGTGTAACAAACGTGAAACATTTCTTTTAGCCTTTTCGCATGAAAACAGGGTCCAAAATCATGGGTTTTCGTTCAGCAGTGGAAGTAGGAGGCGCGCTCTACAATAGGCAAGGGTTTTCATGTCTGCAAGTACGTTTTAAGCTGAGTTCCATGAACATTGTCCAAAATCATGTTTTAACCAAAATCCACAATGCGACCAGTTCAGCATATGAGAGGAGACACTGTTTGAGTGTAACAAACGTGAAACATTTCTTTTAGCCTTTTCGCATGAAAACATGGTCCAAAATCATGGGTTTTCGTTCAGCAGTGGAAGTAGGAGGCGCGCTCTACAATAGGCAAGGGTTTTCATGTCTGCAAGTACGTTTTAAGCTGAGTTCCATGAACATTGTCCAAAATCATGTTTTAGGCCAAATCCACAATGCGACCAGTTCAGCATATGAGAGGAGACACTGTTTGAGTGTAACAAACGTGAAACATTTCTTTTAGCCTTTTCGCATGAAAACAGGGTCCAAAATCATGGGTTTTCGTTCAACAGTGGAAGTAGGAGGCGCGCTCTACAATAGGCAAGGGTTTTCAAGTCTGCAAGTACGTTTTAAGCTGAGTTCCATGAACATTGTCCAAAATCATGTTTTAACCAAAATCCACAATGCGACCAGTTCAGCATATGAGAGGAAACACTGTTTGAGTGTAACAAACGTGAAACATTTCTTTTAGCCTTTTCGCATGAAAACAGGGTCCAAAATCATGGGTTTTCGTTCAGCAGTGGAAGTAGGAGGCGCGCTCTACAATAGGCAAGGGTTTTCATGTCTGCAAGTACGTTTTAAGCTGAGTTCCATGAACATTGTCCAAAATCATGTTTTAGGCCAAATCCACAATGCGACCAGTTCAGCATATGAGAGGAGACACTGTTTGAGTGTAACAAACGTGAAACATTTCTTTTAGCCTTTTCGCATGAAAACAGGGTCCAAAATCATGGGTTTTCGTTCAGCAGTGGAAGTAGGAGGCGCGCTCTACAATAGGCAAGGGTTTTCAAGTCTGCAAGTACGTTTTAAGCTGAGTTCCATGAACATTGTCCAAAATCATGTTTTAGGCCAAATCCACAATGCGACCAGTTCAGCATATGAGAGGAGACACTGTTTGAGTGTAACAAACGTGAAACATTTCTTTTAGCCTTTTCGCATGAAAACAGGGTCCAAAATCATGGGTTTTCGTTCAGCAGTGGAAGTAGGAGGCGCGCTCTACAATAGGCAAGGGTTTTCAAGTCTGCAAGTACGTTTTAAGCTGAGTTCCATGAACATTGTCCAAAATCATGTTTTAACCAAAATCCACAATGCGACCAGTTCAGCATATGAGAGGAGACACTGTTTGAGTGTAACAAACGTGAAACATTTCTTTTAGCCTTTTCGCATGAAAACAGGGTCCAAAATCATGGGTTTTCGTTCAGCAGTGGAAGTAGGAGGCGCGCTCTACAATAGGCAAGGGTTTTCATGTCTGCAAGTACGTTTTAAGCTGAGTTCCATGAACATTGTCCAAAATCATGTTTTAACCAAAATCCACAATGCGACCAGTTCAGCATATGAGAGGAGACACTGTTTGAGTGTAACAAACGTGAAACATTTCTTTTAGCCTTTTCGCATGAAAACATGGTCCAAAATCATGGGTTTTCGTTCAGCAGTGGAAGTAGGAGGCGCGCTCTACAATAGGCAAGGGTTTTCATGTCTGCAAGTACGTTTTAAGCTGAGTTCCATGAACATTGTCCAAAATCATGTTTTAGGCCAAATCCACAATGCGACCAGTTCAGCATATGAGAGGAGACACTGTTTGAGTGTAACAAACGTGAAACATTTCTTTTAGCCTTTTCGCATGAAAACAGGGTCCAAAATCATGGGTTTTCGTTCAGCAGTGGAAGTAGGAGGCGCGCTCTACAATAGGCAAGGGTTTTCAAGTCTGCAAGTACGTTTTAAGCTGAGTTCCATGAACATTGTCCAAAATCATGTTTTAACCAAAATCCACAATGCGACCAGTTCAGCATATGAGAGGAAACACTGTTTGAGTGTAACAAACGTGAAACATTTCTTTTAGCCTTTTCGCATGAAAACAGGGTCCAAAATCATGGGTTTTCGTTCAGCAGTGGAAGTAGGAGGCGCGCTCTACAATAGGCAAGGGTTTTCATGTCTGCAAGTACGTTTTAAGCTGAGTTCCATGAACATTGTCCAAAATCATGTTTTAGGCCAAATCCACAATGCGACCAGTTCAGCATATGAGAGGAGACACTGTTTGAGTGTAACAAACGTGAAACATTTCTTTTAGCCTTTTCGCATGAAAACAGGGTCCAAAATCATGGGTTTTCGTTCAGCAGTGGAAGTAGGAGGCGCGCTCTACAATAGGCAAGGGTTTTCAAGTCTGCAAGTACGTTTTAAGCTGAGTTCCATGAACATTGTCCAAAATCATGTTTTAACCAAAATCCACAATGCGACCAGTTCAGCATATGAGAGGAGACACTGTTTGAGTGTAACAAACGTGAAACATTTCTTTTAGCCTTTTCGCATGAAAACAGGGTCCAAAATCATGGGTTTTCGTTCAGCAGTGGAAGTAGGAGGCGCGCTCTACAATAGGCAAGGGTTTTCATGTCTGCAAGTACGTTTTAAGCTGAGTTCCATGAACATTGTCCAAAATCATGTTTTAGGCCAAATCCACAATGCGACGAGTTCAGCATATGAGAGGAGACACTGTTTGAGTGTAACAAACGTGAAACATTTCTTTTAGCCTTTTCGCATGAAAACAGGGTCCAAAATCATGGGTTTTCGTTCAGCAGTGGAAGTAGGAGGCGCGCTCTACAATAGGCAAGGGTTTTCAAGTCTGCAAGTACGTTTTAAGCTGAGTTCCATGAACATTGTCCAAAATCATGTTTTAACCAAAATCCACAATGCGACCAGTTCAGCATATGAGAGGAGACACTGTTTGAGTGTAACAAACGTGAAACATTTCTTTTAGCCTTTTCGCATGAAAACAGGGTCCAAAATCATGGGTTTTCGTTCAGCAGTGGAAGTAGGAGGCGCGCTCTACAATAGGCAAGGGTTTTCATGTCTGCAAGTACGTTTTAAGCTGAGTTCCATGAACATTGTCCAAAATCATGTTTTAGGCCAAATCCACAATGCGACGAGTTCAGCATATGAGAGGAGACACTGTTTGAGTGTAACAAACGTGAAACATTTCTTTTAGCCTTTTCGCATGAAAACAGGGTCCAAAATCATGGGTTTTCGTTCAGCAGTGGAAGTAGGAGGCGCGCTCTACAATAGGCAAGGGTTTTCAAGTCTGCAAGTACGTTTTAAGCTGAGTTCCATGAACATTGTCCAAAATCATGTTTTATGCCAAATCCACAATGCGACCAGTTCAGCATATGAGAGGAGACACTGTTTGAGTGTAACAAACGTGAAACATTTCTTTTAGCCTTTTCGCATGAAAACAGGGTCCAAAATCATGGGTTTTCGTTCAGCAGTGGAAGTAGGAGGCGCGCTCTACAGTAGGCAAGGGTTTTCATGTCTGCAAGTACGTTTTAAGCTGAGTTCCATGAACATTGTCCAAAATCATGTTTTATCCAAAATCCACAATGCGACCAGTTCAGCATATGAGAGGAGACACTGTTTGAGTGTAACAAAAGTGAAACATTTCTTTTAGCATTTTCGCATGAAAACAGGGTCCAAAATCATGGGTTTTCGCTCAGCAGTGGAAGTAGGAGGCGCGCTCTACAATAGGCAAGGGTTTTCAAGTCTGCAAGTACGTTTTAAGCTGAGTTCCATGAACATTGTCCAAAATCATGTTTTAACCAAAATCCACAATGCGACCAGTTCAGCATATGAGAGGAAACACTGTTTGAGTGTAACAAACGTGAAACATTTCTTTTAGCCTTTTCGCATGAAAACAGGGTCCAAAATCATGGGTTTTCGTTCAGCAGTGGAAGTAGGAGGCGCGCTCTACAATAGGCAAGGGTTTTCATGTCTGCAAGTACGTTTTAAGCTGAGTTCCATGAACATTGTCCAAAATCATGTTTTAGGCCAAATCCACAATGCGACCAGTTCAGCATATGAGAGGAGACACTGTTTGAGTGTAACAAACGTGAAACATTTCTTTTAGCCTTTTCGCATGAAAACAGGGTCCAAAATCATGGGTTTTCGTTCAGCAGTGGAAGTAGGAGGCGCGCTCTACAATAGGCAAGGGTTTTCAAGTCTGCAAGTACGTTTTAAGCTGAGTTCCATGAACATTGTCCAAAATCATGTTTTAACCAAAATCCACAATGCGACCAGTTCAGCATATGAGAGGAGACACTGTTTGAGTGTAACAAACGTGAAACATTTCTTTTAGCCTTTTCGCATGAAAACAGGGTCCAAAATCATGGGTTTTCGTTCAGCAGTGGAAGTAGGAGGCGCGCTCTACAATAGGCAAGGGTTTTCATGTCTGCAAGTACGTTTTAAGCTGAGTTCCATGAACATTGTCCAAAATCATGTTTTAGGCCAAATCCACAATGCGACGAGTTCAGCATATGAGAGGAGACACTGTTTGAGTGTAACAAACGTGAAACATTTCTTTTAGCCTTTTCGCATGAAAACAGGGTCCAAAATCATGGGTTTTCGTTCAGCAGTGGAAGTAGGAGGCGCGCTCTACAATAGGCAAGGGTTTTCAAGTCTGCAAGTACGTTTTAAGCTGAGTTCCATGAACATTGTCCAAAATCATGTTTTAACCAAAATCCACAATGCGACCAGTTCAGCATATGAGAGGAGACACTGTTTGAGTGTAACAAACGTGAAACAATTCTTTTAGCCTTTTCGCATGAAAACAGGGTCCAAAATCATGGGTTTTCGTTCAGCAGTGGAAGTAGGAGGCGCGCTCTACAATAGGCAAGGGTTTTCATGTCTGCAAGTACGTTTTAAGCTGAGTTCCATGAACATTGTCCAAAATCATGTTTTAGGCCAAATCCACAATGCGACGAGTTCAGCATATGAGAGGAGACACTGTTTGAGTGTAACAAACGTGAAACATTTCTTTTAGCCTTTTCGCATGAAAACAGGGTCCAAAATCATGGGTTTTCGTTCAGCAGTGGAAGTAGGAGGCGCGCTCTACAATAGGCAAGGGTTTTCAAGTCTGCAAGTACGTTTTAAGCTGAGTTCCATGAACATTGTCCAAAATCATGTTTTATGCCAAATCCACAATGCGACCAGTTCAGCATATGAGAGGAGACACTGTTTGAGTGTAACAAACGTGAAACATTTCTTTTAGCCTTTTCGCATGAAAACAGGGTCCAAAATCATGGGTTTTCGTTCAGCAGTGGAAGTAGGAGGCGCGCTCTACAATTGGCAAGGGTTTTCATGTCTGCAAGTACGTTTTAAGCTGAGTTCCATGAACATTGTCCAAAATCATGTTTTAGGCCAAATCCACAATGCGACCAGTTCAGCATATGAGAGGAGACACTGTTTGAGTGTAACAAACGTGAAACAATTCTTTTAGCCTTTTCGCATGAAAACAGGGTCCAAAATCATGGGTTTTCGTTCAGCAGTGGAAGTAGGAGGCGCGCTCTACAATAGGCAAGGGTTTTCAAGTCTGCAAGTACGTTTTAAGCTGAGTTCCATGAACATTGTCCAAAATCATGTTTTAACCAAAATCCACAATGCGACTAGTTCAGCATATGAGAGGAGACACTGTTTGAGTGTAACAAACGTGAAACATTTCTTTTAGCCTTTTCGCATGAAAACAGGGTCCAAAATCATGGGTTTTCGTTCAGCAGTGGAAGTAGGAGGCGCGCTCTACAATAGGCAAGGGTTTTCATGTCTGCAAGTACGTTTTAAGCTGAGTTCCATGAACATTGTCCAAAATCATGTTTTAGGCCAAATCCACAATGCGACGAGTTCAGCATATGAGAGGAGACACTGTTTGAGTGTAACAAACGTGAAACATTTCTTTGAGCCTTTTCGCATGAAAACAGGGTCCAAAATCATGGGTTTTCGTTCAGCAGTGGAAGTAGGAGGCGCGCTCTACAATAGGCAAGGGTTTTCAAGTCTGCAAGTACGTTTTAAGCTGAGTTCCATGAACATTGTCCAAAATCATGTTTTATGCCAAATCCACAATGCGACCAGTTCAGCATATGAGAGGAGACACTGTTTGAGTGTAACAAACGTGAAACATTTCTTTTAGCCTTTTCGCATGAAAACAGGGTCCAAAATCATGGGTTTTCGTTCAGCAGTGGAAGTAGGAGGCGCGCTCTACAATAGGCAAGGGTTTTCAAGTCTGCAAGTACGTTTTAAGCTGAGTTCCATGAACATTGTCCAAAATCATGTTTTAACCAAAATCCACAATGCGACCAGTTCAGCATATGAGAGGAGACACTGTTTGAGTGTAACAAACGTGAAACATTTCTTTTAGCCTTTTCGCATGAAAACAGGGTCCAAAATCATGGGTTTTCGTTCAGCAGTGGAAGTAGGAGGCGCGCTCTACAATAGGCAAGGGTTTTCAAGTCTGCAAGTACGTTTTAAGCTGAGTTCCATGAACATTGTCCAAAATCATGTTTTATGCCAAATCCACAATGCGACCAGTTCAGCATATGAGAGGAGACACTGTTTGAGTGTAACAAACGTGAAACATTTCTTTTAGCCTTTTCGCATGAAAACAGGGTCCAAAATCATGGGTTTTCGTTCAGCAGTGGAAGTAGGAGGCGCGCTCTACAATTGGCAAGGGTTTTCATGTCTGCAAGTACGTTTTAAGCTGAGTTCCATGAACATTGTCCAAAATCATGTTTTAGGCCAAATCCACAATGCGACCAGTTCAGCATATGAGAGGAGACACTGTTTGAGTGTAACAAACGTGAAACATTTCTTTTAGCCTTTTCGCATGAAAACAGGGTCCAAAATCATGGGTTTTCGTTCAGCAGTGGAAGTAGGAGGCGCGCTCTACAATAGGCAAGGGTTTTCAAGTCTGCAAGTACGTTTTAAGCTGAGTTCCATGAACATTGTCCAAAATCATGTTTTATGCCAAATCCACAATGCGACCAGTTCAGCATATGAGAGGAGACACTGTTTGAGTGTAACAAACGTGAAACATTTCTTTTAGCCTTTTCGCATGAAAACAGGGTCCAAAATCATGGGTTTTCGTTCAGCAGTGGAAGTAGGAGGCGCGCTCTACAATTGGCAAGGGTTTTCATGTCTGCAAGTACGTTTTAAGCTGAGTTCCATGAACATTGTCCAAAATCATGTTTTAGGCCAAATCCACAATGCGACCAGTTCAGCATATGAGAGGAGACACTGTTTGAGTGTAACAAACGTGAAACAATTCTTTTAGCCTTTTCGCATGAAAACAGGGTCCAAAATCATGGGTTTTCGTTCAGCAGTGGAAGTAGGAGGCGCGCTCTACAATAGGCAAGGGTTTTCAAGTCTGCAAGTACGTTTTAAGCTGAGTTCCATGAACATTGTCCAAAATCATGTTTTAACCAAAATCCACAATGCGACTAGTTCAGCATATGAGAGGAGACACTGTTTGAGTGTAACAAACGTGAAACATTTCTTTTAGCCTTTTCGCATGAAAACAGGGTCCAAAATCATGGGTTTTCGTTCAGCAGTGGAAGTAGGAGGCGCGCTCTACAATAGGCAAGGGTTTTCATGTCTGCAAGTACGTTTTAAGCTGAGTTCCATGAACATTGTCCAAAATCATGTTTTAGGCCAAATCCACAATGCGACGAGTTCAGCATATGAGAGGAGACACTGTTTGAGTGTAACAAACGTGAAACATTTCTTTTAGCCTTTTCGCATGAAAACAGGGTCCAAAATCATGGGTTTTCGTTCAGCAGTGGAAGTAGGAGGCGCGCTCTACAATAGGCAAGGGTTTTCAAGTCTGCAAGTACGTTTTAAGCTGAGTTCCATGAACATTGTCCAAAATCATGTTTTATGCCAAATCCACAATGCGACCAGTTCAGCATATGAGAGGAGACACTGTTTGAGTGTAACAAACGTGAAACATTTCTTTTAGCCTTTTCGCATGAAAACAGGGTCCAAAATCATGGGTTTTCGTTCAGCAGTGGAAGTAGGAGGCGCGCTCTACAATTGGCAAGGGTTTTCATGTCTGCAAGTACGTTTTAAGCTGAGTTCCATGAACATTGTCCAAAATCATGTTTTAGGCCAAATCCACAATGCGACCAGTTCAGCATATGAGAGGAGACACTGTTTGAGTGTAACAAACGTGAAACAATTCTTTTAGCCTTTTCGCATGAAAACAGGGTCCAAAATCATGGGTTTTCGTTCAGCAGTGGAAGTAGGAGGCGCGCTCTACAATAGGCAAGGGTTTTCAAGTCTGCAAGTACGTTTTAAGCTGAGTTCCATGAACATTGTCCAAAATCATGTTTTAACCAAAATCCACAATGCGACCAGTTCAGCATATGAGAGGAGACACTGTTTGAGTGTAACAAACGTGAAACATTTCTTTTAGCCTTTTCGCATGAAAACAGGGTCCAAAATCATGGGTTTTCGTTCAGCAGTGGAAGTAGGAGGCGCGCTCTACAATAGGCAAGGGTTTTCATGTCTGCAAGTACGTTTTAAGCTGAGTTCCATGAACATTGTCCAAAATCATGTTTTAGGCCAAATCCACAATGCGACGAGTTCAGCATATGAGAGGAGACACTGTTTGAGTGTAACAAACGTGAAACATTTCTTTTAGCCTTTTCGCATGAAAACAGGGTCCAAAATCATGGGTTTTCGTTCAGCAGTGGAAGTAGGAGGCGCGCTCTACAATAGGCAAGGGTTTTCAAGTCTGCAAGTACGTTTTAAGCTGAGTTCCATGAACATTGTCCAAAATCATGTTTTATGCCAAATCCACAATGCGACCAGTTCAGCATATGAGAGGAGACACTGTTTGAGTGTAACAAACGTGAAACATTTCTTTTAGCCTTTTCGCATGAAAACAGGGTCCAAAATCATGGGTTTTCGTTCAGCAGTGGAAGTAGGAGGCGCGCTCTACAATAGGCAAGGGTTTTCAAGTCTGCAAGTACGTTTTAAGCTGAGTTCCATGAACATTGTCCAAAATCATGTTTTAGGCCAAATCCACAATGCGACCAGTTCAGCATATGAGAGGAGACACTGTTTGAGTGTAACAAACGTGAAACAATTCTTTTAGCCTTTTCGCATGAAAACAGGGTCCAAAATCATGGGTTTTCGTTCAGCAGTGGAAGTAGGAGGCGCGCTCTACAATAGGCAAGGGTTTTCAAGTCTGCAAGTACGTTTTAAGCTGAGTTCCATGAACATTGTCCAAAATCATGTTTTAACCAAAATCCACAATGCGACCAGTTCAGCATATGAGAGGAGACACTGTTTGAGTGTAACAAACGTGAAACATTTCTTTTAGCCTTTTCGCATGAAAACAGGGTCCAAAATCATGGGTTTTCGTTCAGCAGTGGAAGTAGGAGGCGCGCTCTACAATAGGCAAGGGTTTTCATGTCTGCAAGTACGTTTTAAGCTGAGTTCCATGAACATTGTCCAAAATCATGTTTTAGGCCAAATCCACAATGCGACCAGTTCAGCATATGAGAGGAGACACTGTTTGAGTGTAACAAACGTGAAACATTTCTTTTAGCCTTTTCGCATGAAAACAGGGTCCAAAATCATGGGTTTTCGTTCAGCAGTGGAAGTAGGAGGCGCGCTCTACAATAGGCAAGGGTTTTCAAGTCTGCAAGTACGTTTTAAGCTGAGTTCCATGAACATTGTCCAAAATCATGTTTTAACCAAAATCCACAATGCGACCAGTTCAGCATATGAGAGGAGACACTGTTTGAGTCTAACAAACGTGAAACATTTCTTTTAGCCTTTTCGCATGAAAACAGGGTCCAAAATCATGGGTTTTCGTTCAGCAGTGGAAGTAGGAGGCGCGCTCTACAATAGGCAAGGGTTTTCATGTCTGCAAGTACGTTTTAAGCTGAGTTCCATGAACATTGTCCAAAATCATGTTTTAGGCCAAATCCACAATGCGACGAGTTCAGCATATGAGAGGAGACACTGTTTGAGTGTAACAAACGTGAAACATTTCTTTTAGCCTTTTCGCATGAAAACAGGGTCCAAAATCATGGGTTTTCGTTCAGCAGTGGAAGTAGGAGGCGCGCTCTACAATAGGCAAGGGTTTTCAAGTCTGCAAGTACGTGTTAAGCTGAGTTCCATGAACATTGTCCAAAATCATGTTTTATGCCAAATCCACAATGCGACCAGTTCAGCATATGAGAGGAGACACTGTTTGAGTGTAACAAACGTGAAACATTTCTTTTAGCCTTTTCGCATGAAAACAGGGTCCAAAATCATGGGTTTTCGTTCAGCAGTGGAAGTAGGAGGCGCGCTCTACAATAGGCAAGGGTTTTCATGTCTGCAAGTACGTTTTAAGCTGAGTTCCATGAACATTGTCCAAAATCATGTTTTAGGCCAAATCCACAATGCGACCAGTTCAGCATATGAGAGGAGACACTGTTTGAGTGTAACAAACGTGAAACAATTCTTTTAGCCTTTTCGCATGAAAACAGGGTCCAAAATCATGGGTTTTCGTTCAGCAGTGGAAGTAGGAGGCGCGCTCTACAATAGGCAAGGGTTTTCATGTCTGCAAGTACGTTTTAAGCTGAGTTCCATGAACATTGTCCAAAATCATGTTTTAGGCCAAATCCACAATGCGACCAGTTCAGCATATGAGAGGAGACACTGTTTGAGTGTAACAAACGTGAAACATTTCTTTTAGCCTTTTCGCATGAAAACAGGGTCCAAAATCATGGGTTTTCGTTCAGCAGTGGAAGTAGGAGGCGCGCTCTACAATAGGCAAGGGTTTTCAAGTCTGCAAGTACGTTTTAAGCTGAGTTCCATGAACATTGTCCAAAATCATGTTTTAACCAAAATCCACAATGCGACCAGTTCAGCATATGAGAGGAGACACTGTTTGAGTGTAACAAACGTGAAACATTTCTTTTAGCCTTTTCGCATGAAAACAGGGTCCAAAATCATGGGTTTTCGTTCAGCAGTGGAAGTAGGAGGCGCGCTCTACAATTGGCAAGGGTTTTCATGTCTGCAAGTACGTTTTAAGCTGAGTTCCATGAACATTGTCCAAAATCATGTTTTAGGCCAAATCCACAATGCGACCAGTTCAGCATATGAGAGGAGACACTGTTTGAGTGTAACAAACGTGAAACAATTCTTTTAGCCTTTTCGCATGAAAACAGGGTCCAAAATCATGGGTTTTCGTTCAGCAGTGGAAGTAGGAGGCGCGCTCTACAATAGGCAAGGGTTTTCAAGTCTGCAAGTACGTTTTAAGCTGAGTTCCATGAACATTGTCCAAAATCATGTTTTAACCAAAATCCACAATGCGACCAGTTCAGCATATGAGAGGAGACACTGTTTGAGTGTAACAAACGTGAAACATTTCTTTTAGCCTTTTCGCATGAAAACAGGGTCCAAAATCATGGGTTTTCGTTCAGCAGTGGAAGTAGGAGGCGCGCTCTACAATAGGCAAGGGTTTTCATGTCTGCAAGTACGTTTTAAGCTGAGTTCCATGAACATTGTCCAAAATCATGTTTTAGGCCAAATCCACAATGCGACCAGTTCAGCATATGAGAGGAGACACTGTTTGAGTGTAACAAACGTGAAACATTTCTTTTAGCCTTTTCGCATGAAAACAGGGTCCAAAATCATGGGTTTTCGTTCAGCAGTGGAAGTAGGAGGCGCGCTCTACAATAGGCAAGGGTTTTCAAGTCTGCAAGTACGTTTTAAGCTGAGTTCCATGAACATTGTCCAAAATCATGTTTTAACCAAAATCCACAATGCGACCAGTTCAGCATATGAGAGGAGACACTGTTTGAGTGTAACAAACGTGAAACATTTCTTTTAGCCTTTTCGCATGAAAACAGGGTCCAAAATCATGGGTTTTCGTTCAGCAGTGGAAGTAGGAGGCGCGCTCTACAATAGGCAAGGGTTTTCATGTCTGCAAGTACGTTTTAAGCTGAGTTCCATGAACATTGTCCAAAATCATGTTTTAGGCCAAATCCACAATGCGACGAGTTCAGCATATGAGAGGAGACACTGTTTGAGTGTAACAAACGTGAAACATTTCTTTTAGCCTTTTCGCATGAAAACAGGGTCCAAAATCATGGGTTTTCGTTCAGCAGTGGAAGTAGGAGGCGCGCTCTACAATAGGCAAGGGTTTTCAAGTCTGCAAGTACGTGTTAAGCTGAGTTCCATGAACATTGTCCAAAATCATGTTTTATGCCAAATCCACAATGCGACCAGTTCAGCATATGAGAGGAGACACTGTTTGAGTGTAACAAACGTGAAACATTTCTTTTAGCCTTTTCGCATGAAAACAGGGTCCAAAATCATGGGTTTTCGTTCAGCAGTGGAAGTAGGAGGCGCGCTCTACAATAGGCAAGGGTTTTCATGTCTGCAAGTACGTTTTAAGCTGAGTTCCATGAACATTGTCCAAAATCATGTTTTAGGCCAAATCCACAATGCGACCAGTTCAGCATATGAGAGGAGACACTGTTTGAGTGTAACAAACGTGAAACAATTCTTTTAGCCTTTTCGCATGAAAACAGGGTCCAAAATCATGGGTTTTCGTTCAGCAGTGGAAGTAGGAGGCGCGCTCTACAATAGGCAAGGGTTTTCATGTCTGCAAGTACGTTTTAAGCTGAGTTCCATGAACATTGTCCAAAATCATGTTTTAGGCCAAATCCACAATGCGACCAGTTCAGCATATGAGAGGAGACACTGTTTGAGTGTAACAAACGTGAAACATTTCTTTTAGCCTTTTCGCATGAAAACAGGGTCCAAAATCATGGGTTTTCGTTCAGCAGTGGAAGTAGGAGGCGCGCTCTACAATAGGCAAGGGTTTTCAAGTCTGCAAGTACGTTTTAAGCTGAGTTCCATGAACATTGTCCAAAATCATGTTTTAACCAAAATCCACAATGCGACCAGTTCAGCATATGAGAGGAGACACTGTTTGAGTGTAACAAACGTGAAACATTTCTTTTAGCCTTTTCGCATGAAAACAGGGTCCAAAATCATGGGTTTTCGTTCAGCAGTGGAAGTAGGAGGCGCGCTCTACAATAGGCAAGGGTTTTCAAGTCTGCAAGTACGTTTTAAGCTGAGTTCCATGAACATTGTCCAAAATCATGTTTTAACCAAAATCCACAATGCGACCAGTTCAGCATATGAGAGGAGACACTGTTTGAGTGTAACAAACGTGAAACATTTCTTTTAGCCTTTTCGCATGAAAACAGGGTCCAAAATCATGGGTTTTCGTTCAGCAGTGGAAGTAGGAGGCGCGCTCTACAATAGGCAAGGGTTTTCATGTCTGCAAGTACGTTTTAAGCTGAGTTCCATGAACATTGTCCAAAATCATGTTTTAGGCCAAATCCACAATGCGACGAGTTCAGCATATGAGAGGAGACACTGTTTGAGTGTAACAAACGTGAAACATTTCTTTTAGCCTTTTCGCATGAAAACAGGGTCCAAAATCATGGGTTTTCGTTCAGCAGTGGAAGTAGGAGGCGCGCTCTACAATAGGCAAGGGTTTTCAAGTCTGCAAGTACGTTTTAAGCTGAGTTCCATGAACATTGTCCAAAATCATGTTTTAACCAAAATCCACAATGCGACCAGTTCAGCATATGAGAGGAGACACTGTTTGAGTGTAACAAACGTGAAACATTTCTTTTAGCCTTTTCGCATGAAAACAGGGTCCAAAATCATGGGTTTTCGTTCAGCAGTGGAAGTAGGAGGCGCGCTCTACAATAGGCAAGGGTTTTCAAGTCTGCAAGTACGTTTTAAGCTGAGTTCCATGAACATTGTCCAAAATCATGTTTTAACCAAAATCCACAATGCGACCAGTTCAGCATATGAGAGGAGACACTGTTTGAGTGTAACAAACGTGAAACATTTCTTTTAGCCTTTTCGCATGAAAACAGGGTCCAAAATCATGGGTTTTCGTTCAGCAGTGGAAGTAGGAGGCGCGCTCTACAATAGGCAAGGGTTTTCATGTCTGCAAGTACGTTTTAAGCTGAGTTCCATGAACATTGTCCAAAATCATGTTTTAGGCCAAATCCACAATGCGACGAGTTCAGCATATGAGAGGAGACACTGTTTGAGTGTAACAAACGTGAAACATTTCTTTTAGCCTTTTCGCATGAAAACAGGGTCCAAAATCATGGGTTTTCGTTCAGCAGTGGAAGTAGGAGGCGCGCTCTACAATAGGCAAGGGTTTTCAAGTCTGCAAGTACGTGTTAAGCTGAGTTCCATGAACATTGTCCAAAATCATGTTTTATGCCAAATCCACAATGCGACCAGTTCAGCATATGAGAGGAGACACTGTTTGAGTGTAACAAACGTGAAACATTTCTTTTAGCCTTTTCGCATGAAAACAGGGTCCAAAATCATGGGTTTTCGTTCAGCAGTGGAAGTAGGAGGCGCGCTCTACAATAGGCAAGGGTTTTCATGTCTGCAAGTACGTTTTAAGCTGAGTTCCATGAACATTGTCCAAAATCATGTTTTAGGCCAAATCCACAATGCGACCAGTTCAGCATATGAGAGGAGACACTGTTTGAGTGTAACAAACGTGAAACAATTCTTTTAGCCTTTTCGCATGAAAACAGGGTCCAAAATCATGGGTTTTCGTTCAGCAGTGGAAGTAGGAGGCGCGCTCTACAATAGGCAAGGGTTTTCATGTCTGCAAGTACGTTTTAAGCTGAGTTCCATGAACATTGTCCAAAATCATGTTTTAGGCCAAATCCACAATGCGACCAGTTCAGCATATGAGAGGAGACACTGTTTGAGTGTAACAAACGTGAAACATTTCTTTTAGCCTTTTCGCATGAAAACAGGGTCCAAAATCATGGGTTTTCGTTCAGCAGTGGAAGTAGGAGGCGCGCTCTACAATAGGCAAGGGTTTTCAAGTCTGCAAGTACGTTTTAAGCTGAGTTCCATGAACATTGTCCAAAATCATGTTTTAACCAAAATCCACAATGCGACCAGTTCAGCATATGAGAGGAGACACTGTTTGAGTGTAACAAACGTGAAACATTTCTTTTAGCCTTTTCGCATGAAAACAGGGTCCAAAATCATGGGTTTTCGTTCAGCAGTGGAAGTAGGAGGCGCGCTCTACAATAGGCAAGGGTTTTCAAGTCTGCAAGTACGTTTTAAGCTGAGTTCCATGAACATTGTCCAAAATCATGTTTTAACCAAAATCCACAATGCGACCAGTTCAGCATATGAGAGGAGACACTGTTTGAGTGTAACAAACGTGAAACATTTCTTTTAGCCTTTTCGCATGAAAACAGGGTCCAAAATCATGGGTTTTCGTTCAGCAGTGGAAGTAGGAGGCGCGCTCTACAATAGGCAAGGGTTTTCATGTCTGCAAGTACGTTTTAAGCTGAGTTCCATGAACATTGTCCAAAATCATGTTTTAGGCCAAATCCACAATGCGACGAGTTCAGCATATGAGAGGAGACACTGTTTGAGTGTAACAAACGTGAAACATTTCTTTTAGCCTTTTCGCATGAAAACAGGGTCCAAAATCATGGGTTTTCGTTCAGCAGTGGAAGTAGGAGGCGCGCTCTACAATAGGCAAGGGTTTTCAAGTCTGCAAGTACGTTTTAAGCTGAGTTCCATGAACATTGTCCAAAATCATGTTTTAACCAAAATCCACAATGCGACCAGTTCAGCATATGAGAGGAGACACTGTTTGAGTGTAACAAACGTGAAACATTTCTTTTAGCCTTTTCGCATGAAAACAGGGTCCAAAATCATGGGTTTTCGTTCAGCAGTGGAAGTAGGAGGCGCGCTCTACAATAGGCAAGGGTTTTCAAGTCTGCAAGTACGTTTTAAGCTGAGTTCCATGAACATTGTCCAAAATCATGTTTTAACCAAAATCCACAATGCGACCAGTTCAGCATATGAGAGGAGACACTGTTTGAGTGTAACAAACGTGAAACATTTCTTTTAGCCTTTTCGCATGAAAACAGGGTCCAAAATCATGGGTTTTCGTTCAGCAGTGGAAGTAGGAGGCGCGCTCTACAATAGGCAAGGGTTTTCATGTCTGCAAGTACGTTTTAAGCTGAGTTCCATGAACATTGTCCAAAATCATGTTTTAGGCCAAATCCACAATGCGACGAGTTCAGCATATGAGAGGAGACACTGTTTGAGTGTAACAAACGTGAAACATTTCTTTTAGCCTTTTCGCATGAAAACAGGGTCCAAAATCATGGGTTTTCGTTCAGCAGTGGAAGTAGGAGGCGCGCTCTACAATAGGCAAGGGTTTTCAAGTCTGCAAGTACGTGTTAAGCTGAGTTCCATGAACATTGTCCAAAATCATGTTTTATGCCAAATCCACAATGCGACCAGTTCAGCATATGAGAGGAGACACTGTTTGAGTGTAACAAACGTGAAACATTTATTTTAGCCTTTTCGCATGAAAACAGGGTCCAAAATCATGGGTTTTCGTTCAGCAGTGGAAGTAGGAGGCGCGCTCTACAATAGGCAAGGGTTTTCATGTCTGCAAGTACGTTTTAAGCTGAGTTCCATGAACATTGTCCAAAATCATGTTTTAGGCCAAATCCACAATGCGACCAGTTCAGCATATGAGAGGAGACACTGTTTGAGTGTAACAAACGTGAAACAATTCTTTTAGCCTTTTCGCATGAAAACAGGGTCCAAAATCATGGGTTTTCGTTCAGCAGTGGAAGTAGGAGGTGCGCTCTACAATAGGCAAGGGTTTTCATGTCTGCAAGTACGTTTTAAGCTGAGTTCCATGAACATTGTCCAAAATCATGTTTTAGGCCAAATCCACAATGCGACCAGTTCAGCATATGAGAGGAGACACTGTTTGAGTGTAACAAACGTGAAACATTTCTTTTAGCCTTTTCGCATGAAAACAGGGTCCAAAATCATGGGTTTTCGTTCAGCAGTGGAAGTAGGAGGCGCGCTCTACAATAGGCAAGGGTTTTCAAGTCTGCAAGTACGTTTTAAGCTGAGTTCCATGAACATTGTCCAAAATCATGTTTTAACCAAAATCCACAATGCGACCAGTTCAGCATATGAGAGGAGACACTGTTTGAGTGTAACAAACGTGAAACATTTCTTTTAGCCTTTTCGCATGAAAACAGGGTCCAAAATCATGGGTTTTCGTTCAGCAGTGGAAGTAGGAGGCGCGCTCTACAATAGGCAAGGGTTTTCAAGTCTGCAAGTACGTTTTAAGCTGAGTTCCATGAACATTGTCCAAAATCATGTTTTAACCAAAATCCACAATGCGACCAGTTCAGCATATGAGAGGAGACACTGTTTGAGTGTAACAAACGTGAAACATTTCTTTTAGCCTTTTCGCATGAAAACAGGGTCCAAAATCATGGGTTTTCGTTCAGCAGTGGAAGCAGGAGGCGCGCTCTACAATTGGCAAGGGTTTTCATGTCTGCAAGTACGTTTTAAGCTGAGTTCCATGAACATTGTCCAAAATCATGTTTTAGGCCAAATCCACAATGCGACCAGTTCAGCATATGAGAGGAGACACTGTTTGAGTGTAACAAACGTGAAACATTTCTTTTAGCCTTTTCGCATGAAAACAGGGTCCAAAATCATGGGTTTTCGTTCAGCAGTGGAAGTAGGAGGCGCACTCTACAATAGGCAAGGGTTTTCATGTCTGCAAGTACGTTTTAAGCTGAGTTCCATGAACATTGTCCAAAATCATGTTTTAGGCCAAATCCACAATGCGACCAGTTCAGCATATGAGAGGAGACACTGTTTGAGTGTAACAAACGTGAAACATTTCTTTTAGCCTTTTCGCATGAAAACAGGGTCCAAAATCATGGGTTTTCGTTCAGCAGTGGAAGTAGGAGGCGCGCTCTACAATAGGCAAGGGTTTTCAAGTCTGCAAGTACGTTTTAAGCTGAGTTCCATGAACATTGTCCAAAATCATGTTTTAACCAAAATCCACAATGCGACCAGTTCAGCATATGAGAGGAGACACTGTTTGAGTGTAACAAACGTGAAACATTTCTTTTAGCCTTTTCGCATGAAAACAGGGTCCAAAATCATGGGTTTTCGTTCAGCAGTGGAAGTAGGAGGCGCGCTCTACAATAGGCAAGGGTTTTCATGTCTGCAAGTACGTTTTAAGCTGAGTTCCATGAACATTGTCCAAAATCATGTTTTAGGCCAAATCCACAATGCGACGAGTTCAGCATATGAGAGGAGACACTGTTTGAGTGTAACAAACGTGAAACATTTCTTTTAGCCTTTTCGCATGAAAACAGGGTCCAAAATCATGGGTTTTCGTTCAGCAGTGGAAGTAGGAGGCGCGCTCTACAATAGGCAAGGGTTTTCAAGTCTGCAAGTACGTGTTAAGCTGAGTTCCATGAACATTGTCCAAAATCATGTTTTATGCCAAATCCACAATGCGACGAGTTCAGCATATGAGAGGAGACACTGTTTGAGTGTAACAAACGTGAAACATTTCTTTTAGCCTTTTCGCATGAAAACAGGGTCCAAAATCATGGGTTTTCGTTCAGCAGTGGAAGTAGGAGGCGCGCTCTACAATAGGCAAGGGTTTTCAAGTCTGCAAGTACGTTTTAAGCTGAGTTCCATGAACATTGTCCAAAATCATGTTTTAACCAAAATCCACAATGCGACCAGTTCAGCATATGAGAGGAGACACTGTTTGAGTGTAACAAACGTGAAACATTTCTTTTAGCCTTTTCGCATGAAAACAGGGTCCAAAATCATGGGTTTTCGTTCAGCAGTGGAAGTAGGAGGCGCGCTCTACAATTGGCAAGGGTTTTCATGTCTGCAAGTACGTTTTAAGCTGAGTTCCATGAACATTGTCCAAAATCATGTTTTAGGCCAAATCCACAATGCGACCAGTTCAGCATATGAGAGGAGACACTGTTTGAGTGTAACAAACGTGAAACATTTCTTTTAGCCTTTTCGCATGAAAACAGGGTCCAAAATCATGGGTTTTCGTTCAGCAGTGGAAGTAGGAGGCGCGCTCTACAATAGGCAAGGGTTTTCATGTCTGCAAGTACGTTTTAAGCTGAGTTCCATGAACATTGTCCAAAATCATGTTTTAGGCCAAATCCACAATGCGACCAGTTCAGCATATGAGAGGAGACACTGTTTGAGTGTAACAAACGTGAAACATTTCTTTTAGCCTTTTCGCATGAAAACAGGGTCCAAAATCATGGGTTTTCGTTCAGCAGTGGAAGTAGGAGGCGCGCTCTACAATAGGCAAGGGTTTTCAAGTCTGCAAGTACGTTTTAAGCTGAGTTCCATGAACATTGTCCAAAATCATGTTTTAACCAAAATCCACAATGCGACCAGTTCAGCATATGAGAGGAGACACTGTTTGAGTGTAACAAACGTGAAACATTTCTTTTAGCCTTTTCGCATGAAAACAGGGTCCAAAATCATGGGTTTTCGTTCAGCAGTGGAAGTAGGAGGCGCGCTCTACAATAGGCAAGGGTTTTCAAGTCTGCAAGTACGTTTTAAGCTGAGTTCCATGAACATTGTCCAAAATCATGTTTTAACCAAAATCCACAATGCGACCAGTTCAGCATATGAGAGGAGACACTGTTTGAGTGTAACAAACGTGAAACATTTCTTTTAGCCTTTTCGCATGAAAACAGGGTCCAAAATCATGGGTTTTCGTTCAGCAGTGGAAGTAGGAGGCGCGCTCTACAATAGGCAAGGGTTTTCATGTCTGCAAGTACGTTTTAAGCTGAGTTCCATGAACATTGTCCAAAATCATGTTTTAGGCCAAATCCACAATGCGACGAGTTCAGCATATGAGAGGAGACACTGTTTGAGTGTAACAAACGTGAAACATTTCTTTTAGCCTTTTCGCATGAAAACAGGGTCCAAAATCATGGGTTTTCGTTCAGCAGTGGAAGTAGGAGGCGCGCTCTACAATAGGCAAGGGTTTTCAAGTCTGCAAGTACGTTTTAAGCTGAGTTCCATGAACATTGTCCAAAATCATGTTTTAACCAAAATCCACAATGCGACCAGTTCAGCATATGAGAGGAGACACTGTTTGAGTGTAACAAACGTGAAACATTTCTTTTAGCCTTTTCGCATGAAAACAGGGTCCAAAATCATGGGTTTTCGTTCAGCAGTGGAAGTAGGAGGCGCGCTCTACAATAGGCAAGGGTTTTCAAGTCTGCAAGTACGTTTTAAGCTGAGTTCCAT
The DNA here is from genome assembly GCF_964263955.1 of Coregonus lavaretus. Classification (NCBI taxonomy): domain Eukaryota; kingdom Metazoa; phylum Chordata; class Actinopteri; order Salmoniformes; family Salmonidae; genus Coregonus; species Coregonus lavaretus. Next base: position 601,501 of record NW_028159391.1, on the reverse strand, counting down.
GAACATTGTCCAAAATCATGTTTTAACCAAAATCCACAATGCGACCAGTTCAGCATATGAGAGGAGACACTGTTTGAGTGTAACAAACGTGAAACATTTCTTTTAGCCTTTTCGCATGAAAACAGGGTCCAAAATCATGGGTTTTCGTTCAGCAGTGGAAGTAGGAGGCGCGCTCTACAATAGGCAAGGGTTTTCATGTCTGCAAGTACGTTTTAAGCTGAGTTCCATGAACATTGTCCAAAATCATGTTTTAGGCCAAATCCACAATGCGACGAGTTCAGCATATGAGAGGAGACACTGTTTGAGTGTAACAAACGTGAAACATTTCTTTTAGCCTTTTCGCATGAAAACAGGGTCCAAAATCATGGGTTTTCGTTCAGCAGTGGAAGTAGGAGGCGCGCTCTACAATAGGCAAGGGTTTTCATGTCTGCAAGTACGTTTTAAGCTGAGTTCCATGAACATTGTCCAAAATCATGTTTTAGGCCAAATCCACAATGCGACCAGTTCAGCATATGAGAGGAGACACTGTTTGAGTGTAACAAACGTGAAACATTTCTTTTAGCCTTTTCGCATGAAAACAGGGTCCAAAATCATGGGTTTTCGTTCAGCAGTGGAAGTAGGAGGCGCGCTCTACAATAGGCAAGGGTTTTCAAGTCTGCAAGTACGTTTTAAGCTGAGTTCCATGAACATTGTCCAAAATCATGTTTTAACCAAAATCCACAATGCGACGAGTTCAGCATATGAGAGGAGACACTGTTTGAGTGTAACAAACGTGAAACATTTCTTTTAGCCTTTTCGCATGAAAACAGGGTCCAAAATCATGGGTTTTCGTTCAGCAGTGGAAGTAGGAGGCGCGCTCTACAATAGGCAAGGGTTTTCAAGTCTGCAAGTACGTTTTAAGCTGAGTTCCATGAACATTGTCCAAAATCATGTTTTAACCAAAATCCACAATGCGACCAGTTCAGCATATGAGAGGAGACACTGTTTGAGTGTAACAAACGTGAAACATTTCTTTTAGCCTTTTCGCATGAAAACAGGGTCCAAAATCATGGGTTTTCGTTCAGCAGTGGAAGTAGGAGGCGCGCTCTACAATAGGCAAGGGTTTTCAAGTCTGCAAGTACGTTTTAAGCTGAGTTCCATGAACATTGTCCAAAATCATGTTTTAACCAAAATCCACAATGCGACCAGTTCAGCATATGAGAGGAGACACTGTTTGAGTGTAACAAACGTGAAACATTTCTTTTAGCCTTTTCGCATGAAAACAGGGTCCAAAATCATGGGTTTTCGTTCAGCAGTGGAAGTAGGAGGCGCGCTCTACAATAGGCAAGGGTTTTCAAGTCTGCAAGTACGTTTTAAGCTGAGTTCCATGAACATTGTCCAAAATCATGTTTTAACCAAAATCCACAATGCGACCAGTTCAGCATATGAGAGGAGACACTGTTTGAGTGTAACAAACGTGAAACATTTCTTTTAGCCTTTTCGCATGAAAACAGGGTCCAAAATCATGGGTTTTCGTTCAGCAGTGGAAGTAGGAGGCGCGCTCTACAATAGGCAAGGGTTTTCAAGTCTGCAAGTACGTTTTAAGCTGAGTTCCATGAACATTGTCCAAAATCATGTTTTAACCAAAATCCACAATGCGACCAGTTCAGCATATGAGAGGAGACACTGTTTGAGTGTAACAAACGTGAAACATTTCTTTTAGCCTTTTCGCATGAAAACAGGGTCCAAAATCATGGGTTTTCGTTCAGCAGTGGAAGTAGGAGGCGCGCTCTACAATAGGCAAGGGTTTTCAAGTCTGCAAGTACGTGTTAAGCTGAGTTCCATGAACATTGTCCAAAATCATGTTTTAGGCCAAATCCACAATGCGACCAGTTCAGCATATGAGAGGAGACACTGTTTGAGTGTAACAAACGTGAAACATTTCTTTTAGCCTTTTCGCATGAAAACAGGGTCCAAAATCATGGGTTTTCGTTCAGCAGTGGAAGTAGGAGGCGCGCTCTACAATAGGCAAGGGTTTTCATGTCTGCAAGTACGTTTTAAGCTGAGTTCCATGAACATTGTCCAAAATCATGTTTTAACCAAAATCCACAATGCGACCAGTTCAGCATATGAGAGGAGACACTGTTTGAGTGTAACAAACGTGAAACATTTCTTTTAGCCTTTTCGCATGAAAACAGGGTCCAAAATCATGGGTTTTCGTTCAGCAGTGGAAGTAGGAGGCGCGCTCTACAATAGGCAAGGGTTTTCATGTCTGCAAGTACGTTTTAAGCTGAGTTCCATGAACATTGTCCAAAATCATGTTTTAGGCCAAATCCACAATGCGACCAGTTCAGCATATGAGAGGAGACACTGTTTGAGTGTAACAAACGTGAAACATTTCTTTTAGCCTTTTCGCATGAAAACAGGGTCCAAAATCATGGGTTTTCGTTCAGCAGTGGAAGTAGGAGGCGCGCTCTACAATAGGCAAGGGTTTTCAAGTCTGCAAGTACGTTTTAAGCTGAGTTCCATGAACATTGTCCAAAATCATGTTTTAACCAAAATCCACAATGCGACCAGTTCAGCATATGAGAGGAGACACTGTTTGAGTGTAACAAACGTGAAACATTTCTTTTAGCCTTTTCGCATGAAAACAGGGTCCAAAATCATGGGTTTTCGTTCAGCAGTGGAAGTAGGAGGCGCGCTCTACAATAGGCAAGGGTTTTCAAGTCTGCAAGTACGTTTTAAGCTGAGTTCCATGAACATTGTCCAAAATCATGTTTTAACCAAAATCCACAATGCGACCAGTTCAGCATATGAGAGGAGACACTGTTTGAGTGTAACAAACGTGAAACATTTCTTTTAGCCTTTTCGCATGAAAACAGGGTCCAAAATCATGGGTTTTCGTTCAGCAGTGGAAGTAGGAGGCGCGCTCTACAATAGGCAAGGGTTTTCAAGTCTGCAAGTACGTTTTAAGCTGAGTTCCATGAACATTGTCCAAAATCATGTTTTAACCAAAATCCACAATGCGACCAGTTCAGCATATGAGAGGAGACACTGTTTGAGTGTAACAAACGTGAAACATTTCTTTTAGCCTTTTCGCATGAAAACAGGGTCCAAAATCATGGGTTTTCGTTCAGCAGTGGAAGTAGGAGGCGCGCTCTACAATTGGCAAGGGTTTTCATGTCTGCAAGTACGTTTTAAGCTGAGTTCCATGAACATTGTCCAAAATCATGTTTTAGGCCAAATCCACAATGCGACCAGTTCAGCATATGAGAGGAGACACTGTTTGAGTGTAACAAACGTGAAACATTTCTTTTAGCCTTTTCGCATGAAAACAGGGTCCAAAATCATGGGTTTTCGTTCAGCAGTGGAAGTAGGAGGCGCGCTCTACAATAGGCAAGGGTTTTCATGTCTGCAAGTACGTTTTAAGCTGAGTTCCATGAACATTGTCCAAAATCATGTTTTAGGCCAAATCCACAATGCGACCAGTTCAGCATATGAGAGGAGACACTGTTTGAGTGTAACAAACGTGAAACATTTCTTTTAGCCTTTTCGCATGAAAACAGGGTCCAAAATCATGGGTTTTCGTTCAGCAGTGGAAGTAGGAGGCGCGCTCTACAATAGGCAAGGGTTTTCAAGTCTGCAAGTACGTTTTAAGCTGAGTTCCATGAACATTGTCCAAAATCATGTTTTAACCAAAATCCACAATGCGACCAGTTCAGCATATGAGAGGAGACACTGTTTGAGTGTAACAAACGTGAAACATTTCTTTTAGCCTTTTCGCATGAAAACAGGGTCCAAAATCATGGGTTTTCGTTCAGCAGTGGAAGTAGGAGGCGTGCTCTACAATAGGCAAGGGTTTTCATGTCTGCAAGTACGTTTTAAGCTGAGTTCCATGAACATTGTCCAAAATCATGTTTTAGGCCAAATCCACAATGCGACGAGTTCAGCATATGAGAGGAGACACTGTTTGAGTGTAACAAACGTGAAACATTTCTTTTAGCCTTTTCGCATGAAAACAGGGTCCAAAATCATGGGTTTTCGTTCAGCAGTGGAAGTAGGAGGCGCGCTCTACAATAGGCAAGGGTTTTCAAGTCTGCAAGTACGTGTTAAGCTGAGTTCCATGAACATTGTCCAAAATCATGTTTTATGCCAAATCCACAATGCGACGAGTTCAGCATATGAGAGGAGACACTGTTTGAGTGTAACAAACGTGAAACATTTCTTTTAGCCTTTTCGCATGAAAACAGGGTCCAAAATCATGGGTTTTCGTTCAGCAGTGGAAGTAGGAGGCGCGCTCTACAATAGGCAAGGGTTTTCAAGTCTGCAAGTACGTTTTAAGCTGAGTTCCATGAACATTGTCCAAAATCATGTTTTAACCAAAATCCACAATGCGACCAGTTCAGCATATGAGAGGAGACACTGTTTGAGTGTAACAAACGTGAAACATTTCTTTTAGCCTTTTCGCATGAAAACAGGGTCCAAAATCATGGGTTTTCGTTCAGCAGTGGAAGTAGGAGGCGCGCTCTACAATTGGCAAGGGTTTTCATGTCTGCAAGTACGTTTTAAGCTGAGTTCCATGAACATTGTCCAAAATCATGTTTTAGGCCAAATCCACAATGCGACCAGTTCAGCATATGAGAGGAGACACTGTTTGAGTGTAACAAACGTGAAACATTTCTTTTAGCCTTTTCGCATGAAAACAGGGTCCAAAATCATGGGTTTTCGTTCAGCAGTGGAAGTAGGAGGCGCGCTCTACAATAGGCAAGGGTTTTCATGTCTGCAAGTACGTTTTAAGCTGAGTTCCATGAACATTGTCCAAAATCATGTTTTAGGCCAAATCCACAATGCGACCAGTTCAGCATATGAGAGGAGACACTGTTTGAGTGTAACAAACGTGAAACATTTCTTTTAGCCTTTTCGCATGAAAACAGGGTCCAAAATCATGGGTTTTCGTTCAGCAGTGGAAGTAGGAGGCGCGCTCTACAATAGGCAAGGGTTTTCAAGTCTGCAAGTACGTTTTAAGCTGAGTTCCATGAACATTGTCCAAAATCATGTTTTAACCAAAATCCACAATGCGACCAGTTCAGCATATGAGAGGAGACACTGTTTGAGTGTAACAAACGTGAAACATTTCTTTTAGCCTTTTCGCATGAAAACAGGGTCCAAAATCATGGGTTTTCGTTCAGCAGTGGAAGTAGGAGGCGCGCTCTACAATAGGCAAGGGTTTTCATGTCTGCAAGTACGTTTTAAGCTGAGTTCCATGAACATTGTCCAAAATCATGTTTTAGGCCAAATCCACAATGCGACGAGTTCAGCATATGAGAGGAGACACTGTTTGAGTGTAACAAACGTGAAACATTTCTTTTAGCCTTTTCGCATGAAAACAGGGTCCAAAATCATGGGTTTTCGTTCAGCAGTGGAAGTAGGAGGCGCGCTCTACAATAGGCAAGGGTTTTCAAGTCTGCAAGTACGTGTTAAGCTGAGTTCCATGAACATTGTCCAAAATCATGTTTTATGCCAAATCCACAATGCGACCAGTTCAGCATATGAGAGGAGACACTGTTTGAGTGTAACAAACGTGAAACATTTCTTTTAGCCTTTTCGCATGAAAACAGGGTCCAAAATCATGGGTTTTCGTTCAGCAGTGGAAGTAGGAGGCGCGCTCTACAATAGGCAAGGGTTTTCATGTCTGCAAGTACGTTTTAAGCTGAGTTCCATGAACATTGTCCAAAATCATGTTTTAAACCAAATCCACAATGCGACCAGTTCAGCATATGAGAGGAGACACTGTTTGAGTGTAACAAACGTGAAACAATTCTTTTAGCCTTTTCGCATGAAAACAGGGTCCAAAATCATGGGTTTTCGTTCAGCAGTGGAAGTAGGAGGCGCGCTCTACAATAGGCAAGGGTTTTCATGTCTGCAAGTACGTTTTAAGCTGAGTTCCATGAACATTGTCCAAAATCATGTTTTAGGCCAAATCCACAATGCGACCAGTTCAGCATATGAGAGGAGACACTGTTTGAGTGTAACAAACGTGAAACATTTCTTTTAGCCTTTTCGCATGAAAACAGGGTCCAAAATCATGGGTTTTCGTTCAGCAGTGGAAGTAGGAGGCGCGCTCTACAATAGGCAAGGGTTTTCAAGTCTGCAAGTACGTTTTAAGCTGAGTTCCATGAACATTGTCCAAAATCATGTTTTAACCAAAATCCACAATGCGACCAGTTCAGCATATGAGAGGAGACACTGTTTGAGTGTAACAAACGTGAAACATTTCTTTTAGCCTTTTCGCATGAAAACAGGGTCCAAAATCATGGGTTTTCGTTCAGCAGTGGAAGTAGGAGGCGCGCTCTACAATAGGCAAGGGTTTTCAAGTCTGCAAGTACGTTTTAAGCTGAGTTCCATGAACATTGTCCAAAATCATGTTTTAACCAAAATCCACAATGCGACCAGTTCAGCATATGAGAGGAGACACTGTTTGAGTGTAACAAACGTGAAACATTTCTTTTAGCCTTTTCGCATGAAAACAGGGTCCAAAATCATGGGTTTTCGTTCAGCAGTGGAAGTAGGAGGCGCGCTCTACAATAGGCAAGGGTTTTCATGTCTGCAAGTACGTTTTAAGCTGAGTTCCATGAACATTGTCCAAAATCATGTTTTAGGCCAAATCCACAATGCGACGAGTTCAGCATATGAGAGGAGACACTGTTTGAGTGTAACAAACGTGAAACATTTCTTTTAGCCTTTTCGCATGAAAACAGGGTCCAAAATCATGGGTTTTCGTTCAGCAGTGGAAGTAGGAGGCGCGCTCTACAATAGGCAAGGGTTTTCAAGTCTGCAAGTACGTTTTAAGCTGAGTTCCATGAACATTGTCCAAAATCATGTTTTAACCAAAATCCACAATGCGACCAGTTCAGCATATGAGAGGAGACACTGTTTGAGTGTAACAAACGTGAAACATTTCTTTTAGCCTTTTCGCATGAAAACAGGGTCCAAAATCATGGGTTTTCGTTCAGCAGTGGAAGTAGGAGGCGCGCTCTACAATAGGCAAGGGTTTTCAAGTCTGCAAGTACGTTTTAAGCTGAGTTCCATGAACATTGTCCAAAATCATGTTTTAACCAAAATCCACAATGCGACCAGTTCAGCATATGAGAGGAGACACTGTTTGAGTGTAACAAACGTGAAACATTTCTTTTAGCCTTTTCGCATGAAAACAGGGTCCAAAATCATGGGTTTTCGTTCAGCAGTGGAAGTAGGAGGCGCGCTCTACAATAGGCAAGGGTTTTCATGTCTGCAAGTACGTTTTAAGCTGAGTTCCATGAACATTGTCCAAAATCATGTTTTAGGCCAAATCCACAATGCGACGAGTTCATCATATGAGAGGAGACACTGTTTGAGTGTAACAAACGTGAAACATTTCTTTTAGCCTTTTCGCATGAAAACAGGGTCCAAAATCATGGGTTTTCGTTCAGCAGTGGAAGTAGGAGGCGCGCTCTACAATAGGCAAGGGTTTTCAAGTCTGCAAGTACGTTTTAAGCTGAGTTCCATGAACATTGTCCAAAATCATGTTTTATGCCAAATCCACAATGCGACCAGTTCAGCATATGAGAGGAGACACTGTTTGAGTGTAACAAACGTGAAACATTTCTTTTAGCCTTTTCGCATGAAAACAGGGTCCAAAATCATGGGTTTTCGTTCAGCAGTGGAAGTAGGAGGCGCGCTCTACAATAGGCAAGGGTTTTCATGTCTGCAAGTACGTTTTAAGCTGAGTTCCATGAACATTGTCCAAAATCATGTTTTAGGCCAAATCCACAATGCGACCAGTTCAGCATATGAGAGGAGACACTGTTTGAGTGTAACAAACGTGAAACATTTCTTTTAGCCTTTTCGCATGAAAACAGGGTCCAAAATCATGGGTTTTCGTTCAGCAGTGGAAGTAGGAGGCGCGCTCTACAATAGGCAAGGGTTTTCATGTCTGCAAGTACGTTTTAAGCTGAGTTCCATGAACATTGTCCAAAATCATGTTTTAGGCCAAATCCACAATGCGACCAGTTCAGCATATGAGAGGAGACACTGTTTGAGTGTAACAAACGTGAAACATTTCTTTTAGCCTTTTCGCATGAAAACAGGGTCCAAAATCATGGGTTTTCGTTCAGCAGTGGAAGTAGGAGGCGCGCTCTACAATAGGCAAGGGTTTTCAAGTCTGCAAGTACGTTTTAAGCTGAGTTCCATGAACATTGTCCAAAATCATGTTTTAACCAAAATCCACAATGCGACCAGTTCAGCATATGAGAGGAGACACTGTTTGAGTGTAACAAACGTGAAACATTTCTTTTAGCCTTTTCGCATGAAAACAGGGTCCAAAATCATGGGTTTTCGTTCAGCAGTGGAAGTAGGAGGCGCGCTCTACAATAGGCAAGGGTTTTCAAGTCTGCAAGTACGTGTTAAGCTGAGTTCCATGAACATTGTCCAAAATCATGTTTTATGCCAAATCCACAATGCGACCAGTTCAGCATATGAGAGGAGACACTGTTTGAGTGTAACAAACGTGAAACATTTCTTTTAGCCTTTTCGCATGAAAACAGGGTCCAAAATCATGGGTTTTCGTTCAGCAGTGGAAGTAGGAGGCGCGCTCTACAATAGGCAAGGGTTTTCATGTCTGCAAGTACGTTTTAAGCTGAGTTCCATGAACATTGTCCAAAATCATGTTTTAGGCCAAATCCACAATGCGACCAGTTCAGCATATGAGAGGAGACACTGTTTGAGTGTAACAAACGTGAAACATTTCTTTTAGCCTTTTCGCATGAAAACAGGGTCCAAAATCATGGGTTTTCGTTCAGCAGTGGAAGTAGGAGGCGCGCTCTACAATAGGCAAGGGTTTTCAAGTCTGCAAGTACGTTTTAAGCTGAGTTCCATGAACATTGTCCAAAATCATGTTTTAACCAAAATCCACAATGCGACCAGTTCAGCATATGAGAGGAGACACTGTTTGAGTGTAACAAACGTGAAACATTTCTTTTAGCCTTTTCGCATGAAAACAGGGTCCAAAATCATGGGTTTTCGTCCAGCAGTGGAAGTAGGAGGCGCGCTCTACAATAGGCAAGGGTTTTCATGTCTGCAAGTACGTTTTAAGCTGAGTTCCATGAACATTGTCCAAAATCATGTTTTAGGCCAAATCCACAATGCGACGAGTTCAGCATATGAGAGGAGACACTGTTTGAGTGTAACAAACGTGAAACATTTCTTTTAGCCTTTTCGCATGAAAACAGGGTCCAAAATCATGGGTTTTCGTTCAGCAGTGGAAGTAGGAGGCGCGCTCTACAATAGGCAAGGGTTTTCAAGTCTGCAAGTACGTGTTAAGCTGAGTTCCATGAACATTGTCCAAAATCATGTTTTATGCCAAATCCACAATGCGACCAGTTCAGCATATGAGAGGAGACACTGTTTGAGTGTAACAAACGTGAAACATTTCTTTTAGCCTTTTCGCATGAAAACAGGGTCCAAAATCATGGGTTTTCCTTCAGCAGTGGAAGTAGGAGGCGCGCTCTACAATAGGCAAGGGTTTTCATGTCTGCAAGTACGTTTTAAGCTGAGTTCCATGAACATTGTCCAAAATCATGTTTTAGGCCAAATCCACAATGCGACCAGTTCAGCATATGAGAGGAGACACTGTTTGAGTGTAACAAACGTGAAACAATTCTTTTAGCCTTTTCGCATGAAAACAGGGTCCAAAATCATGGGTTTTCGTTCAGCAGTGGAAGTAGGAGGCGCGCTCTACAATAGGCAAGGGTTTTCAAGTCTGCAAGTACGTTTTAAGCTGAGTTCCATGAACATTGTCCAAAATCATGTTTTAACCAAAATCCACAATGCGACCAGTTCAGCATATGAGAGGAGACACTGTTTGAGTGTAACAAACGTGAAACATTTATTTTAGCCTTTTCGCATGAAAACAGGGTCCAAAATCATGGGTTTTCGTTCAGCAGTGGAAGTAGGAGGCGCGCTCTACAATAGGCAAGGGTTTTCATGTCTGCAAGTACGTTTTAAGCTGAGTTCCATGAACATTGTCCAAAATCATGTTTTAGGCCAAATCCACAATGCGACCAGTTCAGCATATGAGAGGAGACACTGTTTGAGTGTAACAAACGTGAAACATTTCTTTTAGCCTTTTCGCATGAAAACAGGGTCCAAAATCATGGGTTTTCGTTCAGCAGTGGAAGTAGGAGGCGCGCTCTACAATAGGAAAGGGTTTTCAAGTCTGCAAGTACGTTTTAAGCTGAGTTCCATGAACATTGTCCAAAATCATGTTTTATGCCAAATCCACAATGCGACCAGTTCAGCATATGAGAGGAGACACTGTTTGAGTGTAACAAACGTGAAACATTTCTTTTAGCCTTTTCGCATGAAAACAGGGTCCAAAATCATGGGTTTTCGTTCAGCAGTGGAAGTAGGCGGCGCGCTCTACAATAGGCAAGGGTTTTCATGTCTGCAAGTACGTTTTAAGCTGAGTTCCATGAACATTGTCCAAAATCATGTTTTAGGCCAAATCCACAATGCGACCAGATCAGCATATGAGAGGAGACACTGTTTGAGTGTAACAAACGTGAAACATTTCTTTTAGCCTTTTCGCATGAAAACAGGGTCCAAAATCATGGGTTTTCGTTCAGCAGTGGAAGTAGGAGGCGCGCTCTACAATAGGCAAGGGTTTTCAAGTCTGCAAGTACGATTTAAGCTGAGTTCCATGAACATTGTCCAAAATCATGTTTTAGGCCAAATCCACAATGCGACCAGTTCAGCATATGAGAGGAGACACTGTTTGAGTGTAACAAACGTGAAACATTTCTTTTAGCCTTTTCGCATGAAAACAGGGTCCAAAATCATGGGTTTTCGTTCAGCAGTGGAAGTAGGAGGCGCGCTCTACAATAGGCAAGGGTTTTCAAGTCTGCAAGTACGTTTTAAGCTGAGTTCCATGAACATTGTCCAAAATCATGTTTTATCCAAAATCCACAATGCGACCAGTTCAGCATATGAGAGGAGACACTGTTTGAGTGTAACAAAAGTGAAACATTTCTTTTAGCATTTTCGCATGAAAACAGGGTCCAAAATCATGGGTTTTCGCTCAGCAGTGGAAGTAGGAGGCGCGCTCTACAATAGGCAAGGGTTTTCAAGTCTGCAAGTACGTTTTAAGCTGAGTTCCATGAACATTGTCCAAAATCATGTTTTAACCAAAATCCACAATGCGACCAGTTCAGCATATGAGAGGAGACACTGTTTGAGTGTAACAAACGTGAAACATTTCTTTTAGCCTTTTCGCATGAAAACAGGGTCCAAAATCATGGGTTTTCGTTCAGCAGTGGAAGTAGGAGGCGCGCTCTACAATAGGCAAGGGTTTTCAAGTCTGCAAGTACGTTTTAAGCTGAGTTCCATGAACATTGTCCAAAATCATGTTTTTAGGCCAAATCCACAATGCGACCAGTTCAGCATATGAGAGGAGACACTGTTTGAGTGTAACAAACGTGAAACATTTCTTTTAGCCTTTTCGAATGAAAACAGGGTCCAAAATCATGGGTTTTCGTTCAGCAGTGGAAGTAGGAGGCGCGCTCTACAATAGGCAAGGGTTTTCAAGTCTGCAAGTACGTTTTAAGCTGAGTTCCATGAACATTGTCCAAAATCATGTTTTAGGCCAAATCCACATTGCGACCAGTTCAGCATATGACAGGAGACACTGTTTGAGTGTAACAAACGTGAAACAATTCTTTTAGCCATGTCGCATGAAAACAGGGTCCAAAATCATGGGTTTTCGTTCAGCAGTGGAAGTAGGAGGCGCGCTCTACAATAGGCAAGGGTTTTCAAGTCTGCAAGTACGTTTTAAGCTGAGTTCCATGAACATTGTCCAAAATCATGTTTTAGGCCAAATCCACAATGCGACCAGTTCAGCATATGAGAGGAGACACTGTTTGAGTGTAACAAACGTGAAACAATTCTTTTAGCCATGTCGCATGAAAACAGGGTCCAAAATCATGGGTTTTCGTTCAGCAGTGGAAGTAGGAGGCGCGCTCTACAATAGGCAAGGGTTTTCAAGTCTGCAAGTACGTTTTAAGCTGAGTTCCATGAACATTGTCCAAAATCATGTTTTAGGCCAAATCCACATTGCGACCAGTTCAGCATATGACAGGAGACACTGTTTGAGTGTAACAAACGTGAAACAATTCTTTTAGCCATGTCGCATGAAAACAGGGTCCAAAATCATGGGTTTTCGTTCAGCAGTGGAAGTAGGAGGCGCGCTCTACAATAGGCAAGGGTTTTCAAGTCTGCAAGTACGTTTTAAGCTGAGTTCCATGAACATTGTCCAAAATCATGTTTTAGGCCAAATACACAATGCGACCAGTTCAGCATATGAGAGGAGACACTGTTTGAGTGTAACAAACGTGAAACATTTCTTTTAGCCTTTTCGGATGAAAACAGGGTCCAAAATCATGGGTTTTCGTTCAGCAGTGGAAGTAGGAGGCGCGCTCTACAATAGGCAAGGGTTTTCAAGTCTGCAAGTACGTTTTAAGCTGAGTTCCATGAACATTGTCCAAAATCATGTTTTAGGCCAAATCCACAATGCGACGAGTTCAGCATATGAGAGGAGACACTGTTTGAGTGTAACAAACGTGAAACATTTCTTTTAGCCTTTTCGCATGAAAACAGGGTCCAAAATCATGGGTTTTCGTTCAGCAGTGGAAGTAGGAGGCGCGCTCTACAATAGGCAAGGGTTTTCAAGTCTGCAAGTACGTGTTAAGCTGAGTTCCATGAACATTGTCCAAAATCATGTTTTATGCCAAATCCACAATGCGACCAGTTCAGCATATGAGAGGAGACACTGTTTGAGTGTAACAAACGTGAAACATTTCTTTTAGCCTTTTCGCATGAAAACAGGGTCCAAAATCATGGGTTTTCCTTCAGCAGTGGAAGTAGGAGGCGCGCTCTACAATAGGCAAGGGTTTTCATGTCTGCAAGTACGTTTTAAGCTGAGTTCCATGAACATTGTCCAAAATCATGTTTTAGGCCAAATCCACAATGCGACCAGTTCAGCATATGAGAGGAGACACTGTTTGAGTGTAACAAACGTGAAACAATTCTTTTAGCCTTTTCGCATGAAAACAGGGTCCAAAATCATGGGTTTTCGTTCAGCAGTGGAAGTAGGAGGCGCGCTCTACAATAGGCAAGGGTTTTCAAGTCTGCAAGTACGTTTTAAGCTGAGTTCCATGAACATTGTCCAAAATCATGTTTTAACCAAAATCCACAATGCGACCAGTTCAGCATATGAGAGGAGACACTGTTTGAGTGTAACAAACGTGAAACATTTATTTTAGCCTTTTCGCATGAAAACAGGGTCCAAAATCATGGGTTTTCGTTCAGCAGTGGAAGTAGGAGGCGCGCTCTACAATAGGCAAGGGTTTTCATGTCTGCAAGTACGTTTTAAGCTGAGTTCCATGAACATTGTCCAAAATCATGTTTTAGGCCAAATCCACAATGCGACCAGTTCAGCATATGAGAGGAGACACTGTTTGAGTGTAACAAACGTGAAACATTTCTTTTAGCCTTTTCGCATGAAAACAGGGTCCAAAATCATGGGTTTTCGTTCAGCAGTGGAAGTAGGAGGCGCGCTCTACAATAGGAAAGGGTTTTCAAGTCTGCAAGTACGTTTTAAGCTGAGTTCCATGAACATTGTCCAAAATCATGTTTTATGCCAAATCCACAATGCGACCAGTTCAGCATATGAGAGGAGACACTGTTTGAGTGTAACAAACGTGAAACATTTCTTTTAGCCTTTTCGCATGAAAACAGGGTCCAAAATCATGGGTTTTCGTTCAGCAGTGGAAGTAGGCGGCGCGCTCTACAATAGGCAAGGGTTTTCATGTCTGCAAGTACGTTTTAAGCTGAGTTCCATGAACATTGTCCAAAATCATGTTTTAGGCCAAATCCACAATGCGACCAGATCAGCATATGAGAGGAGACACTGTTTGAGTGTAACAAACGTGAAACATTTCTTTTAGCCTTTTCGCATGAAAACAGGGTCCAAAATCATGGGTTTTCGTTCAGCAGTGGAAGTAGGAGGCGCGCTCTACAATAGGCAAGGGTTTTCAAGTCTGCAAGTACGATTTAAGCTGAGTTCCATGAACATTGTCCAAAATCATGTTTTAGGCCAAATCCACAATGCGACCAGTTCAGCATATGAGAGGAGACACTGTTTGAGTGTAACAAACGTGAAACATTTCTTTTAGCCTTTTCGCATGAAAACAGGGTCCAAAATCATGGGTTTTCGTTCAGCAGTGGAAGTAGGAGGCGCGCTCTACAATAGGCAAGGGTTTTCAAGTCTGCAAGTACGTTTTAAGCTGAGTTCCATGAACATTGTCCAAAATCATGTTTTATCCAAAATCCACAATGCGACCAGTTCAGCATATGAGAGGAGACACTGTTTGAGTGTAACAAAAGTGAAACATTTCTTTTAGCATTTTCGCATGAAAACAGGGTCCAAAATCATGGGTTTTCGCTCAGCAGTGGAAGTAGGAGGCGCGCTCTACAATAGGCAAGGGTTTTCAAGTCTGCAAGTACGTTTTAAGCTGAGTTCCATGAACATTGTCCAAAATCATGTTTTAACCAAAATCCACAATGCGACCAGTTCAGCATATGAGAGGAGACACTGTTTGAGTGTAACAAACGTGAAACATTTCTTTTAGCCTTTTCGCATGAAAACAGGGTCCAAAATCATGGGTTTTCGTTCAGCAGTGGAAGTAGGAGGCGCGCTCTACAATAGGCAAGGGTTTTCAAGTCTGCAAGTACGTTTTAAGCTGAGTTCCATGAACATTGTCCAAAATCATGTTTTTAGGCCAAATCCACAATGCGACCAGTTCAGCATATGAGAGGAGACACTGTTTGAGTGTAACAAACGTGAAACATTTCTTTTAGCCTTTTCGAATGAAAACAGGGTCCAAAATCATGGGTTTTCGTTCAGCAGTGGAAGTAGGAGGCGCGCTCTACAATAGGCAAGGGTTTTCAAGTCTGCAAGTACGTTTTAAGCTGAGTTCCATGAACATTGTCCAAAATCATGTTTTAGGCCAAATCCACATTGCGACCAGTTCAGCATATGACAGGAGACACTGTTTGAGTGTAACAAACGTGAAACAATTCTTTTAGCCATGTCGCATGAAAACAGGGTCCAAAATCATGGGTTTTCGTTCAGCAGTGGAAGTAGGAGGCGCGCTCTACAATAGGCAAGGGTTTTCAAGTCTGCAAGTACGTTTTAAGCTGAGTTCCATGAACATTGTCCAAAATCATGTTTTAGGCCAAATCCACAATGCGACCAGTTCAGCATATGAGAGGAGACACTGTTTGAGTGTAACAAACGTGAAACAATTCTTTTAGCCATGTCGCATGAAAACAGGGTCCAAAATCATGGGTTTTCGTTCAGCAGTGGAAGTAGGAGGCGCGCTCTACAATAGGCAAGGGTTTTCAAGTCTGCAAGTACGTTTTAAGCTGAGTTCCATGAACATTGTCCAAAATCATGTTTTAGGCCAAATCCACATTGCGACCAGTTCAGCATATGACAGGAGACACTGTTTGAGTGTAACAAACGTGAAACAATTCTTTTAGCCATGTCGCATGAAAACAGGGTCCAAAATCATGGGTTTTCGTTCAGCAGTGGAAGTAGGAGGCGCGCTCTACAATAGGCAAGGGTTTTCAAGTCTGCAAGTACGTTTTAAGCTGAGTTCCATGAACATTGTCCAAAATCATGTTTTAGGCCAAATACACAATGCGACCAGTTCAGCATATGAGAGGAGACACTGTTTGAGTGTAACAAACGTGAAACATTTCTTTTAGCCTTTTCGGATGAAAACAGGGT
The DNA here is from genome assembly GCF_964263955.1 of Coregonus lavaretus. NCBI lineage: Eukaryota > Metazoa > Chordata > Actinopteri > Salmoniformes > Salmonidae > Coregonus > Coregonus lavaretus. The sequence continues at coordinate 585,639 of NW_028159391.1, read as the reverse complement.
CCAAAATCATGGGTTTTCGTTCAGCAGTGGAAGTAGGAGGCGCGCTCTACAATAGGCAAGGGTTTTCAAGTCTGCAAGTACGTTTTAAGCTGAGTTCCATGAACATTGTCCAAAATCATGTTTTAGGCCAAATCCACAATGCGACCAGTTCAGCATATGAGAGGAGACACTGTTTGAGTGCAACAAAAGTGAAACATTTCTTTTAGCCTTTTCGCATGAAAACAGGGTCCAAAATCATGGGTTTTCGTTCAGCAGTGGAAGTAGGAGGCGCGCTCTACAATAGGCAAGGGTTTTCAAGTCTGCAAGTACGTCTTAAGCTGAGTTCCATGAACATTGTCCAAAATCATGTTTTAGGCCAAATCCACAATGCGACGAGTTCAGCATATGAGAGGAGACACTGTTTGAGTGTAACAAACGTGAAACATTTCTTTTAGCCTTTTCGCATGAAAACAGGGTCCAAAATCATGGGTTTTCGTTCAGCAGTGGAAGTAGGAGGCGCGCTCTACAATAGGCAAGGGTTTTCAAGTCTGCAAGTACGTTTTAAGCTGAGTTCCATGAACATTGTCCAAAATCATGTTTTAACCAAAATCCACAATGCGACCAGTTCAGCATATGAGAGGAGACACTGTTTGAGTGTAACAAACGTGAAACATTTCTTTTAGCCTTTTCGCATGAAAACAGGGTCCAAAATCATGGGTTTTCGTTCAGCAGTGGAAGTAGGAGGCGCGCTCTACAATAGGCAAGGGTTTTCATGTCTGCAAGTACGTTTTAAGCTGAGTTCCATGAACATTGTCCAAAATCATGTTTTAGGCCAAATCCACAATGCGACCAGTTCAGCATATGAGAGGAGACACTGTTTGAGTGTAACAAACGTGAAACATTTCTTTTAGCCTTTTCGCATGAAAACAGGGTCCAAAATCATGGGTTTTCGTTCAGCAGTGGAAGTAGGAGGCGCGCTCTACAATAGGAAAGGGTTTTCAAGTCTGCAAGTACGTTTTAAGCTGAGTTCCATGAACATTGTCCAAAATCATGTTTTATGCCAAATCCACAATGCGACCAGTTCAGCATATGAGAGGAGACACTGTTTGAGTGTAACAAACGTGAAACATTTCTTTTAGCCTTTTCGCATGAAAACAGGGTCCAAAATCATGGGTTTTCGTTCAGCAGTGGAAGTAGGCGGCGCGCTCTACAATAGGCAAGGGTTTTCATGTCTGCAAGTACGTTTTAAGCTGAGTTCCATGAACATTGTCCAAAATCATGTTTTAGGCCAAATCCACAATGCGACCAGATCAGCATATGAGAGGAGACACTGTTTGAGTGTAACAAACGTGAAACATTTCTTTTAGCCTTTTCGCATGAAAACAGGGTCCAAAATCATGGGTTTTCGTTCAGCAGTGGAAGTAGGAGGCGCGCTCTACAATAGGCAAGGGTTTTCAAGTCTGCAAGTACGATTTAAGCTGAGTTCCATGAACATTGTCCAAAATCATGTTTTAGGCCAAATCCACAATGCGACCAGTTCAGCATATGAGAGGAGACACTGTTTGAGTGTAACAAACGTGAAACATTTCTTTTAGCCTTTTCCATTGAAAACAGGGTCCAAAATCATGGGTTTTCGTTCAGCAGTGGAAGTAGGAGGCGCGCTCTACAATAGGCAAGGGTTTTCAAGTCTGCAAGTACGTTTTAAGCTGAGTTCCATGAACATTGTCCAAAATCATGTTTTATCCAAAATCCACAATGCGACCAGTTCAGCATATGAGAGGAGACACTGTTTGAGTGTAACAAAAGTGAAACATTTCTTTTAGCATTTTCGCATGAAAACAGGGTCCAAAATCATGGGTTTTCGCTCAGCAGTGGAAGTAGGAGGCGCGCTCTACAATAGGCAAGGGTTTTCAAGTCTGCAAGTACGTTTTAAGCTGAGTTCCATGAACATTGTCCAAAATCATGTTTTAACCAAAATCCACAATGCGACCAGTTCAGCATATGAGAGGAGACACTGTTTGAGTGTAACAAACGTGAAACATTTCTTTTAGCCTTTTCGCATGAAAACAGGGTCCAAAATCATGGGTTTTCGTTCAGCAGTGGAAGTAGGAGGCGCGCTCTACAATAGGCAAGGGTTTTCAAGTCTGCAAGTACGTTTTAAGCTGAGTTCCATGAACATTGTCCAAAATCATGTTTTTAGGCCAAATCCACAATGCGACCAGTTCAGCATATGAGAGGAGACACTGTTTGAGTGTAACAAACGTGAAACATTTCTTTTAGCCTTTTCGAATGAAAACAGGGTCCAAAATCATGGGTTTTCGTTCAGCAGTGGAAGTAGGAGGCGCGCTCTACAATAGGCAAGGGTTTTCAAGTCTGCAAGTACGTTTTAAGCTGAGTTCCATGAACATTGTCCAAAATCATGTTTTAGGCCAAATCCACATTGCGACCAGTTCAGCATATGACAGGAGACACTGTTTGAGTGTAACAAACGTGAAACAATTCTTTTAGCCATGTCGCATGAAAACAGGGTCCAAAATCATGGGTTTTCGTTCAGCAGTGGAAGTAGGAGGCGCGCTCTACAATAGGCAAGGGTTTTCAAGTCTGCAAGTACGTTTTAAGCTGAGTTCCATGAACATTGTCCAAAATCATGTTTTAGGCCAAATCCACAATGCGACCAGTTCAGCATATGAGAGGAGACACTGTTTGAGTGTAACAAACGTGAAACAATTCTTTTAGCCATGTCGCATGAAAACAGGGTCCAAAATCATGGGTTTTCGTTCAGCAGTGGAAGTAGGAGGCGCGCTCTACAATAGGCAAGGGTTTTCAAGTCTGCAAGTACGTTTTAAGCTGAGTTCCATGAACATTGTCCAAAATCATGTTTTAGGCCAAATCCACATTGCGACCAGTTCAGCATATGACAGGAGACACTGTTTGAGTGTAACAAACGTGAAACAATTCTTTTAGCCATGTCGCATGAAAACAGGGTCCAAAATCATGGGTTTTCGTTCAGCAGTGGAAGTAGGAGGCGCGCTCTACAATAGGCAAGGGTTTTCAAGTCTGCAAGTACGTTTTAAGCTGAGTTCCATGAACATTGTCCAAAATCATGTTTTAGGCCAAATACACAATGCGACCAGTTCAGCATATGAGAGGAGACACTGTTTGAGTGTAACAAACGTGAAACATTTCTTTTAGCCTTTTCGGATGAAAACAGGGTCCAAAATCATGGGTTTTCGTTCAGCAGTGGAAGTAGGAGGCGCGCTCTACAATAGGCAAGGGTTTTCAAGTCTGCAAGTACGTTTTAAGCTGAGTTCCATGAACATTGTCCAAAATCATGTTTTAGGCCAAATCCACAATGCGACCAGTTCAGCATATGAGAGGAGACACTGTTTGAGTGCAACAAAAGTGAAACATTTCTTTTAGCCTTTTCGCATGAAAACAGGGTCCAAAATCATGGGTTTTCGTTCAGCAGTGGAAGTAGGAGGCGCGCTCTACAATAGGCAAGGGTTTTCAAGTCTGCAAGTACGTCTTAAGCTGAGTTCCATGAACATTGTCCAAAATCATGTTTTAGGCCAAATCCACAATGCGACGAGTTCAGCATATGAGAGGAGACACTGTTTGAGTGTAACAAACGTGAAACATTTCTTTTAGCCTTTTCGCATGAAAACAGGGTCCAAAATCATGGGTTTTCGTTCAGCAGTGGAAGTAGGAGGCGCGCTCTACAATAGGCAAGGGTTTTCAAGTCTGCAAGTACGTTTTAAGCTGAGTTCCATGAACATTGTCCAAAATCATGTTTTAACCAAAATCCACAATGCGACCAGTTCAGCATATGAGAGGAGACACTGTTTGAGTGTAACAAACGTGAAACATTTCTTTTAGCCTTTTCGCATGAAAACAGGGTCCAAAATCATGGGTTTTCGTTCAGCAGTGGAAGTAGGAGGCGCGCTCTACAATAGGCAAGGGTTTTCATGTCTGCAAGTACGTTTTAAGCTGAGTTCCATGAACATTGTCCAAAATCATGTTTTAGGCCAAATCCACAATGCGACGAGTTCAGCATATGAGAGGAGACACTGTTTGAGTGTAACAAACGTGAAACATTTCTTTTAGCCTTTTCGCATGAAAACAGGGTCCAAAATCATGGGTTTTCGTTCAGCAGTGGAAGTAGGAGGCGCGCTCTACAATAGGCAAGGGTTTTCAAGTCTGCAAGTACGTTTTAAGCTGAGTTCCATGAACATTGTCCAAAATCATGTTTTAGGCCAAATCCACAATGCGACCAGTTCAGCATATGAGAGGAGACACTGTTTGAGTGCAACAAAAGTGAAACATTTCTTTTAGCCTTTTCGCATGAAAACAGGGTCCAAAATCATGGGTTTTCGTTCAGCAGTGGAAGTAGGAGGCGCGCTCTACAATAGGCAAGGGTTTTCAAGTCTGCAAGTACGTCTTAAGCTGAGTTCCATGAACATTGTCCAAAATCATGTTTTAGGCCAAATCCACAATGCGACGAGTTCAGCATATGAGAGGAGACACTGTTTGAGTGTAACAAACGTGAAACATTTCTTTTAGCCTTTTCGCATGAAAACAGGGTCCAAAATCATGGGTTTTCGTTCAGCAGTGGAAGTAGGAGGCGCGCTCTACAATAGGCAAGGGTTTTCAAGTCTGCAAGTACGTTTTAAGCTGAGTTCCATGAACATTGTTTTAACCAAAATCATGTTTTGTCCAAAATCATGTTTTAGGCCAAATCCACAATGCGACCAGTTCAGCATATGAGAGGAGACACTGTTTGAGTGTAACAAACGTGAAACATTTCTTTTAGCCTTTTCGCATGAAAACAGGGTCCAAAATCATGGGTTTTCGTTCAGCAGTGGAAGTAGGAGGCGCGCTCTACAATAGGCAAGGGTTTTCAAGTCTGCAAGTACGTTTTAAGCTGAGTTCCATGAACATTGTCCAAAATCATGTTTTATGCCAAATCCACAATGCGACCAGTTCAGCATATGAGAGGAGACACTGTTTGAGTGTAACAAACGTGAAACATTTCTTTTAGCCTTTTCGCATGAAAACAGGGTCCAAAATCATGGGTTTTCGTTCAGCAGTGGAAGTAGGAGGCGCGCTCTACAATAGGCAAGGGTTTTCATGTCTGCAAGTACGTCTTAAGCTGAGTTCCATGAACATTGTCCAAAATCATGTTTTAGGCCAAATCCACAATGCGACGAGTTCAGCATATGAGAGGAGACACTGTTTGAGTGTAACAAACGTGAAACATTTCTTTTAGCCTTTTCGCATGAAAACAGGGTCCAAAATCATGGGTTTTCGTTCAGCAGTGGAAGTAGGAGGCGCGCTCTACAATAGGCAAGGGTTTTCAAGTCTGCAAGTACGTTTTAAGCTGAGTTCCATGAACATTGTCCAAAATCATGTTTTAACCAAAATCCACAATGCGACCAGTTCAGCATATGAGAGGAGACACTGTTTGAGTGTAACAAACGTGAAACATTTCTTTTAGCCTTTTCGCATGAAAACAGGGTCCAAAATCATGGGTTTTCGTTCAGCAGTGGAAGTAGGAGGCGCGCTCTACAATAGGCAAGGGTTTTCAAGTCTGCAAGTACGTTTTAAGCTGAGTTCCATGAACATTGTCCAAAATCATGTTTTAGGCCAAATCCACAATGCGACCAGTTCAGCATATGAGAGGAGACACTGTTTGAGTGCAACAAAAGTGAAACATTTCTTTTAGCCTTTTCGCATGAAAACAGGGTCCAAAATCATGGGTTTTCGTTCAGCAGTGGAAGTAGGAGGCGCGCTCTACAATAGGCAAGGGTTTTCAAGTCTGCAAGTACGTCTTAAGCTGAGTTCCATGAACATTGTCCAAAATCATGTTTTAGGCCAAATCCACAATGCGACGAGTTCAGCATATGAGAGGAGACACTGTTTGAGTGTAACAAACGTGAAACATTTCTTTTAGCCTTTTTGCATGAAAACAGGGTCCAAAATCATGGGTTTTCGTTCAGCAGTGGAAGTAGGAGGCGCGCTCTACAATAGGCAAGGGTTTTCAAGTCTGCAAGTACGTTTTAAGCTGAGTTCCATGAACATTGTCCAAAATCATGTTTTAACCAAAATCCACAATGCGACCAGTTCAGCATATGAGAGGAGACACTGTTTGAGTGTAACAAACGTGAAACATTTATTTTAGCCTTTTCGCATGAAAACAGGGTCCAAAATCATGGGTTTTCGTTCAGCAGTGGAAGTAGGAGGCGCGCTCTACAATAGGCAAGGGTTTTCATGTCTGCAAGTACGTTTTAAGCTGAGTTCCATGAACATTGTCCAAAATCATGTTTTAGGCCAAATCCACAATGCGACGAGTTCAGCATATGAGAGGAGACACTGTTTGAGTGTAACAAACGTGAAACATTTCTTTTAGCCTTTTCGCATGAAAACAGGGTCCAAAATCATGGGTTTTCGTTCAGCAGTGGAAGTAGGAGGCGCGCTCTACAATAGGCAAGGGTTTTCAAGTCTGCAAGTACGTTTTAAGCTGAGTTCCATGAACATTGTCCAAAATCATGTTTTAGGCCAAATCCACAATGCGACCAGTTCAGCATATGAGAGGAGACACTGTTTGAGTGCAACAAAAGTGAAACATTTCTTTTAGCCTTTTCGCATGAAAACAGGGTCCAAAATCATGGGTTTTCGTTCAGCAGTGGAAGTAGGAGGCGCGCTCTACAATAGGCAAGGGTTTTCAAGTCTGCAAGTACGTCTTAAGCTGAGTTCCATGAACATTGTCCAAAATCATGTTTTAGGCCAAATCCACAATGCGACGAGTTCAGCATATGAGAGGAGACACTGTTTGAGTGTAACAAACGTGAAACATTTCTTTTAGCCTTTTCGCATGAAAACAGGGTCCAAAATCATGGGTTTTCGTTCAGCAGTGGAAGTAGGAGGCGCGCTCTACAATAGGCAAGGGTTTTCAAGTCTGCAAGTACGTTTTAAGCTGAGTTCCATGAACATTGTCCAAAATCATGTTTTAGGCCAAATCCACAATGCGACCAGTTCAGCATATGAGAGGAGACACTGTTTGAGTGCAACAAAAGTGAAACATTTCTTTTAGCCTTTTCGCATGAAAACAGGGTCCAAAATCATGGGTTTTCGTTCAGCAGTGGAAGTAGGAGGCGCGCTCTACAATAGGCAAGGGTTTTCAAGTCTGCAAGTACGTCTTAAGCTGAGTTCCATGAACATTGTCCAAAATCATGTTTTAGGCCAAATCCACAATGCGACGAGTTCAGCATATGAGAGGAGACACTGTTTGAGTGTAACAAACGTGAAACATTTCTTTTAGCCTTTTCGCATGAAAACAGGGTCCAAAATCATGGGTTTTCGTTCAGCAGTGGAAGTAGGAGGCGCGCTCTACAATAGGCAAGGGTTTTCAAGTCTGCAAGTACGTTTTAAGCTGAGTTCCATGAACATTGTCCAAAATCATGTTTTAACCAAAATCCACAATGCGACCAGTTCAGCATATGAGAGGAGACACTGTTTGAGTGTAACAAACGTGAAACATTTATTTTAGCCTTTTCGCATGAAAACAGGGTCCAAAATCATGGGTTTTCGTTCAGCAGTGGAAGTAGGAGGCGCGCTCTACAATAGGCAAGGGTTTTCATGTCTGCAAGTACGTTTTAAGCTGAGTTCCATGAACATTGTCCAAAATCATGTTTTAGGCCAAATCCACAATGCGACGAGTTCAGCATATGAGAGGAGACACTGTTTGAGTGTAACAAACGTGAAACATTTCTTTTAGCCTTTTCGCATGAAAACAGGGTCCAAAATCATGGGTTTTCGTTCAGCAGTGGAAGTAGGAGGCGCGCTCTACAATAGGCAAGGGTTTTCAAGTCTGCAAGTACGTTTTAAGCTGAGTTCCATGAACATTGTCCAAAATCATGTTTTAGGCCAAATCCACAATGCGACCAGTTCAGCATATGAGAGGAGACACTGTTTGAGTGCAACAAAAGTGAAACATTTCTTTTAGCCTTTTCGCATGAAAACAGGGTCCAAAATCATGGGTTTTCGTTCAGCAGTGGAAGTAGGAGGCGCGCTCTACAATAGGCAAGGGTTTTCAAGTCTGCAAGTACGTCTTAAGCTGAGTTCCATGAACATTGTCCAAAATCATGTTTTAGGCCAAATCCACAATGCGACGAGTTCAGCATATGAGAGGAGACACTGTTTGAGTGTAACAAACGTGAAACATTTCTTTTAGCCTTTTCGCATGAAAACAGGGTCCAAAATCATGGGTTTTCGTTCAGCAGTGGAAGTAGGAGGCGCGCTCTACAATAGGCAAGGGTTTTCAAGTCTGCAAGTACGTTTTAAGCTGAGTTCCATGAACATTGTTTTAACCAAAATCATGTTTTGTCCAAAATCATGTTTTAGGCCAAATCCACAATGCGACCAGTTCAGCATATGAGAGGAGACACTGTTTGAGTGTAACAAACGTGAAACATTTCTTTTAGCCTTTTCGCATGAAAACAGGGTCCAAAATCATGGGTTTTCGTTCAGCAGTGGAAGTAGGAGGCGCGCTCTACAATAGGCAAGGGTTTTCAAGTCTGCAAGTACGTTTTAAGCTGAGTTCCATGAACATTGTCCAAAATCATGTTTTATGCCAAATCCACAATGCGACCAGTTCAGCATATGAGAGGAGACACTGTTTGAGTGTAACAAACGTGAAACATTTCTTTTAGCCTTTTCGCATGAAAACAGGGTCCAAAATCATGGGTTTTCGTTCAGCAGTGGAAGTAGGAGGCGCGCTCTACAATAGGCAAGGGTTTTCATGTCTGCAAGTACGTCTTAAGCTGAGTTCCATGAACATTGTCCAAAATCATGTTTTAGGCCAAATCCACAATGCGACGAGTTCAGCATATGAGAGGAGTCACTGTTTGAGTGTAACAAACGTGAAACATTTCTTTTAGCCTTTTCGCATGAAAACAGGGTCCAAAATCATGGGTTTTCGTTCAGCAGTGGAAGTAGGAGGCGCGCTCTACAATAGGCAAGGGTTTTCAAGTCTGCAAGTACGTTTTAAGCTGAGTTCCATGAACATTGTCCAAAATCATGTTTTAACCAAAATCCACAATGCGACCAGTTCAGCATATGAGAGGAGACACTGTTTGAGTGTAACAAACGTGAAACATTTCTTTTAGCCTTTTCGCATGAAAACAGGGTCCAAAATCATGGGTTTTCGTTCAGCAGTGGAAGTAGGAGGCGCGCTCTACAATAGGCAAGGGTTTTCATGTCTGCAAGTACGTTTTAAGCTGAGTTCCATGAACATTGTCCAAAATCATGTTTTAGGCCAAATCCACAATGCGACGAGTTCAGCATATGAGAGGAGACACTGTTTGAGTGTAACAAACGTGAAACATTTCTTTTAGCCTTTTCGCATGAAAACAGGGTCCAAAATCATGGGTTTTCGTTCAGCAGTGGAAGTAGGAGGCGCGCTCTACAATAGGCAAGGGTTTTCAAGTCTGCAAGTACGTTTTAAGCTGAGTTCCATGAACATTGTCCAAAATCATGTTTTAGGCCAAATCCACAATGCGATCAGTTCAGCATATGAGAGGAGACACTGTTTGAGTGCAACAAAAGTGAAACATTTCTTTTAGCCTTTTCGCATGAAAACAGGGTCCAAAATCATGGGTTTTCGTTCAGCAGTGGAAGTAGGAGGCGCGCTCTACAATAGGCAAGGGTTTTCAAGTCTGCAAGTACGTCTTAAGCTGAGTTCCATGAACATTGTCCAAAATCATGTTTTAGGCCAAATCCACAATGCGACGAGTTCAGCATATGAGAGGAGACACTGTTTGAGTGTAACAAACGTGAAACATTTCTTTTAGCCTTTTCGCATGAAAACAGGGTCCAAAATCATGGGTTTTCGTTCAGCAGTGGAAGTAGGAGGCGCGCTCTACAATAGGCAAGGGTTTTCAAGTCTGCAAGTACGTTTTAAGCTGAGTTCCATGAACATTGTTTTAACCAAAATCATGTTTTGTCCAAAATCATGTTTTATGCCAAATCCACAATGCGACCAGTTCAGCATATGACAGGAGACACTGTTTGAGTGTAACAAACGTGAAACAATTCTTTTAGCCATGTCGCATGAAAACAGGGTCCAAAATCATGGGTTTTCGTTCAGCAGTGGAAGTAGGAGGCGCGCTCTACAATAGGCAAGGGTTTTCAAGTCTGCAAGTACGTTTTAAGCTGAGTTCCATGAACATTGTCCAAAATCATGTTTTAGGCCAAATCCACAATGCGACCAGTTCAGCATATGAGAGGAGACACTGTTTGAGTGTAACAAACGTGAAACAATTCTTTTAGCCATGTCGCATGAAAACAGGGTCCAAAATCATGGGTTTTCGTTCAGCAGTGGAAGTAGGAGGCGCGCTCTACAATAGGCAAGGGTTTTCAAGTCTGCAAGTACGTTTTAAGCTGAGTTCCATGAACATTGTCCAAAATCATGTTTTAGGCCAAATCCACATTGCGACCAGTTCAGCATATGACAGGAGACACTGTTTGAGTGTAACAAACGTGAAACAATTCTTTTAGCCATGTCGCATGAAAACAGGGTCCAAAATCATGGGTTTTCGTTCAGCAGTGGAAGTAGGAGGCGCGCTCTACAATAGGCAAGGGTTTTCAAGTCTGCAAGTACGTTTTAAGCTGAGTTCCATGAACATTGTCCAAAATCATGTTTTAGGCCAAATCCACAATGCGACCAGTTCAGCATATGAGAGGAGACACTGTTTGAGTGCAACAAAAGTGAAACATTTCTTTTAGCCTTTTCGCATGAAAACAGGGTCCAAAATCATGGGTTTTCGTTCAGCAGTGGAAGTAGGAGGCGCGCTCTACAATAGGCAAGGGTTTTCAAGTCTGCAAGTACGTCTTAAGGTGAGTTCCATGAACATTGTCCAAAATCATGTTTTAGGCCAAATCCACAATGCGACGAGTTCAGCATATGAGAGGAGACACTGTTTGAGTGTAACAAACGTGAAACATTTCTTTTAGCCTTTTCGCATGAAAACAGGGTCCAAAATCATGGGTTTTCGTTCAGCAGTGGAAGTAGGAGGCGCGCTCTACAATAGGCAAGGGTTTTCAAGTCTGCAAGTACGTTTTAAGCTGAGTTCCATGAACATTGTCCAAAATCATGTTTTAACCAAAATCCACAATGCGACCAGTTCAGCATATGAGAGGAGACACTGTTTGAGTGTAACAAACGTGAAACATTTCTTTTAGCCTTTTCGCATGAAAACAGGGTCCAAAATCATGGGTTTTCGTTCAGCAGTGGAAGTAGGAGGCGCGCTCTACAATAGGCAAGGGTTTTCATGTCTGCAAGTACGTTTTAAGCTGAGTTCCATGAACATTGTCCAAAATCATGTTTTAGGCCAAATCCACAATGCGACCAGTTCAGCATATGAGAGGAGACACTGTTTGAGTGTAACAAACGTGAAACATTTCTTTTAGCCTTTTCGCATGAAAACAGGGTCCAAAATCATGGGTTTTCGTTCAGCAGTGGAAGTAGGAGGCGCGCTCTACAATAGGCAAGGGTTTTCAAGTCTGCAAGTACGTTTTAAGCTGAGTTCCATGAACATTGTCCAAAATCATGTTTTAACCAAAATCCACAATGCGACCAGTTCAGCATATGAGAGGAGACACTGTTTGAGTGTAACAAACGTGAAACATTTCTTTTAGCCTTTTCGCATGAAAACAGGGTCCAAAATCATGGGTTTTCGTTCAGCAGTGGAAGTAGGAGGCGCGCTCTACAATAGGCAAGGGTTTTCATGTCTGCAAGTACGTTTTAAGCTGAGGTCCATGAACATTGTCCAAAATCATGTTTTAGGCCAAATCCACAATGCGACGAGTTCAGCATATGAGAGGAGACACTGTTTGAGTGTAACAAACGTGAAACATTTCTTTTAGCCTTTTCGCATGAAAACAGGGTCCAAAATCATGGGTTTTCGTTCAGCAGTGGAAGTAGGAGGCGCGCTCTACAATAGGCAAGGGTTTTCAAGTCTGCAAGTACGTTTTAAGCTGAGTTCCATGAACATTGTCCAAAATCATGTTTTATGCCAAATCCACAATGCGACCAGTTCAGCATATGAGAGGAGACACTGTTTGAGTGTAACAAACGTGAAACATTTCTTTTAGCCTTTTCGCATGAAAACAGGGTCCAAAATCATGGGTTTTCGTTCAGCAGTGGAAGTAGGAGGCGCGCTCTACAATAGGCAAGGGTTTTCATGTCTGCAAGTACGTTTTAAGCTGAGTTCCATGAACATTGTCCAAAATCATGTTTTAGGCCAAATCCACAATGCGACCAGTTCAGCATATGAGAGGAGACACTGTTTGAGTGTAACAAACGTGAAACAATTCTTTTAGCCTTTTCGCATGAAAACAGGGTCCAAAATCATGGGTTTTCGTTCAGCAGTGGAAGTAGGAGGCGCGCTCTACAATAGGCAAGGGTTTTCAAGTCTGCAAGTACGTTTTAAGCTGAGTTCCATGAACATTGTTTTAACCAAAATCATGTTTTGTCCAAAATCATGTTTTAGGCCAAATCCACAATGCGACCAGTTCAGCATATGAGAGGAGACACTGTTTGAGTGTAACAAACGTGAAACATTTCTTTTAGCCTTTTCGCATGAAAACAGGGTCCAAAATCATGGGTTTTCGTTCAGCAGTGGAAGTAGGAGGCGCGCTCTACAATAGGCAAGGGTTTTCAAGTCTGCAAGTACGTTTTAAGCTGAGTTCCATGAACATTGTCCAAAATCATGTTTTAGGCCAAATCCACATTGCGACCAGTTCAGCATATGACAGGAGACACTGTTTGAGTGTAACAAACGTGAAACAATTCTTTTAGCCATGTCGCATGAAAACAGGGTCCAAAATCATGGGTTTTCGTTCAGCAGTGGAAGTAGGAGGCGCGCTCTACAATAGGCAAGGGTTTTCAAGTCTGCAAGTACGTTTTAAGCTGAGTTCCATGAACATTGTCCAAAATCATGTTTTAGGCCAAATCCACAATGCGACCAGTTCAGCATATGAGAGGAGACACTGTTTGAGTGTAACAAACGTGAAACATTTCTTTTAGCCTTTTCGGATGAAAACAGGGTCCAAAATCATGGGTTTTCGTTCAGCAGTGGAAGTAGGAGGCGCGCTCTACAATAGGCAAGGGTTTTCAAGTCTGCAAGTACGTTTTAAGCTGAGTTCCATGAACATTGTCCAAAATCATGTTTTAGGCCAAATCCACAATGCGACCAGTTCAGCATATGAGAGGAGACACTGTTTGAGTGCAACAAAAGTGAAACATTTCTTTTAGCCTTTTCGCATGAAAACAGGGTCCAAAATCATGGGTTTTCGTTCAGCAGTGGAAGTAGGAGGCGCGCTCTACAATAGGCAAGGGTTTTCAAGTCTGCAAGTACGTCTTAAGCTGAGTTCCATGAACATTGTCCAAAATCATGTTTTAGGCCAAATCCACAATGCGACCAGTTCAGCATATGAGAGGAGACACTGTTTGAGTGTAACAAACGTGAAACATTTCTTTTAGCCTTTTCGCATGAAAACAGGGTCCAAAATCATGGGTTTTCGTTCAGCAGTGGAAGTAGGAGGCGCGCTCTACAATAGGCAAGGGTTTTCAAGTCTGCAAGTACGTTTTAAGCTGAGTTCCATGAACATTGTCCAAAATCATGTTTTATCCAAAATCCACAATGCGACCAGTTCAGCATATGAGAGGAGACACTGTTTGAGTGTAACAAAAGTGAAACATTTCTTTTAGCATTTTCGCATGAAAACAGGGTCCAAAATCATGGGTTTTCGCTCAGCAGTGGAAGTAGGAGGCGCGCTCTACAATAGGCAAGGGTTTTCAAGTCTGCAAGTACGTTTTAAGCTGAGTTCCATGAACATTGTCCAAAATCATGTTTTAACCAAAATCCACAATGCGACCAGTTCAGCATATGAGAGGAGACACTGTTTGAGTGTAACAAACGTGAAACATTTCTTTTAGCCTTTTCGCATGAAAACAGGGTCCAAAATCATGGGTTTTCGTTCAGCAGTGGAAGTAGGAGGCGCGCTCTACAATAGGCAAGGGTTTTCAAGTCTGCAAGTACGTTTTAAGCTGAGTTCCATGAACATTGTCCAAAATCATGTTTTTAGGCCAAATCCACAATGCGACCAGTTCAGCATATGAGAGGAGACACTGTTTGAGTGTAACAAACGTGAAACATTTCTTTTAGCCTTTTCGAATGAAAACAGGGTCCAAAATCATGGGTTTTCGTTCAGCAGTGGAAGTAGGAGGCGCGCTCTACAATAGGCAAGGGTTTTCAAGTCTGCAAGTACGTTTTAAGCTGAGTTCCATGAACATTGTCCAAAATCATGTTTTAGGCCAAATCCACATTGCGACCAGTTCAGCATATGACAGGAGACACTGTTTGAGTGTAACAAACGTGAAACAATTCTTTTAGCCATGTCGCATGAAAACAGGGTCCAAAATCATGGGTTTTCGTTCAGCAGTGGAAGTAGGAGGCGCGCTCTACAATAGGCAAGGGTTTTCAAGTCTGCAAGTACGTTTTAAGCTGAGTTCCATGAACATTGTCCAAAATCATGTTTTAGGCCAAATCCACAATGCGACCAGTTCAGCATATGAGAGGAGACACTGTTTGAGTGTAACAAACGTGAAACAATTCTTTTAGCCATGTCGCATGAAAACAGGGTCCAAAATCATGGGTTTTCGTTCAGCAGTGGAAGTAGGAGGCGCGCTCTACAATAGGCAAGGGTTTTCAAGTCTGCAAGTACGTTTTAAGCTGAGTTCCATGAACATTGTCCAAAATCATGTTTTAGGCCAAATCCACATTGCGACCAGTTCAGCATATGACAGGAGACACTGTTTGAGTGTAACAAACGTGAAACAATTCTTTTAGCCATGTCGCATGAAAACAGGGTCCAAAATCATGGGTTTTCGTTCAGCAGTGGAAGTAGGAGGCGCGCTCTACAATAGGCAAGGGTTTTCAAGTCTGCAAGTACGTTTTAAGCTGAGTTCCATGAACATTGTCCAAAATCATGTTTTAGGCCAAATCCACAATGCGACGAGTTCAGCATATGAGAGGAGACACTGTTTGAGTGTAACAAACGTGAAACATTTCTTTTAGCCTTTTCGCATGAAAACAGGGTCCAAAATCATGGGTTTTCGTTCAGCAGTGGAAGTAGGAGGCGCGCTCTACAATAGGCAAGGGTTTTCAAGTCTGCAAGTACGTTTTAAGCTGAGTTCCATGAACATTGTCCAAAATCATGTTTTAACCAAAATCCACAATGCGACCAGTTCAGCATATGAGAGGAGACACTGTTTGAGTGTAACAAACGTGAAACATTTATTTTAGCCTTTTCGCATGAAAACAGGGTCCAAAATCATGGGTTTTCGTTCAGCAGTGGAAGTAGGAGGCGCGCTCTACAATAGGCAAGGGTTTTCAAGTCTGCAAGTACGTTTTAAGCTGAGTTCCATGAACATTGTCCAAAATCATGTTTTATGCCAAATCCACAATGCGACCAGTTCAGCATATGAGAGGAGACACTGTTTGAGTGTAACAAACGTGAAACATTTCTTTTAGCCTTTTCGCATGAAAACAGGGTCCAAAATCATGGGTTTTCGTTCAGCAGTGGAAGTAGGAGGCGCGCTCTACAATAGGCAAGGGTTTTCATGTCTGCAAGTACGTTTTAAGCTGAGTTCCATGAACATTGTCCAAAATCATGTTTTAGGCCAAATCCACAATGCGACCAGTTCAGCATATGAGAGGAGACACTGTTTGAGTGTAACAAACGTGAAACAATTCTTTTAGCCTTTTCGCATGAAAACAGGGTCCAAAATCATGGGTTTTCGTTCAGCAGTGGAAGTAGGAGGCGCGCTCTACAATAGGCAAGGGTTTTCAAGTCTGCAAGTACGTTTTAAGCTGAGTTCCATGAACATTGTTTTAACCAAAATCATGTTTTGTCCAAAATCATGTTTTAGGCCAAATCCACAATGCGACCAGTTCAGCATATGAGAGGAGACACTGTTTGAGTGTAACAAACGTGAAACATTTCTTTTAGCCTTTTCGCATGAAAACAGGGTCCAAAATCATGGGTTTTCGTTCAGCAGTGGAAGTAGGAGGCGCGCTCTACAATAGGCAAGGGTTTTCAAGTCTGCAAGTACGTTTTAAGCTGAGTTCCATGAACATTGTCCAAAATCATGTTTTATGCCAAATCCACAATGCGACCAGTTCAGCATATGAGAGGAGACACTGTTTGAGTGTAACAAACGTGAAACATTTCTTTTAGCCTTTTCGCATGAAAACAGGGTCCAAAATCATGGGTTTTCGTTCAGCAGTGGAAGTAGGAGGCGCGCTCTACAATAGGCAAGGGTTTTCATGTCTGCAAGTACGTTTTAAGCTGAGTTCCATGAACATTGTCCAAAATCATGTTTTAGGCCAAATCCACAATGCGACCAGTTCAGCATATGAGAGGAGACACTGTTTGAGTGTAACAAACGTGAAACATTTCTTTTAGCCTTTTCGCATGAAAACAGGGTCCAAAATCATGGGTTTTCGTTCAGCAGTGGAAGTAGGAGGCGCGCTCTACAATAGGCAAGGGTTTTCAAGTCTGCAAGTACGATTTAAGCTGAGTTCCATGAACATTGTCCAAAATCATGTTTTAGGCAAGGGTTTTCAAGTCTGCAAGTACGTTTTAAGCTGAGTTCCATGAACATTGTTTTAACCAAAATCATGTTTTGTCCAAAATCATGTTTTAGGCCAAATCCACAATGCGACCAGTTCAGCATATGAGAGGAGACACTGTTTGAGTGTAACAAACGTGAAACATTTCTTTTAGCCTTTTCGCATGAAAACAGGGTCCAAAATCATGGGTTTTCGTTCAGCAGTGGAAGTAGGAGGCGCGCTCTACAATAGGCAAGGGTTTTCAAGTCTGCAAGTACGTTTTAAGCTGAGTTCCATGAACATTGTCCAAAATCATGTTTTATGCCAAATCCACAATGCGACCAGTTCAGCATATGACAGGAGACACTGTTTGAGTGTAACAAACGTGAAACAATTCTTTTAGCCATGTCGCATGAAAACAGGGTCCAAAATCATGGGTTTTCGTTCAGCAGTGGAAGTAGGAGGCGCGCTCTACAATAGGCAAGGGTTTTCAAGTCTGCAAGTACGTTTTAAGCTGAGTTCCATGAACATTGTCCAAAATCATGTTTTAGGCCAAATCCACAATGCGACCAGTTCAGCATATGAGAGGAGACACTGTTTGAGTGTAACAAACGTGAAACAATTCTTTTAGCCATGTCGCATGAAAACAGGGTCCAAAATCATGGGTTTTCGTTCAGCAGTGGAAGTAGGAGGCGCGCTCTACAATAGGCAAGGGTTTTCAAGTCTGCAAGTACGTTTTAAGCTGAGTTCCATGAACATTGTCCAAAATCATGTTTTAGGCCAAATCCACATTGCGACCAGTTCAGCATATGACAGGAGACACTGTTTGAGTGTAACAAACGTGAAACAATTCTTTTAGCCATGTCGCATGAAAACAGGGTCCAAAATCATGGGTTTTCGTTCAGCAGTGGAAGTAGGAGGCGCGCTCTACAATAGGCAAGGGTTTTCAAGTCTGCAAGTACGTTTTAAGCTGAGTTCCATGAACATTGTCCAAAATCATGTTTTAGGCCAAATCCACAATGCGACCAGTTCAGCATATGAGAGGAGACACTGTTTGAGTGTAACAAACGTGAAACATTTCTTTTAGCCTTTTCGGATGAAAACAGGGTCCAAAATCATGGGTTTTCGTTCAGCAGTGGAAGTAGGAGGCGCGCTCTACAATAGGCAAGGGTTTTCAAGTCTGCAAGTACGTTTTAAGCTGAGTTCCATGAACATTGTCCAACAAAAGTGAAACATTTCTTTTAGCCTTTTCGCATGAAAACAGGGTCCAAAATCATGGGTTTTCGTTCAGCAGTGGAAGTAGGAGGCGCGCTCTACAATAGGCAAGGGTTTTCAAGTCTGCAAGTACGTCTTAAGCTGAGTTCCATGAACATTGTCCAAAATCATGTTTTAGGCCAAATCCACAATGCGACGAGTTCAGCATATGAGAGGAGACACTGTTTGAGTGTAACAAACGTGAAACATTTCTTTTAGCCTTTTCGCATGAAAACAGGGTCCAAAATCATGGGTTTTCGTTCAGCAGTGGAAGTAGGAGGCGCGCTCTACAATAGGCAAGGGTTTTCAAGTCTGCAAGTACGTTTTAAGCTGAGTTCCATGAACATTGTCCAAAATCATGTTTTAACCAAAATCCACAATGCGACCAGTTCAGCATATGAGAGGAGACACTGTTTGAGTGTAACAAACGTGAAACATTTCTTTTAGCCTTTTCACATGAAAACAGGGTCCAAAATCATGGGTTTTCGTTCAGCAGTGGAAGTAGGAGGCGCGCTCTACAATAGGCAAGGGTTTTCATGTCTGCAAGTACGTTTTAAGCTGAGTTCAATGAACATTGTCCAAAATCATGTTTTAGGCCAAATCCACAATGCGACCAGTTCAGCATATGAGAGGAGACACTGTTTGAGTGTAACAAACGTGAAACATTTCTTTTAGCCTTTTCGCATGAAAACAGGGTCCAAAATCATGGGTTTTCGTTCAGCAGTGGAAGTAGGAGGCGCGCTCTACAATAGGCAAGGGTTTTCATGTCTGCAAGTACGTTTTAAGCTGAGTTCCATGAACATTGTCCAAAATCATGTTTTAGGCCAAATCCACAATGCGACCAGTTCAGCATATGAGAGGAGACACTGTTTGAGTGTAACAAACGTGAAACATTTCTTTTAGCCTTTTCGCATGAAAACAGGGTCCAAAATCATGGGTTTTCGTTCAGCAGTGGAAGTAGGAGGCGCGCTCTACAATAGGCAAGGGTTTTCAAGTCTGCAAGTACGTTTTAAGCTGAGTTCCATGAACATTGTCCAAAATCATGTTTTAACCAAAATCCACAATGCGACCAGTTCAGCATATGAGAGGAGACACTGTTTGAGTGTAACAAACGTGAAACATTTCTTTTAGCCTTTTCGCATGAAAACAGGGTCCAAAATCATGGGTTTTCGTTCAGCAGTGGAAGTAGGAGGCGCGCTCTACAATAGGCAAGGGTTTTCATGTCTGCAAGTACGTTTTAAGCTGAGTTCCATGAACATTGTCCAAAATCATGTTTTAGGCCAAATCCACAATGCGACGAGTTCAGCATATGAGAGGAGACACTGTTTGAGTGTAACAAACGTGAAACATTTCTTTTAGCCTTTTCGCATGAAAACAGGGTCCAAAATCATGGGTTTTCGTTCAGCAGTGGAAGTAGGAGGCGCGCTCTACAATAGGCAAGGGTTTTCAAGTCTGCAAGTACGTTTTAAGCTGAGTTCCATGAACATTGTCCAAAATCATGTTTTATGCCAAATCCACAATGCGACCAGTTCAGCATATGAGAGGAGACACTGTTTGAGTGTAACAAACGTGAAACATTTCTTTTAGCCTTTTCGCATGAAAACAGGGTCCAAAATCATGGGTTTTCGTTCAGCAGTGGAAGTAGGAGGCGCGCTCTACAATAGGCAAGGGTTTTCATGTCTGCAAGTACGTTTTAAGCTGAGTTCCATGAACATTGTCCAAAATCATGTTTTAGGCCAAATCCACAATGCGACCAGTTCAGCATATGAGAGGAGACACTGTTTGAGTGTAACAAACGTGAAACAATTCTTTTAGCCATGTCGCATGAAAACAGGGTCCAAAATCATGGGTTTTCGTTCAGCAGTGGAAGTAGGAGGCGCGCTCTACAATAGGCAAGGGTTTTCAAGTCTGCAAGTACGTTTTAAGCTGAGTTCCATGAACATTGTCCAAAATCATGTTTTAGGCCAAATCCACAATGCGACCAGTTCAGCATATGAGAGGAGACACTGTTTGAGTGTAACAAACGTGAAACATTTCTTTTAGCCTTTTCGGATGAAAACAGGGTCCAAAATCATGGGTTTTCGTTCAGCAGTGGAAGTAGGAGGCGCGCTCTACAATAGGCAAGGGTTTTCAAGTCTGCAAGTACGTTTTAAGCTGAGTTCCATGAACATTGTCCAACAAAAGTGAAACATTTCTTTTAGCCTTTTCGCATGAAAACAGGGTCCAAAATCATGGGTTTTCGTTCAGCAGTGGAAGTAGGAGGCGCGCTCTACAATAGGCAAGGGTTTTCATGTCTGCAAGTACGTTTTAAGCTGAGTTCCATGAACATTGTCCAAAATCATGTTTTAGGCCAAATCCACAATGCGACCAGTTCAGCATATGAGAGGAGACACTGTTTGAGTGTAACAAACGTGAAACAATTCTTTTAGCCATGTCGCATGAAAACAGGGTCCAAAATCATGGGTTTTCGTTCAGCAGTGGAAGTAGGAGGCGCGCTCTACAATAGGCAAGGGTTTTCAAGTCTGCAAGTACGTTTTAAGCTGAGTTCCATGAACATTGTCCAAAATCATGTTTTAGGCCAAATCCACAATGCGACCAGTTCAGCATATGAGAGGAGACACTGTTTGAGTGTAACAAACGTGAAACATTTCTTTTAGCCTTTTCGGATGAAAACAGGGTCCAAAATCATGGGTTTTCGTTCAGCAGTGGAAGTAGGAGGCGCGCTCTACAATAGGCAAGGGTTTTCAAGTCTGCAAGTACGTTTTAAGCTGAGTTCCATGAACATTGTCCAACAAAAGTGAAACATTTCTTTTAGCCTTTTCGCATGAAAACAGGGTCCAAAATCATGGGTTTTCGTTCAGCAGTGGAAGTAGGAGGCGCGCTCTACAATAGGCAAGGGTTTTCAAGTCTGCAAGTACGTCTTAAGCTGAGTTCCATGAACATTGTCCAAAATCATGTTTTAGGCCAAATCCACAATGCGACGAGTTCAGCATATGAGAGGAGACACTGTTTGAGTGTAACAAACGTGAAACATTTCTTTTAGCCTTTTCGCATGAAAACAGGGTCCAAAATCATGGGTTTTCGTTCAGCAGTGGAAGTAGGAGGCGCGCTCTACAATAGGCAAGGGTTTTCAAGTCTGCAAGTACGTTTTAAGCTGAGTTCCATGAACATTGTCCAAAATCATGTTTTAACCAAAATCCACAATGCGACCAGTTCAGCATATGAGAGGAGACACTGTTTGAGTGTAACAAACGTGAAACATTTCTTTTAGCCTTTTCACATGAAAACAGGGTCCAAAATCATGGGTTTTCGTTCAGCAGTGGAAGTAGGAGGCGCGCTCTACAATAGGCAAGGGTTTTCATGTCTGCAAGTACGTTTTAAGCTGAGTTCAATGAACATTGTCCAAAATCATGTTTTAGGCCAAATCCACAATGCGACCAGTTCAGCATATGAGAGGAGACACTGTTTGAGTGTAACAAACGTGAAACATTTCTTTTAGCCTTTTCGCATGAAAACAGGGTCCAAAATCATGGGTTTTCGTTCAGCAGTGGAAGTAGGAGGCGCGCTCTACAATAGGCAAGGGTTTTCATGTCTGCAAGTACGTTTTAAGCTGAGTTCCATGAACATTGTCCAAAATCATGTTTTAGGCCAAATCCACAATGCGACCAGTTCAGCATATGAGAGGAGACACTGTTTGAGTGTAACAAACGTGAAACATTTCTTTTAGCCTTTTCGCATGAAAACAGGGTCCAAAATCATGGGTTTTCGTTCAGCAGTGGAAGTAGGAGGCGCGCTCTACAATAGGCAAGGGTTTTCAAGTCTGCAAGTACGTTTTAAGCTGAGTTCCATGAACATTGTCCAAAATCATGTTTTAACCAAAATCCACAATGCGACCAGTTCAGCATATGAGAGGAGACACTGTTTGAGTGTAACAAACGTGAAACATTTCTTTTAGCCTTTTCGCATGAAAACAGGGTCCAAAATCATGGGTTTTCGTTCAGCAGTGGAAGTAGGAGGCGCGCTCTACAATAGGCAAGGGTTTTCATGTCTGCAAGTACGTTTTAAGCTGAGTTCCATGAACATTGTCCAAAATCATGTTTTAGGCCAAATCCACAATGCGACGAGTTCAGCATATGAGAGGAGACACTGTTTGAGTGTAACAAACGTGAAACATTTCTTTTAGCCTTTTCGCATGAAAACAGGGTCCAAAATCATGGGTTTTCGTTCAGCAGTGGAAGTAGGAGGCGCGCTCTACAATAGGCAAGGGTTTTCAAGTCTGCAAGTACGTTTTAAGCTGAGTTCCATGAACATTGTCCAAAATCATGTTTTATGCCAAATCCACAATGCGACCAGTTCAGCATATGAGAGGAGACACTGTTTGAGTGTAACAAACGTGAAACATTTCTTTTAGCCTTTTCGCATGAAAACAGGGTCCAAAATCATGGGTTTTCGTTCAGCAGTGGAAGTAGGAGGCGCGCTCTACAATAGGCAAGGGTTTTCATGTCTGCAAGTACGTTTTAAGCTGAGTTCCATGAACATTGTCCAAAATCATGTTTTAGGCCAAATCCACAATGCGACCAGTTCAGCATATGAGAGGAGACACTGTTTGAGTGTAACAAACGTGAAACAATTCTTTTAGCCTTTTCGCATGAAAACAGGGTCCAAAATCATGGGTTTTCGTTCAGCAGTGGAAGTAGGAGGCGCGCTCTACAATAGGCAAGGGTTTTCAAGTCTGCAAGTACGTTTTAAGCTGAGTTCCATGAACATTGTTTTAACCAAAATCATGTTTTGTCCAAAATCATGTTTTAGGCCAAATCCACAATGCGACCAGTTCAGCATATGAGAGGAGACACTGTTTGAGTGTAACAAACGTGAAACATTTCTTTTAGCCTTTTCGCATGAAAACAGGGTCCAAAATCATGGGTTTTCGTTCAGCAGTGGAAGTAGGAGGCGCGCTCTACAATAGGCAAGGGTTTTCAAGTCTGCAAGTACGTTTTAAGCTGAGTTCCATGAACATTGTCCAAAATCATGTTTTAGGCCAAATCCACATTGCGACCAGTTCAGCATATGACAGGAGACACTGTTTGAGTGTAACAAACGTGAAACAATTCTTTTAGCCATGTCGCATGAAAACAGGGTCCAAAATCATGGGTTTTCGTTCAGCAGTGGAAGTAGGAGGCGCGCTCTACAATAGGCAAGGGTTTTCAAGTCTGCAAGTACGTTTTAAGCTGAGTTCCATGAACATTGTCCAAAATCATGTTTTAGGCCAAATCCACAATGCGACCAGTTCAGCATATGAGAGGAGACACTGTTTGAGTGTAACAAACGTGAAACATTTCTTTTAGCCTTTTCGGATGAAAACAGGGTCCAAAATCATGGGTTTTCGTTCAGCAGTGGAAGTAGGAGGCGCGCTCTACAATAGGCAAGGGTTTTCATGTCTGCAAGTACGTTTTAAGCTGAGTTCCATAAACATTGTCCAAAATCATGTTTTAGGCCAAATCCACAATGCGACGAGTTCAGCATATGAGAGGAGACACTGTTTGAGTGTAACAAACGTGAAACATTTCTTTTAGCCTTTTCGCATGAAAACAGGGTCCAAAATCATGGGTTTTCGTTCAGCAGTGGAAGTAGGAGGCGCGCTCTACAATAGGCAAGGGTTTTCAAGTCTGCAAGTACGTTTTAAGCTGAGTTCCATGAACATTGTCCAAAATCATGTTTTATGCCAAATCCACAATGCGACGAGTTCAGCATATGAGAGGAGACACTGTTTGAGTGTAACAAACGTGAAACATTTCTTTTAGCCTTTTCGCATGAAAACAGGGTCCAAAATCATGGGTTTTCGTTCAGCAGTGGAAGTAGGAGGCGCGCTCTACAATAGGCAAGGGTTTTCAAGTCTGCAAGTACGTTTTAAGCTGAGTTCCATGAACATTGTCCAAAATCATGTTTTAACCAAAATCCACAATGCGACCAGTTCAGCATATGAGAGGAGACACTGTTTGAGTGTAACAAACGTGAAACATTTCTTTTAGCCTTTTCACATGAAAACAGGGTCCAAAATCATGGGTTTTCGTTCAGCAGTGGAAGTAGGAGGCGCGCTCTACAATAGGCAAGGGTTTTCATGTCTGCAAGTACGTTTTAAGCTGAGTTCCATGAACATTGTCCAAAATCATGTTTTAGGCCAAATCCACAATGCGACCAGTTCAGCATATGAGAGGAGACACTGTTTGAGTGTAACAAACGTGAAACATTTCTTTTAGCCTTTTCGCATGAAAACAGGGTCCAAAATCATGGGTTTTCGTTCAGCAGTGGAAGTAGGAGGCGCGCTCTACAATAGGCAAGGGTTTTCAAGTCTGCAAGTACGTTTTAAGCTGAGTTCCATGAACATTGTCCAAAATCATGTTTTAACCAAAATCCACAATGCGACCAGTTCAGCATATGAGAGGAGACACTGTTTGAGTGTAACAAACGTGAAACATTTCTTTTAGCCTTTTCACATGAAAACAGGGTCCAAAATCATGGGTTTTCGTTCAGCAGTGGAAGTAGGAGGCGCGCTCTACAATAGGCAAGGGTTTTCATGTCTGCAAGTACGTTTTAAGCTGAGTTCCATGAACATTGTCCAAAATCATGTTTTAGGCCAAATCCACAATGCGACCAGTTCAGCATATGAGAGGAGACACTGTTTGAGTGTAACAAACGTGAAACATTTCTTTTAGCCTTTTCGCATGAAAACAGGGTCCAAAATCATGGGTTTTCGTTCAGCAGTGGAAGTAGGAGGCGCGCTCTACAATAGGCAAGGGTTTTCAAGTCTGCAAGTACGTTTTAAGCTGAGTTCCATGAACATTGTCCAAAATCATGTTTTAACCAAAATCCACAATGCGACCAGTTCAGCATATGAGAGGAGACACTGTTTGAGTGTAACAAACGTGAAACATTTCTTTTAGCCTTTTCGCATGAAAACAGGGTCCAAAATCATGGGTTTTCGTTCAGCAGTGGAAGTAGGAGGCGCGCTCTACAATAGGCAAGGGTTTTCATGTCTGCAAGTACGTTTTAAGCTGAGTTCCATGAACATTGTCCAAAATCATGTTTTAGGCCAAATCCACAATGCGACGAGTTCAGCATATGAGAGGAGACACTGTTTGAGTGTAACAAACGTGAAACATTTCTTTTAGCCTTTTCGCATGAAAACAGGGTCCAAAATCATGGGTTTTCGTTCAGCAGTGGAAGTAGGAGGCGCGCTCTACAATAGGCAAGGGTTTTCAAGTCTGCAAGTACGTTTTAAGCTGAGTTCCATGAACATTGTCCAAAATCATGTTTTATGCCAAATCCACAATGCGACCAGTTCAGCATATGAGAGGAGACACTGTTTGAGTGTAACAAACGTGAAACAATTCTTTTAGCCTTTTCGCATGAAAACAGGGTCCAAAATCATGGGTTTTCGTTCAGCAGTGGAAGTAGGAGGCGCGCTCTACAATAGGCAAGGGTTTTCAAGTCTGCAAGTACGTTTTAAGCTGAGTTCCATGAACATTGTTTTAACCAAAATCATGTTTTGTCCAAAATCATGTTTTAGGCCAAATCCACAATGCGACCAGTTCAGCATATGAGAGGAGACACTGTTTGAGTGTAACAAACGTGAAACATTTCTTTTAGCCTTTTCGCATGAAAACAGGGTCCAAAATCATGGGTTTTCGTTCAGCAGTGGAAGTAGGAGGCGCGCTCTACAATAGGCAAGGGTTTTCAAGTCTGCAAGTACGTTTTAAGCTGAGTTCCATGAACATTGTCCAAAATCATGTTTTAGGCCAAATCCACATTGCGACCAGTTCAGCATATGACAGGAGACACTGTTTGAGTGTAACAAACGTGAAACAATTCTTTTAGCCATGTCGCATGAAAACAGGGTCCAAAATCATGGGTTTTCGTTCAGCAGTGGAAGTAGGAGGCGCGCTCTACAATAGGCAAGGGTTTTCAAGTCTGCAAGTACGTTTTAAGCTGAGTTCCATGAACATTGTCCAAAATCATGTTTTATGCCAAATCCACAATGCGACGAGTTCAGCATATGAGAGGAGACACTGTTTGAGTGTAACAAACGTGAAACATTTCTTTTAGCCTTTTCGCATGAAAACAGGGTCCAAAATCATGGGTTTTCGTTCAGCAGTGGAAGTAGGAGGCGCGCTCTACAATAGGCAAGGGTTTTCAAGTCTGCAAGTACGTTTTAAGCTGAGTTCCATGAACATTGTCCAAAATCATGTTTTAACCAAAATCCACAATGCGACCAGTTCAGCATATGAGAGGAGACACTGTTTGAGTGTAACAAACGTGAAACATTTCTTTTAGCCTTTTCACATGAAAACAGGGTCCAAAATCATGGGTTTTCGTTCAGCAGTGGAAGTAGGAGGCGCGCTCTACAATAGGCAAGGGTTTTCATGTCTGCAAGTACGTTTTAAGCTGAGTTCCATGAACATTGTCCAAAATCATGTTTTAGGCCAAATCCACAATGCGACCAGTTCAGCATATGAGAGGAGACACTGTTTGAGTGTAACAAACGTGAAACATTTCTTTTAGCCTTTTCGCATGAAAACAGGGTCCAAAATCATGGGTTTTCGTTCAGCAGTGGAAGTAGGAGGCGCGCTCTACAATAGGCAAGGGTTTTCAAGTCTGCAAGTACGTTTTAAGCTGAGTTCCATGAACATTGTCCAAAATCATGTTTTAACCAAAATCCACAATGCGACCAGTTCAGCATATGAGAGGAGACACTGTTTGAGTGTAACAAACGTGAAACATTTCTTTTAGCCTTTTCACATGAAAACAGGGTCCAAAATCATGGGTTTTCGTTCAGCAGTGGAAGTAGGAGGCGCGCTCTACAATAGGCAAGGGTTTTCATGTCTGCAAGTACGTTTTAAGCTGAGTTCCATGAACATTGTCCAAAATCATGTTTTAGGCCAAATCCACAATGCGACCAGTTCAGCATATGAGAGGAGACACTGTTTGAGTGTAACAAACGTGAAACATTTCTTTTAGCCT
Organism: Coregonus lavaretus; assembly: GCF_964263955.1. Taxonomy (NCBI): domain Eukaryota; kingdom Metazoa; phylum Chordata; class Actinopteri; order Salmoniformes; family Salmonidae; genus Coregonus; species Coregonus lavaretus. The sequence goes on along the minus strand of NW_028159391.1, from coordinate 558,715 downwards.
TTTCGCATGAAAACAGGGTCCAAAATCATGGGTTTTCGTTCAGCAGTGGAAGTAGGAGGCGCGCTCTACAATAGGCAAGGGTTTTCAAGTCTGCAAGTACGTTTTAAGCTGAGTTCCATGAACATTGTCCAAAATCATGTTTTAACCAAAATCCACAATGCGACCAGTTCAGCATATGAGAGGAGACACTGTTTGAGTGTAACAAACGTGAAACATTTCTTTTAGCCTTTTCGCATGAAAACAGGGTCCAAAATCATGGGTTTTCGTTCAGCAGTGGAAGTAGGAGGCGCGCTCTACAATAGGCAAGGGTTTTCATGTCTGCAAGTACGTTTTAAGCTGAGTTCCATGAACATTGTCCAAAATCATGTTTTAGGCCAAATCCACAATGCGACGAGTTCAGCATATGAGAGGAGACACTGTTTGAGTGTAACAAACGTGAAACATTTCTTTTAGCCTTTTCGCATGAAAACAGGGTCCAAAATCATGGGTTTTCGTTCAGCAGTGGAAGTAGGAGGCGCGCTCTACAATAGGCAAGGGTTTTCAAGTCTGCAAGTACGTTTTAAGCTGAGTTCCATGAACATTGTCCAAAATCATGTTTTATGCCAAATCCACAATGCGACCAGTTCAGCATATGAGAGGAGACACTGTTTGAGTGTAACAAACGTGAAACATTTCTTTTAGCCTTTTCGCATGAAAACAGGGTCCAAAATCATGGGTTTTCGTTCAGCAGTGGAAGTAGGAGGCGCGCTCTACAATAGGCAAGGGTTTTCATGTCTGCAAGTACGTTTTAAGCTGAGTTCCATGAACATTGTCCAAAATCATGTTTTAGGCCAAATCCACAATGCGACCAGTTCAGCATATGAGAGGAGACACTGTTTGAGTGTAACAAACGTGAAACAATTCTTTTAGCCTTTTCGCATGAAAACAGGGTCCAAAATCATGGGTTTTCGTTCAGCAGTGGAAGTAGGAGGCGCGCTCTACAATAGGCAAGGGTTTTCAAGTCTGCAAGTACGTTTTAAGCTGAGTTCCATGAACATTGTTTTAACCAAAATCATGTTTTGTCCAAAATCATGTTTTAGGCCAAATCCACAATGCGACCAGTTCAGCATATGAGAGGAGACACTGTTTGAGTGTAACAAACGTGAAACATTTCTTTTAGCCTTTTCGCATGAAAACAGGGTCCAAAATCATGGGTTTTCGTTCAGCAGTGGAAGTAGGAGGCGCGCTCTACAATAGGCAAGGGTTTTCAAGTCTGCAAGTACGTTTTAAGCTGAGTTCCATGAACATTGTCCAAAATCATGTTTTAGGCCAAATCCACATTGCGACCAGTTCAGCATATGACAGGAGACACTGTTTGAGTGTAACAAACGTGAAACAATTCTTTTAGCCATGTCGCATGAAAACAGGGTCCAAAATCATGGGTTTTCGTTCAGCAGTGGAAGTAGGAGGCGCGCTCTACAATAGGCAAGGGTTTTCAAGTCTGCAAGTACGTTTTAAGCTGAGTTCCATGAACATTGTCCAAAATCATGTTTTAGGCCAAATCCACAATGCGACCAGTTCAGCATATGAGAGGAGACACTGTTTGAGTGTAACAAACGTGAAACATTTCTTTTAGCCTTTTCGGATGAAAACAGGGTCCAAAATCATGGGTTTTCGTTCAGCAGTGGAAGTAGGAGGCGCGCTCTACAATAGGCAAGGGTTTTCATGTCTGCAAGTACGTTTTAAGCTGAGTTCCATGAACATTGTCCAAAATCATGTTTTAGGCCAAATCCACAATGCGACGAGTTCAGCATATGAGAGGAGACACTGTTTGAGTGTAACAAACGTGAAACATTTCTTTTAGCCTTTTCGCATGAAAACAGGGTCCAAAATCATGGGTTTTCGTTCAGCAGTGGAAGTAGGAGGCGCGCTCTACAATAGGCAAGGGTTTTCAAGTCTGCAAGTACGTTTTAAGCTGAGTTCCATGAACATTGTCCAAAATCATGTTTTATGCCAAATCCACAATGCGACCAGTTCAGCATATGAGAGGAGACACTGTTTGAGTGTAACAAACGTGAAACATTTCTTTTAGCCTTTTCGCATGAAAACAGGGTCCAAAATCATGGGTTTTCGTTCAGCAGTGGAAGTAGGAGGCGCGCTCTACAATAGGCAAGGGTTTTCATGTCTGCAAGTACGTTTTAAGCTGAGTTCCATGAACATTGTCCAAAATCATGTTTTAGGCCAAATCCACAATGCGACCAGTTCAGCATATGAGAGGAGACACTGTTTGAGTGTAACAAACGTGAAACAATTCTTTTAGCCTTTTCGCATGAAAACAGGGTCCAAAATCATGGGTTTTCGTTCAGCAGTGGAAGTAGGAGGCGCGCTCTACAATAGGCAAGGGTTTTCATGTCTGCAAGTACGTTTTAAGCTGAGTTCCATGAACATTGTCCAAAATCATGTTTTAGGCCAAATCCACAATGCGACCAGTTCAGCATATGAGAGGAGACACTGTTTGAGTGTAACAAACGTGAAACATTTCTTTTAGCCTTTTCGCATGAAAACAGGGTCCAAAATCATGGGTTTTCGTTCAGCAGTGGAAGTAGGAGGCGCGCTCTACAATAGGCAAGGGTTTTCAAGTCTGCAAGTACGTTTTAAGCTGAGTTCCATGAACATTGTCCAAAATCATGTTTTATGCCAAATCCACAATGCGACCAGTTCAGCATATGAGAGGAGACACTGTTTGAGTGTAACAAACGTGAAACATTTCTTTTAGCCTTTTCGCATGAAAACAGGGTCCAAAATCATGGGTTTTCGTTCAGCAGTGGAAGTAGGAGGCGCGCTCTACAATAGGCAAGGGTTTTCATGTCTGCAAGTACGTTTTAAGCTGAGTTCCATGAACATTGTCCAAAATCATGTTTTAGGCCAAATCCACAATGCGACCAGTTCAGCATATGAGAGGAGACACTGTTTGAGTGTAACAAACGTGAAACAATTCTTTTAGCCTTTTCGCATGAAAACAGGGTCCAAAATCATGGGTTTTCGTTCAGCAGTGGAAGTAGGAGGCGCGCTCTACAATAGGCAAGGGTTTTCATGTCTGCAAGTACGTTTTAAGCTGAGTTCCATGAACATTGTCCAAAATCATGTTTTAGGCCAAATCCACAATGCGACCAGTTCAGCATATGAGAGGAGACACTGTTTGAGTGTAACAAACGTGAAACATTTCTTTTAGCCTTTTCGCATGAAAACAGGGTCCAAAATCATGGGTTTTCGTTCAGCAGTGGAAGTAGGAGGCGCGCTCTACAATAGGCAAGGGTTTTCAAGTCTGCAAGTACGTTTTAAGCTGAGTTCCATGAACATTGTCCAAAATCATGTTTTAACCAAAATCCACAATGCGACCAGTTCAGCATATGAGAGGAGACACTGTTTGAGTGTAACAAACGTGAAACATTTCTTTTAGCCTTTTCGCATGAAAACAGGGTCCAAAATCATGGGTTTTCGTTCAGCAGTGGAAGTAGGAGGCGCGCTCTACAATAGGCAAGGGTTTTCATGTCTGCAAGTACGTTTTAAGCTGAGTTCCATGAACATTGTCCAAAATCATGTTTTAGGCCAAATCCACAATGCGACGAGTTCAGCATATGAGAGGAGACACTGTTTGAGTGTAACAAACGTGAAACATTTCTTTTAGCCTTTTCGCATGAAAACAGGGTCCAAAATCATGGGTTTTCGTTCAGCAGTGGAAGTAGGAGGCGCGCTCTACAATAGGCAAGGGTTTTCAAGTCTGCAAGTACGTTTTAAGCTGAGTTCCATGAACATTGTCCAAAATCATGTTTTATGCCAAATCCACAATGCGACCAGTTCAGCATATGAGAGGAGACACTGTTTGAGTGTAACAAACGTGAAACATTTCTTTTAGCCTTTTCGCATGAAAACAGGGTCCAAAATCATGGGTTTTCGTTCAGCAGTGGAAGTAGGAGGCGCGCTCTACAATAGGCAAGGGTTTTCATGTCTGCAAGTACGTTTTAAGCTGAGTTCCATGAACATTGTCCAAAATCATGTTTTAGGCCAAATCCACAATGCGACCAGTTCAGCATATGAGAGGAGACACTGTTTGAGTGTAACAAACGTGAAACAATTCTTTTAGCCTTTTCGCATGAAAACAGGGTCCAAAATCATGGGTTTTCGTTCAGCAGTGGAAGTAGGAGGCGCGCTCTACAATAGGCAAGGGTTTTCAAGTCTGCAAGTACGTTTTAAGCTGAGTTCCATGAACATTGTTTTAACCAAAATCATGTTTTGTCCAAAATCATGTTTTAGGCCAAATCCACAATGCGACCAGTTCAGCATATGAGAGGAGACACTGTTTGAGTGTAACAAACGTGAAACATTTCTTTTAGCCTTTTCGCATGAAAACAGGGTCCAAAATCATGGGTTTTCGTTCAGCAGTGGAAGTAGGAGGCGCGCTCTACAATAGGCAAGGGTTTTCAAGTCTGCAAGTACGTTTTAAGCTGAGTTCCATGAACATTGTCCAAAATCATGTTTTAGGCCAAATCCACATTGCGACCAGTTCAGCATATGACAGGAGACACTGTTTGAGTGTAACAAACGTGAAACAATTCTTTTAGCCATGTCGCATGAAAACAGGGTCCAAAATCATGGGTTTTCGTTCAGCAGTGGAAGTAGGAGGCGCGCTCTACAATAGGCAAGGGTTTTCAAGTCTGCAAGTACGTTTTAAGCTGAGTTCCATGAACATTGTCCAAAATCATGTTTTAGGCCAAATCCACAATGCGACCAGTTCAGCATATGAGAGGAGACACTGTTTGAGTGTAACAAACGTGAAACATTTCTTTTAGCCTTTTCGGATGAAAACAGGGTCCAAAATCATGGGTTTTCGTTCAGCAGTGGAAGTAGGAGGCGCGCTCTACAATAGGCAAGGGTTTTCATGTCTGCAAGTACGTTTTAAGCTGAGTTCCATGAACATTGTCCAAAATCATGTTTTAGGCCAAATCCACAATGCGACGAGTTCAGCATATGAGAGGAGACACTGTTTGAGTGTAACAAACGTGAAACATTTCTTTTAGCCTTTTCGCATGAAAACAGGGTCCAAAATCATGGGTTTTCGTTCAGCAGTGGAAGTAGGAGGCGCGCTCTACAATAGGCAAGGGTTTTCAAGTCTGCAAGTACGTTTTAAGCTGAGTTCCATGAACATTGTCCAAAATCATGTTTTATGCCAAATCCACAATGCGACCAGTTCAGCATATGAGAGGAGACACTGTTTGAGTGTAACAAACGTGAAACATTTCTTTTAGCCTTTTCGCATGAAAACAGGGTCCAAAATCATGGGTTTTCGTTCAGCAGTGGAAGTAGGAGGCGCGCTCTACAATAGGCAAGGGTTTTCATGTCTGCAAGTACGTTTTAAGCTGAGTTCCATGAACATTGTCCAAAATCATGTTTTAGGCCAAATCCACAATGCGACCAGTTCAGCATATGAGAGGAGACACTGTTTGAGTGTAACAAACGTGAAACAATTATTTTAGCCTTTTCGCATGAAAACAGGGTCCAAAATCATGGGTTTTCGTTCAGCAGTGGAAGTAGGAGGCGCGCTCTACAATAGGCAAGGGTTTTCAAGTCTGCAAGTACGTTTTAAGCTGAGTTCCATGAACATTGTTTTAACCAAAATCATGTTTTGTCCAAAATCATGTTTTAGGCCAAATCCACAATGCGACCAGTTCAGCATATGAGAGGAGACACTGTTTGAGTGTAACAAACGTGAAACATTTCTTTTAGCCTTTTCGCATGAAAACAGGGTCCAAAATCATGGGTTTTCGTTCAGCAGTGGAAGTAGGAGGCGCGCTCTACAATAGGCAAGGGTTTTCAAGTCTGCAAGTACGTTTTAAGCTGAGTTCCATGAACATTGTCCAAAATCATGTTTTAGGCCAAATCCACATTGCGACCAGTTCAGCATATGACAGGAGACACTGTTTGAGTGTAACAAACGTGAAACAATTCTTTTAGCCATGTCGCATGAAAACAGGGTCCAAAATCATGGGTTTTCGTTCAGCAGTGGAAGTAGGAGGCGCGCTCTACAATAGGCAAGGGTTTTCAAGTCTGCAAGTACGTTTTAAGCTGAGTTCCATGAACATTGTCCAAAATCATGTTTTAGGCCAAATCCACAATGCGACCAGTTCAGCATATGAGAGGAGACACTGTTTGAGTGTAACAAACGTGAAACATTTCTTTTAGCCTTTTCGGATGAAAACAGGGTCCAAAATCATGGGTTTTCGTTCAGCAGTGGAAGTAGGAGGCGCGCTCTACAATAGGCAAGGGTTTTCAAGTCTGCAAGTACGTTTTAAGCTGAGTTCCATGAACATTGTCCAAAATCATGTTTTAGGCCAAATCCACAATGCGACCAGTTCAGCATATGAGAGGAGACACTGTTTGAGTGCAACAAAAGTGAAACATTTCTTTTAGCCTTTTCGCATGAAAACAGGGTCCAAAATCATGGGTTTTCGTTCAGCAGTGGAAGTAGGAGGCGCGCTCTACAATAGGCAAGGGTTTTCAAGTCTGCAAGTACGTCTTAAGCTGAGTTCCATGAACATTGTCCAAAATCATGTTTTAGGCCAAATCCACAATGCGACGAGTTCAGCATATGAGAGGAGACACTGTTTGAGTGTAACAAACGTGAAACAATTCTTTTAGCCATGTCGCATGAAAACAGGGTCCAAAATCATGGGTTTTCGTTCAGCAGTGGAAGTAGGAGGCGCGCTCTACAATAGGCAAGGGTTTTCAAGTCTGCAAGTACGTTTTAAGCTGAGTTCCATGAACATTGTCCAAAATCATGTTTTAGGCCAAATCCACATTGCGACCAGTTCAGCATATGACAGGAGACACTGTTTGAGTGTAACAAACGTGAAACAATTCTTTTAGCCATGTCGCATGAAAACAGGGTCCAAAATCATGGGTTTTCGTTCAGCAGTGGAAGTAGGAGGCGCGCTCTACAATAGGCAAGGGTTTTCAAGTCTGCAAGTACGTTTTAAGCTGAGTTCCATGAACATTGTCCAAAATCATGTTTTAGGCCAAATCCACAATGCGACCAGTTCAGCATATGAGAGGAGACACTGTTTGAGTGTAACAAACGTGAAACATTTCTTTTAGCCTTTTCGGATGAAAACAGGGTCCAAAATCATGGGTTTTCGTTCAGCAGTGGAAGTAGGAGGCGCGCTCTACAATAGGCAAGGGTTTTCAAGTCTGCAAGTACGTTTTAAGCTGAGTTCCATGAACATTGTCCAACAAAAGTGAAACATTTCTTTTAGCCTTTTCGCATGAAAACAGGGTCCAAAATCATGGGTTTTCGTTCAGCAGTGGAAGTAGGAGGCGCGCTCTACAATAGGCAAGGGTTTTCAAGTCTGCAAGTACGTCTTAAGCTGAGTTCCATGAACATTGTCCAAAATCATGTTTTAGGCCAAATCCACAATGCGACGAGTTCAGCATATGAGAGGAGACACTGTTTGAGTGTAACAAACGTGAAACATTTCTTTTAGCCTTTTCGCATGAAAACAGGGTCCAAAATCATGGGTTTTCGTTCAGCAGTGGAAGTAGGAGGCGCGCTCTACAATAGGCAAGGGTTTTCAAGTCTGCAAGTACGTTTTAAGCTGAGTTCCATGAACATTGTCCAAAATCATGTTTTAACCAAAATCCACAATGCGACCAGTTCAGCATATGAGAGGAGACACTGTTTGAGTGTAACAAACGTGAAACATTTCTTTTAGCCTTTTCGCATGAAAACAGGGTCCAAAATCATGGGTTTTCGTTCAGCAGTGGAAGTAGGAGGCGCGCTCTACAATAGGCAAGGGTTTTCATGTCTGCAAGTACGTTTTAAGCTGAGTTCCATGAACATTGTCCAAAATCATGTTTTAGGCCAAATCCACAATGCGACCAGTTCAGCAAATGAGAGGAGACACTGTTTGAGTGTAACAAACGTGAAACATTTCTTTTAGCCTTTTCGCATGAAAACAGGGTCCAAAATCATGGGTTTTCGTTCAGCAGTGGAAGTAGGAGGCGCGCTCTACAATAGGCAAGGGTTTTCAAGTCTGCAAGTACGTTTTAAGCTGAGTTCCATGAACATTGTCCAAAATCATGTTTTAACCAAAATCCACAATGGACCAGTTCAGCATATGAGAGGAGACACTGTTTGAGTGTAACAAACGTGAAACATTTCTTTTAGCCTTTTCGCATGAAAACAGGGTCCAAAATCATGGGTTTTCGTTCAGCAGTGGAAGTAGGAGGCGCGCTCTACAATAGGCAAGGGTTTTCATGTCTGCAAGTACGTTTTAAGCTGAGTTCCATGAACATTGTCCAAAATCATGTTTTAGGCCAAATCCACAATGCGACGAGTTCAGCATATGAGAGGAGACACTGTTTGAGTGTAACAAACGTGAAACATTTCTTTTAGCCTTTTCGCATGAAAACAGGGTCCAAAATCATGGGTTTTCGTTCAGCAGTGGAAGTAGGAGGCGCGCTCTACAATAGGCAAGGGTTTTCAAGTCTGCAAGTACGTTTTAAGCTGAGTTCCATGAACATTGTCCAAAATCATGTTTTATGCCAAATCCACAATGCGACCAGTTCAGCATATGAGAGGAGACACTGTTTGAGTGTAACAAACGTGAAACATTTCTTTTAGCCTTTTCGCATGAAAACAGGGTCCAAAATCATGGGTTTTCGTTCAGCAGTGGAAGTAGGAGGCGCGCTCTACAATAGGCAAGGGTTTTCATGTCTGCAAGTACGTTTTAAGCTGAGTTCCATGAACATTGTCCAAAATCATGTTTTAGGCCAAATCCACAATGCGACCAGTTCAGCATATGAGAGGAGACACTGTTTGAGTGTAACAAACGTGAAACAATTCTTTTAGCCTTTTCGCATGAAAACAGGGTCCAAAATCATGGGTTTTCGTTCAGCAGTGGAAGTAGGAGGCGCGCTCTACAATAGGCAAGGGTTTTCAAGTCTGCAAGTACGTTTTAAGCTGAGTTCCATGAACATTGTTTTAACCAAAATCATGTTTTGTCCAAAATCATGTTTTAGGCCAAATCCACAATGCGACCAGTTCAGCATATGAGAGGAGACACTGTTTGAGTGTAACAAACGTGAAACATTTCTTTTAGCCTTTTCGCATGAAAACAGGGTCCAAAATCATGGGTTTTCGTTCAGCAGTGGAAGTAGGAGGCGCGCTCTACAATAGGCAAGGGTTTTCAAGTCTGCAAGTACGTTTTAAGCTGAGTTCCATGAACATTGTCCAAAATCATGTTTTAGGCCAAATCCACATTGCGACCAGTTCAGCATATGACAGGAGACACTGTTTGAGTGTAACAAACGTGAAACAATTCTTTTAGCCATGTCGCATGAAAACAGGGTCCAAAATCATGGGTTTTCGTTCAGCAGTGGAAGTAGGAGGCGCGCTCTACAATAGGCAAGGGTTTTCAAGTCTGCAAGTACGTTTTAAGCTGAGTTCCATGAACATTGTCCAAAATCATGTTTTAGGCCAAATCCACAATGCGACCAGTTCAGCATATGAGAGGAGACACTGTTTGAGTGTAACAAACGTGAAACATTTCTTTTAGCCTTTTCGGATGAAAACAGGGTCCAAAATCAGGGGTTTTCGTTCAGCAGTGGAAGTAGGAGGCGCGCTCTACAATAGGCAAGGGTTTTCATGTCTGCAAGTACGTTTTAAGCTGAGTTCCATGAACATTGTCCAAAATCATGTTTTAGGCCAAATCCACAATGCGACGAGTTCAGCATATGAGAGGAGACACTGTTTGAGTGTAACAAACGTGAAACATTTCTTTTAGCCTTTTCGCATGAAAACAGGGTCCAAAATCATGGGTTTTCGTTCAGCAGTGGAAGTAGGAGGCGCGCTCTACAATAGGCAAGGGTTTTCAAGTCTGCAAGTACGTTTTAAGCTGAGTTCCATGAACATTGTCCAAAATCATGTTTTATGCCAAATCCACAATGCGACCAGTTCAGCATATGAGAGGAGACACTGTTTGAGTGTAACAAACGTGAAACATTTCTTTTAGCCTTTTCGCATGAAAACAGGGTCCAAAATCATGGGTTTTCGTTCAGCAGTGGAAGTAGGAGGCGCGCTCTACAATAGGCAAGGGTTTTCATGTCTGCAAGTACGTTTTAAGCTGAGTTCCATGAACATTGTCCAAAATCATGTTTTAGGCCAAATCCACAATGCGACCAGTTCAGCATATGAGAGGAGACACTGTTTGAGTGTAACAAACGTGAAACAATTCTTTTAGCCTTTTCGCATGAAAACAGGGTCCAAAATCATGGGTTTTCGTTCAGCAGTGGAAGTAGGAGGCGCGCTCTACAATAGGCAAGGGTTTTCAAGTCTGCAAGTACGTTTTAAGCTGAGTTCCATGAACATTGTTTTAACCAAAATCATGTTTTGTCCAAAATCATGTTTTAGGCCAAATCCACAATGCGACCAGTTCAGCATATGAGAGGAGACACTGTTTGAGTGTAACAAACGTGAAACATTTCTTTTAGCCTTTTCGCATGAAAACAGGGTCCAAAATCATGGGTTTTCGTTCAGCAGTGGAAGTAGGAGGCGCGCTCTACAATAGGCAAGGGTTTTCAAGTCTGCAAGTACGTTTTAAGCTGAGTTCCATGAACATTGTCCAAAATCATGTTTTAGGCCAAATCCACATTGCGACCAGTTCAGCATATGACAGGAGACACTGTTTGAGTGTAACAAACGTGAAACAATTCTTTTAGCCATGTCGCATGAAAACAGGGTCCAAAATCATGGGTTTTCGTTCAGCAGTGGAAGTAGGAGGCGCGCTCTACAATAGGCAAGGGTTTTCAAGTCTGCAAGTACGTTTTAAGCTGAGTTCCATGAACATTGTCCAAAATCATGTTTTAGGCCAAATCCACAATGCGACCAGTTCAGCATATGAGAGGAGACACTGTTTGAGTGTAACAAACGTGAAACATTTCTTTTAGCCTTTTCGGATGAAAACAGGGTCCAAAATCATGGGTTTTCGTTCAGCAGTGGAAGTAGGAGGCGCGCTCTACAATAGGCAAGGGTTTTCAAGTCTGCAAGTACGTCTTAAGCTGAGTTCCATGAACATTGTCCAAAATCATGTTTTAGGCCAAATCCACAATGCGACGAGTTCAGCATATGAGAGGAGACACTGTTTGAGTGTAACAAACGTGAAACATTTCTTTTAGCCTTTTCGCATGAAAACAGGGTCCAAAATCATGGGTTTTCGTTCAGCAGTGGAAGTAGGAGGCGCGCTCTACAATAGGCAAGGGTTTTCAAGTCTGCAAGTACGTTTTAAGCTGAGTTCCATGAACATTGTCCAAAATCATGTTTTAACCAAAATCCACAATGCGACCAGTTCAGCATATGAGAGGAGACACTGTTTGAGTGTAACAAACGTGAAACATTTCTTTTAGCCTTTTCGCATGAAAACAGGGTCCAAAATCATGGGTTTTCGTTCAGCAGTGGAAGTAGGAGGCGCGCTCTACAATAGGCAAGGGTTTTCATGTCTGCAAGTACGTTTTAAGCTGAGTTCCATGAACATTGTCCAAAATCATGTTTTAGGCCAAATCCACAATGCGACCAGTTCAGCATATGAGAGGAGACACTGTTTGAGTGTAACAAACGTGAAACATTTCTTTTAGCCTTTTCGCATGAAAACAGGGTCCAAAATCATGGGTTTTCGTTCAGCAGTGGAAGTAGGAGGCGCGCTCTACAATAGGCAAGGGTTTTCAAGTCTGCAAGTACGTTTTAAGCTGAGTTCCATGAACATTGTCCAAAATCATGTTTTAACCAAAATCCACAATGCGACCAGTTCAGCATATGAGAGGAGACACTGTTTGAGTGTAACAAACGTGAAACATTTCTTTTAGCCTTTTCGCATGAAAACAGGGTCCAAAATCATGGGTTTTCGTTCAGCAGTGGAAGTAGGAGGCGCGCTCTACAATAGGCAAGGGTTTTCATGTCTGCAAGTACGTTTTAAGCTGAGTTCCATGAACATTGTCCAAAATCATGTTTTAGGCCAAATCCACAATGCGACGAGTTCAGCATATGAGAGGAGACACTGTTTGAGTGTAACAAACGTGAAACAATTCTTTTAGCCTTTTCGCATGAAAACAGGGTCCAAAATCATGGGTTTTCGTTCAGCAGTGGAAGTAGGAGGCGCGCTCTACAATAGGCAAGGGTTTTCAAGTCTGCAAGTACGTTTTAAGCTGAGTTCCATGAACATTGTTTTAACCAAAATCATGTTTTGTCCAAAATCATGTTTTAGGCCAAATCCACAATGCGACCAGTTCAGCATATGAGAGGAGACACTGTTTGAGTGTAACAAACGTGAAACATTTCTTTTAGCCTTTTCGCATGAAAACAGGGTCCAAAATCATGGGTTTTCGTTCAGCAGTGGAAGTAGGAGGCGCGCTCTACAATAGGCAAGGGTTTTCAAGTCTGCAAGTACGTTTTAAGCTGAGTTCCATGAACATTGTCCAAAATCATGTTTTAGGCCAAATCCACATTGCGACCAGTTCAGCATATGACAGGAGACACTGTTTGAGTGTAACAAACGTGAAACAATTCTTTTAGCCATGTCGCATGAAAACAGGGTCCAAAATCATGGGTTTTCGTTCAGCAGTGGAAGTAGGAGGCGCGCTCTACAATAGGCAAGGGTTTTCAAGTCTGCAAGTACGTTTTAAGCTGAGTTCCATGAACATTGTCCAAAATCATGTTTTAGGCCAAATCCACAATGCGACCAGTTCAGCATATGAGAGGAGACACTGTTTGAGTGTAACAAACGTGAAACATTTCTTTTAGCCTTTTCGGATGAAAACAGGGTCCAAAATCATGGGTTTTCGTTCAGCAGTGGAAGTAGGAGGCGCGCTCTACAATAGGCAAGGGTTTTCAAGTCTGCAAGTACGTTTTAAGCTGAGTTCCATGAACATTGTCCAAAATCATGTTTTAGGCCAAATCCACAATGCGACCAGTTCAGCATATGAGAGGAGACACTGTTTGAGTGCAACAAAAGTGAAACATTTCTTTTAGCCTTTTCGCATGAAAACAGGGTCCAAAATCATGGGTTTTCGTTCAGCAGTGGAAGTAGGAGGCGCGCTCTACAATAGGCAAGGGTTTTCAAGTCTGCAAGTACGTCTTAAGCTGAGTTCCATGAACATTGTCCAAAATCATGTTTTAGGCCAAATCCACAATGCGACGAGTTCAGCATATGAGAGGAGACACTGTTTGAGTGTAACAAACGTGAAACATTTCTTTTAGCCTTTTCGCATGAAAACAGGGTCCAAAATCATGGGTTTTCGTTCAGCAGTGGAAGTAGGAGGCGCGCTCTACAATAGGCAAGGGTTTTCAAGTCTGCAAGTACGTTTTAAGCTGAGTTCCATGAACATTGTCCAAAATCATGTTTTAACCAAAATCCACAATGCGACCAGTTCAGCATATGAGAGGAGACACTGTTTGAGTGTAACAAACGTGAAACATTTCTTTTAGCCTTTTCGCATGAAAACAGGGTCCAAAATCATGGGTTTTCGTTCAGCAGTGGAAGTAGGAGGCGCGCTCTACAATAGGCAAGGGTTTTCATGTCTGCAAGTACGTTTTAAGCTGAGTTCCATGAACATTGTCCAAAATCATGTTTTAGGCCAAATCCACAATGCGACGAGTTCAGCATATGAGAGGAGACACTGTTTGAGTGTAACAAACGTGAAACAATTCTTTTAGCCTTTTCGCATGAAAACAGGGTCCAAAATCATGGGTTTTCGTTCAGCAGTGGAAGTAGGAGGCGCGCTCTACAATAGGCAAGGGTTTTCAAGTCTGCAAGTACGTTTTAAGCTGAGTTCCATGAACATTGTTTTAACCAAAATCATGTTTTGTCCAAAATCATGTTTTAGGCCAAATCCACAATGCGACCAGTTCAGCATATGAGAGGAGACACTGTTTGAGTGTAACAAACGTGAAACATTTCTTTTAGCCTTTTCGCATGAAAACAGGGTCCAAAATCATGGGTTTTCGTTCAGCAGTGGAAGTAGGAGGCGCGCTCTACAATAGGCAAGGGTTTTCAAGTCTGCAAGTACGTTTTAAGCTGAGTTCCATGAACATTGTCCAAAATCATGTTTTAGGCCAAATCCACATTGCGACCAGTTCAGCATATGACAGGAGACACTGTTTGAGTGTAACAAACGTGAAACAATTCTTTTAGCCATGTCGCATGAAAACAGGGTCCAAAATCATGGGTTTTCGTTCAGCAGTGGAAGTAGGAGGCGCGCTCTACAATAGGCAAGGGTTTTCAAGTCTGCAAGTACGTTTTAAGCTGAGTTCCATGAACATTGTCCAAAATCATGTTTTAGGCCAAATCCACAATGCGACCAGTTCAGCATATGAGAGGAGACACTGTTTGAGTGTAACAAACGTGAAACATTTCTTTTAGCCTTTTCGGATGAAAACAGGGTCCAAAATCATGGGTTTTCGTTCAGCAGTGGAAGTAGGAGGCGCGCTCTACAATAGGCAAGGGTTTTCAAGTCTGCAAGTACGTTTTAAGCTGAGTTCCATGAACATTGTCCAAAATCATGTTTTAGGCCAAATCCACAATGCGACCAGTTCAGCATATGAGAGGAGACACTGTTTGAGTGCAACAAAAGTGAAACATTTCTTTTAGCCTTTTCGCATGAAAACAGGGTCCAAAATCATGGGTTTTCGTTCAGCAGTGGAAGTAGGAGGCGCGCTCTACAATAGGCAAGGGTTTTCAAGTCTGCAAGTACGTCTTAAGCTGAGTTCCATGAACATTGTCCAAAATCATGTTTTAGGCCAAATCCACAATGCGACGAGTTCAGCATATGAGAGGAGACACTGTTTGAGTGTAACAAACGTGAAACATTTCTTTTAGCCTTTTCGCATGAAAACAGGGTCCAAAATCATGGGTTTTCGTTCAGCAGTGGAAGTAGGAGGCGCGCTCTACAATAGGCAAGGGTTTTCAAGTCTGCAAGTACGTTTTAAGCTGAGTTCCATGAACATTGTCCAAAATCATGTTTTAACCAAAATCCACAATGCGACCAGTTCAGCATATGAGAGGAGACACTGTTTGAGTGTAACAAACGTGAAACATTTCTTTTAGCCTTTTCGCATGAAAACAGGGTCCAAAATCATGGGTTTTCGTTCAGCAGTGGAAGTAGGAGGCGCGCTCTACAATAGGCAAGGGTTTTCATGTCTGCAAGTACGTTTTAAGCTGAGTTCCATGAACATTGTCCAAAATCATGTTTTAGGCCAAATCCACAATGCGACCAGTTCAGCATAGGAGAGGAGACACTGTTTGAGTGTAACAAACGTGAAACATTTCTTTTAGCCTTTTCGCATGAAAACAGGGTCCAAAATCATGGGTTTTCGTTCAGCAGTGGAAGTAGGAGGCGCGCTCTACAATAGGCAAGGGTTTTCAAGTCTGCAAGTACGTTTTAAGCTGAGTTCCATGAACATTGTCCAAAATCATGTTTTAACCAAAATCCACAATGCGACCAGTTCAGCATATGAGAGGAGACACTGTTTGAGTGTAACAAACGTGAAACATTTCTTTTAGCCTTTTCGCATGAAAACAGGGTCCAAAATCATGGGTTTTCGTTCAGCAGTGGAAGTAGGAGGCGCGCTCTACAATAGGCAAGGGTTTTCATGTCTGCAAGTACGTTTTAAGCTGAGTTCCATGAACATTGTCCAAAATCATGTTTTAGGCCAAATCCACAATGCGACGAGTTCAGCATATGAGAGGAGACACTGTTTGAGTGTAACAAACGTGAAACATTTCTTTTAGCCTTTTCGCATGAAAACAGGGTCCAAAATCATGGGTTTTCGTTCAGCAGTGGAAGTAGGAGGCGCGCTCTACAATAGGCAAGGGTTTTCAAGTCTGCAAGTACGTTTTAAGCTGAGTTCCATGAACATTGTCCAAAATCATGTTTTATGCCAAATCCACAATGCGACCAGTTCAGCATATGAGAGGAGACACTGTTTGAGTGTAACAAACGTGAAACATTTCTTTTAGCCTTTTCGCATGAAAACAGGGTCCAAAATCATGGGTTTTCGTTCAGCAGTGGAAGTAGGAGGCGCGCTCTACAATAGGCAAGGGTTTTCATGTCTGCAAGTACGTTTTAAGCTGAGTTCCATGAACATTGTCCAAAATCATGTTTTAGGCCAAATCCACAATGCGACCAGTTCAGCATATGAGAGGAGACACTGTTTGAGTGTAACAAACGTGAAACAATTCTTTTAGCCTTTTCGCATGAAAACAGGGTCCAAAATCATGGGTTTTCGTTCAGCAGTGGAAGTAGGAGGCGCGCTCTACAATAGGCAAGGGTTTTCAAGTCTGCAAGTACGTTTTAAGCTGAGTTCCATGAACATTGTTTTAACCAAAATCATGTTTTGTCCAAAATCATGTTTTAGGCCAAATCCACAATGCGACCAGTTCAGCATATGAGAGGAGACACTGTTTGAGTGTAACAAACGTGAAACATTTCTTTTAGCCTTTTTTGCATGAAAAAAGGGTCCAAAATCATGGGTTTTCGTTCAGCAGTGGAAGTAGGAGGCGCGCTCTACAATAGGCAAGGGTTTTCAAGTCTGCAAGTACGTTTTAAGCTGAGTTCCATGAACATTGTCCAAAATCATGTTTTATGCCAAAACCACAATGCGACCAGTTCAGCATATGAGAGGAGACACTGTTTGAGTGTAACAAACGTGAAACATTTCTTTTAGCCTTTTCGCATGAAAACAGGGTCCAAAATCATGGGTTTTCGTTCAGCAGTGGAAGTAGGAGGCGCGCTCTACAATAGGCAAGGGTTTTCATGTCTGCAAGTACGTTTTAAGCTGAGTTCCATGAACATTGTCCAAAATCATGTTTTAGGCCAAATCCACAATGCGACCAGTTCAGCATATGAGAGGAGACACTGTTTGAGTGTAACAAACGTGAAACATTTCTTTTAGCCTTTTCGCATGAAAACAGGGTCCAAAATCATGGGTTTTCGTTCAGCAGTGGAAGTAGGAGGCGCGCTCTACAATAGGCAAGGGTTTTCAAGTCTGCAAGTACGATTTAAGCTGAGTTCCATGAACATTGTCCAAAATCATGTTTTAGGCAAGGGTTTTCAAGTCTGCAAGTACGTTTTAAGCTGAGTTCCATGAACATTGTTTTAACCAAAATCATGTTTTGTCCAAAATCATGTTTTAGGCCAAATCCACAATGCGACCAGTTCAGCATATGAGAGGAGACACTGTTTGAGTGTAACAAACGTGAAACATTTCTTTTAGCCTTTTCGCATGAAAACAGGGTCCAAAATCATGGGTTTTCGTTCAGCAGTGGATGTAGGAGGCGCGCTCTACAATAGGCAAGGGTTTTCAAGTCTGCAAGTACGTTTTAAGCTGAGTTCCATGAACATTGTCCAAAATCATGTTTTATGCCAAATCCACAATGCGACCAGTTCAGCATATGACAGGAGACACTGTTTGAGTGTAACAAACGTGAAACAATTCTTTTAGCCATGTCGCATGAAAACAGGGTCCAAAATCATGGGTTTTCGTTCAGCAGTGGAAGTAGGAGAAGCGCTCTACAATAGGCAAGGGTTTTCAAGTCTGCAAGTACGTTTTAAGCTGAGTTCCATGAACATTGTCCAAAATCATGTTTTAGGCCAAATCCACAATGCGACCAGTTCAGCATATGAGAGGAGACACTGTTTGAGTGTAACAAACGTGAAACATTTCTTTTAGCCTTTTCGGATGAAAACAGGGTCCAAAATCATGGGTTTTCGTTCAGCAGTGGAAGTAGGAGGCGCGCTCTACAATAGGCAAGGGTTTTCAAGTCTGCAAGTACGTTTTAAGCTGAGTTCCATGAACATTGTCCAAAATCATGTTTTAGGCCAAATCCACAATGCGACCAGTTCAGCATATGAGAGGAGACACTGTTTGAGTGCAACAAAAGTGAAACATTTCTTTTAGCCTTTTCGCATGAAAACAGGGTCCAAAATCATGGGTTTTCGTTCAGCAGTGGAAGTAGGAGGCGCGCTCTACAATAGGCAAGGGTTTTCAAGTCTGCAAGTACGTCTTAAGCTGAGTTCCATGAACATTGTCCAAAATCATGTTTTAACCAAAATCCACAATGCGACCAGTTCAGCATATGAGAGGAGACACTGTTTGAGTGTAACAAACGTGAAACATTTCTTTTAGCCTTTTCGCATGAAACAGGGTCCAAAATCATGGGTTTTCGTTCAGCAGTGGAAGTAGGAGGCGCGCTCTACAATAGGCAAGGGTTTTCATGTCTGCAAGTAAGTTTTAAGCTGAGTTCCATGAACATTGTCCAAAATCATGTTTTAGGCCAAATCCACAATGCGACCAGTTCAGCATATGAGAGGAGACACTGTTTGAGTGTAACAAACGTGAAACATTTCTTTTAGCCTTTTCGCATGAAAACAGGGTCCAAAATCATGGGTTTTCGTTCAGCAGTGGAAGTAGGAGGCGCGCTCTACAATAGGCAAGGGTTTTCAAGTCTGCAAGTACGTTTTAAGCTGAGTTCCATGAACATTGTCCAAAATCATGTTTTAACCAAAATCCACAATGCGACCAGTTCAGCATATGAGAGGAGACACTGTTTGAGTGTAACAAACGTGAAACATTTCTTTTAGCCTTTTCGCATGAAAACAGGGTCCAAAATCATGGGTTTTCGTTCAGCAGTGGAAGTAGGAGGCGCGCTCTACAATAGGCAAGGGTTTTCATGTCTGCAAGTACGTTTTAAGCTGAGTTCCATGAACATTGTCCAAAATCATGTTTTAGGCCAAATCCACAATGCGACCAGTTCAGCATATGAGAGGAGACACTGTTTGAGTGTAACAAACGTGAAACATTTCTTTTAGCCTTTTCGCATGAAAACAGGGTCCAAAATCATGGGTTTTCGTTCAGCAGTGGAAGTAGGAGGCGCGCTCTACAATAGGCAAGGGTTTTCAAGTCTGCAAGTACGTTTTAAGCTGAGTTCCATGAACATTGTCCAAAATCATGTTTTAGGCCAAATCCACAATGCGACCAGTTCAGCATATGAGAGGAGACACTGTTTGAGTGTAACAAACGTGAAACATTTCTTTTAGCCTTTTCGGATGAAAACAGGGTCCAAAATCATGGGTTTTCGTTCAGCAGTGGAAGTAGGAGGCGCGCTCTACAATAGGCAAGGGTTTTCAAGTCTGCAAGTACGTTTTAAGCTGAGTTCCATGAACATTGTCCAAAATCATGTTTTAGGCCAAATCCACAATGCGACCAGTTCAGCATATGAGAGGAGACACTGTTTGAGTGCAACAAAAGTGAAACATTTCTTTTAGCCTTTTCGCATGAAAACAGGGTCCAAAATCATGGGTTTTCGTTCAGCAGTGGAAGTAGGAGGCGCGCTCTACAATAGGCAAGGGTTTTCAAGTCTGCAAGTACGTCTTAAGCTGAGTTCCATGAACATTGTCCAAAATCATGTTTTAACCAAAATCCACAATGCGACCAGTTCAGCATATGAGAGGAGACACTGTTTGAGTGTAACAAACGTGAAACATTTATTTTAGCCTTTTCGCATGAAACAGGGTCCAAAATCATGGGTTTTCGTTCAGCAGTGGAAGTAGGAGGCGCGCTCTACAATAGGCAAGGGTTTTCATGTCTGCAAGTACGTTTTAAGCTGAGTTCCATGAACATTGTCCAAAATCATGTTTTAGGCCAAATCCACAATGCGACCAGTTCAGCATATGAGAGGAGACACTGTTTGAGTGTAACAAACGTGAAACATTTCTTTTAGCCTTTTCGCATGAAAACAGGGTCCAAAATCATGGGTTTTCGTTCAGCAGTGGAAGTAGGAGGCGCGCTCTACAATAGGCAAGGGTTTTCAAGTCTGCAAGTACGTTTTAAGCTGAGTTCCATGAACATTGTCCAAAATCATGTTTTAAACAAAATCCACAATGCGACCAGTTCAGCATATGAGAGGAGACACTGTTTGAGTGTAACAAACGTGAAACATTTCTTTTAGCCTTTTCGCATGAAAACAGGGTCCAAAATCATGGGTTTTCGTTCAGCAGTGGAAGTAGGAGGCGCGCTCTACAATAGGCAAGGGTTTTCATGTCTGCAAGTACGTTTTAAGCTGAGTTCCATGAACATTGTCCAAAATCATGTTTTAGGCCAAATCCACAATGCGACCAGTTCAGCATATGAGAGGAGACACTGTTTGAGTGTAACAAACGTGAAACATTTCTTTTAGCCTTTTCGCATGAAAACAGGGTCCAAAATCATGGGTTTTCGTTCAGCAGTGGAAGTAGGAGGCGCGCTCTACAATAGGCAAGGGTTTTCAAGTCTGCAAGTACGTTTTAAGCTGAGTTCCATGAACATTGTCCAAAATCATGTTTTATGCCAAATCCACAATGCGACCAGTTCAGCATATGAGAGGAGACACTGTTTGAGTGTAACAAACGTGAAACATTTCTTTTAGCCTTTTCGCATGAAAACAGGGTCCAAAATCATGGGTTTTCGTTCAGCAGTGGAAGTAGGAGGCGCGCTCTACAATAGGCAAGGGTTTTCATGTCTGCAAGTACGTTTTAAGCTGAGTTCCATGAACATTGTCCAAAATCATGTTTTAGGCCAAATCCACAATGCGACCAGTTCAGCATATGAGAGGAGACACTGTTTGAGTGTAACAAACGTGAAACAATTCTTTTAGCCTTTTCGCATGAAAACAGGGTCCAAAATCATGGGTTTTCGTTCAGCAGTGGAAGTAGGAGGCGCGCTCTACAATAGGCAAGGGTTTTCAAGTCTGCAAGTACGTTTTAAGCTGAGTTCCATGAACATTGTTTTAACCAAAATCATGTTTTGTCCAAAATCATGTTTTAGGCCAAATCCACAATGCGACCAGTTCAGCATATGAGAGGAGACACTGTTTGAGTGTAACAAACGTGAAACATTTCTTTTAGCCTTTTCGCATGAAAACAGGGTCCAAAATCATGGGTTTTCGTTCAGCAGTGGAAGTAGGAGGCGCGCTCTACAATAGGCAAGGGTTTTCAAGTCTGCAAGTACGTTTTAAGCTGAGTTCCATGAACATTGTCCAAAATCATGTTTTATGCCAAATCCACAATGCGACCAGTTCAGCATATGAGAGGAGACACTGTTTGAGTGTAACAAACGTGAAACATTTCTTTTAGCCTTTTCGCATGAAAACAGGGTCCAAAATCATGGGTTTTCGTTCAGCAGTGGAAGTAGGAGGCGCGCTCTACAATAGGCAAGGGTTTTCATGTCTGCAAGTACGTTTTAAGCTGAGTTCCATGAACATTGTCCAAAATCATGTTTTAGGCCAAATCCACAATGCGACCAGTTCAGCATATGAGAGGAGACACTGTTTGAGTGTAACAAACGTGAAACATTTCTTTTAGCCTTTTCGCATGAAAACAGGGTCCAAAATCATGGGTTTTCGTTCAGCAGTGGAAGTAGGAGGCGCGCTCTACAATAGGCAAGGGTTTTCAAGTCTGCAAGTACGATTTAAGCTGAGTTCCATGAACATTGTCCAAAATCATGTTTTAGGCAAGGGTTTTCAAGTCTGCAAGTACGTTTTAAGCTGAGTTCCATGAACATTGTTTTAACCAAAATCATGTTTTGTCCAAAATCATGTTTTAGGCCAAATCCACAATGCGACCAGTTCAGCATATGAGAGGAGACACTGTTTGAGTGTAACAAACGTGAAACATTTCTTTTAGCCTTTTCGCATGAAAACAGGGTCCAAAATCATGGGTTTTCGTTCAGCAGTGGAAGTAGGAGGCGCGCTCTACAATAGGCAAGGGTTTTCAAGTCTGCAAGTACGTTTTAAGCTGAGTTCCATGAACATT
The DNA here is from genome assembly GCF_964263955.1 of Coregonus lavaretus. NCBI lineage: Eukaryota > Metazoa > Chordata > Actinopteri > Salmoniformes > Salmonidae > Coregonus > Coregonus lavaretus. The sequence goes on along the minus strand of NW_028159391.1, from coordinate 536,845 downwards.
GTCCAAAATCATGTTTTATGCCAAATCCACAATGCGACCAGTTCAGCATATGACAGGAGACACTGTTTGAGTGTAACAAACGTGAAACAATTCTTTTAGCCATGTCGCATGAAAACAGGGTCCAAAATCATGGGTTTTCGTTCAGCAGTGGAAGTAGGAGGCGCGCTCTACAATAGGCAAGGGTTTTCAAGTCTGCAAGTACGTTTTAAGCTGAGTTCCATGAACATTGTCCAAAATCATGTTTTAGGCCAAATCCACAATGCGACCAGTTCAGCATATGAGAGGAGACACTGTTTGAGTGTAACAAACGTGAAACATTTCTTTTAGCCTTTTCGGATGAAAACAGGGTCCAAAATCATGGGTTTTCGTTCAGCAGTGGAAGTAGGAGGCGCGCTCTACAATAGGCAAGGGTTTTCAAGTCTGCAAGTACGTTTTAAGCTGAGTTCCATGAACATTGTCCAAAATCATGTTTTAGGCCAAATCCACAATGCGACCAGTTCAGCATATGAGAGGAGACACTGTTTGAGTGCAACAAAAGTGAAACATTTCTTTTAGCCTTTTCGCATGAAAACAGGGTCCAAAATCATGGGTTTTCGTTCAGCAGTGGAAGTAGGAGGCGCGCTCTACAATAGGCAAGGGTTTTCAAGTCTGCAAGTACGTCTTAAGCTGAGTTCCATGAACATTATCCAAAATCATGTTTTAGGCCAAATCCACAATGCGACGAGTTCAGCATATGAGAGGAGACACTGTTTGAGTGTAACAAACGTGAAACATTTCTTTTAGCCTTTTCGCATGAAAACAGGGTCCAAAATCATGGGTTTTCGTTCAGCAGTGGAAGTAGAAGGCGCGCTCTACAATAGGCAAGGGTTTTCAAGTCTGCAAGTACGTTTTAAGCTGAGTTCCATGAACATTGTCCAAAATCATGTTTTAACCAAAATCCACAATGCGACCAGTTCAGCATATGAGAGGAGACACTGTTTGAGTGTAACAAACGTGAAACATTTCTTTTAGCCTTTTCGCATGAAAACAGGGTCCAAAATCATGGGTTTTCGTTCAGCAGTGGAAGTAGGAGGCGCGCTCTACAATAGGCAAGGGTTTTCATGTCTGCAAGTACGTTTTAAGCTGAGTTCCATGAACATTGTCCAAAATCATGTTTTAGGCCAAATCCACAATGCGACCAGTTCAGCATATGAGAGGAGACACTGTTTGAGTGTAACAAACGTGAAACATTTCTTTTAGCCTTTTCGCATGAAAACAGGGTCCAAAATCATGGGTTTTCGTTCAGCAGTGGAAGTATGAGGCGCACTCTACAATAGGCAAGGGTTTTCAAGTCTGCAAGTACGTTTTAAGCTGAGTTCCATGAACATTGTCCAAAATCATGTTTTAACCAAAATCCACAATGCGACCAGTTCAGCATATGAGAGGAGACACTGTTTGAGTGTAACAAACGTGAAACATTTCTTTTAGCCTTTTCGCATGAAAACAGGGTCCAAAATCATGGGTTTTCGTTCAGCAGTGGAAGTAGGAGGCGCGCTCTACAATAGGCAAGGGTTTTCATGTCTGCAAGTACGTTTTAAGCTGAGTTCCATGAACATTGTCCAAAATCATGTTTTAGGCCAAATCCACAATGCGACGAGTTCAGCATATGAGAGGAGACACTGTTTGAGTGTAACAAACGTGAAACATTTCTTTTAGCCTTTTCGCATGAAAACAGGGTCCAAAATCATGGGTTTTCGTTCAGCAGTGGAAGTAGGAGGCGCGCTCTACAATAGGCAAGGGTTTTCAAGTCTGCAAGTACGTTTTAAGCTGAGTTCCATGAACATTGTCCAAAATCATGTTTTATGCCAAATCCACAATGCGACCAGTTCAGCATATGAGAGGAGACACTGTTTGAGTGTAACAAACGTGAAACATTTCTTTTAGCCTTTTCGCATGAAAACAGGGTCCAAAATCATGGGTTTTCGTTCAGCAGTGGAAGTAGGAGGCGCGCTCTACAATAGGCAAGGGTTTTCATGTCTGCAAGTACGTTTTAAGCTGAGTTCCATGAACATTGTCCAAAATCATGTTTTAGGCCAAATCCACAATGCGACCAGTTCAGCATATGAGAGGAGACACTGTTTGAGTGTAACAAACGTGAAACAATTCTTTTAGCCTTTTCGCATGAAAACAGGGTCCAAAATCATGGGTTTTCGTTCAGCAGTGGAAGTAGGAGGCGCGCTCTACAATAGGCAAGGGTTTTCAAGTCTGCAAGTACGTTTTAAGCTGAGTTCCATGAACATTGTTTTAACCAAAATCATGTTTTGTCCAAAATCATGTTTTAGGCCAAATCCACAATGCGACCAGTTCAGCATATGAGAGGAGACACTGTTTGAGTGTAACAAACGTGAAACATTTCTTTTAGCCTTTTCGCATGAAAACAGGGTCCAAAATCATGGGTTTTCGTTCAGCAGTGGAAGTAGGAGGCGCGCTCTACAATAGGCAAGGGTTTTCAAGTCTGCAAGTACGTTTTAAGCTGAGTTCCATGAACATTGTCCAAAATCATGTTTTATGCCAAATCCACAATGCGACCAGTTCAGCATATGAGAGGAGACACTGTTTGAGTGTAACAAACGTGAAACATTTCTTTTAGCCTTTTCGCATGAAAACAGGGTCCAAAATCATGGGTTTTCGTTCAGCAGTGGAAGTAGGAGGCGCGCTCTACAATAGGCAAGGGTTTTCAAGTCTGCAAGTACGTTTTAAGCTGAGTTCCATGAACATTGTCCAAAATCATGTTTTAACCAAAATCCACAATGCGACCAGTTCAGCATATGAGAGGAGACACTGTTTGAGTGTAACAAACGTGAAACATTTCTTTTAGCCTTTTCGCATGAAAACAGGGTCCAAAATCATGGGTTTTCGTTCAGCAGTGGAAGTAGGAGGCGCGCTCTACAATAGGCAAGGGTTTTCATGTCTGCAAGTACGTTTTAAGCTGAGTTCCATGAACATTGTCCAAAATCATGTTTTAGGCCAAATCCACAATGCGACGAGTTCAGCATATGAGAGGAGACACTGTTTGAGTGTAACAAACGTGAAACATTTCTTTTAGCCTTTTCGCATGAAAACAGGGTCCAAAATCATGGGTTTTCGTTCAGCAGTGGAAGTAGGAGGCGCGCTCTACAATAGGCAAGGGTTTTCAAGTCTGCAAGTACGTTTTAAGCTGAGTTCCATGAACATTGTCCAAAATCATGTTTTATGCCAAATCCACAATGCGACCAGTTCAGCATATGAGAGGAGACACTGTTTGAGTGTAACAAACGTGAAACATTTCTTTTAGCCTTTTCGCATGAAAACAGGGTCCAAAATCATGGGTTTTCGTTCAGCAGTGGAAGTAGGAGGCGCGCTCTACAATAGGCAAGGGTTTTCATGTCTGCAAGTACGTTTTAAGCTGAGTTCCATGAACATTGTCCAAAATCATGTTTTAGGCCAAATCCACAATGCGACCAGTTCAGCATATGAGAGGAGACACTGTTTGAGTGTAACAAACGTGAAACAATTCTTTTAGCCTTTTCGCATGAAAACAGGGTCCAAAATCATGGGTTTTCGTTCAGCAGTGGAAGTAGGAGGCGCGCTCTACAATAGGCAAGGGTTTTCAAGTCTGCAAGTACGTTTTAAGCTGAGTTCCATGAACATTGTTTTAACCAAAATCATGTTTTGTCCAAAATCATGTTTTAGGCCAAATCCACAATGCGACCAGTTCAGCATATGAGAGGAGACACTGTTTGAGTGTTACAAACGTGAAACATTTCTTTTATCCTTTTCGCATGAAAACAGGGTCCAAAATCATGGGTTTTCGTTCAGCAGTGGAAGTAGGAGGCGCGCTCTACAATAGGCAAGGGTTTTCAAGTCTGCAAGTACGTTTTAAGCTGAGTTCCATGAACATTGTCCAAAATCATGTTTTATGCCAAATCCACAATGCGACCAGTTCAGCATATGAGAGGAGACACTGTTTGAGTGTAACAAACGTGAAACATTTCTTTTAGCCTTTTCGCATGAAAACAGGGTCCAAAATCATGGGTTTTCGTTCAGCAGTGGAAGTAGGAGGCGCGCTCTACAATAGGCAAGGGTTTTCATGTCTGCAAGTACGTTTTAAGCTGAGTTCCATGAACATTGTCCAAAATCATGTTTTAGGCCAAATCCACAATGCGACCAGTTCAGCATATGAGAGGAGACACTGTTTGAGTGTAACAAACGTGAAACATTTCTTTTAGCCTTTTCGCATGAAAACAGGGTCCAAAATCATGGGTTTTCGTTCAGCAGTGGAAGTAGGAGGCGCGCTCTACAATAGGCAAGGGTTTTCAAGTCTGAAAGTACGATTTAAGCTGAGTTCCATGAACATTGTCCAAAATCATGTTTTAGGCAAGGGTTTTCAAGTCTGCAAGTACGTTTTAAGCTGAGTTCCATGAACATTGTTTTAACCAAAATCATGTTTTGTCCAAAATCATGTTTTAGGCCAAATCCACAATGCGACCAGTTCAGCATATGAGAGGAGACACTGTTTGAGTGTAACAAACGTGAAACATTTCTTTTAGCCTTTTCGCATGAAAACAGGGTCCAAAATCATGGGTTTTCGTTCAGCAGTGGAAGTAGGAGGCTCGCTCTACAATAGGCAAGGGTTTTCAAGTCTGCAAGTACGTTTTAAGCTGAGTTCCATGAACATTGTCCAAAATCATGTTTTATGCCAAATCCACAATGCGACCAGTTCAGCATATGAGAGGAGACACTGTTTGAGTGTAACAAACGTGAAACATTTCTTTTAGCCTTTTCGCATGAAAACAGGGTCCAAAATCATGGGTTTTCGTTCAGCAGTGGAAGTAGGAGGCGCGCTCTACAATAGGCAAGGGTTTTCATGTCTGCAAGTACGTTTTAAGCTGAGTTCCATGAACATTGTCCAAAATCATGTTTTAGGCCAAATCCACAATGCGACCAGTTCAGCATATGAGAGGAGACACTGTTTGAGTGTAACAAACGTGAAACATTTCTTTTAGCCTTTTCGCATGAAAACAGGGTCCAAAATCATGGGTTTTCGTTCAGCAGTGGAAGTAGGAGGCGCGCTCTACAATAGGCAAGGGTTTTCAAGTCTGCAAGTACGATTTAAGCTGAGTTCCATGAACATTGTCCAAAATCATGTTTTAGGCCAAATCCACAATGCGACCAGTTCAGCATATGAGAGGAGACACTGTTTGAGTGTAACAAACGTGAAACATTTCTTTTAGCCTTTTCGCATGAAAACAGGGTCCAAAATCATGGGTTTTCGTTCAGCAGTGGAAGTAGGAGGCGCGCTCTACAATAGGCAAGGGTTTTCAAGTCTGCAAGTACGTTTTAAGCTGAGTTCCATGAACATTGTCCAAAATCATGTTTTAGGCCAAATCCACAATGCGACCAGTTCAGCATATGAGAGGAGACACTGTTTGAGTGTAACAAACGTGAAACATTTCTTTTAGCCTTTTCGCATGAAAACAGGGTCCAAAATCATGGGTTTTCGTTCAGCAGTGGAAGTAGGAGGCGCGCTCTACAATAGGCAAGGGTTTTCAAGTCTGCAAGTACGATTTAAGCTGAGTTCCATGAACATTGTCCAAAATCATGTTTTATGCCAAATCCACAATGCGACCAGTTCAGCATATGAGAGGAGACACTGTTTGAGTGTAACAAACGTGAAACATTTCTTTTAGCCTTTTCGCATGAAAACAGGGTCCAAAATCATGGGTTTTCGTTCAGCAGTGGAAGTAGGAGGCGCGCTCTACAATAGGCAAGGGTTTTCAAGTCTGCAAGTACGTTTTAAGCTGAGTTCCATGAACATTGTCCAAAATCATGTTTTAACCAAAATCCACAATGCGACCAGTTCAGCATATGAGAGGAGACACTGTTTGAGTGTAACAAACGTGAAACATTTCTTTTAGCCTTTTCGCATGAAAACAGGGTCCAAAATCATGGGTTTTCGTTCAGCAGTGGAAGTAGGAGGCGCGCTCTACAATAGGCAAGGGTTTTCATGTCTGCAAGTACGTTTTAAGCTGAGTTCCATGAACATTGTCCAAAATCATGTTTTAGGCCAAATCCACAATGCGACCAGTTCAGCATATGAGAGGAGACACTGTTTGAGTGTAACAAACGTGAAACATTTCTTTTAGCCTTTTCGCATGAAAACAGGGTCCAAAATCATGGGTTTTCGTTCAGCAGTGGAAGTAGGAGGCGCGCTCTACAATAGGCAAGGGTTTTCAAGTCTGCAAGTACGTTTTAAGCTGAGTTCCATGAACATTGTCCAAAATCATGTTTTATGCCAAATCCACAATGCGACCAGTTCAGCATATGAGAGGAGACACTGTTTGAGTGTAACAAACGTGAAACATTTCTTTTAGCCTTTTCGCATGAAAACAGGGTCCAAAATCATGGGTTTTCGTTCAGCAGTGGAAGTAGGAGGCGCGCTCTACAATAGGCAAGGGTTTTCATGTCTGCAAGTACGTTTTAAGCTGAGTTCCATGAACATTGTCCAAAATCATGTTTTAGGCCAAATCCACAATGCGACCAGTTCAGCATATGAGAGGAGACACTGTTTGAGTGTAACAAACGTGAAACATTTCTTTTAGCCTTTTCGCATGAAAACAGGGTCCAAAATCATGGGTTTTCGTTCAGCAGTGGAAGTAGGAGGCGCGCTCTACAATAGGCAAGGGTTTTCAAGTCTGCAAGTACGATTTAAGCTGAGTTCCATGAACATTGTCCAAAATCATGTTTTAGGCCAAATCCACAATGCGACCAGTTCAGCATATGAGAGGAGACACTGTTTGAGTGTAACAAACGTGAAACATTTCTTTTAGCCTTTTCGCATGAAAACAGGGTCCAAAATCATGGGTTTTCGTTCAGCAGTGGAAGTAGGAGGCGCGCTCTACAATAGGCAAGGGTTTTCAAGTCTGCAAGTACGTTTTAAGCTGAGTTCCATGAACATTGTCCAAAATCATGTTTTATCCAAAATCCACAATGCGACCAGTTCAGCATATGAGAGGAGACACTGTTTGAGTGTAACAAAAGTGAAACATTTCTTTTAGCATTTTCGCATGAAAACAGGGTCCAAAATCATGGGTTTTCGCTCAGCAGTGGAAGTAGGAGGCGCGCTCTACAATAGGCAAGGGTTTTCAAGTCTGCAAGTACGTTTTAAGCTGTGTTCCATGAACATTGTCCAAAATCATGTTTTAACCAAAATCCACAATGCGACCAGTTCAGCATATGAGAGGAGACACTGTTTGAGTGTAACAAACGTGAAACATTTCTTTTAGCCTTTTCGCATGAAAACAGGGTCCAAAATCATGGGTTTTCGTTCAGCAGTGGAAGTAGGAGGCGCGCTCTACAATAGGCAAGGGTTTTCAAGTCTGCAAGTACGTTTTAAGCTGAGTTCCATGAACATTGTCCAAAATCATGTTTTAGGCCAAATCCACAATGCGACCAGTTCAGCATATGAGAGGAGACACTGTTTGAGTGTAACAAACGTGAAACAATTCTTTTAGCCATGTCGCATGAAAACAGGGTCCAAAATCATGGGTTTTCGTTCAGCAGTGGAAGTAGGAGGCGCGCTCTACAATAGGCAAGGGTTTTCAAGTCTGCAAGTACGTTTTAAGCTGAGTTCCATGAACATTGTCCAAAATCATGTTTTATCCAAAATCCACAATGCGACCAGTTCAGCATATGAGAGGAGACACTGTTTGAGTGTAACAAACGTGAAACATTTCTTTTAGCCTTTTCGCATGAAAACAGGGTCCAAAATCATGGGTTTTCGTTCAGCAGTGGAAGTAGGAGGCGCGCTCTACAATAGGCAAGGGTTTTCATGTCTGCAAGTACGTTTTAAGCTGAGTTCCATGAACATTGTCCAAAATCATGTTTTAGGCCAAATCCACAATGCGACCAGTTCAGCATATGAGAGGAGACACTGTTTGAGTGTAACAAACGTGAAACAATTCTTTTAGCCTTTTCGCATGAAAACAGGGTCCAAAATCATGGGTTTTCGTTCAGCAGTGGAAGTAGGAGGCGCGCTCTACAATAGGCAAGGGTTTTCAAGTCTGCAAGTACGTTTTAAGCTGAGTTCCATGAACATTGTCCAAAATCATGTTTTAACCAAAATCCACAATGCGACCAGTTCAGCATATGAGAGGAGACACTGTTTGAGTGTAACAAACGTGAAACATTTCTTTTAGCCTTTTCGCATGAAAACAGGGTCCAAAATCATGGGTTTTCGTTCAGCAGTGGAAGTAGGAGGCGCGCTCTACAATAGGCAAGGGTTTTCAAGTCTGCAAGTACGTTTTAAGCTGAGTTCCATGAACATTGTCCAAAATCATGTTTTAACCAAAATCCACAATGCGACCAGTTCAGCATATGAGAGGAGACACTGTTTGAGTGTAACAAACGTGAAACATTTCTTTTAGCCTTTTCGCATGAAAACAGGGTCCAAAATCATGGGTTTTCGTTCAGCAGTGGAAGTAGGAGGCGCGCTCTACAATAGGCAAGGGTTTTCATGTCTGCAAGTACGTTTTAAGCTGAGTTCCATGAACATTGTCCAAAATCATGTTTTAGGCCAAATCCACAATGCGACGAGTTCAGCATATGAGAGGAGACACTGTTTGAGTGTAACAAACGTGAAACATTTCTTTTAGCCTTTTCGCATGAAAACAGGGTCCAAAATCATGGGTTTTCGTTCAGCAGTGGAAGTAGGAGGCGCGCTCTACAATAGGCAAGGGTTTTCATGTCTGCAAGTACGTTTTAAGCTGAGTTCCATGAACATTGTCCAAAATCATGTTTTAGGCCAAATCCACAATGCGACGAGTTCAGCATATGAGAGGAGACACTGTTTGAGTGTAACAAACGTGAAACATTTCTTTTAGCCTTTTCGCATGAAAACAGGGTCCAAAATCATGGGTTTTCGTTCAGCAGTGGAAGTAGGAGGCGCGCTCTACAATAGGCAAGGGTTTTCATGTCTGCAAGTACGTTTTAAGCTGAGTTCCATGAACATTGTCCAAAATCATGTTTTAGGCCAAATCCACAATGCGACGAGTTCAGCATATGAGAGGAGACACTGTTTGAGTGTAATAAACGTGAAACATTTCTTTTAGCCTTTTCGCATGAAAACAGGGTCCAAAATCATGGGTTTTCGTTCAGCAGTGGAAGTAGGAGGCGCGCTCTACAATAGGCAAGGGTTTTCAAGTCTGCAAGTACGTTTTAAGCTGAGTTCCATGAACATTGTCCAAAATCATGTTTTAACCAAAATCCACAATGCGACCAGTTCAGCATATGAGAGGAGACACTGTTTGAGTGTAACAAACGTGAAACATTTCTTTTAGCCTTTTCGCATGAAAACAGGGTCCAAAATCATGGGTTTTCGTTCAGCAGTGGAAGTAGGAGGCGCGCTCTACAATAGGCAAGGGTTTTCATGTCTGCAAGTACGTTTTAAGCTGAGTTCCATGAACATTGTCCAAAATCATGTTTTAGGCCAAATCCACAATGCGACGAGTTCAGCATATGAGAGGAGACACTGTTTGAGTGTAACAAACGTGAAACATTTCTTTTAGCCTTTTCGCATGAAAACAGGGTCCAAAATCATGGGTTTTCGTTCAGCAGTGGAAGTAGGAGGCGCGCTCTACAATAGGCAAGGGTTTTCATGTCTGCAAGTACGTTTTAAGCTGAGTTCCATGAACATTGTCCAAAATCATGTTTTAGGCCAAATCCACAATGCGACGAGTTCAGCATATGAGAGGAGACACTGTTTGAGTGTAACAAACGTGAAACATTTCTTTTAGCCTTTTCGCATGAAAACAGGGTCCAAAATCATGGGTTTTCGTTCAGCAGTGGAAGTAGGAGGCGCGCTCTACAATAGGCAAGGGTTTTCATGTCTGCAAGTACGTTTTAAGCTGAGTTCCATGAACATTGTCCAAAATCATGTTTTAGGCCAAATCCACAATGCGACCAGTTCAGCATATGAGAGGAGACACTGTTTGAGTGTAACAAACGTGAAACATTTCTTTTAGCCTTTTCGCATGAAAACAGGGTCCAAAATCATGGGTTTTCGTTCAGCAGTGGAAGTAGGAGGCGCGCTCTACAATAGGCAAGGGTTTTCAAGTCTGCAAGTACGTTTTAAGCTGAGTTCCATGAACATTGTCCAAAATCATGTTTTAACCAAAATCCACAATGCGACCAGTTCAGCATATGAGAGGAGACACTGTTTGAGTGTAACAAACGTGAAACATTTCTTTTAGCCTTTTCGCATGAAAACAGGGTCCAAAATCATGGGTTTTCGTTCAGCAGTGGAAGTAGGAGGCGCGCTCTACAATAGGCAAGGGTTTTCATGTCTGCAAGTACGTTTTAAGCTGAGTTCCATGAACATTGTCCAAAATCATGTTTTAGGCCAAATCCACAATGCGACCAGTTCAGCATATGAGAGGAGACACTGTTTGAGTGTAACAAACGTGAAACATTTCTTTTAGCCTTTTCGCATGAAAACAGGGTCCAAAATCATGGGTTTTCGTTCAGCAGTGGAAGTAGGAGGCGCGCTCTACAATAGGCAAGGGTTTTCAAGTCTGCAAGTACGTTTTAAGCTGAGTTCCATGAACATTGTCCAAAATCATGTTTTATGCCAAATCCACAATGCGACCAGTTCAGCATATGAGAGGAGACACTGTTTGAGTGTAACAAACGTGAAACATTTCTTTTAGCCTTTTCGCATGAAAACAGGGTCCAAAATCATGGGTTTTCGTTCAGCAGTGGAAGTAGGAGGCGCGCTCTACAATAGGCAAGGGTTTTCATGTCTGCAAGTACGTTTTAAGCTGAGTTCCATGAACATTGTCCAAAATCATGTTTTAGGCCAAATCCACAATGCGACCAGTTCAGCATATGAGAGGAGACACTGTTTGAGTGTAACAAACGTGAAACAATTCTTTTAGCCTTTTCGCATGAAAACAGGGTCCAAAATCATGGGTTTTCGTTCAGCAGTGGAAGTAGGAGGCGCGCTCTACAATAGGCAAGGGTTTTCATGTCTGCAAGTACGTTTTAAGCTGAGTTCCATGAACATTGTTTTAACCAAAATCATGTTTTGTCCAAAATCATGTTTTAGGCCAAATCCACAATGCGACCAGTTCAGCATATGAGAGGAGACACTGTTTGAGTGTAACAAACGTGAAACAATTCTTTTAGCCATGTCGCATGAAAACAGGGTCCAAAATCATGGGTTTTCGTTCAGCAGTGGAAGTAGGAGGCGCGCTCTACAATAGGCAAGGGTTTTCAAGTCTGCAAGTACGTTTTAAGCTGAGTTCCATGAACATTGTCCAAAATCATGTTTTATCCAAAATCCACAATGCGACCAGTTCAGCATATGAGAGGAGACACTGTTTGAGTGTAACAAACGTGAAACATTTCTTTTAGCCTTTTCGCATGAAAACAGGGTCCAAAATCATGGGTTTTCGTTCAGCAGTGGAAGTAGGAGGCGCGCTCTACAATAGGCAAGGGTTTTCATGTCTGCAAGTACGTTTTAAGCTGAGTTCCATGAACATTGTCCAAAATCATGTTTTAGGCCAAATCCACAATGCGACCAGTTCAGCATATGAGAGGAGACACTGTTTGAGTGTAACAAACGTGAAACATTTCTTTTAGCCTTTTCGCATGAAAACAGGGTCCAAAATCATGGGTTTTCGTTCAGCAGTGGAAGTAGGAGGCGCGCTCTACAATAGGCAAGGGTTTTCAAGTCTGCAAGTACGTTTTAAGCTGAGTTCCATGAACATTGTCCAAAATCATGTTTTAACCAAAATCCACAATGCGACCAGTTCAGCATATGAGAGGAGACACTGTTTGAGTGTAACAAACGTGAAACATTTCTTTTAGCCTTTTCGCATGAAAACAGGGTCCAAAATCATGGGTTTTCGTTCAGCAGTGGAAGTAGGAGGCGCGCTCTACAATAGGCAAGGGTTTTCATGTCTGCAAGTACGTTTTAAGCTGAGTTCCATGAACATTGTCCAAAATCATGTTTTAGGCCAAATCCACAATGCGACGAGTTCAGCATATGAGAGGAGACACTGTTTGAGTGTAACAAACGTGAAACATTTCTTTTAGCCTTTTCGCATGAAAACAGGGTCCAAAATCATGGGTTTTCGTTCAGCAGTGGAAGTAGGAGGCGCGCTCTACAATAGGCAAGGGTTTTCATGTCTGCAAGTACGTTTTAAGCTGAGTTCCATGAACATTGTCCAAAATCATGTTTTAGGCCAAATCCACAATGCGACGAGTTCAGCATATGAGAGGAGACACTGTTTGAGTGTAACAAACGTGAAACATTTCTTTTAGCCTTTTCGCATGAAAACAGGGTCCAAAATCATGGGTTTTCGTTCAGCAGTGGAAGTAGGAGGCGCGCTCTACAATAGGCAAGGGTTTTCAAGTCTGCAAGTACGTTTTAAGCTGAGTTCCATGAACATTGTCCAAAATCATGTTTTAACCAAAATCCACAATGCGACCAGTTCAGCATATGAGAGGAGACACTGTTTGAGTGTAACAAACGTGAAACATTTCTTTTAGCCTTTTCGCATGAAAACAGGGTCCAAAATCATGGGTTTTCGTTCAGCAGTGGAAGTAGGAGGCGCGCTCTACAATAGGCAAGGGTTTTCATGTCTGCAAGTACGTTTTAAGCTGAGTTCCATGAACATTGTCCAAAATCATGTTTTAGGCCAAATCCACAATGCGACCAGTTCAGCATATGAGAGGAGACACTGTTTGAGTGTAACAAACGTGAAACATTTCTTTTAGCCTTTTCGCATGAAAACAGGGTCCAAAATCATGGGTTTTCGTTCAGCAGTGGAAGTAGGAGGCGCGCTCTACAATAGGCAAGGGTTTTCAAGTCTGCAAGTACGTTTTAAGCTGAGTTCCATGAACATTGTCCAAAATCATGTTTTAACCAAAATCCACAATGCGACCAGTTCAGCATATGAGAGGAGACACTGTTTGAGTGTAACAAACGTGAAACATTTCTTTTAGCCTTTTCGCATGAAAACAGGGTCCAAAATCATGGGTTTTCGTTCAGCAGTGGAAGTAGGAGGCGCGCTCTACAATAGGCAAGGGTTTTCAAGTCTGCAAGTACGTTTTAAGCTGAGTTCCATGAACATTGTCCAAAATCATGTTTTATGCCAAATCCACAATGCGACCAGTTCAGCATATGAGAGGAGACACTGTTTGAGTGTAACAAACGTGAAACATTTCTTTTAGCCTTTTCGCATGAAAACAGGGTCCAAAATCATGGGTTTTCGTTCAGCAGTGGAAGTAGGAGGCGCGCTCTACAATAGGCAAGGGTTTTCAAGTCTGCAAGTACGTTTTAAGCTGAGTTCCATGAACATTGTCCAAAATCATGTTTTAGGCCAAATCCACAATGCGACCAGTTCAGCATATGAGAGGAGACACTGTTTGAGTGTAACAAACGTGAAACAATTCTTTTAGCCATGTCGCATGAAAACAGGGTCCAAAATCATGGGTTTTCGTTCAGCAGTGGAAGTAGGAGGCGCGCTCTACAATAGGCAAGGGTTTTCAAGTCTGCAAGTACGTTTTAAGCTGAGTTCCATGAACATTGTCCAAAATCATGTTTTATCCAAAATCCACAATGCGACCAGTTCAGCATATGAGAGGAGACACTGTTTGAGTGTAACAAACGTGAAACATTTCTTTTAGCCTTTTCGCATGAAAACAGGGTCCAAAATCATGGGTTTTCGTTCAGCAGTGGAAGTAGGAGGCGCGCTCTACAATAGGCAAGGGTTTTCATGTCTGCAAGTACGTTTTAAGCTGAGTTCCATGAACATTGTCCAAAATCATGTTTTAGGCCAAATCCACAATGCGACCAGTTCAGCATATGAGAGGAGACATTGTTTGAGTGTAACAAACGTGAAACAATTCTTTTAGCCTTTTCGCATGAAAACAGGGTCCAAAATCATGGGTTTTCGTTCAGCAGTGGAAGTAGGAGGCGCGCTCTACAATAGGCAAGGGTTTTCAAGTCTGCAAGTACGTTTTAAGCTGAGTTCCATGAACATTGTCCAAAATCATGTTTTAACCAAAATCCACAATGCGACCAGTTCAGCATATGAGAGGAGACACTGTTTGAGTGTAACAAACGTGAAACATTTCTTTTAGCCTTTTCGCATGAAAACAGGGTCCAAAATCATGGGTTTTCGTTCAGCAGTGGAAGTAGGAGGCGCGCTCTACAATAGGCAAGGGTTTTCATGTCTGCAAGTACGTTTTAAGCTGAGTTCCATGAACATTGTCCAAAATCATGTTTTAGGCCAAATCCACAATGCGACCAGTTCAGCATATGAGAGGAGACACTGTTTGAGTGTAACAAACGTGAAACATTTCTTTTAGCCTTTTCGCATGAAAACAGGGTCCAAAATCATGGGTTTTCGTTCAGCAGTGGAAGTAGGAGGCGCGCTCTACAATAGGCAAGGGTTTTCAAGTCTGCAAGTACGTTTTAAGCTGAGTTCCATGAACATTGTCCAAAATCATGTTTTAACCAAAATCCACAATGCGACCAGTTCAGCATATGAGAGGAGACACTGTTTGAGTGTAACAAACGTGAAACATTTCTTTTAGCCTTTTCGCATGAAAACAGGGTCCAAAATCATGGGTTTTCGTTCAGCAGTGGAAGTAGGAGGCGCGCTCTACAATAGGCAAGGGTTTTCATGTCTGCAAGTACGTTTTAAGCTGAGTTCCATGAACATTGTCCAAAATCATGTTTTAGGCCAAATCCACAATGCGACGAGTTCAGCATATGAGAGGAGACACTGTTTGAGTGTAACAAACGTGAAACATTTCTTTTAGCCTTTTCGCATGAAAACAGGGTCCAAAATCATGGGTTTTCGTTCAGCAGTGGAAGTAGGAGGCGCGCTCTACAATAGGCAAGGGTTTTCATGTCTGCAAGTACGTTTTAAGCTGAGTTCCATGAACATTGTCCAAAATCATGTTTTAGGCCAAATCCACAATGCGACGAGTTCAGCATATGAGAGGAGACACTGTTTGAGTGTAACAAACGTGAAACATTTCTTTTAGCCTTTTCGCATGAAAACAGGGTCCAAAATCATGGGTTTTCGTTCAGCAGTGGAAGTAGGAGGCGCGCTCTACAATAGGCAAGGGTTTTCATGTCTGCAAGTACGTTTTAAGCTGAGTTCCATGAACATTGTCCAAAATCATGTTTTAGGCCAAATCCACAATGCGACGAGTTCAGCATAAGAGAGGAGACACTGTTTGAGTGTAACAAACGTGAAACATTTCTTTTAGCCTTTTCGCATGAAAACAGGGTCCAAAATCATGGGTTTTCGTTCAGCAGTGGAAGTAGGAGGCGCGCTCTACAATAGGCAAGGGTTTTCAAGTCTGCAAGTACGTTTTAAGCTGAGTTCCATGAACATTGTCCAAAATCATGTTTTAACCAAAATCCACAATGCGACCAGTTCAGCATATGAGAGGAGACACTGTTTGAGTGTAACAAACGTGAAACATTTCTTTTAGCCTTTTCGCATGAAAACAGGGTCCAAAATCATGGGTTTTCGTTCAGCAGTGGAAGTAGGAGGCGCGCTCTACAATAGGCAAGGGTTTTCATGTCTGCAAGTACGTTTTAAGCTGAGTTCCATGAACATTGTCCAAAATCATGTTTTAGGCCAAATCCACAATGCGACGAGTTCAGCATATGAGAGGAGACACTGTTTGAGTGTAACAAACGTGAAACATTTCTTTTAGCCTTTTCGCATGAAAACAGGGTCCAAAATCATGGGTTTTCGTTCAGCAGTGGAAGTAGGAGGCGCGCTCTACAATAGGCAAGGGTTTTCATGTCTGCAAGTACGTTTTAAGCTGAGTTCCATGAACATTGTCCAAAATCATGTTTTAGGCCAAATCCACAATGCGACGAGTTCAGCATATGAGAGGAGACACTGTTTGAGTGTAACAAACGTGAAACATTTCTTTTAGCCTTTTCGCATGAAAACAGGGTCCAAAATCATGGGTTTTCGTTCAGCAGTGGAAGTAGGAGGCGCGCTCTACAATAGGCAAGGGTTTTCATGTCTGCAAGTACGTTTTAAGCTGAGTTCCATGAACATTGTCCAAAATCATGTTTTAGGCCAAATCCACAATGCGACGAGTTCAGCATATGAGAGGAGACACTGTTTGAGTGTAACAAACGTGAAACATTTCTTTTAGCCTTTTCGCATGAAAACAGGGTCCAAAATCATGGGTTTTCGTTCAGCAGTGGAAGTAGGAGGCGCGCTCTACAATAGGCAAGGGTTTTCAAGTCTGCAAGTACGTTTTAAGCTGAGTTCCATGAACATTGTCCAAAATCATGTTTTAGGCCAAATCCACAATGCGACGAGTTCAGCATATGAGAGGAGACACTGTTTGAGTGTAACAAACGTGAAACATTTCTTTTAGCCTTTTCGCATGAAAACAGGGTCCAAAATCATGGGTTTTCGTTCAGCAGTGGAAGTAGGAGGCGCGCTCTACAATAGGCAAGGGTTTTCATGTCTGCAAGTACGTTTTAAGCTGAGTTCCATGAACATTGTCCAAAATCATGTTTTAGGCCAAATCCACAATGCGACCAGTTCAGCATATGAGAGGAGACACTGTTTGAGTGTAACAAACGTGAAACATTTCTTTTAGCCTTTTCGCATGAAAACAGGGTCCAAAATCATGGGTTTTCGTTCAGCAGTGGAAGTAGGAGGCGCGCTCTACAATAGGCAAGGGTTTTCAAGTCTGCAAGTACGTTTTAAGCTGAGTTCCATGAACATTGTCCAAAATCATGTTTTAACCAAAATCCACAATGCGACCAGTTCAGCATATGAGAGGAGACACTGTTTGAGTGTAACAAACGTGAAACATTTCTTTTAGCCTTTTCGCATGAAAACAGGGTCCAAAATCATGGGTTTTCGTTCAGCAGTGGAAGTAGGAGGCGCGCTCTACAATAGGCAAGGGTTTTCATGTCTGCAAGTACGTTTTAAGCTGAGTTCCATGAACATTGTCCAAAATCATGTTTTAGGCCAAATCCACAATGCGACCAGTTCAGCATATGAGAGGAGACACTGTTTGAGTGTAACAAACGTGAAACATTTCTTTTAGCCTTTTCGCATGAAAACAGGGTCCAAAATCATGGGTTTTCGTTCAGCAGTGGAAGTAGGAGGCGCGCTCTACAATAGGCAAGGGTTTTCAAGTCTGCAAGTACGTTTTAAGCTGAGTTCCATGAACATTGTCCAAAATCATGTTTTAACCAAAATCCACAATGCGACCAGTTCAGCATATGAGAGGAGACACTGTTTGAGTGTAACAAACGTGAAACATTTCTTTTAGCCTTTTCGCATGAAAACAGGGTCCAAAATCATGGGTTTTCGTTCAGCAGTGGAAGTAGGAGGCGCGCTCTACAATAGGCAAGGGTTTTCATGTCTGCAAGTACGTTTTAAGCTGAGTTCCATGAACATTGTCCAAAATCATGTTTTAGGCCAAATCCACAATGCGACGAGTTCAGCATATGAGAGGAGACACTGTTTGAGTGTAACAAACGTGAAACATTTCTTTTAGCCTTTTCGCATGAAAACAGGGTCCAAAATCATGGGTTTTCGTTCAGCAGTGGAAGTAGGAGGCGCGCTCTACAATAGGCAAGGGTTTTCAAGTCTGCAAGTACGTTTTAAGCTGAGTTCCATGAACATTGTCCAAAATCATGTTTTATGCCAAATCCACAATGCGACCAGTTCAGCATATGAGAGGAGACACTGTTTGAGTGTAACAAACGTGAAACATTTCTTTTAGCCTTTTCGCATGAAAACAGGGTCCAAAATCATGGGTTTTCGTTCAGCAGTGGAAGTAGGAGGCGCGCTCTACAATAGGCAAGGGTTTTCATGTCTGCAAGTACGTTTTAAGCTGAGTTCCATGAACATTGTCCAAAATCATGTTTTAGGCCAAATCCACAATGCGACCAGTTCAGCATATGAGAGGAGACACTGTTTGAGTGTAACAAACGTGAAACAATTCTTTTAGCCTTTTCGCATGAAAACAGGGTCCAAAATCATGGGTTTTCGTTCAGCAGTGGAAGTAGGAGGCGCGCTCTACAATAGGCAAGGGTTTTCAAGTCTGCAAGTACGTTTTAAGCTGAGTTCCATGAACATTGTTTTAACCAAAATCATGTTTTGTCCAAAATCATGTTTTAGGCCAAATCCACAATGCGACCAGTTCAGCATATGAGAGGAGACACTGTTTGAGTGTAACAAACGTGAAACATTTCTTTTAGCCTTTTCGCATGAAAACAGGGTCCAAAATCATGGGTTTTCGTTCAGCAGTGGAAGTAGGAGGCGCGCTCTACAATAGGCAAGGGTTTTCAAGTCTGCAAGTACGTTTTAAGCTGAGTTCCATGAACATTGTCCAAAATCATGTTTTAGGCCAAATCCACAATGCGACCAGTTCAGCATATGAGAGGAGACACTGTTTGAGTGTAACAAACGTGAAACAATTCTTTTAGCCATGTCGCATGAAAACAGGGTCCAAAATCATGGGTTTTCGTTCAGCAGTGGAAGTAGGAGTCGCGCTCTACAATAGGCAAGGGTTTTCAAGTCTGCAAGTACGTTTTAAGCTGAGTTCCATGAACATTGTCCAAAATCATGTTTTATCCAAAATCCACAATGCGACCAGTTCAGCATATGAGAGGAGACACTGTTTGAGTGTAACAAACGTGAAACATTTCTTTTAGCCTTTTCGCATGAAAACAGGGTCCAAAATCATGGGTTTTCGTTCAGCAGTGGAAGTAGGAGGCACGCTCTACAATAGGCAAGGGTTTTCATGTCTGCAAGTACGTTTTAAGCTGAGTTCCATGAACATTGTCCAAAATCATGTTTTAGGCCAAATCCACAATGCGACCAGTTCAGCATATGAGAGGAGACACTGTTTGAGTGTAACAAACGTGAAACATTTCTTTTAGCCTTTTCGCATGAAAACAGGGTCCAAAATCATGGGTTTTCGTTCAGCAGTGGAAGTAGGAGGCGCGCTCTACAATAGGCAAGGGTTTTCAAGTCTGCAAGTACGTTTTAAGCTGAGTTCCATGAACATTGTCCAAAATCATGTTTTAGGCCAAATCCACAATGCGACCAGTTCAGCATATGAGAGGAGACACTGTTTGAGTGTAACAAACGTGAAACATTTCTTTTAGCCTTTTCGCATGAAAACAGGGTCCAAAATCATGGGTTTTCGTTCAGCAGTGGAAGTAGGAGGCGCGCTCTACAATAGGCAAGGGTTTTCATGTCTGCAAGTACGTTTTAAGCTGAGTTCCATGAACATTGTCCAAAATCATGTTTTAGGCCAAATCCACAATGCGACGAGTTCAGCATATGAGAGGAGACACTGTTTGAGTGTAACAAACGTGAAACATTTATTTTAGCCTTTTCGCATGAAAACAGGGTCCAAAATCATGGGTTTTCGTTCAGCAGTGGAAGTAGGAGGCGCGCTCTACAATAGGCAAGGGTTTTCATGTCTGCAAGTACGTTTTAAGCTGAGTTCCATGAACATTGTCCAAAATCATGTTTTAGGCCAAATCCACAATGCGACGAGTTCAGCATATGAGAGGAGACACTGTTTGAGTGTAACAAACGTGAAACATTTCTTTTAGCCTTTTCGCATGAAAACAGGGTCCAAAATCATGGGTTTTCGTTCAGCAGTGGAAGTAGGAGGCGCGCTCTACAATAGGCAAGGGTTTTCAAGTCTGCAAGTACGTTTTAAGCTGAGTTCCATGAACATTGTCCAAAATCATGTTTTAACCAAAATCCACAATGCGACCAGTTCAGCATATGAGAGGAGACACTGTTTGAGTGTAACAAACGTGAAACATTTCTTTTAGCCTTTTCGCATGAAAACAGGGTCCAAAATCATGGGTTTTCGTTCAGCAGTGGAAGTAGGAGGCGCGCTCTACAATAGGCAAGGGTTTTCATGTCTGCAAGTACGTTTTAAGCTGAGTTCCATGAACATTGTCCAAAATCATGTTTTAGGCCAAATCCACAATGCGACCAGTTCAGCATATGAGAGGAGACACTGTTTGAGTGTAACAAACGTGAAACATTTCTTTTAGCCTTTTCGCATGAAAACAGGGTCCAAAATCATGGGTTTTCGTTCAGCAGTGGAAGTAGGAGGCGCGCTCTACAATAGGCAAGGGTTTTCAAGTCTGCAAGTACGTTTTAAGCTGAGTTCCATGAACATTGTCCAAAATCATGTTTTAACCAAAATCCACAATGCGACCAGTTCAGCATATGAGAGGAGACACTGTTTGAGTGTAACAAACGTGAAACATTTCTTTTAGCCTTTTCGCATGAAAACAGGGTCCAAAATCATGGGTTTTCGTTCAGCAGTGGAAGTAGGAGGCGCGCTCTACAATAGGCAAGGGTTTTCATGTCTGCAAGTACGTTTTAAGCTGAGTTCCATGAACATTGTCCAAAATCATGTTTTAGGCCAAATCCACAATGCGACCAGTTCAGCATATGAGAGGAGACACTGTTTGAGTGTAACAAACGTGAAACATTTCTTTTAGCCTTTTCGCATGAAAACAGGGTCCAAAATCATGGGTTTTCGTTCAGCAGTGGAAGTAGGAGGCGCGCTCTACAATAGGCAAGGGTTTTCAAGTCTGCAAGTACGATTTAAGCTGAGTTCCATGAACATTGTCCAAAATCATGTTTTAGGCAAGGGTTTTCAAGTCTGCAAGTACGTTTTAAGCTGAGTTCCATGAACATTGTTTTAACCAAAATCATGTTTTGTCCAAAATCATGTTTTAGGCCAAATCCACAATGCGACCAGTTCAGCATATGAGAGGAGACACTGTTTGAGTGTAACAAACGTGAAACATTTCTTTTAGCCTTTTCGCATGAAAACAGGGTCCAAAATCATGGGTTTTCGTTCAGCAGTGGAAGTAGGAGGCGCGCTCTACAATAGGCAAGGGTTTTCAAGTCTGCAAGTACGTTTTAAGCTGAGTTCCATGAACATTGTCCAAAATCATGTTTTTAGGCCAAATCCACAATGCGACCAGTTCAGCATATGAGAGGAGACACTGTTTGAGTGTAACAAACGTGAAACATTTCTTTTAGCCTTTTCGCATGAAAACAGGGTCCAAAATCATGGGTTTTCGTTCAGCAGTGGAAGTAGGAGGCGCGCTCTACAATAGGCAAGGGTTTTCATGTCTGCAAGTACGTTTTAAGCTGAGTTCCATGAACATTGTCCAAAATCATGTTTTAGGCCAAATCCACAATGCGACCAGTTCAGCATATGAGAGGAGACACTGTTTGAGTGTAACAAACGTGAAACATTTCTTTTAGCCTTTTCGCATGAAAACAGGGTCCAAAATCATGGGTTTTCGTTCAGCAGTGGAAGTAGGAGGCGCGCTCTACAATAGGCAAGGGTTTTCAAGTCTGCAAGTACGATTTAAGCTGAGTTCCATGAACATTGTCCAAAATCATGTTTTAGGCAAGGGTTTTCAAGTCTGCAAGTACGTTTTAAGCTGAGTTCCATGAACATTGTTTTAACCAAAATCATGTTTTGTCCAAAATCATGTTTTATGCCAAATCCACAATGCGACCAGTTCAGCATATGAGAGGAGACACTGTTTGAGTGTAACAAACGTGAAACATTTCTTTTAGCCTTTTCGCATGAAAACAGGGTCCAAAATCATGGGTTTTCATTCAGCAGTGGAAGTAGGAGGCGCGCTCTACAATAGGCAAGGGTTTTCATGTCTGCAAGTACGTTTTAAGCTGAGTTCCATGAACATTGTCCAAAATCATGTTTTTAGGCCAAATCCACAATGCGACCAGTTCAGCATATGAGAGGAGACACTGTTTGAGTGTAACAAACGTGAAACATTTCTTTTAGCCTTTTCGCATGAAAACAGGGTCCAAAATCATGGGTTTTCGTTCAGCAGTGGAAGTAGGAGGCGCGCTCTACAATAGGCAAGGGTTTTCATGTCTGCAAGTACGTTTTAAGCTGAGTTCCATGAACATTGTCCAAAATCATGTTTTAGGCCAAATCCACAATGCGACCAGTTCAGCATATGAGAGGAGACACTGTTTGAGTGTAACAAACGTGAAACATTTCTTTTAGCCTTTTCGCATGAAAACAGGGTCCAAAATCATGGGTTTTCGTTCAGCAGTGGAAGTAGGAGGCGCGCTCTACAATAGGCAAGGGTTTTCAAGTCTGCAAGTACGATTTAAGCTGAGTTCCATGAACATTGTCCAAAATCATGTTTTAGGCAAGGGTTTTCAAGTCTGCAAGTACGTTTTAAGCTGAGTTCCATGAACATTGTTTTAACCAAAATCATGTTTTGTCCAAAATCATGTTTTATGCCAAATCCACAATGCGACCAGTTCAGCATATGAGAGGAGACACTGTTTGAGTGTAACAAACGTGAAACATTTCTTTTAGCCTTTTCGCATGAAAACAGGGTCCAAAATCATGGATTTTCGTTCAGCAGTGGAAGTAGGAGGCGCGCTCTACAATAGGCAAGGGTTTTCATGTCTGCAAGTACGTTTTAAGCTGAGTTCCATGAACATTGTCCAAAATCATGTTTTAGGCCAAATCCACAATGCGACCAGTTCAGCATATGAGAGGAGACACTGTTTGAGTGTAACAAACGTGAAACATTTCTTTTAGCCTTTTCGCATGAAAACAGGGTCCAAAATCATGGGTTTTCGTTCAGCAGTGGAAGTAGGAGGCGCGCTCTACAATAGGCAAGGGTTTTCAAGTCTGCAAGTACGATTTAAGCTGAGTTCCATGAACATTGTCCAAAATCATGTTTTAGGCAAGGGTTTTCAAGTCTGCAAGTACGTTTTAAGCTGAGTTCCATGAACATTGTTTTAACCAAAATCATGTTTTGTCCAAAATCATGTTTTAGGCCAAATCCACAATGCGACCAGTTCAGCATATGAGAGGAGACACTGTTTGAGTGTAACAAACGTGAAACATTTCTTTTAGCCTTTTCGCATGAAAACAGGGTCCAAAATCATGGGTTTTCGTTCAGCAGTGGAAGTAGGAGGCGCGCTCTACAATAGGCAAGGGTTTTCAAGTCTGCAAGTACGTTTTAAGCTGAGTTCCATGAACATTGTCCAAAATCATGTTTTATGCCAAATCCACAATGCGACCAGTTCAGCATATGAGAGGAGACACTGTTTGAGTGTAACAAACGTGAAACATTTCTTTTAGCATTTTCGCATGAAAACAGGGTCCAAAATCATGGGTTTTCGCTCAGCAGTGGAAGTAGGAGGCGCGCTCTACAATAGGCAAGGGTTTTCAAGTCTGCAAGTACGTTTTAAGCTGAGTTCCATGAACATTGTCCAAAATCATGTTTTAACCAAAATCCACAATGCGACCAGTTCAGCATATGAGAGGAGACACTGTTTGAGTGTAACAAACGTGAAACATTTCTTTTAGCCTTTTCGCATGAAAACAGGGTCCAAAATCATGGGTTTTCGTTCAGCAGTGGAAGTAGGAGGCGCGCTCTACAATAGGCAAGGGTTTTCAAGTCTGCAAGTACGTTTTAAGCTGAGTTCCATGAACATTGTCCAAAATCATGTTTTTAGGCCAAATCCACAATGCGACCAGTTCAGCATATGAGAGGAGACACTGTTTGAGTGTAACAAACGTGAAACATTTCTTTTAGCCTTTTCGAATGAAAACAGGGTCCAAAATCATGGGTTTTCGTTCAGCAGTGGAAGTAGGAGGCGCGCTCTACAATAGGCAAGGGTTTTCAAGTCTGCAAGTACGTTTTAAGCTGAGTTCCATGAACATTGTCCAAAATCATGTTTTATGCCAAATCCACAATGCGACCAGTTCAGCATATGAGAGGAGACACTGTTTGAGTGTAACAAACGTGAAACATTTCTTTTAGCCTTTTCGCATGAAAACAGGGTCCAAAATCATGGGTTTTCGTTCAGCAGTGGAAGTAGGAGGCGCGCTCTACAATAGGCAAGGGTTTTCATGTCTGCAAGTACGTTTTAAGCTGAGTTCCATGAACATTGTCCAAAATCATGTTTTAGGCCAAATCCACAATGCGACCAGTTCAGCATATGAGAGGAGACACTGTTTGAGTGTAACAAACGTGAAACATTTCTTTTAGCCTTTTCGCATGAAAACAGGGTCCAAAATCATGGGTTTTCGTTCAGCAGTGGAAGTAGGAGGCGCGCTCTACAATAGGCAAGGGTTTTCAAGTCTGCAAGTACGTTTTAAGCTGAGTTCCATGAACATTGTCCAAAATCATGTTTTAGGCCAAATCCACATTGCGACCAGTTCAGCATATGACAGGAGACACTGTTTGAGTGTAACAAACGTGAAACAATTCTTTTAGCCATGTCGCATGAAAACAGGGTCCAAAATCATGGGTTTTCGTTCAGCAGTGGAAGTAGGAGGCGCGCTCTACAATAGGCAAGGGTTTTCAAGTCTGCAAGTACGTTTTAAGCTGAGTTCCATGAACATTGTCCAAAATCATGTTTTAGGCCAAATCCACAATGCGACCAGTTCAGCATATGAGAGGAGACACTGTTTGAGTGTAACAAACGTGAAACAATTCTTTTAGCCATGTCGCATGAAAACAGGGTCCAAAATCATGGGTTTTCGTTCAGCAGTGGAAGTAGGAGGCGCGCTCTACAATAGGCAAGGGTTTTCAAGTCTGCAAGTACGTTTTAAGCTGAGTTCCATGAACATTGTCCAAAATCATGTTTTTAGGCCAAATCCACAATGCGACCAGTTCAGCATATGAGAGGAGACACTGTTTGAGTGTAACAAACGTGAAACATTTCTTTTAGCCTTTTCGAATGAAAACAGGGTCCAAAATCATGGGTTTTCGTTCAGCAGTGGAAGTAGGAGGCGCGCTCTACAATAGGCAAGGGTTTTCAAGTCTGCAAGTACGTTTTAAGCTGAGTTCCATGAACATTGTCCAAAATCATGTTTTAGGCCAAATCCACATTGCGACCAGTTCAGCATATGACAGGAGACACTGTTTGAGTGTAACAAACGTGAAACAATTCTTTTAGCCATGTCGCATGAAAACAGGGTCCAAAATCATGGGTTTTCGTTCAGCAGTGGAAGTAGGAGGCGCGCTCTACAATAGGCAAGGGTTTTCAAGTCTGCAAGTACGTTTTAAGCTGAGTTCCATGAACATTGTCCAAAATCATGTTTTAGGCCAAATCCACAATGCGACCAGTTCAGCATATGAGAGGAGACACTGTTTGAGTGTAACAAACGTGAAACAATTCTTTTAGCCATGTCGCATGAAAACAGGGTCCAAAATCATGGGTTTTCGTTCAGCAGTGGAAGTAGGAGGCGCGCTCTACAATAGGCAAGGGTTTTCAAGTCTGCAAGTACGTTTTAAGCTGAGTTCCATGAACATTGTCCAAAATCATGTTTTATGCCAAATCCACAATGCGACCAGTTCAGCATATGAGAGGAGACACTGTTTGAGTGTAACAAACGTGAAACATTTCTTTTAGCATTTTCGCATGAAAACAGGGTCCAAAATCATGGGTTTTCGCTCAGCAGTGGAAGTAGGAGGCGCGCTCTACAATAGGCAAGGGTTTTCAAGTCTGCAAGTACGTTTTAAGCTGAGTTCCATGAACATTGTCCAAAATCATGTTTTAACCAAAATCCACAATGCGACCAGTTCAGCATATGAGAGGAGACACTGTTTGAGTGTAACAAACGTGAAACATTTCTTTTAGCCTTTTCGCATGAAAACAGGGTCCAAAATCATGGGTTTTCGTTCAGCAGTGGAAGTAGGAGGCGCGCTCTACAATAGGCAAGGGTTTTCAAGTCTGCAAGTACGTTTTAAGCTGAGTTCCATGAACATTGTCCAAAATCATGTTTTTAGGCCAAATCCACAATGCGACCAGTTCAGCATATGAGAGGAGACACTGTTTGAGTGTAACAAACGTGAAACATTTCTTTTAGCCTTTTCGAATGAAAACAGGGTCCAAAATCATGGGTTTTCGTTCAGCAGTGGAAGTAGGAGGCGCGCTCTACAATAGGCAAGGGTTTTCAAGTCTGCAAGTACGTTTTAAGCTGAGTTCCATGAACATTGTCCAAAATCATGTTTTAGGCCAAATCCACATTGCGACCAGTTCAGCATATGAGAGGAGACACTGTTTGAGTGTAACAAACGTGAAACAATTCTTTTAGCCATGTCGCATGAAAACAGGGTCCAAAATCATGGGTTTTCGTTCAGCAGTGGAAGTAGGAGGCGCGCTCTACAATAGGCAAGGGTTTTCAAGTCTGCAAGTACGTTTTAAGCTGAGTTCCATGAACATTGTCCAAAATCATGTTTTAGGCCAAATCCACAATGCGACCAGTTCAGCATATGAGAGGAGACACTGTTTGAGTGTAACAAACGTGAAACATTTCTTTTAGCCTTTTCGCATGAAAACAGGGTCCAAAATCATGGGTTTTCGTTCAGCAGTGGAAGTAGGAGGCGCGCTCTACAATAGGCAAGGGTTTTCAAGTCCGCAAGTACGTTTTAAGCTGAGTTCCATGAACATTGTCCAAAATCATGTTTTAACCAAAATCCACAATGCGACCAGTTCAGCATATGAGAGGAGACACTGTTTGAGTGTAACAAACGTGAAACATTTCTTTTAGCCTTTTCGCATGAAAACAGGGTCCAAAATCATGGTTTTTCGTTCAGCAGTGGAAGTAGGAGGCGCGCTCTACAATAGGCAAGGGTTTTCAAGTCTGCAAGTACGTTTTAAGCTGAGTTCCATGAACATTGTCCAAAATCATGTTTTAACCAAAATCCACAATGCGACCAGTTCAGCATATGAGAGGAGACACTGTTTGAGTGTAACAAACGTGAAACATTTCTTTTAGCCTTTTCGCATGAAAACAGGGTCCAAAATCATGGGTTTTCGTTCAGCAGTGGAAGTAGGAGGCGCGCTCTACAATAGGCAAGGGTTTTCAAGTCTGCAAGTACGTTTTAAGCTGAGTTCCATGAACATTGTCCAAAATCATGTTTTAGGCCAAATCCACAATGCGACCAGTTCAGCATATGAGAGGAGACACTGTTTGAGTGTAACAAACGTGAAACATTTCTTTTAGCCTTTTCGCATGAAAACAGGGTCCAAAATCATGGGTTTTCGTTCAGCAGTGGAAGTAGGAGGCGCGCTCTACAATAGGCAAGGGTTTTCAAGTCTGCAAGTACGATTTAAGCTGAGTTCCATGAACATTGTCCAAAATCATGTTTTATGCCAAATCCACAATGCGACCAGTTCAGCATATGAGAGGAGACACTGTTTGAGTGTAACAAACGTGAAACATTTCTTTTAGCCTTTTCGCATGAAAACAGGGTCCAAAATCATGGGTTTTCGTTCAGCAGTGGAAGTAGGAGGCGCGCTCTACAATAGGCAAGGGTTTTCATGTCTGCAAGTACGTTTTAAGCTGAGTTCCATGAACATTGTCCAAAATCATGTTTTAGGCCAAATCCACAATGCGACCAGTTCAGCATATGAGAGGAGACACTGTTTGAGTGTAACAAACGTGAAACATTTCTTTTAGCCTTTTCGCATGAAAACAGGGTCCAAAATCATGGGTTTTCGTTCAGCAGTGGAAGTAGGAGGCGCGCTCTACAATAGGCAAGGGTTTTCAAGTCTGCAAGTACGTTTTAAGCTGAGTTCCATGAACATTGTCCAAAATCATGTTTTAACCAAAATCCACAATGCGACCAGTTCAGCATATGAGAGGAGACACTGTTTGAGTGTAACAAACGTGAAACATTTCTTTTAGCCTTTTCGCATGAAAACAGGGTCCAAAATCATGGGTTTTCGTTCAGCAGTGGAAGTAGGAGGCGCGCTCTACAATAGGCAAGGGTTTTCATGTCTGCAAGTACGTTTTAAGCTGAGTTCCATGAACATTGTCCAAAATCATGTTTTAGGCCAAATCCACAATGCGACCAGTTCAGCATATGAGAGGAGACACTGTTTGAGTGTAACAAACGTGAAACATTTCTTTTAGCCTTTTCGCATGAAAACAGGGTCCAAAATCATGGGTTTTCGTTCAGCAGTGGAAGTAGGAGGCGCGCTCTACAATAGGCAAGGGTTTTCAAGTCTGCAAGTACGTTTTAAGCTGAGTTCCATGAACATTGTCCAAAATCATGTTTTATGCCAAATCCACAATGCGACCAGTTCAGCATATGAGAGGAGACACTGTTTGAGTGTAACAAACGTGAAACATTTCTTTTAGCCTTTTCGCATGAAAACAGGGTCCAAAATCATGGGTTTTCGTTCAGCAGTGGAAGTAGGAGGCGCGCTCTACAATAGGCAAGGGTTTTCAAGTCTGCAAGTACGATTTAAGCTGAGTTCCATGAACATTGTCCAAAATCATGTTTTATGCCAAATCCACAATGCGACCAGTTCAGCATATGAGAGGAGACACTGTTTGAGTGTAACAAACGTGAAACATTTCTTTTAGCCTTTTCGCATGAAAACAGGGTCCAAAATCATGGGTTTTCGTTCAGCAGTGGAAGTAGGAGGCGCGCTCTACAATAGGCAAGGGTTTTCATGTCTGCAAGTACGTTTTAAGCTGAGTTCCATGAACATTGTCCAAAATCATGTTTTAGGCCAAATCCACAATGCGACCAGTTCAGCATATGAGAGGAGACACTGTTTGAGTGTAACAAACGTGAAACATTTCTTTTAGCCTTTTCGCATGAAAACAGGGTCCAAAATCATGGGTTTTCGTTCAGCAGTGGAAGTAGGAGGCGCGCTCTACAATAGGCAAGGGTTTTCAAGTCTGCAAGTACGTTTTAAGCTGAGTTCCATGAACATTGTCCAAAATCATGTTTTAGGCCAAATCCACAATGCGACCAGTTCAGCATATGAGAGGAGACACTGTTTGAGTGTAACAAACGTGAAACAATTCTTTTAGCCATGTCGCATGAAAACAGGGTCCAAAATCATGGGTTTTCGTTCAGCAGTGGAAGTAGGAGGCGCGCTCTACAATAGGCAAGGGTTTTCAAGTCTGCAAGTACGTTTTAAGCTGAGTTCCATGAACATTGTCCAAAATCATGTTTTAGGCCAAATCCACATTGCGACCAGTTCAGCATATGACAGGAGACACTGTTTGAGTGTAACAAACGTGAAACAATTCTTTTAGCCATGTCGCATGAAAACAGGGTCCAAAATCATGGGTTTTCGTTCAGCAGTGGAAGTAGGAGGCGCGCTCTACAATAGGCAAGGGTTTTCAAGTCTGCAAGTACGTTTTAAGCTGAGTTCCATGAACATTGTCCAAAATCATGTTTTAGGCCAAATCCACAATGCGACCAGTTCAGCATATGAGAGGAGACACTGTTTGAGTGTAACAAACGTGAAACATTTCTTTTAGCCTTTTCGGATGAAAACAGGGTCCAAAATCATGGGTTTTCGTTCAGCAGTGGAAGTAGGAGGCGCGCTCTACAATAGGCAAGGGTTTTCAAGTCTGCAAGTACGTTTTAAGCTGAGTTCCATGAACATTGTCCAAAATCATGTTTTAGGCCAAATCCACAATGCGACCAGTTCAGCATATGAGAGGAGACACTGTTTGAGTGCAACAAAAGTGAAACATTTCTTTTAGCCTTTTCGCATGAAAACAGGGTCCAAAATCATGGGTTTTCGTTCAGCAGTGGAAGTAGGAGGCGCGCTCTACAATAGGCAAGGGTTTTCAAGTCTGCAAGTACGTCTTAAGCTGAGTTCCATGAACATTGTCCAAAATCATGTTTTAGGCCAAATCCACAATGCGACCAGTTCAGCATATGAGAGGAGACACTGTTTGAGTGTAACAAACGTGAAACATTTCTTTTAGCCTTTTCGCATGAAAACAGGGTCCAAAATCATGAGTTTTCGTTCAGCAGTGGAAGTAGGAGGCGCGCTCTACAATAGGCAAGGGTTTTCAAGTCCGCAAGTAAGTTTTAAGCTGAGTTCCGTGAACATTGTCCAAAATCATGTTTTAACCAAAATCCACAATGCGACTAGTTCAGCATATGACAAACGTGAAACATTTCTTTTAGCCTTTTCGCATGAAAACAGGGTCCAAAATCATGGGTTTTCGTTCAGCAGTGGAAGTAGGAGGCGCGCTCTACAATAGGCAAGGGTTTTCAAGTCCGCAAGTACGTTTTAAGCTGAGTTCCATGAACATTGTCCAAAATCATGTTTTAACCAAAATCCACAATGCGACAAGTTCAGCATATGAGAGGAGACACTGTTTGAGTGTAACAAACGTGAAACATTTCTTTTAGCCTTTTCGCATGAAAACAGGGTCCAAAATCATGGGTTTTCGTTCAGCACTGGAAGTAGGAGGCGCGCTCTACAATAGGCAAGGGTTTTCAAGTCTGCAAGTACGTCTTAAGCTGAGTTCCATGAACATTGTCCAAAATCATGTTTTAGGCCAAATCCACAATGCGACCAGTTCAGCATATGAGAGGAGACACTGTTTGAGTGTAACAAACGTGAAACATTTCTTTTAGCCTTTTCGCATGAAAACAGGGTCCAAAATCATGGGTTTCCGTTCAGCAGTGGAAGTAGGAGGCGCGCTCTACAATAGGCAAGGGTTTTCAAGTCCGCAAGTACGTTTTAAGCTGAGTTCCATGAACATTGTCCAAAATCATGTTTTAACCAAAATCCACAATGCGACCAGTTCAGCATATGAGAGGAGACACTGTTTGAGTGTAACAAACGTGAAACATTTCTTTTAGCCTTTTCGCATGAAAACAGGGTCCAAAATCATGGTTTTTCGTTCAGCAGTGGAAGTAGGAGGCGCGCTCTACAATAGGCAAGGGTTTTCAAGTCTGCAAGTACGTTTTAAGCTGAGTTCCATGAACATTGTCCAAAATCATGTTTTAACCAAAATCCACAATGCGACCAGTTCAGCATATGAGAGGAGACACTGTTTGAGTGTAACAAACGTGAAACATTTCTTTTAGCCTTTTCGCATGAAAACAGGGTCCAAAATCATGGGTTTTCGTTCAGCAGTGGAAGTAGGAGGCGCGCTCTACAATAGGCAAGGGTTTTCAAGTCTGCAAGTACGATTTAAGCTGAGTTCCATGAACATTGTCCAAAATCATGTTTTATGCCAAATCCACAATGCGACCAGTTCAGCATATGAGAGGAGACACTGTTTGAGTGTAACAAACGTGAAACATTTCTTTTAGCCTTTTCGCATGAAAACAGGGTCCAAAATCATGGGTTTTCGTTCAGCAGTGGAAGTAGGAGGCGCGCTCTACAATAGGCAAGGGTTTTCATGTCTGCAAGTACGTTTTAAGCTGAGTTCCATGAACATTGTCCAAAATCATGTTTTAGGCCAAATCCACAATGCGACCAGTTCAGCATATGAGAGGAGACACTGTTTGAGTGTAACAAACGTGAAACATTTCTTTTAGCCTTTTCGCATGAAAACAGGGTCCAAAATCATGGGTTTTCGTTCAGCAGTGGAAGTAGGAGGCGCGCTCTACAATAGGCAAGGGTTTTCAAGTCTGCAAGTACTTTTTAAGCTGAGTTCCATGAACATTGTCCAAAATCATGTTTTAACCAAAATCCACAATGCGACCAGTTCAGCATATGAGAGGAGACACTGTTTGAGTGTAACAAACGTGAAACATTTCTTTTAGCCTTTTCGCATGAAAACAGGGTCCAAAATCATGGGTTTTCGTTCAGCAGTGGAAGTAGGAGGCGCGCTCTACAATAGGCAAGGGTTTTCATGTCTGCAAGTACGTTTTAAGCTGAGTTCCATGAACATTGTCCAAAATCATGTTTTAGGCCAAATCCACAATGCGACCAGTTCAGCATATGAGAGGAGACACTGTTTGAGTGTAACAAACGTGAAACATTTCTTTTAGCCTTTTCGCATGAAAACAGGGTCCAAAATCATGGGTTTTCGTTCAGCAGTGGAAGTAGGAGGCGCGCTCTACAATAGGCAAGGGTTTTCAAGTCTGCAAGTACGATTTAAGCTGAGTTCCATGAACATTGTCCAAAATCATGTTTTATGCCAAATCCACAATGCGACCAGTTCAGCATATGAGAGGAGACACTGTTTGAGTGTAACAAACGTGAAACATTTCTTTTAGCCTTTTCGCATGAAAACATTGTCCAAAATCATGGGTTTTCGTTCAGCAGTGGAAGTAGGAGGCGCGCTCTACAATAGGCAAGGGTTTTCATGTCTGCAAGTACGTTTTAAGCTGAGTTCCATGAACATTGTCCAAAATCATGTTTTAGGCCAAATCCACAATGCGACCAGTTCAGCATATGAGAGGAGACACTGTTTGAGTGTAACAAACGTGAAACATTTCTTTTAGCCTTTTCGCATGAAAACAGGGTCCAAAATCATGGGTTTTCGTTCAGCAGTGGAAGTAGGAGGCGCGCTCTACAATAGGCAAGGGTTTTCAAGTCTGCAAGTACGTTTTAAGCTGAGTTCCATGAACATTGTCCAAAATCATGTTTTAACCAAAATCCACAATGCGACCAGTTCAGCATATGAGAGGAGACACTGTTTGAGTGTAACAAACGTGAAACATTTCTTTTAGCCTTTTCGCATGAAAACAGGGTCCAAAATCATGGGTTTTCGTTCAGCAGTGGAAGTAGGAGGCGCGCTCTACAATAGGCAAGGGTTTTCATGTCTGCAAGTACGTTTTAAGCTGAGTTCCATGAACATTGTCCAAAATCATGTTTTAGGCCAAATCCACAATGCGACCAGTTCAGCATATGAGAGGAGACACTGTTTGAGTGTAACAAACGTGAAACATTTCTTTTAGCCTTTTCGCATGAAAACAGGGTCCAAAATCATGGGTTTTCGTTCAGCAGTGGAAGTAGGAGGCGCGCTCTACAATAGGCAAGGGTTTTCAAGTCTGCAAGTACGTTTTAAGCTGAGTTCCATGAACATTGTCCAAAATCATGTTTTATGCCAAATCCACAATGCGACCAGTTCAGCATATGAGAGGAGACACTGTTTGAGTGTAACAAACGTGAAACATTTCTTTTAGCCTTTTCGCATGAAAACAGGGTCCAAAATCATGGGTTTTCGTTCAGCAGTGGAAGTAGGAGGCGCGCTCTACAATAGGCAAGGGTTTTCATGTCTGCAAGTACGTTTTAAGCTGAGTTCCATGAACATTGTCCAAAATCATGTTTTAGGCCAAATCCACAATGCGACCAGTTCAGCATATGAGAGGAGACACTGTTTGAGTGTAACAAACGTGAAACATTTCTTTTAGCTTTTTCGCATGAAAACAGGGTCCAAAATCATGGGTTTTCGTTCAGCAGTGGAAGTAGGAGGCGCGCTCTACAATAGGCAAGGGTTTTCAAGTCTGCAAGTACGATTTAAGCTGAGTTCCATGAACATTGTCCAAAATCATGTTTTAGGCCAAATCCACAATGCGACCAGTTCAGCATATGAGAGGAGACACTGTTTGAGTGTAACAAACGTGAAACATTTCTTTTAGCCTTTTCGCATGAAAACAGGGTCCAAAATCATGGGTTTTCGTTCAACAGTGGAAGTAGGAGGCGCGCTCTACAATAGGCAAGGGTTTTCAAGTCTGCAAGTACGTTTTAAGCTGAGTTCCATGAACATTGTCCAAAATCATGTTTTATCCAAAATCCACAATGCGACCAGTTCAGCATATGAGAGGAGACACTGTTTGAGTGTAACAAAAGTGAAACATTTCTTTTAGCATTTTCGCATGAAAACAGGGTCCAAAATCATGGGTTTTCGCTCAGCAGTGGAAGTAGGAGGCGCGCTCTACAATAGGCAAGGGTTTTCAAGTCTGCAAGTACGTTTTAAGCTGTGTTCCATGAACATTGTCCAAAATCATGTTTTAACCAAAATCCACAATGCGACCAGTTCAGCATATGAGAGGAGACACTGTTTGAGTGTAACAAACGTGAAACATTTCTTTTAGCCTTTTCGCATGAAAACAGGGTCCAAAATCATGGGTTTTCGTTCAGCAGTGGAAGTAGGAGGCGCGCTCTACAATAGGCAAGGGTTTTCAAGTCTGCAAGTACGTTTTAAGCTGAGTTCCATGAACATTGTCCAAAATCATGTTTTAGGCCAAATCCACAATGCGACCAGTTCAGCATATGAGAGGAGACACTGTTTGAGTGTAACAAACGTGAAACAATTCTTTTAGCCATGTCGCATGAAAACAGGGTCCAAAATCATGGGTTTTCGTTCAGCAGTGGAAGTAGGAGGCGCGCTCTACAATAGGCAAGGGTTTTCAAGTCTGCAAGTACGTTTTAAGCTGAGTTCCATGAACATTGTCCAAAATCATGTTTTATCCAAAATCCACAATGCGACCAGTTCAGCATATGAGAGGAGACACTGTTTGAGTGTAACAAACGTGAAACATTTCTTTTAGCCTTTTCGCATGAAAACAGGGTCCAAAATCATGGGTTTTCGTTCAGCAGTGGAAGTAGGAGGCGCGCTCTACAATAGGCAAGGGTTTTCATGTCTGCAAGTACGTTTTAAGCTGAGTTCCATGAACATTGTCCAAAATCATGTTTT
Source organism: Coregonus lavaretus (assembly GCF_964263955.1). NCBI lineage: Eukaryota > Metazoa > Chordata > Actinopteri > Salmoniformes > Salmonidae > Coregonus > Coregonus lavaretus. The sequence goes on along the minus strand of NW_028159391.1, from coordinate 502,321 downwards.
AGGCCAAATCCACAATGCGACCAGTTCAGCATATGAGAAGAGACACTGTTTGAGTGTAACAAACGTGAAACAATTCTTTTAGCCTTTTCGCATGAAAACAGGGTCCAAAATCATGGGTTTTCGTTCAGCAGTGGAAGTAGGAGGCGCGCTCTACAATAGGCAAGGGTTTTCAAGTCTGCAAGTACGTTTTAAGCTGAGTTCCATGAACATTGTCCAAAATCATGTTTTAACCAAAATCCACAATGCGACCAGTTCAGCATATGAGAGGAGACACTGTTTGAGTGTAACAAACGTGAAACATTTCTTTTAGCCTTTTCGCATGAAAACAGGGTCCAAAATCATGGGTTTTCGTTCAGCAGTGGAAGTAGGAGGCGCGCTCTACAATAGGCAAGGGTTTTCATGTCTGCAAGTACGTTTTAAGCTGAGTTCCATGAACATTGTCCAAAATCATGTTTTAGGCCAAATCCACAATGCGACCAGTTCAGCATATGAGAGGAGACACTGTTTGAGTGTAACAAACGTGAAACATTTCTTTTAGCCTTTTCGCATGAAAACAGGGTCCAAAATCATGGGTTTTCGTTCAGCAGTGGAAGTAGGAGGCGCGCTCTACAATAGGCAAGGGTTTTCAAGTCTGCAAGTACGTTTTAAGCTGAGTTCCATGAACATTGTCCAAAATCATGTTTTAACCAAAATCCACAATGCGACCAGTTCAGCATATGAGAGGAGACACTGTTTGAGTGTAACAAACGTGAAACATTTCTTTTAGCCTTTTCGCATGAAAACAGGGTCCAAAATCATGGGTTTTCGTTCAGCAGTGGAAGTAGGAGGCGCGCTCTACAATAGGCAAGGGTTTTCATGTCTGCAAGTACGTTTTAAGCTGAGTTCCATGAACATTGTCCAAAATCATGTTTTAGGCCAAATCCACAATGCGACCAGTTCAGCATATGAGAGGAGACACTGTTTGAGTGTAACAAACGTGAAACAATTCTTTTAGCCTTTTCGCATGAAAACAGGGTCCAAAATCATGGGTTTTCGTTCAGCAGTGGAAGTAGGAGGCGCGCTCTACAATAGGCAAGGGTTTTCAAGTCTGCAAGTACGTTTTAAGCTGAGTTCCATGAACATTGTCCAAAATCATGTTTTAACCAAAATCCACAATGCGACCAGTTCAGCATATGAGAGGAGACACTGTTTGAGTGTAACAAACGTGAAACATTTCTTTTAGCCTTTTCGCATGAAAACAGGGTCCAAAATCATGGGTTTTCGTTCAGCAGTGGAAGTAGGAGGCGCGCTCTACAATAGGCAAGGGTTTTCATGTCTGCAAGTACGTTTTAAGCTGAGTTCCATGAACATTGTCCAAAATCATGTTTTAGGCCAAATCCACAATGCGACCAGTTCAGCATATGAGAGGAGACACTGTTTGAGTGTAACAAACGTGAAACATTTCTTTTAGCCTTTTCGCATGAAAACAGGGTCCAAAATCATGGGTTTTCGTTCAGCAGTGGAAGTAGGAGGCGCGCTCTACAATAGGCAAGGGTTTTCAAGTCTGCAAGTACGTTTTAAGCTGAGTTCCATGAACATTGTCCAAAATCATGTTTTATGCCAAATCCACAATGCGACCAGTTCAGCATATGAGAGGAGACACTGTTTGAGTGTAACAAACGTGAAACATTTCTTTTAGCCTTTTCGCATGAAAACAGGGTCCAAAATCATGGGTTTTCGTTCAGCAGTGGAAGTAGGAGGCGCGCTCTACAATAGGCAAGGGTTTTCATGTCTGCAAGTACGTTTTAAGCTGAGTTCCATGAACATTGTCCAAAATCATGTTTTAGGCCAAATCCACAATGCGACCAGTTCAGCATATGAGAGGAGACACTGTTTGAGTGTAACAAACGTGAAACATTTCTTTTAGCCTTTTCGCATGAAAACAGGGTCCAAAATCATGGGTTTTCGTTCAGCAGTGGAAGTAGGAGGCGCGCTCTACAATAGGCAAGGGTTTTCAAGTCTGCAAGTACGATTTAAGCTGAGTTCCATGAACATTGTCCAAAATCATGTTTTAGGCCAAATCCACAATGCGACCAGTTCAGCATATGAGAGGAGACACTGTTTGAGTGTAACAAACGTGAAACATTTCTTTTAGCCTTTTCGCATGAAAACAGGGTCCAAAATCATGGGTTTTCGTTCAGCAGTGGAAGTAGGAGGCGCGCTCTACAATAGGCAAGGGTTTTCAAGTCTGCAAGTACGTTTTAAGCTGAGTTCCATGAACATTGTCCAAAATCATGTTTTATCCAAAATCCACAATGCGACCAGTTCAGCATATGAGAGGAGACACTGTTTGAGTGTAACAAAAGTGAAACATTTCTTTTAGCATTTTCGCATGAAAACAGGGTCCAAAATCATGGGTTTTCGCTCAGCAGTGGAAGTAGGAGGCGCGCTCTACAATAGGCAAGGGTTTTCAAGTCTGCAAGTACGTTTTAAGCTGAGTTCCATGAACATTGTCCAAAATCATGTTTTAACCAAAATCCACAATGCGACCAGTTCAGCATATGAGAGGAGACACTGTTTGAGTGTAACAAACGTGAAACATTTCTTTTAGCCTTTTCGCATGAAAACAGGGTCCAAAATCATGGGTTTTCGTTCAGCAGTGGAAGTAGGAGGCGCGCTCTACAATAGGCAAGGGTTTTCAAGTCTGCAAGTACGTTTTAAGCTGAGTTCCATGAACATTGTCCAAAATCATGTTTTTAGGCCAAATCCACAATGCGACCAGTTCAGCATATGAGAGGAGACACTGTTTGAGTGTAACAAACGTGAAACATTTCTTTTAGCCTTTTCGAATGAAAACAGGGTCCAAAATCATGGGTTTTCGTTCAGCAGTGGAAGTAGGAGGCGCGCTCTACAATAGGCAAGGGTTTTCAAGTCTGCAAGTACGTTTTAAGCTGAGTTCCATGAACATTGTCCAAAATCATGTTTTAGGCCAAATCCACATTGCGACCAGTTCAGCATATGACAGGAGACACTGTTTGAGTGTAACAAACGTGAAACAATTCTTTTAGCCATGTCGCATGAAAACAGGGTCCAAAATCATGGGTTTTCGTTCAGCAGTGGAAGTAGGAGGCGCGCTCTACAATAGGCAAGGGTTTTCAAGTCTGCAAGTACGTTTTAAGCTGAGTTCCATGAACATTGTCCAAAATCATGTTTTAGGCCAAATCCACAATGCGACCAGTTCAGCATATGAGAGGAGACACTGTTTGAGTGTAACAAACGTGAAACAATTCTTTTAGCGATGTCGCATGAAAACAGGGTCCAAAATCATGGGTTTTCGTTCAGCAGTGGAAGTAGGAGGCGCGCTCTACAATAGGCAAGGGTTTTCAAGTCTGCAAGTACGTTTTAAGCTGAGTTCCATGAACATTGTCCAAAATCATGTTTTAGGCCAAATCCACATTGCGACCAGTTCAGCATATGACAGGAGACACTGTTTGAGTGTAACAAACGTGAAACAATTCTTTTAGCCATGTCGCATGAAAACAGGGTCCAAAATCATGGGTTTTCGTTCAGCAGTGGAAGTAGGAGGCGCGCTCTACAATAGGCAAGGGTTTTCAAGTCTGCAAGTACGTTTTAAGCTGAGTTCCATGAACATTGTCCAAAATCATGTTTTAGGCCAAATCCACAATGCGACCAGTTCAGCATATGAGAGGAGACACTGTTTGAGTGTAACAAACGTGAAACATTTCTTTTAGCCTTTTCGCATGAAAACAGGGTCCAAAATCATGGGTTTTCATTCAGCAGTGGAAGTAGGAGGCGCGCTCTACAATAGGCAAGGGTTTTCATGTCTGCAAGTACGTTTTAAGCTGAGTTCCATGAACATTGTCCAAAATCATGTTTTAGGCCAAATCCACAATGCGACCAGTTCAGCATATGAGAGGAGACACTGTTTGAGTGTAACAAACGTGAAACATTTCTTTTAGCCTTTTCGCATGAAAACAGGGTCCAAAATCATGGGTTTTCGTTCAGCAGTGGAAGTAGGAGGCGCGCTCTACAATAGGCAAGGGTTTTCAAGTCTGCAAGTACGATTTAAGCTGAGTTCCATGAACATTGTCCAAAATCATGTTTTAGGCCAAATCCACAATGCGACCAGTTCAGCATATGAGAGGAGACACTGTTTGAGTGTAACAAACGTGAAACATTTCTTTTAGCCTTTTCGCATGAAAACAGGGTCCAAAATCATGGGTTTTCGTTCAGCAGTGGAAGTAGGAGGCGCGCTCTACAATAGGCAAGGGTTTTCAAGTCTGCAAGTACGTTTTAAGCTGAGTTCCATGAACATTGTCCAAAATCATGTTTTATCCAAAATCCACAATGCGACCAGTTCAGCATATGAGAGGAGACACTGTTTGAGTGTAACAAAAGTGAAACATTTCTTTTAGCATTTTCGCATGAAAACAGGGTCCAAAATCATGGGTTTTCGCTCAGCAGTGGAAGTAGGAGGCGCGCTCTACAATAGGCAAGGGTTTTCAAGTCTGCAAGTACGTTTTAAGCTGTGTTCCATGAACATTGTCCAAAATCATGTTTTAACCAAAATCCACAATGCGACCAGTTCAGCATATGAGAGGAGACACTGTTTGAGTGTAACAAACGTGAAACATTTCTTTTAGCCTTTTCGCATGAAAACAGGGTCCAAAATCATGGGTTTTCGTTCAGCAGTGGAAGTAGGAGGCGCGCTCTACAATAGGCAAGGGTTTTCAAGTCTGCAAGTACGTTTTAAGCTGAGTTCCATGAACATTGTCCAAAATCATGTTTTAGGCCAAATCCACAATGCGACCAGTTCAGCATATGAGAGGAGACACTGTTTGAGTGTAACAAACGTGAAACAATTCTTTCAGCCATGTCGCATGAAAACAGGGTCCAAAATCATGGGTTTTCGTTCAGCAGTGGAAGTAGGAGGCGCGCTCTACAATAGGCAAGGGTTTTCAAGTCTGCAAGTACGTTTTAAGCTGAGTTCCATGAACATTGTCCAAAATCATGTTTTATCCAAAATCCACAATGCGACCAGTTCAGCATATGAGAGGAGACACTGTTTGAGTGTAACAAACGTGAAACATTTCTTTTAGCCTTTTCGCATGAAAACAGGGTCCAAAATCATGGGTTTTCGTTCAGCAGTGGAGGTAGGAGGCGCGCTCTACAATAGGCAAGGGTTTTCATGTCTGCAAGTACGTTTTAAGCTGAGTTCCATGAACATTGTCCAAAATCATGTTTTAGGCCAAATCCACAATGCGACCAGTTCAGCATATGAGAGGAGACACTGTTTGAGTGTAACAAACGTGAAACAATTCTTTTAGCCTTTTCGCATGAAAACAGGGTCCAAAATTATGGGTTTTCGTTCAGCAGTGGAAGTAGGAGGCGCGCTCTACAATAGGCAAGGGTTTTCAAGTCTGCAAGTACGTTTTAAGCTGAGTTCCATGAACATTGTCCAAAATCATGTTTTAACCAAAATCCACAATGCGACCAGTTCAGCATATGAGAGGAGACACTGTTTGAGTGTAACAAACGTGAAACATTTCTTTTAGCCTTTTCGCATGAAAACAGGGTCCAAAATCATGGGTTTTCGTTCAGCAGTGGAAGTAGGAGGCGCGCTCTACAATAGGCAAGGGTTTTCATGTCTGCAAGTACGTTTTAAGCTGAGTTCCATGAACATTGTCCAAAATCATGTTTTAGGCCAAATCCACAATGCGACCAGTTCAGCATATGAGAGGAGACACTGTTTGAGTGTAACAAACGTGAAACATTTCTTTTAGCCTTTTCGCATGAAAACAGGGTCCAAAATCATGGGTTTTCGTTCAGCAGTGGAAGTAGGAGGCGCGCTCTACAATAGGCAAGGGTTTTCAAGTCTGCAAGTACGTTTTAAGCTGAGTTCCATGAACATTGTCCAAAATCATGTTTTAACCAAAATCCACAATGCGACCAGTTCAGCATATGAGAGGAGACACTGTTTGAGTGTAACAAACGTGAAACATTTCTTTTAGCCTTTTCGCATGAAAACAGGGTCCAAAATCATGGGTTTTCGTTCAGCAGTGGAAGTAGGAGGCGCGCTCTACAATAGGCAAGGGTTTTCATGTCTGCAAGTACGTTTTAAGCTGAGTTCCATGAACATTGTCCAAAATCATGTTTTAGGCCAAATCCACAATGCGACCAGTTCAGCATATGAGAGGAGACACTGTTTGAGTGTAACAAACGTGAAACAATTCTTTTAGCCTTTTCACATGAAAACAGGGTCCAAAATCATGGGTTTTCGTTCAGCAGTGGAAGTAGGAGGCGCGCTCTACAATAGGCAAGGGTTTTCAAGTCTGCAAGTACGTTTTAAGCTGAGTTCCATGAACATTGTCCAAAATCATGTTTTAACCAAAATCCACAATGCGACCAGTTCAGCATATGAGAGGAGACACTGTTTGAGTGTAACAAACGTGAAACAATTCTTTTAGCCATGTCGCATGAAAACAGGGTCCAAAATCATGGGTTTTCGTTCAGCAGTGGAAGTAGGAGGCGCGCTCTACAATAGGCAAGGGTTTTCAAGTCTGCAAGTACGTTTTAAGCTGAGTTCCATGAACATTGTCCAAAATCATGTTTTAGGCCAAATCCACAATGCGACCAGTTCAGCATATGAGAGGAGACACTGTTTGAGTGTAACAAACGTGAAACAATTCTTTTAGCCATGTCGCATGAAAACAGGGTCCAAAATCATGGGTTTTCGTTCAGCAGTGGAAGTAGGAGGCGCGCTCTACAATAGGCAAGGGTTTTCAAGTCTGCAAGTACGTTTTAAGCTGAGTTCCATGAACATTGTCCAAAATCATGTTTTAGGCCAAATCCACATTGCGACCAGTTCAGCATATGACAGGAGACACTGTTTGAGTGTAACAAACGTGAAACAATTCTTTTAGCCATGTCGCATGAAAACAGGGTCCAAAATCATGGGTTTTCGTTCAGCAGTGGAAGTAGGAGGCGCGCTCTACAATAGGCAAGGGTTTTCAAGTCTGCAAGTACGTTTTAAGCTGAGTTCCATGAACATTGTCCAAAATCATGTTTTAGGCCAAATCCACAATGCGACCAGTTCAGCATATGAGAGGAGACACTGTTTGAGTGTAACAAACGTGAAACATTTCTTTTAGCCTTTTCGGATGAAAACAGGGTCCAAAATCATGGGTTTTCGTTCAGCAGTGGAAGTAGGAGGCGCGCTCTACAATAGGCAAGGGTTTTCAAGTCTGCAAGTACGTTTTAAGCTGAGTTCCATGAACATTGTCCAAAATCATGTTTTAGGCCAAATCCACAATGCGACCAGTTCAGCATATGAGAGGAGACACTGTTAGAGTGCAACAAAAGTGAAACATTTCTTTTAGCCTTTTCGCATGAAAACAGGGTCCAAAATCATGGGTTTTCGTTCAGCAGTGGAAGTAGGAGGCGCGCTCTACAATAGGCAAGGGTTTTCAAGTCTGCAAGTACGTTTTAAGCTGAGTTCCATGAACATTGTCCAAAATCATGTTTTATGCCAAATCCACAATGCGACCAGTTCAGCATATGAGAGGAGACACTGTTTGAGTGTAACAAACGTGAAACATTTCTTTTAGCCTTTTCGCATGAAAACAGGGTCCAAAATCATGGGTTTTCGTTCAGCAGTGGAAGTAGGAGGCGCGCTCTACAATAGGCAAGGGTTTTCATGTCTGCAAGTACGTTTTAAGCTGAGTTCCATGAACATTGTCCAAAATCATGTTTTAGGCCAAATCCACAATGCGACCAGTTCAGCATATGAGAGGAGACACTGTTTGAGTGTAACAAATGTGAAACATTTCTTTTAGCCTTTTCGCATGAAAACAGGGTCCAAAATCATGGGTTTTCGTTCAGCAGTGGAAGTAGGAGGCGCGCTCTACAATAGGCAAGGGTTTTCAAGTCTGCAAGTACGATTTAAGCTGAGTTCCATGAACATTGTCCAAAATCATGTTTTAGGCCAAATCCACAATGCGACCAGTTCAGCATATGAGAGGAGACACTGTTTGAGTGTAACAAACGTGAAACATTTCTTTTAGCCTTTTCGCATGAAAACAGGGTCCAAAATCATGGGTTTTCGTTCAGCAGTGGAAGTAGGAGGCGTGCTCTACAATAGGCAAGGGTTTTCAAGTCTGCAAGTACGTTTTAAGCTGAGTTCCATGAACATTGTCCAAAATCATGTTTTATCCAAAATCCACAATGCGACCAGTTCAGCATATGAGAGGAGACACTGTTTGAGTGTAACAAAAGTGAAACATTTCTTTTAGCATTTTCGCATGAAAACAGGGTCCAAAATCATGGGTTTTCGCTCAGCAGTGGAAGTAGGAGGCGCGCTCTACAATAGGCAAGGGTTTTCAAGTCTGCAAGTACGTTTTAAGCTGTGTTCCATGAACATTGTCCAAAATCATGTTTTAACCAAAATCCACAATGCGACCAGTTCAGCATATGAGAGGAGACACTGTTTGAGTGTAACAAACGTGAAACATTTCTTTTAGCCTTTTCGCATGAAAACAGGGTCCAAAATCATGGGTTTTCGTTCAGCAGTGGAAGTAGGAGGCGCGCTCTACAATAGGCAAGGGTTTTCAAGTCTGCAAGTACGTTTTAAGCTGAGTTCCATGAACATTGTCCAAAATCATGTTTTAGGCCAAATCCACAATGCGACCAGTTCAGCATATGAGAGGAGACACTGTTTGAGTGTAACAAACGTGAAACAATTCTTTTAGCCATGTCGCATGAAAACAGGGTCCAAAATCATGGGTTTTCGTTCAGCAGTGGAAGTAGGAGGCGCGCTCTACAATAGGCAAGGGTTTTCAAGTCTGCAAGTACGTTTTAAGCTGAGTTCCATGAACATTGTCCAAAATCATGTTTTATCCAAAATCCACAATGCGACCAGTTCAGCATATGAGAGGAGACACTGTTTGAGTGTAACAAACGTGAAACATTTCTTTTAGCCTTTTCGCATGAAAACAGGGTCCAAAATCATGGGTTTTCGTTCAGCAGTGGAAGTAGGAGGCGCGCTCTACAATAGGCAAGGGTTTTCATGTCTGCAAGTACGTTTTAAGCTGAGTTCCATGAACATTGTCCAAAATCATGTTTTAGGCCAAATCCACAATGCGACCAGTTCAGCATATGAGAGGAGACACTGTTTGAGTGTAACAAACGTGAAACAATTCTTTTAGCCTTTTCACATGAAAACAGGGTCCAAAATCATGGGTTTTCGTTCAGCAGTGGAAGTAGGAGGCGCGCTCTACAATAGGCAAGGGTTTTCAAGTCTGCAAGTACGTTTTAAGCTGAGTTCCATGAACATTGTCCAAAATCATGTTTTAACCAAAATCCACAATGCGACCAGTTCAGCATATGAGAGGAGACACTGTTTGAGTGTAACAAACGTGAAACATTTCTTTTAGCCTTTTCGCATGAAAACAGGGTCCAAAATCATGGGTTTTCGTTCAGCAGTGGAAGTAGGAGGCGCGCTCTACAATAGGCAAGGGTTTTCATGTCTGCAAGTACGTTTTAAGCTGAGTTCCATGAACATTGTCCAAAATCATGTTTTAGGCCAAATCCACAATGCGACCAGTTCAGCATATGAGAGGAGACACTGTTTGAGTGTAACAAACGTGAAACATTTCTTTTAGCCTTTTCGCATGAAAACAGGGTCCAAAATCATGGGTTTTCGTTCAGCAGTGGAAGTAGGAGGCGCGCTCTACAATAGGCAAGGGTTTTCAAGTCTGCAAGTACGTTTTAAGCTGAGTTCCATGAACATTGTCCAAAATCATGTTTTAACCAAAATCCACAATGCGACCAGTTCAGCATATGAGAGGAGACACTGTTTGAGTGTAACAAACGTGAAACATTTCTTTTAGCCTTTTCGCATGAAAACAGGGTCCAAAATCATGGGTTTTCGTTCAGCAGTGGAAGTAGGAGGCGCGCTCTACAATAGGCAAGGGTTTTCATGTCTGCAAGTACGTTTTAAGCTGAGTTCCATGAACATTGTCCAAAATCATGTTTTAGGCCAAATCCACAATGCGACCAGTTCAGCATATGAGAGGAGACACTGTTTGAGTGTAACAAACGTGAAACAATTCTTTTAGCCTTTTCACATGAAAACAGGGTCCAAAATCATGGGTTTTCGTTCAGCAGTGGAAGTAGGAGGCGCGCTCTACAATAGGCAAGGGTTTTCAAGTCTGCAAGTACGTTTTAAGCTGAGTTCCATGAACATTGTCCAAAATCATGTTTTAACCAAAATCCACAATGCGACCAGTTCAGCATATGAGAGGAGACACTGTTTGAGTGTAACAAACGTGAAACATTTCTTTTAGCCTTTTCGCATGAAAACAGGGTCCAAAATCATGGGTTTTCGTTCAGCAGTGGAAGTAGGAGGCGCGCTCTACAATAGGCAAGGGTTTTCATGTCTGCAAGTACGTTTTAAGCTGAGTTCCATGAACATTGTCCAAAATCATGTTTTAGGCCAAATCCACAATGCGACCAGTTCAGCATATGAGAGGAGACACTGTTTGAGTGTAACAAACGTGAAACATTTCTTTTAGCCTTTTCGCATGAAAACAGGGTCCAAAATCATGGGTTTTCGTTCAGCAGTGGAAGTAGGAGGCGCGCTCTACAATAGGCAAGGGTTTTCAAGTCTGCAAGTACGTTTTAAGCTGAGTTCCATGAACATTGTCCAAAATCATGTTTTATGCCAAATCCACAATGCGACCAGTTCAGCATATGAGAGGAGACACTGTTTGAGTGTAACAAACGTGAAACATTTCTTTTAGCCTTTTCGCATGAAAACAGGGTCCAAAATCATGGGTTTTCGTTCAGCAGTGGAAGTAGGAGGCGCGCTCTACAATAGGCAAGGGTTTTCATGTCTGCAAGTACGTTTTAAGCTGAGTTCCATGAACATTGTCCAAAATCATGTTTTAGGCCAAATCCACAATGCGACCAGTTCAGCATATGAGAGGAGACACTGTTTGAGTGTAACAAACGTGAAACATTTCTTTTAGCCTTTTCGCATGAAAACAGGGTCCAAAATCATGGGTTTTCGTTCAGCAGTGGAAGTAGGAGGCGCGCTCTACAATAGGCAAGGGTTTTCAAGTCTGCAAGTACGATTTAAGCTGAGTTCCATGAACATTGTCCAAAATCATGTTTTATGCCAAATCCACAATGCGACCAGTTCAGCATATGAGAGGAGACACTGTTTGAGTGTAACAAACGTGAAACATTTCTTTTAGCCTTTTCGCATGAAAACAGGGTCCAAAATCATGGGTTTTCGTTCAGCAGTGGAAGTAGGAGGCGCGCTCTACAATAGGCAAGGGTTTTCATGTCTGCAAGTACGTTTTAAGCTGAGTTCCATGAACATTGTCCAAAATCATGTTTTAGGCCAAATCCACAATGCGACCAGTTCAGCATATGAGAGGAGACACTGTTTGAGTGTAACAAACGTGAAACATTTCTTTTAGCCTTTTCGCATGAAAACAGGGTCCAAAATCATGGGTTTTCGTTCAGCAGTGGAAGTAGGAGGCGCGCTCTACAATAGGCAAGGGTTTTCAAGTCTGCAAGTACGATTTAAGCTGAGTTCCATGAACATTGTCCAAAATCATGTTTTAGGCCAAATCCACAATGCGACCAGTTCAGCATATGAGAGGAGACACTGTTTGAGTGTAACAAACGTGAAACAATTCTTTTAGCCTTTTCACATGAAAACAGGGTCCAAAATCATGGGTTTTCGTTCAGCAGTGGAAGTAGGAGGCGCGCTCTACAATAGGCAAGGGTTTTCAAGTCTGCAAGTACGTTTTAAGCTGAGTTCCATGAACATTGTCCAAAATCATGTTTTAACCAAAATCCACAATGCGACCAGTTCAGCATATGAGAGGAGACACTGTTTGAGTGTAACAAACGTGAAACATTTCTTTTAGCCTTTTCGCATGAAAACAGGGTCCAAAATCATGGGTTTTCGTTCAGCAGTGGAAGTAGGAGGCGCGCTCTACAATAGGCAAGGGTTTTCATGTCTGCAAGTACGTTTTAAGCTGAGTTCCATGAACATTGTCCAAAATCATGTTTTAGGCCAAATCCACAATGCGACCAGTTCAGCATATGAGAGGAGACACTGTTTGAGTGTAACAAACGTGAAACATTTCTTTTAGCCTTTTCGCATGAAAACAGGGTCCAAAATCATGGGTTTTCGTTCAGCAGTGGAAGTAGGAGGCGCGCTCTACAATAGGCAAGGGTTTTCAAGTCTGCAAGTACGTTTTAAGCTGAGTTCCATGAACATTGTCCAAAATCATGTTTTATGCCAAATCCACAATGCGACCAGTTCAGCATATGAGAGGAGACACTGTTTGAGTGTAACAAACGTGAAACATTTCTTTTAGCCTTTTCGCATGAAAACAGGGTCCAAAATCATGGGTTTTCGTTCAGCAGTGGAAGTAGGAGGCGCGCTCTACAATAGGCAAGGGTTTTCATGTCTGCAAGTACGTTTTAAGCTGAGTTCCATGAACATTGTCCAAAATCATGTTTTAGGCCAAATCCACAATGCGACCAGTTCAGCATATGAGAGGAGACACTGTTTGAGTGTAACAAACGTGAAACATTTCTTTTAGCCTTTTCGCATGAAAACAGGGTCCAAAATCATGGGTTTTCGTTCAGCAGTGGAAGTAGGAGGCGCGCTCTACAATAGGCAAGGGTTTTCAAGTCTGCAAGTACGATTTAAGCTGAGTTCCATGAACATTGTCCAAAATCATGTTTTAGGCCAAATCCACAATGCGACCAGTTCAGCATATGAGAGGAGACACTGTTTGAGTGTAACAAACGTGAAACATTTCTTTTAGCCTTTTCGCATGAAAACAGGGTCCAAAATCATGGGTTTTCGTTCAGCAGTGGAAGTAGGAGGCGCGCTCTACAATAGGCAAGGGTTTTCAAGTCTGCAAGTACGTTTTAAGCTGAGTTCCATGAACATTGTCCAAAATCATGTTTTATCCAAAATCCACAATGCGACCAGTTCAGCATATGAGAGGAGACACTGTTTGAGTGTAACAAAAGTGAAACATTTCTTTTAGCATTTTCGCATGAAAACAGGGTCCAAAATCATGGGTTTTCGCTCAGCAGTGGAAGTAGGAGGCGCGCTCTACAATAGGCAAGGGTTTTCAAGTCTGCAAGTACGTTTTAAGCTGAGTTCCATGAACATTGTCCAAAATCATGTTTTAACCAAAATCCACAATGCGACCAGTTCAGCATATGAGAGGAGACACTGTTTGAGTGTAACAAACGTGAAACATTTCTTTTAGCCTTTTCGCATGAAAACAGGGTCCAAAATCATGGGTTTTCGTTCAGCAGTGGAAGTAGGAGGCGCGCTCTACAATAGGCAAGGGTTTTCAAGTCTGCAAGTACGTTTTAAGCTGAGTTCCATGAACATTGTCCAAAATCATGTTTTTAGGCCAAATCCACAATGCGACCAGTTCAGCATATGAGAGGAGACACTGTTTGAGTGTAACAAACGTGAAACATTTCTTTTAGCCTTTTCGAATGAAAACAGGGTCCAAAATCATGGGTTTTCGTTCAGCAGTGGAAGTAGGAGGCGCGCTCTACAATAGGCAAGGGTTTTCAAGTCTGCAAGTACGTTTTAAGCTGAGTTCCATGAACATTGTCCAAAATCATGTTTTAGGCCAAATCCACATTGCGACCAGTTCAGCATATGACAGGAGACACTGTTTGAGTGTAACAAACGTGAAACAATTCTTTTAGCCATGTCGCATGAAAACAGGGTCCAAAATCATGGGTTTTCGTTCAGCAGTGGAAGTAGGAGGCGCGCTCTACAATAGGCAAGGGTTTTCAAGTCTGCAAGTACGTTTTAAGCTGAGTTCCATGAACATTGTCCAAAATCATGTTTTAGGCCAAATCCACAATGCGACCAGTTCAGCATATGAGAGGAGACACTGTTTGAGTGTAACAAACGTGAAACAATTCTTTTAGCCATGTCGCATGAAAACAGGGTCCAAAATCATGGGTTTTCGTTCAGCAGTGGAAGTAGGAGGCGCGCTCTACAATAGGCAAGGGTTTTCAAGTCTGCAAGTACGTTTTAAGCTGAGTTCCATGAACATTGTCCAAAATCATGTTTTAGGCCAAATCCACATTGCGACCAGTTCAGCATATGAGAGGAGACACTGTTTGAGTGTAACAAACGTGAAACAATTCTTTTAGCCATGTCGCATGAAAACAGGGTCCAAAATCATGGGTTTTCGTTCAGCAGTGGAAGTAGGAGGCGCGCTCTACAATAGGCAAGGGTTTTCAAGTCTGCAAGTACGTTTTAAGCTGAGTTCCATGAACATTGTCCAAAATCATGTTTTAGGCCAAATCCACAATGCGACCAGTTCAGCATATGAGAGGAGACACTGTTTGAGTGTAACAAACGTGAAACATTTCTTTTAGCCTTTTCGGATGAAAACAGGGTCCAAAATCATGGGTTTTCGTTCAGCAGTGGAAGTAGGAGGCGCGCTCTACAATAGGCAAGGGTTTTCAAGTCTGCAAGTACGTTTTAAGCTGAGTTCCATGAACATTGTCCAAAATCATGTTTTAGGCCAAATCCACAATGCGACCAGTTCAGCATATGAGAGGAGACACTGTTTGAGTGCAACAAAAGTGAAACATTTCTTTTAGCCTTTTCGCATGAAAACAGGGTCCAAAATCATGGGTTTTCGTTCAGCAGTGGAAGTAGGAGGCGCGCTCTACAATAGGCAAGGGTTTTCAAGTCTGCAAGTACGTTTTAAGCTGAGTTCCATGAACATTGTCCAAAATCATGTTTTAACCAAAATCCACAATGCGACCAGTTCAGCATATGAGAGGAGACACTGTTTGAGTGTAACAAACGTGAAACATTTCTTTTAGCCTTTTCGCATGAAAACAGGGTCCAAAATCATGGGTTTTCGTTCAGCAGTGGAAGTAGGAGGCGCGCTCTACAATAGGCAAGGGTTTTCATGTCTGCAAGTACGTTTTAAGCTGAGTTCCATGAACATTGTCCAAAATCATGTTTTAGGCCAAATCCACAATGCGACCAGTTCAGCATATGAGAGGAGACACTGTTTGAGTGTAACAAACGTGAAACATTTCTTTTAGCCTTTTCGCATGAAAACAGGGTCCAAAATCATGGGTTTTCGTTCAGCAGTGGAAGTAGGAGGCGCGCTCTACAATAGGCAAGGGTTTTCAAGTCTGCAAGTACGTTTTAAGCTGAGTTCCATGAACATTGTCCAAAATCATGTTTTAGGCCAAATCCACAATGCGACCAGTTCAGCATATGAGAGGAGACACTGTTTGAGTGCAACAAAAGTGAAACATTTCTTTTAGCCTTTTCGCATGAAAACAGGGTCCAAAATCATGGGTTTTCGTTCAGCAGTGGAAGTAGGAGGCGCGCTCTACAATAGGCAAGGGTTTTCAAGTCTGCAAGTACGTTTTAAGCTGAGTTCCATGAACATTGTCCAAAATCATGTTTTAACCAAAATCCACAATGCGACCAGTTCAGCATATGAGAGGAGACACTGTTTGAGTGTAACAAACGTGAAACATTTCTTTTAGCCTTTTCGCATGAAAACAGGGTCCAAAATCATGGGTTTTCGTTCAGCAGTGGAAGTAGGAGGCGCGCTCTACAATAGGCAAGGGTTTTCATGTCTGCAAGTACGTTTTAAGCTGAGTTCCATGAACATTGTCCAAAATCATGTTTTAGGCCAAATCCACAATGCGACCAGTTCAGCATATGAGAGGAGACACTGTTTGAGTGTAACAAACGTGAAACATTTCTTTTAGCCTTTTCGCATGAAAACAGGGTCCAAAATCATGGGTTTTCGTTCAGCAGTGGAAGTAGGAGGCGCGCTCTACAATAGGCAAGGGTTTTCAAGTCTGCAAGTACGTTTTAAGCTGAGTTCCATGAACATTGTCCAAAATCATGTTTTAACCAAAATCCACAATGCGACCAGTTCAGCATATGAGAGGAGACACTGTTTGAGTGTAACAAACGTGAAACATTTCTTTTAGCCTTTTCGCATGAAAACAGGGTCCAAAATCATGGGTTTTCGTTCAGCAGTGGAAGTAGGAGGCGCGCTCTACAATAGGCAAGGGTTTTCATGTCTGCAAGTACGTTTTAAGCTGAGTTCCATGAACATTGTCCAAAATCATGTTTTAGGCCAAATCCACAATGCGACCAGTTCAGCATATGAGAGGAGACACTGTTTGAGTGTAACAAACGTGAAACATTTCTTTTAGCCTTTTCGCATGAAAACAGGGTCCAAAATCATGGGTTTTCGTTCAGCAGTGGAAGTAGGAGGCGCGCTCTACAATAGGCAAGGGTTTTCAAGTCTGCAAGTACGTTTTAAGCTGAGTTCCATGAACATTGTCCAAAATCATGTTTTATGCCAAATCCACAATGCGACCAGTTCAGCATATGAGAGGAGACACTGTTTGAGTGTAACAAACGTGAAACATTTCTTTTAGCCTTTTCGCATGAAAACAGGGTCCAAAATCATGGGTTTTCGTTCAGCAGTGGAAGTAGGAGGCGCGCTCTACAGTAGGCAAGGGTTTTCATGTCTGCAAGTACGTTTTAAGCTGAGTTCCATGAACATTGTCCAAAATCATGTTTTATCCAAAATCCACAATGCGACCAGTTCAGCATATGAGAGGAGACACTGTTTGAGTGTAACAAAAGTGAAACATTTCTTTTAGCATTTTCGCATGAAAACAGGGTCCAAAATCATGGGTTTTCGCTCAGCAGTGGAAGTAGGAGGCGCGCTCTACAATAGCAAGGGTTTTCAAGTCTGCAAGTACGTTTTAAGCTGAGTTCCATGAACATTGTCCAAAATCATGTTTTAACCAAAATCCACAATGCGACCAGTTCAGCATATGAGAGGAGACACTGTTTGAGTGTAACAAACGTGAAACATTTCTTTTAGCCTTTTCGCATGAAAACAGGGTCCAAAATCATGGGTTTTCGTTCAGCAGTGGAAGTAGGAGGCGCGCTCTACAATAGGCAAGGGTTTTCATGTCTGCAAGTACGTTTTAAGCTGAGTTCCATGAACATTGTCCAAAATCATGTTTTAGGCCAAATCCACAATGCGACCAGTTCAGCATATGAGAGGAGACACTGTTTGAGTGTAACAAACGTGAAACATTTCTTTTAGCCTTTTCGCATGAAAACAGGGTCCAAAATCATGGGTTTTCGTTCAGCAGTGGAAGTAGGAGGCGCGCTCTACAATAGGCAAGGGTTTTCAAGTCTGCAAGTACGTTTTAAGCTGAGTTCCATGAACATTGTCCAAAATCATGTTTTATGCCAAATCCACAATGCGACCAGTTCAGCATATGAGAGGAGACACTGTTTGAGTGTAACAAACGTGAAACATTTCTTTTAGCCTTTTCGCATGAAAACAGGGTCCAAAATCATGGGTTTTCGTTCAGCAGTGGAAGTAGGAGGCGCGCTCTACAGTAGGCAAGGGTTTTCATGTCTGCAAGTACGTTTTAAGCTGAGTTCCATGAACATTGTCCAAAATCATGTTTTATCCAAAATCCACAATGCGACCAGTTCAGCATATGAGAGGAGACACTGTTTGAGTGTAACAAACGTGAAACATTTCTTTTAGCCTTTTCGCATGAAAACAGGGTCCAAAATCATGGGTTTTCGTTCAGCAGTGGAAGTAGGAGGCGCGCTCTACAATAGGCAAGGGTTTTCAAGTCTGCAAGTACGATTTAAGCTGAGTTCCATGAACATTGTCCAAAATCATGTTTTAGGCCAAATCCACAATGCGACCAGTTCAGCATATGAGAGGAGACACTGTTTGAGTGTAACAAACGTGAAACAATTCTTTTAGCCTTTTCACATGAAAACAGGGTCCAAAATCATGGGTTTTCGTTCAGCAGTGGAAGTAGGAGGCGCGCTCTACAATAGGCAAGGGTTTTCAAGTCTGCAAGTACGTTTTAAGCTGAGTTCCATGAACATTGTCCAAAATCATGTTTTAACCAAAATCCACAATGCGACCAGTTCAGCATATGAGAGGAGACACTGTTTGAGTGTAACAAACGTGAAACATTTCTTTTAGCCTTTTCGCATGAAAACAGGGTCCAAAATCATGGGTTTTCGTTCAGCAGTGGAAGTAGGAGGCGCGCTCTACAATAGGCAAGGGTTTTCATGTCTGCAAGTACGTTTTAAGCTGAGTTCCATGAACATTGTCCAAAATCATGTTTTAGGCCAAATCCACAATGCGACCAGTTCAGCATATGAGAGGAGACACTGTTTGAGTGTAACAAACGTGAAACATTTCTTTTAGCCTTTTCGCATGAAAACAGGGTCCAAAATCATGGGTTTTCGTTCAGCAGTGGAAGTAGGAGGCGCGCTCTACAATAGGCAAGGGTTTTCAAGTCTGCAAGTACGTTTTAAGCTGAGTTCCATGAACATTGTCCAAAATCATGTTTTATGCCAAATCCACAATGCGACCAGTTCAGCATATGAGAGGAGACACTGTTTGAGTGTAACAAACGTGAAACATTTCTTTTAGCCTTTTCGCATGAAAACAGGGTCCAAAATCATGGGTTTTCGTTCAGCAGTGGAAGTAGGAGGCGCGCTCTACAATAGGCAAGGGTTTTCATGTCTGCAAGTACGTTTTAAGCTGAGTTCCATGAACATTGTCCAAAATCATGTTTTAGGCCAAATCCACAATGCGACCAGTTCAGCATATGAGAGGAGACACTGTTTGAGTGTAACAAACGTGAAACATTTCTTTTAGCCTTTTCGCATGAAAACAGGGTCCAAAATCATGGGTTTTCGTTCAGCAGTGGAAGTAGGAGGCGCGCTCTACAATAGGCAAGGGTTTTCAAGTCTGCAAGTACGATTTAAGCTGAGTTCCATGAACATTGTCCAAAATCATGTTTTAGGCCAAATCCACAATGCGACCAGTTCAGCATATGAGAGGAGACACTGTTTGAGTGTAACAAACGTGAAACATTTCTTTTAGCCTTTTCGCATGAAAACAGGGTCCAAAATCATGGGTTTTCGTTCAGCAGTGGAAGTAGGAGGCGCGCTCTACAATAGGCAAGGGTTTTCAAGTCTGCAAGTACGTTTTAAGCTGAGTTCCATGAACATTGTCCAAAATCATGTTTTATCCAAAATCCACAATGCGACCAGTTCAGCATATGAGAGGAGACACTGTTTGAGTGTAACAAAAGTGAAACATTTCTTTTAGCATTTTCGCATGAAAACAGGGTCCAAAATCATGGGTTTTCGCTCAGCAGTGGAAGTAGGAGGCGCGCTCTACAATAGGCAAGGGTTTTCAAGTCTGCAAGTACGTTTTAAGCTGAGTTCCATGAACATTGTCCAAAATCATGTTTTAACCAAAATCCACAATGCGACCAGTTCAGCATATGAGAGGAGACACTGTTTGAGTGTAACAAACGTGAAACATTTCTTTTAGCCTTTTCGCATGAAAACAGGGTCCAAAATCATGGGTTTTCGTTCAGCAGTGGAAGTAGGAGGCGCGCTCTACAATAGGCAAGGGTTTTCAAGTCTGCAAGTACGTTTTAAGCTGAGTTCCATGAACATTGTCCAAAATCATGTTTTTAGGCCAAATCCACAATGCGACCAGTTCAGCATATGAGAGGAGACACTGTTTGAGTGTAACAAACGTGAAACATTTCTTTTAGCCTTTTCGAATGAAAACAGGGTCCAAAATCATGGGTTTTCGTTCAGCAGTGGAAGTAGGAGGCGCGCTCTACAATAGGCAAGGGTTTTCAAGTCTGCAAGTACGTTTTAAGCTGAGTTCCATGAACATTGTCCAAAATCATGTTTTAGGCCAAATCCACATTGCGACCAGTTCAGCATATGACAGGAGACACTGTTTGAGTGTAACAAACGTGAAACAATTCTTTTAGCCATGTCGCATGAAAACAGGGTCCAAAATCATGGGTTTTCGTTCAGCAGTGGAAGTAGGAGGCGCGCTCTACAATAGGCAAGGGTTTTCAAGTCTGCAAGTACGTTTTAAGCTGAGTTCCATGAACATTGTCCAAAATCATGTTTTAGGCCAAATCCACAATGCGACCAGTTCAGCATATGAGAGGAGACACTGTTTGAGTGTAACAAACGTGAAACAATTCTTTTAGCCATGTCGCATGAAAACAGGGTCCAAAATCATGGGTTTTCGTTCAGCAGTGGAAGTAGGAGGCGCGCTCTACAATAGGCAAGGGTTTTCAAGTCTGCAAGTACGTTTTAAGCTGAGTTCCATGAACATTGTCCAAAATCATGTTTTAGGCCAAATCCACATTGCGACCAGTTCAGCATATGAGAGGAGACACTGTTTGAGTGTAACAAACGTGAAACAATTCTTTTAGCCATGTCGCATGAAAACAGGGTCCAAAATCATGGGTTTTCGTTCAGCAGTGGAAGTAGGAGGCGCGCTCTACAATAGGCAAGGGTTTTCAAGTCTGCAAGTACGTTTTAAGCTGAGTTCCATGAACATTGTCCAAAATCATGTTTTAGGCCAAATCCACAATGCGACCAGTTCAGCATATGAGAGGAGACACTGTTTGAGTGTAACAAACGTGAAACATTTCTTTTAGCCTTTTCGGATGAAAACAGGGTCCAAAATCATGGGTTTTCGTTCAGCAGTGGAAGTAGGAGGCGCGCTCTACAATAGGCAAGGGTTTTCAAGTCTGCAAGTACGTTTTAAGCTGAGTTCCATGAACATTGTCCAAAATCATGTTTTAGGCCAAATCCACAATGCGACCAGTTCAGCATATGAGAGGAGACACTGTTTGAGTGCAACAAAAGTGAAACATTTCTTTTAGCCTTTTCGCATGAAAACAGGGTCCAAAATCATGGGTTTTCGTTCAGCAGTGGAAGTAGGAGGCGCGCTCTACAATAGGCAAGGGTTTTCAAGTCTGCAAGTACGTTTTAAGCTGAGTTCCATGAACATTGTCCAAAATCATGTTTTAACCAAAATCCACAATGCGACCAGTTCAGCATATGAGAGGAGACACTGTTTGAGTGTAACAAACGTGAAACATTTCTTTTAGCCTTTTCGCATGAAAACAGGGTCCAAAATCATGGGTTTTCGTTCAGCAGTGGAAGTAGGAGGCGCGCTCTACAATAGGCAAGGGTTTTCATGTCTGCAAGTACGTTTTAAGCTGAGTTCCATGAACATTGTCCAAAATCATGTTTTAGGCCAAATCCACAATGCGACCAGTTCAGCATATGAGAGGAGACACTGTTTGAGTGTAACAAACGTGAAACATTTCTTTTAGCCTTTTCGCATGAAAACAGGGTCCAAAATCATGGGTTTTCGTTCAGCAGTGGAAGTAGGAGGCGCGCTCTACAATAGGCAAGGGTTTTCAAGTCTGCAAGTACGTTTTAAGCTGAGTTCCATGAACATTGTCCAAAATCATGTTTTAACCAAAATCCACAATGCGACCAGTTCAGCATATGAGAGGAGACACTGTTTGAGTGTAACAAACGTGAAACATTTCTTTTAGCCTTTTCGCATGAAAACAGGGTCCAAAATCATGGGTTTTCGTTCAGCAGTGGAAGTAGGAGGCGCGCTCTACAATAGGCAAGGGTTTTCATGTCTGCAAGTACGTTTTAAGCTGAGTTCCATGAACATTGTCCAAAATCATGTTTTAGGCCAAATCCACAATGCGACCAGTTCAGCATATGAGAGGAGACACTGTTTGAGTGTAACAAACGTGAAACATTTCTTTTAGCCTTTTCGCATGAAAACAGGGTCCAAAATCATGGGTTTTCGTTCAGCAGTGGAAGTAGGAGGCGCGCTCTACAATAGGCAAGGGTTTTCAAGTCTGCAAGTACGTTTTAAGCTGAGTTCCATGAACATTGTCCAAAATCATGTTTTATGCCAAATCCACAATGCGACCAGTTCAGCATATGAGAGGAGACACTGTTTGAGTGTAACAAACGTGAAACATTTCTTTTAGCCTTTTCGCATGAAAACAGGGTCCAAAATCATGGGTTTTCGTTCAGCAGTGGAAGTAGGAGGCGCGCTCTACAGTAGGCAAGGGTTTTCATGTCTGCAAGTACGTTTTAAGCTGAGTTCCATGAACATTGTCCAAAATCATGTTTTATCCAAAATCCACAATGCGACCAGTTCAGCATATGAGAGGAGACACTGTTTGAGTGTAACAAAAGTGAAACATTTCTTTTAGCATTTTCGCATGAAAACAGGGTCCAAAATCATGGGTTTTCGCTCAGCAGTGGAAGTAGGAGGCGCGCTCTACAATAGCAAGGGTTTTCAAGTCTGCAAGTACGTTTTAAGCTGAGTTCCATGAACATTGTCCAAAATCATGTTTTAACCAAAATCCACAATGCGACCAGTTCAGCATATGAGAGGAGACACTGTTTGAGTGTAACAAACGTGAAACATTTCTTTTAGCCTTTTCGCATGAAAACAGGGTCCAAAATCATGGGTTTTCGTTCAGCAGTGGAAGTAGGAGGCGCGCTCTACAATAGGCAAGGGTTTTCATGTCTGCAAGTACGTTTTAAGCTGAGTTCCATGAACATTGTCCAAAATCATGTTTTAGGCCAAATCCACAATGCGACCAGTTCAGCATATGAGAGGAGACACTGTTTGAGTGTAACAAACGTGAAACATTTCTTTTAGCCTTTTCGCATGAAAACAGGGTCCAAAATCATGGGTTTTCGTTCAGCAGTGGAAGTAGGAGGCGCGCTCTACAATAGGCAAGGGTTTTCAAGTCTGCAAGTACGTTTTAAGCTGAGTTCCATGAACATTGTCCAAAATCATGTTTTATGCCAAATCCACAATGCGACCAGTTCAGCATATGAGAGGAGACACTGTTTGAGTGTAACAAACGTGAAACATTTCTTTTAGCCTTTTCGCATGAAAACAGGGTCCAAAATCATGGGTTTTCGTTCAGCAGTGGAAGTAGGAGGCGCGCTCTACAGTAGGCAAGGGTTTTCATGTCTGCAAGTACGTTTTAAGCTGAGTTCCATGAACATTGTCCAAAATCATGTTTTATCCAAAATCCACAATGCGACCAGTTCAGCATATGAGAGGAGACACTGTTTGAGTGTAACAAAAGTGAAACATTTCTTTTAGCATTTTCGCATGAAAACAGGGTCCAAAATCATGGGTTTTCGCTCAGCAGTGGAAGTAGGAGGCGCGCTCTACAATAGCAAGGGTTTTCAAGTCTGCAAGTACGTTTTAAGCTGAGTTCCATGAACATTGTCCAAAATCATGTTTTAACCAAAATCCACAATGCGACCAGTTCAGCATATGAGAGGAGACACTGTTTGAGTGTAACAAACGTGAAACATTTCTTTTAGCCTTTTCGCATGAAAACAGGGTCCAAAATCATGGGTTTTCGTTCAGCAGTGGAAGTAGGAGGCGCGCTCTACAATAGGCAAGGGTTTTCAAGTCTGCAAGTACGTTTTAAGCTGAGTTCCATGAACATTGTCCAAAATCATGTTTTTAGGCCAAATCCACAATGCGACCAGTTCAGCATATGAGAGGAGACACTGTTTGAGTGTAACAAACGTGAAACATTTCTTTTAGCCTTTTCGAATGAAAACAGGGTCCAAAATCATGGGTTTTCGTTCAGCAGTGGAAGTAGGAGGCGCGCTCTACAATAGGCAAGGGTTTTCAAGTCTGCAAGTACGTTTTAAGCTGAGTTCCATGAACATTGTCCAAAATCATGTTTTAGGCCAAATCCACATTGCGACCAGTTCAGCATATGACAGGAGACACTGTTTGAGTGTAACAAACGTGAAACAATTCTTTTAGCCATGTCGCATGAAAACAGGGTCCAAAATCATGGGTTTTCGTTCAGCAGTGGAAGTAGGAGGCGCGCTGTACAATAGGCAAGGGTTTTCAAGTCTGCAAGTACGTTTTAAGCTGAGTTCCATGAACATTGTCCAAAATCATGTTTTAGGCCAAATCCACAATGCGACCAGTTCAGCATATGAGAGGAGACACTGTTTGAGTGTAACAAACGTGAAACAATTCTTTTAGCCATGTCGCATGAAAACAGGGTCCAAAATCATGGGTTTTCGTTCAGCAGTGGAAGTAGGAGGCGCGCTCTACAATAGGCAAGGGTTTTCAAGTCTGCAAGTACGTTTTAAGCTGAGTTCCATGAACATTGTCCAAAATCATGTTTTAGGCCAAATCCACATTGCGACCAGTTCAGCATATGACAGGAGACACTGTTTGAGTGTAACAAACGTGAAACAATTCTTTTAGCCATGTCGCATGAAAACAGGGTCCAAAATCATGGGTTTTCGTTCAGCAGTGGAAGTAGGAGGCGCGCTCTACAATAGGCAAGGGTTTTCAAGTCTGCAAGTACGTTTTAAGCTGAGTTCCATGAACATTGTCCAAAATCATGTTTTAGGCCAAATCCACAATGCGACCAGTTCAGCATATGAGAGGAGACACTGTTTGAGTGTAACAAACGTGAAACATTTCTTTTAGCCTTTTTGGATGAAAACAGGGTCCAAAATCATGGGTTTTCGTTCAGCAGTGGAAGTAGGAGGCGCGCTCTACAATAGGCAAGGGTTTTCAAGTCTGCAAGTACGTTTTAAGCTGAGTTCCATGAACATTGTCCAAAATCATGTTTTAGGCCAAATCCACAATGCGACCAGTTCAGCATATGAGAGGAGACACTGTTTGAGTGCAACAAAAGTGAAACATTTCTTTTAGCCTTTTCGCATGAAAACAGGGTCCAAAATCATGGGTTTTCGTTCAGCAGTGGAAGTAGGAGGCGCGCTCTACAATAGGCAAGGGTTTTCAAGTCTGCAAGTACGTCTTAAGCTGAGTTCCATGAACATTGTCCAAAATCATGTTTTAGGCCAAATCCACAATGCGACCAGTTCAGCATATGAGAGGAGACACTGTTTGAGTGTAACAAACGTGAAACATTTCTTTTAGCCTTTTCGCATGAAAACAGGGTCCAAAATCATGAGTTTTCGTTCAGCAGTGGAAGTAGGAGGCGCGCTCTACAATAGGCAAGGGTTTTCAAGTCCGCAAGTAAGTTTTAAGCTGAGTTCCGTGAACATTGTCCAAAATCATGTTTTAACCAAAATCCACAATGCGACTAGTTCAGCATATGACAAACGTGAAACATTTCTTTTAGCCTTTTCGCATGAAAACAGGGTCCAAAATCATGGGTTTTCGTTCAGCAGTGGAAGTAGGAGGCGCGCTCTACAATAGGCAAGGGTTTTCAAGTCCGCAAGTACGTTTTAAGCTGAGTTCCATGAACATTGTCCAAAATCATGTTTTAACCAAAATCCACAATGCGACAAGTTCAGCATATGAGAGGAGACACTGTTTGAGTGTAACAAACGTGAAACATTTCTTTTAGCCTTTTCGCATGAAAACAGGGTCCAAAATCATGGGTTTTCGTTCAGCACTGGAAGTAGGAGGCGCGCTCTACAATAGGCAAGGGTTTTCAAGTCTGCAAGTACGTCTTAAGCTGAGTTCCATGAACATTGTCCAAAATCATGTTTTAGGCCAAATCCACAATGCGACCAGTTCAGCATATGAGAGGAGACACTGTTTGAGTGTAACAAACGTGAAACATTTCTTTTAGCCTTTTCGCATGAAAACAGGGTCCAAAATCATGGGTTTTCGTTCAGCAGTGGAAGTAGGAGGCGCGCTCTACAATAGGCAAGGGTTTTCAAGTCCGCAAGTACGTTTTAAGCTGAGTTCCATGAACATTGTCCAAAATCATGTTTTAACCAAAATCCACAATGCGACCAGTTCAGCATATGAGAGGAGACACTGTTTGAGTGTAACAAACGTGAAACAATTCTTTTAGCCATGTCGCATGAAAACAGGGTCCAAAATCATGGGTTTTCGTTCAGCAGTGGAAGTAGGAGGCGCGCTCTACAATAGGCAAGGGTTTTCAAGTCTGCAAGTACGTTTTAAGCTGAGTTCCATGAACATTGTCCAAAATCATGTTTTAGGCCAAATCCACATTGCGACCAGTTCAGCATATGACAGGAGACACTGTTTGAGTGTAACAAACGTGAAACAATTCTTTTAGCCATGTCGCATGAAAACAGGGTCCAAAATCATGGGTTTTCGTTCAGCAGTGGAAGTAGGAGGCGCGCTCTACAATAGGCAAGGGTTTTCAAGTCTGCAAGTACGTTTTAAGCTGAGTTCCATGAACATTGTCCAAAATCATGTTTTAGGCCAAATCCACAATGCGACCAGTTCAGCATATGAGAGGAGACACTGTTTGAGTGTAACAAACGTGAAACATTTCTTTTAGCCTTTTTGGATGAAAACAGGGTCCAAAATCATGGGTTTTCGTTCAGCAGTGGAAGTAGGAGGCGCGCTCTACAATAGGCAAGGGTTTTCAAGTCTGCAAGTACGTTTTAAGCTGAGTTCCATGAACATTGTCCAAAATCATGTTTTAGGCCAAATCCACAATGCGACCAGTTCAGCATATGAGAGGAGACACTGTTTGAGTGCAACAAAAGTGAAACATTTCTTTTAGCCTTTTCGCATGAAAACAGGGTCCAAAATCATGGGTTTTCGTTCAGCAGTGGAAGTAGGAGGCGCGCTCTACAATAGGCAAGGGTTTTCAAGTCTGCAAGTACGTCTTAAGCTGAGTTCCATGAACATTGTCCAAAATCATGTTTTAGGCCAAATCCACAATGCGACCAGTTCAGCATATGAGAGGAGACACTGTTTGAGTGTAACAAACGTGAAACATTTCTTTTAGCCTTTTCGCATGAAAACAGGGTCCAAAATCATGAGTTTTCGTTCAGCAGTGGAAGTAGGAGGCGCGCTCTACAATAGGCAAGGGTTTTCAAGTCCGCAAGTAAGTTTTAAGCTGAGTTCCGTGAACATTGTCCAAAATCATGTTTTAACCAAAATCCACAATGCGACTAGTTCAGCATATGACAAACGTGAAACATTTCTTTTAGCCTTTTCGCATGAAAACAGGGTCCAAAATCATGGGTTTTCGTTCAGCAGTGGAAGTAGGAGGCGCGCTCTACAATAGGCAAGGGTTTTCAAGTCCGCAAGTACGTTTTAAGCTGAGTTCCATGAACATTGTCCAAAATCATGTTTTAACCAAAATCCACAATGCGACAAGTTCAGCATATGAGAGGAGACACTGTTTGAGTGTAACAAACGTGAAACATTTCTTTTAGCCTTTTCGCATGAAAACAGGGTCCAAAATCATGGGTTTTCGTTCAGCACTGGAAGTAGGAGGCGCGCTCTACAATAGGCAAGGGTTTTCAAGTCTGCAAGTACGTCTTAAGCTGAGTTCCATGAACATTGTCCAAAATCATGTTTTAGGCCAAATCCACAATGCGACCAGTTCAGCATATGAGAGGAGACACTGTTTGAGTGTAACAAACGTGAAACATTTCTTTTAGCCTTTTCGCATGAAAACAGGGTCCAAAATCATGGGTTTTCGTTCAGCAGTGGAAGTAGGAGGCGCGCTCTACAATAGGCAAGGGTTTTCAAGTCCGCAAGTACGTTTTAAGCTGAGTTCCATGAACATTGTCCAAAATCATGTTTTAACCAAAATCCACAATGCGACCAGTTCAGCATATGAGAGGAGACACTGTTTGAGTGTAACAAACGTGAAACATTTCTTTTAGCCTTTTCGCATGAAAACAGGGTCCAAAATCATGGTTTTTCGTTCAGCAGTGGAAGTAGGAGGCGCGCTCTACAATAGGCAAGGGTTTTCAAGTCTGCAAGTACGTTTTAAGCTGAGTTCCATGAACATTGTCCAAAATCATGTTTTAACCAAAATCCACAATGCGACCAGTTCAGCATATGAGAGGAGACACTGTTTGAGTGTAACAAACGTGAAACATTTCTTTTAGCCTTTTCGCATGAAAACAGGGTCCAAAATCATGGGTTTTCGTTCAGCAGTGGAAGTAGGAGGCGCGCTCTACAATAGGCAAGGGTTTTCAAGTCTGCAAGTACGTTTTAAGCTGAGTTCCATGAACATTGTCCAAAATCATGTTTTAGGCCAAATCCACAATGCGACCAGTTCAGCATATGAGAGGAGACACTGTTTGAGTGTAACAAACGTGAAACATTTCTTTTAGCCTTTTCGCATGAAAACAGGGTCCAAAATCATGGGTTTTCGTTCAGCAGTGGAAGTAGGAGGCGCGCTCTACAATAGGCAAGGGTTTTCAAGTCTGCAAGTACGATTTAAGCTGAGTTCCATGAACATTGTCCAAAATCATGTTTTATGCCAAATCCACAATGCGACCAGTTCAGCATATGAGAGGAGACACTGTTTGAGTGTAACAAACGTGAAACATTTCTTTTAGCCTTTTCGCATGAAAACAGGGTCCAAAATCATGGGTTTTCGTTCAGCAGTGGAAGTAGGAGGCGCGCTCTACAATAGGCAAGGGTTTTCATGTCTGCAAGTACGTTTTAAGCTGAGTTCCATGAACATTGTCCAAAATCATGTTTTAGGCCAAATCCACAATGCGACCAGTTCAGCATATGAGAGGAGACACTGTTTGAGTGTAACAAACGTGAAACATTTCTTTTAGCCTTTTCGCATGAAAACAGGGTCCAAAATCATGGGTTTTCGTTCAGCAGTGGAAGTAGGAGGCGCGCTCTACAATAGGCAAGGGTTTTCAAGTCTGCAAGTACGTTTTAAGCTGAGTTCCATGAACATTGTCCAAAATCATGTTTTAACCAAAATCCACAATGCGACCAGTTCAGCATATGAGAGGAGACACTGTTTGAGTGTAACAAACGTGAAACATTTCTTTTAGCCTTTTCGCATGAAAACAGGGTCCAAAATCATGGGTTTTCGTTCAGCAGTGGAAGTAGGAGGCGCGCTCTACAATAGGCAAGGGTTTTCATGTCTGCAAGTACGTTTTAAGCTGAGTTCCATGAACATTGTCCAAAATCATGTTTTAGGCCAAATCCACAATGCGACCAGTTCAGCATATGAGAGGAGACACTGTTTGAGTGTAACAAACGTGAAACATTTCTTTTAGCCTTTTCGCATGAAAACAGGGTCCAAAATCATGGGTTTTCGTTCAGCAGTGGAAGTAGGAGGCGCGCTCTACAATAGGCAAGGGTTTTCAAGTCTGCAAGTACGTTTTAAGCTGAGTTCCATGAACATTGTCCAAAATCATGTTTTATGCCAAATCCACAATGCGACCAGTTCAGCATATGAGAGGAGACACTGTTTGAGTGTAACAAACGTGAAACATTTCTTTTAGCCTTTTCGCATGAAAACAGGGTCCAAAATCATGGGTTTTCGTTCAGCAGTGGAAGTAGGAGGCGCGCTCTACAGTAGGCAAGGGTTTTCATGTCTGCAAGTACGTTTTAAGCTGAGTTCCATGAACATTGTCCAAAATCATGTTTTAGGCCAAATCCACAATGCGACCAGTTCAGCATATGAGAGGAGACACTGTTTGAGTGTAACAAACGTGAAACATTTCTTTTAGCCTTTTCGCATGAAAACAGGGTCCAAAATCATGGGTTTTCGTTCAGCAGTGGAAGTAGGAGGCGCGCTCTACAATAGGCAAGGGTTTTCAAGTCTGCAAGTACGATTTAAGCTGAGTTCCATGAACATTGTCCAAAATCATGTTTTAGGCCAAATCCACAATGCGACCAGTTCAGCATATGAGAGGAGACACTGTTTGAGTGTAACAAACGTGAAACATTTCTTTTAGCCTTTTCGCATGAAAACAGGGTCCAAAATCATGGGTTTTCGTTCAGCAGTGGAAGTAGGAGGCGCGCTCTACAATAGGCAAGGGTTTTCAAGTCTGCAAGTACGTTTTAAGCTGAGTTCCATGAACATTGTCCAAAATCATGTTTTATCCAAAATCCACAATGCGACCAGTTCAGCATATGAGAGGAGACACTGTTTGAGTGTAACAAAAGTGAAACATTTCTTTTAGCATTTTCGCATGAAAACAGGGTCCAAAATCATGGGTTTTCGCTCAGCAGTGGAAGTAGGAGGCGCGCTCTACAATAGGCAAGGGTTTTCAAGTCTGCAAGTACGTTTTAAGCTGTGTTCCATGAACATTGTCCAAAATCATGTTTTAACCAAAATCCACAATGCGACCAGTTCAGCATATGAGAGGAGACACTGTTTGAGTGTAACAAACGTGAAACATTTCTTTTAGCCTTTTCGCATGAAAACAGGGTCCAAAATCATGGGTTTTCGTTCAGCAGTGGAAGTAGGAGGCGCGCTCTACAATAGGCAAGGGTTTTCAAGTCTGCAAGTACGTTTTAAGCTGAGTTCCATGAACATTGTCCAAAATCATGTTTTAGGCCAAATCCACAATGCGACCAGTTCAGCATATGAGAGGAGACACTGTTTGAGTGTAACAAACGTGAAACAATTCTTTTAGCCATGTCGCATGAAAACAGGGTCCAAAATCATGGGTTTTCGTTCAGCAGTGGAAGTAGGAGGCGCGCTCTACAATAGGCAAGGGTTTTCAAGTCTGCAAGTACGTTTTAAGCTGAGTTCCATGAACATTGTCCAAAATCATGTTTTATCCAAAATCCACAATGCGACCAGTTCAGCATATGAGAGGAGACACTGTTTGAGTGTAACAAACGTGAAACATTTCTTTTAGCCTTTTCGCATGAAAACAGGGTCCAAAATCATGGGTTTTCGTTCAGCAGTGGAAGTAGGAGGCGCGCTCTACAATAGGCAAGGGTTTTCAAGTCTGCAAGTACGTTTTAAGCTGAGTTCCATGAACATTGTCCAAAATCATGTTTTAGGCCAAATCCACAATGCGACCAGTTCAGCATATGAGAGGAGACACTGTTTGAGTGTAACAAACGTGAAACATTTCTTTTAGCCTTTTCGCATGAAAACAGGGTCCAAAATCATGGGTTTTCGTTCAGCAGTGGAAGTAGGAGGCGCGCTCTACAATAGGCAAGGGTTTTCAAGTCCGCAAGTACGTTTTAAGCTGAGTTCCATGAACATTGTCCAAAATCATGTTTTAACCAAAATCCATAATGCGACCAGTTCAGCATATGAGAGGAGACACTGTTTGAGTGTAACAAACGTGAAACATTTCTTTTAGCCTTTTCGCATGAAAACAGGGTCCAAAATCATGGTTTTTCGTTCAGCAGTGGAAGTAGGAGGCGCGCTCTACAATAGGCAAGGGTTTTCAAGTCTGCAAGTACGTTTTAAGCTGAGTTCCATGAACATTGTCCAAAATCATGTTTTAACCAAAATCCACAATGCGACCAGTTCAGCATATGAGAGGAGACACTGTTTGAGTGTAACAAACGTGAAACATTTCTTTTAGCCTTTTCGCATGAAAACAGGGTCCAAAATCATGGGTTTTCGTTCAGCAGTGGAAGTAGGAGGCGCGCTCTACAATAGGCAAGGGTTTTCAAGTCTGCAAGTACGTTTTAAGCTGAGTTCCATGAACATTGTCCAAAATCATGTTTTAGGCCAAATCCACAATGCGACCAGTTCAGCATATGAGAGGAGACACTGTTTGAGTGTAACAAACGTGAAACATTTCTTTTAGCCTTTTCGCATGAAAACAGGGTCCAAAATCATGGGTTTTCGTTCAGCAGTGGAAGTAGGAGGCGCGCTCTACAATAGGCAAGGGTTTTCAAGTCTGCAAGTACGATTTAAGCTGAGTTCCATGAACATTGTCCAAAATCATGTTTTAGGCCAAATCCACAATGCGACCAGTTCAGCACATGAGAGGAGACACTGTTTGAGTGTAACAAACGTGAAACATTTCTTTTAGCCTTTTCGCATGAAAACAGGGTCCAAAATCATGGGTTTTCGTTCAGCAGTGGAAGTAGGAGGCGCGCTCTACAATAGGCAAGGGTTTTCAAGTCTGCAAGTACGATTTAAGCTGAGTTCCATGAACATTGTCCAAAATCATGTTTTAGGCCAAATCCACAATGCGACCAGTTCAGCATATGAGAGGAGACACTGTTTGAGTGTAACAAACGTGAAACATTTCTTTTAGCCTTTTCGCATGAAAACAGGGTCCAAAATCATGGGTTTTCGTTCAGCAGTGGAAGTAGGAGGCGCGCTCTACAATAGGCAAGGGTTTTCAAGTCTGCAAGTACGTTTTAAGCTGAGTTCCATGAACATTGTCCAAAATCATGTTTTAACCAAAATCCACAATGCGACCAGTTCAGCATATGAGAGGAGACACTGTTTGAGTGTAACAAACGTGAAACATTTCTTTTAGCCTTTTCGCATGAAAACAGGGTCCAAAATCATGGGTTTTCGTTCAGCAGTGGAAGTAGGAGGCGCGCTCTACAATAGGCAAGGGTTTTCAAGTCTGCAAGTACGTTTTAAGCTGAGTTCCATGAACATTGTCCAAAATCATGTTTTAGGCCAAATCCACAATGCGACCAGTTCAGCATATGAGAGGAGACACTGTTTGAGTGTAACAAACGTGAAACATTTCTTTTAGCCTTTTCGCATGAAAACAGGGTCCAAAATCATGGGTTTTCGTTCAGCAGTGGAAGTAGGAGGCGCGCTCTACAATAGGCAAGGGTTTTCAAGTCTGCAAGTACGATTTAAGCTGAGTTCCATGAACATTGTCCAAAATCATGTTTTAGGCCAAATCCACAATGCGACCAGTTCAGCATATGAGAGGAGACACTGTTTGAGTGTAACAAACGTGAAACATTTCTTTTAGCCTTTTCGCATGAAAACAGGGTCCAAAATCATGGGTTTTCGTTCAGCAGTGGAAGTAGGAGGCGCGCTCTACAATAGGCAAGGGTTTTCAAGTCTGCAAGTACGATTTAAGCTGAGTTCCATGAACATTGTCCAAAATCATGTTTTAGGCCAAATCCACAATGCGACCAGTTCAGCATATGAGAGGAGACACTGTTTGAGTGTAACAAACGTGAAACATTTCTTTTAGCCTTTTCGCATGAAAACAGGGTCCAAAATCATGGGTTTTCGTTCAGCAGTGGAAGTAGGAGGCGCGCTCTACAATAGGCAAGGGTTTTCAAGTCCGCAAGTACGTTTTAAGCTGAGTTCCATGAACATTGTCCAAAATCATGTTTTAACCAAAATCCACAATGCGACCAGTTCAGCATATGAGAGGAGACACTGTTTGAGTGTAACAAACGTGAAACATTTCTTTTAGCCTTTTCGCATGAAAACAGGGTCCAAAATCATGGGTTTTCGTTCAGCACTGGAAGTAGGAGGCGCGCTCTACAATAGGCAAGGGTTTTCAAGTCTGCAAGTACGTCTTAAGCTGAGTGCCATGAACATTGTCCAAAATCATGTTTTAACCAAAATCCACAATGCGACCAGTTCAGCATATGAGAGGAGACACTGTTTGAGTGTAACAAACGTGAAACATTTCTTTTAGCCTTTTCGCATGAAAACAGGGTCCAAAATCATGGGTTTTCGTTCAGCAGTGGAAGTAGGAGGCGCGCTCTACAATAGGCAAGGGTTTTCAAGTCTGCAAGTACGTTTTAAGCTGAGTTCCATGAACATTGTCCAAAATCATGTTTTAACCAAAATCCACAATGCGACCAGTTCAGCATATGAGAGGAGACACTGTTTGAGTGTAACAAACGTGAAACATTTCTTTTAGCCTTTTCGCATGAAAACAGGGTCCAAAATCATGGGTTTTCGTTCAGCAGTGGAAGTAGGAGGCGCGCTCTACAATAGGCAAGGGTTTTCAAGTCTGCAAGTACGTTTTAAGCTGAGTTCCATGAACATTGTCCAAAATCATGTTTTAGGCCAAATCCACAATGCGACCAGTTCAGCATATGAGAGGAGACACTGTTTGAGTGTAACAAACGTGAAACATTTCTTTTAGCCTTTTCGCATGAAAACAGGGTCCAAAATCATGGGTTTTCGTTCAGCAGTGGAAGTAGGAGGCGCGCTCTACAATAGGCAAGGGTTTTCAAGTCTGCAAGTACGATTTAAGCTGAGTTCCATGAACATTGTCCAAAATCATGTTTTAGGCCAAATCCACAATGCGACCAGTTCAGCATATGAGAGGAGACACTGTTTGAGTGTAACAAACGTGAAACATTTCTTTTAGCCTTTTCGCATGAAAACAGGGTCCAAAATCATGGGTTTTCGTTCAGCAGTGGAAGTAGGAGGCGCGCTCTACAATAGGCAAGGGTTTTCAAGTCTGCAAGTACGATTTAAGCTGAGTTCCATAAACATTGTCCAAAATCATGTTTTAGGCCAAATCCACAATGCGACCAGTTCAGCATATGAGAGGAGACACTGTTTGAGTGTAACAAACGTGAAACATTTCTTTTAGCCTTTTCGCATGAAAACAGGGTCCAAAATCATGGGTTTTCGTTCAGCAGTGGAAGTAGGAGGCGCGCTCTACAATAGGCAAGGGTTTTCAAGTCCGCAAGTACGTTTTAAGCTGAGTTCCATGAACATTGTCCAAAATCATGTTTTAACCAAAATCCACAATGCGACCAGTTCAGCATATGAGAGGAGACACTGTTTGAGTGTAACAAACGTGAAACATTTCTTTTAGCCTTTTCGCATGAAAACAGGGTCCAAAATCATGGGTTTTCGTTCAGCACTGGAAGTAGGAGGCGCGCTCTACAATAGGCAAGGGTTTTCAAGTCTGCAAGTACGTCTTAAGCTGAGTGCCATGAACATTGTCCAAAATCATGTTTTAACCAAAATCCACAATGCGACCAGTTCAGCATATGAGAGGAGACACTGTTTGAGTGTAACAAACGTGAAACATTTCTTTTAGCCTTTTCGCATGAAAACAGGGTCCAAAATCATGGGTTTTCGTTCAGCAGTGGAAGTAGGAGGCGCGCTCTACAATAGGCAAGGGTTTTCAAGTCCGCAAGTACGTTTTAAGCTGAGTTCCGTGAACATTGTCCAAAATCATGTTTTAACCAAAATCCACAATGCGACCAGTTCAGCATTTGAGAGGAGACACTGTTTGAGTGTAACAAACGTGAAACATTTCTTTTAGCCTTTTCGCATGAAAACAGGGTCCAAAATCATGGGTTTTCGTTCAGCAGTGGAAGTAGGAGGCGCGCTCTACAATAGGCAAGGGTTTTCAAGTCTGCAAGTACGTTTTAAGCTGAGTTCCATGAACATTGTCCAAAATCATGTTTTAACCAAAATCCACAATGCGACCAGTTCAGCATATGAGAGGAGACACTGTTTGAGTGTAACAAACGTGAAACATTTCTTTTAGCCTTTTCGCATGAAAACAGGATCCAAAATCATGGGTTTTCGTTCAGCAGTGGAAGTAGGAGGCGCGCTCTACAATAGGCAAGGGTTTTCAAGTCTGCAAGTACGTTTTAAGCTGAGTTCCATGAACATTGTCCAAAATCATGTTTTATGCCAAATCCACAATGCGACCAGTTCAGCATATGAGAGGAGACACTGTTTGAGTGTAACAAACGTGAAACATTTCTTTTAGCCTTTTCGCATGAAAACAGGGTCCAAAATCATGGGTTTTCGTTCAGCAGTGGAAGTAGGAGGCGCGCTCTACAATAGGCAAGGGTTTTCATGTCTGCAAGTACGTTTTAAGCTGAGTTCCATGAACATTGTCCAAAATCATGTTTTAGGCCAAATCCACAATGCGACCAGTTCAGCATATGAGAGGAGACACTGTTTGAGTGTAACAAACGTGAAACATTTCTTTTAGCCTTTTCGCATGAAAACAGGGTCCAAAATCATGGGTTTTCGTTCAGCAGTGGAAGTAGGAGGCGCGCTCTACAATAGGCAAGGGTTTTCAAGTCTGCAAGTACGATTTAAGCTGAGTTCCATGAACATTGTCCAAAATCATGTTTTAGGCCAAATCCACAATGCGACCAGTTCAGCATATGAGAGGAGACACTGTTTGAGTGTAACAAACGTGAAACATTTCTTTTAGCCTTTTCGCATGAAAACAGGGTCCAAAATCATGGGTTTTCGTTCAGCAGTGGAAGTAGGAGGCGCGCTCTACAATAGGCAAGGGTTTTCAAGTCTGCAAGTACGTTTTAAGCTGAGTTCCATGAACATTGTCCAAAATCATGTTTTATCCAAAATCCACAATGCGACCAGTTCAGCATATGAGAGGAGACACTGATTGAGTGTAACAAACGTGAAACATTTCTTTTAGCCTTTTCGCATGAAAACAGGGTCCAAAATCATGGGTTTTCGTTCAGCAGTGGAAGTAGGAGGCGCGCTCTACAATAGGCAAGGGTTTTCAAGTCTGCAAGTACGATTTAAGCTGAGTTCCATGAACATTGTCCAAAATCATGTTTTAGGCCAAATCCACAATGCGACCAGTTCAGCATATGAGAGGAGACACTGTTTGAGTGTAACAAACGTGAAACATTTCTTTTAGCCTTTTCGCATGAAAACAGGGTCCAAAATCATGGGTTTTCGTTCAGCAGTGGAAGTAGGAGGCGCGCTCTACAATAGGCAAGGGTTTTCAAGTCCGCAAGTACGTTTTAAGCTGAGTTCCATGAACATTGTCCAAAATCATGTTTTAACCAAAATCCACAATGCGACCAGTTCAGCATATGAGAGGAGACACTGTTTGAGTGTAACAAACGTGAAACATTTCTTTTAGCCTTTTCGCATGAAAACAGGGTCCAAAATCATGGGTTTTCGTTCAGCACTGGAAGTAGGAGGCGCGCTCTACAATAGGCAAGGGTTTTCAAGTCTGCAAGTACGTCTTAAGCTGAGTGCCATGAACATTGTCCAAAATCATGTTTTAACCAAAATCCACAATGCGACCAGTTCAGCATATGAGAGGAGACACTGTTTGAGTGTAACAAACGTGAAACATTTCTTTTAGCCTTTTCGCATGAAAACAGGGTCCAAAATCATGGGTTTTCGTTCAGCAGTGGAAGTAGGAGGCGCGCTCTACAATAGGCAAGGGTTTTCAAGTCCGCAAGTACGTTTTAAGCTGAGTTCCATGAACATTGTCCAAAATCATGTTTTATGCCAAATCCACAATGCGACCAGTTCAGCATATGAGAGGAGACACTGTTTGAGTGTAACAAACGTGAAACATTTCTTTTAGCCTTTTCGCATGAAAACAGGGTCCAAAATCATGGGTTTTCGTTCAGCAGTGGAAGTAGGAGGCGCGCTCTACAATAGGCAAGGGTTTTCAAGTCTGCAAGTACGTTTTAAGCTGAGTTCCATGAACATTGTCCAAAATCATGTTTTATCCAAAATCCACAATGCGACCAGTTCAGCATATGAGAGGAGACACTGTTTGAGTGTAACAAACGTGAAACATTTCTTTTAGCCTTTTCGCATGAAAACAGGGTCCAAAATCATGGGTTTTCGTTCAGCAGTGGAAGTAGGAGGCGCGCTCTACAATAGGCAAGGATTTTCAAGTCCGCAAGTACGTTTTAAGCTGAGTTCCATGAACATTGTCCAAAATCATGTTTTATGCCAAATCCACAATGCGACCAGTTCAGCATATGAGAGGAGACACTGTTTGAGTGTAACAAACGTGAAACATTTCTTTTAGCCTTTTCGCATGAAAAC
This sequence comes from Coregonus lavaretus, assembly GCF_964263955.1. Classification (NCBI taxonomy): domain Eukaryota; kingdom Metazoa; phylum Chordata; class Actinopteri; order Salmoniformes; family Salmonidae; genus Coregonus; species Coregonus lavaretus. Next base: position 464,875 of record NW_028159391.1, on the reverse strand, counting down.
AGGGTCCAAAATCATGGGTTTTCGTTCAGCAGTGGAAGTAGGAGGCGCGCTCTACAATAGGCAAGGGTTTTCAAGTCTGCAAGTACGATTTAAGCTGAGTTCCATGAACATTGTCCAAAATCATGTTTTAGGCCAAATCCACAATGCGACCAGTTCAGCATATGAGAGGAGACACTGTTTGAGTGTAACAAACGTGAAACATTTCTTTTAGCCTTTTCGCATGAAAACAGGGTACAAAATCATGGGTTTTCGTTCAGCAGTGGAAGTAGGAGGCGCGCTCTACAATAGGCAAGGGTTTTCAAGTCCGCAAGTACGTTTTAAGCTGAGTTCCATGAACATTGTCCAAAATCATGTTTTAGGCCAAATCCACAATGCGACCAGTTCAGCATATGAGAGGAGACACTGTTTGAGTGTAACAAACGTGAAACATTTCTTTTAGCCTTTTCGCATGAAAACAGGGTCCAAAATCATGGGTTTTCGTTCAGCAGTGGAAGTAGGAGGCGCGCTCTACAATAGGCAAGGATTTTCAAGTCCGCAAGTACGTTTTAAGCTGAGTTCCATGAACATTGTCCAAAATCATGTTTTAGGCCAAATCCACAATGCGACCAGTTCAGCATATGAGAGGAGACACTGTTTGAGTGTAACAAACGTGAAACATTTCTTTTAGCCTTTTCGCATGAAAACAGGGTCCAAAATCATGGGTTTTCGTTCAGCAGTGGAAGTAGGAGGCGCGCTCTACAATAGGCAAGGATTTTCAAGTCCGCAAGTACGTTTTAAGCTGAGTTCCATGAACATTGTCCAAAATCATGTTTTATGCCAAATCCACAATGCGACCAGTTCAGCATATGAGAGGAGACACTGTTTGAGTGTAACAAACGTGAAACATTTCTTTTAGCCTTTTCGCATGAAAACAGGGTCCAAAATCATGGGTTTTCGTTCAGCAGTGGAAGTAGGAGGCGCGCTCTACAATAGGCAAGGGTTTTCAAGTCTGCAAGTACGATTTAAGCTGAGTTCCATGAACATTGTCCAAAATCATGTTTTAGGCCAAATCCACAATGCGACCAGTTCAGCATATGAGAGGAGACACTGTTTGAGTGTAACAAACGTGAAACATTTCTTTTAGCCTTTTCGCATGAAAACAGGGTACAAAATCATGGGTTTTCGTTCAGCAGTGGAAGTAGGAGGCGCGCTCTACAATAGGCAAGGGTTTTCAAGTCCGCAAGTACGTTTTAAGCTGAGTTCCATGAACATTGTCCAAAATCATGTTTTAGGCCAAATCCACAATGCGACCAGTTCAGCATATGAGAGGAGACACTGTTTGAGTGTAACAAACGTGAAACATTTCTTTTAGCCTTTTCGCATGAAAACAGGGTCCAAAATCATGGGTTTTCGTTCAGCAGTGGAAGTAGGAGGCGCGCTCTACAATAGGCAAGGGTTTTCAAGTCTGCAAGTACGATTTAAGCTGAGTTCCATGAACATTGTCCAAAATCATGTTTTAGGCCAAATCCACAATGCGACCAGTTCAGCATATGAGAGGAGACACTGTTTGAGTGTAACAAACGTGAAACATTTCTTTTAGCCTTTTCGCATGAAAACAGGGTCCAAAATCATGGGTTTTCGTTCAGCAGTGGAAGTAGGAGGCGCGCTCTACAATAGGCAAGGGTTTTCAAGTCTGCAAGTACGTTTTAAGCTGAGTTCCATGAACATTGTCCAAAATCATGTTTTATCCAAAATCCACAATGCGACCAGTTCAGCATATGAGAGGAGACACTGTTTGAGTGTAACAAACGTGAAACATTTCTTTTAGCCTTTTCGCATGAAAACAGGGTCCAAAATCATGGGTTTTCGTTCAGCAGTGGAAGTAGGAGGCGCGCTCTACAATAGGCAAGGGTTTTCAAGTCTGCAAGTACGATTTAAGCTGAGTTCCATGAACATTGTCCAAAATCATGTTTTAGGCCAAATCCACAATGCGACCAGTTCAGCATATGAGAGGAGACACTGTTTGAGTGTAACAAACGTGAAACATTTCTTTTAGCCTTTTCGCATGAAAACAGGGTCCAAAATCATGGGTTTTCGTTCAGCAGTGGAAGTAGGAGGCGCGCTCTACAATAGGCAAGGGTTTTCAAGTCCGCAAGTACGTTTTAAGCTGAGTTCCATGAACATTGTCCAAAATCATGTTTTAACCAAAATCCACAATGCGACCAGTTCAGCATATGAGAGGAGACACTGTTTGAGTGTAACAAACGTGAAACATTTCTTTTAGCCTTTTCGCATGAAAACAGGGTCCAAAATCATGGGTTTTCGTTCAGCACTGGAAGTAGGAGGCGCGCTCTACAATAGGCAAGGGTTTTCAAGTCTGCAAGTACGTCTTAAGCTGAGTGCCATGAACATTGTCCAAAATCATGTTTTAACCAAAATCCACAATGCGACCAGTTCAGCATATGAGAGGAGACACTGTTTGAGTGTAACAAACGTGAAACATTTCTTTTAGCCTTTTCGCATGAAAACAGGGTCCAAAATCATGGGTTTTCGTTCAGCAGTGGAAGTAGGAGGCGCGCTCTACAATAGGCAAGGGTTTTCAAGTCCGCAAGTACGTTTTAAGCTGAGTTCCTTGAACATTGTCCAAAATCATGTTTTAACCAAAATCCACAATGCGACCAGTTCAGCATATGAGAGGAGACACTGTTTGAGTGTAACAAACGTGAAACATTTCTTTTAGCCTTTTCGCATGAAAACAGGGTCCAAAATCATGGGTTTTCGTTCAGCAGTGGAAGTAGGAGGCGCGCTCTACAATAGGCAAGGGTTTTCATGTCTGCAAGTACGTTTTAAGCTGAGTTCCATGAACATTGTCCAAAATCATGTTTTATGCCAAATCCACAATGCGACCAGTTCAGCATATGAGAGGAGACACTGTTTGAGTGTAACAAACGTGAAACATTTCTTTTAGCCTTTTCGCATGAAAACAGGGTCCAAAATCATGGGTTTTCGTTCAGCAGTGGAAGTAGGAGGCGCGCTCTACAATAGGCAAGGGTTTTCAAGTCTGCAAGTACGTTTTAAGCTGAGTTCCATGAACATTGTCCAAAATCATGTTTTATCCAAAATCCACAATGCGACCAGTTCAGCATATGAGAGGAGACACTGTTTGAGTGTAACAAACGTGAAACATTTCTTTTAGCCTTTTCGCATGAAAACAGGGTCCAAAATCATGGGTTTTCGTTCAGCAGTGGAAGTAGGAGGCGCGCTCTACAATAGGCAAGGGTTTTCAAGTCTGCAAGTACGATTTAAGCTGAGTTCCATGAACATTGTCCAAAATCATGTTTTAGGCCAAATCCACAATGCGACCAGTTCAGCATATGAGAGGAGACACTGTTTGAGTGTAACAAACGTGAAACATTTCTTTTAGCCTTTTCGCATGAAAACAGGGTACAAAATCATGGGTTTTCGTTCAGCAGTGGAAGTAGGAGGCGCGCTCTACAATAGGCAAGGGTTTTCAAGTCCGCAAGTACGTTTTAAGCTGAGTTCCATGAACATTGTCCAAAATCATGTTTTAACCAAAATCCACAATGCGACCAGTTCAGCATATGAGAGGAGACACTGTTTGAGTGTAACAAACGTGAAACATTTCTTTTAGCCTTTTCGCATGAAAACAGGGTCCAAAATCATGGGTTTTCGTTCAGCACTGGAAGTAGGAGGCGCGCTCTACAATAGGCAAGGGTTTTCAAGTCTGCAAGTACGTCTTAAGCTGAGTGCCATGAACATTGTCCAAAATCATGTTTTAACCAAAATCCACAATGCGACCAGTTCAGCATATGAGAGGAGACACTGTTTGAGTGTAACAAACGTGAAACATTTCTTTTAGCCTTTTCGCATGAAAACAGGGTCCAAAATCATGGGTTTTCGTTCAGCAGTGGAAGTAGGAGGCGCGCTCTACAATAGGCAAGGGTTTTCAAGTCCGCAAGTACGTTTTAAGCTGAGTTCCTTGAACATTGTCCAAAATCATGTTTTAACCAAAATCCACAATGCGACCAGTTCAGCATATGAGAGGAGACACTGTTTGAGTGTAACAAACGTGAAACATTTCTTTTAGCCTTTTCGCATGAAAACAGGGTCCAAAATCATGGGTTTTCGTTCAGCAGTGGAAGTAGGAGGCGCGCTCTACAATAGGCAAGGGTTTTCATGTCTGCAAGTACGTTTTAAGCTGAGTTCCATGAACATTGTCCAAAATCATGTTTTATGCCAAATCCACAATGCGACCAGTTCAGCATATGAGAGGAGACACTGTTTGAGTGTAACAAACGTGAAACATTTCTTTTAGCCTTTTCGCATGAAAACAGGGTCCAAAATCATGGGTTTTCGTTCAGCAGTGGAAGTAGGAGGCGCGCTCTACAATAGGCAAGGGTTTTCATGTCTGCAAGTACGTTTTAAGCTGAGTTCCATGAACATTGTCCAAAATCATGTTTTAGGCCAAATCCACAATGCGACCAGTTCAGCATATGAGAGGAGACACTGTTTGAGTGTAACAAACGTGAAACATTTCTTTTAGCCTTTTCGCATGAAAACAGGGTCCAAAATCATGGGTTTTCGTTCAGCAGTGGAAGTAGGAGGCGCGCTCTACAATAGGCAAGGGTTTTCATGTCTGCAAGTACGTTTTAAGCTGAGTTCCATGAACATTGTCCAAAATCATGTTTTAGGCCAAATCCACAATGCGACCAGTTCAGCATATGAGAGGAGACACTGTTTGAGTGTAACAAACGTGAAACATTTCTTTTAGCCTTTTCGCATGAAAACAGGGTCCAAAATCATGGGTTTTCGTTCAGCAGTGGAAGTAGGAGGCGCGCTCTACAATAGGCAAGGGTTTTCAAGTCTGCAAATACGATTTAAGCTGAGTTCCATGAACATTGTCCAAAATCATGTTTTAGGCCAAATCCACAATGCGACCAGTTCAGCATATGAGAGGAGACACTGTTTGAGTGTAACAAACGTGAAACATTTCTTTTAGCCTTTTCGCATGAAAACAGGGTCCAAAATCATGGGTTTTCGTTCAGCACTGGAAGTAGGAGGCGCGCTCTACAATAGGCAAGGGTTTTCAAGTCTGCAAGTACGTCTTAAGCTGAGTGCCATGAACATTGTCCAAAATCATGTTTTAACCAAAATCCACAATGCGACCAGTTCAGCATATGAGAGGAGACACTGTTTGAGTGTAACAAACGTGAAACATTTCTTTTAGCCTTTTCGCATGAAAACAGGGTCCAAAATCATGGGTTTTCGTTCAGCAGTGGAAGTAGGAGGCGCGCTCTACAATAGGCAAGGGTTTTCAAGTCTGCAAGTACGTTTTAAGCTGAGTTCCATGAACATTGTCCAAAATCATGTTTTATGCCAAATCCACAATGCGACCAGTTCAGCATATGAGAGGAGACACTGTTTGAGTGTAACAAACGTGAAACATTTCTTTTAGCCTTTTCGCATGAAAACAGGGTCCAAAATCATGGGTTTTCGTTCAGCACTGGAAGTAGGAGGCGCGCTCTACAATAGGCAAGGGTTTTCAAGTCTGCAAGTACGTCTTAAGCTGAGTGCCATGAACATTGTCCAAAATCATGTTTTAACCAAAATCCACAATGCGACCAGTTCAGCATATGAGAGGAGACACTGTTTGAGTGTAACAAACGTGAAACATTTCTTTTAGCCTTTTCGCATGAAAACAGGGTCCAAAATCATGGGTTTTCGTTCAGCAGTGGAAGTAGGAGGCGCGCTCTACAATAGGCAAGGGTTTTCAAGTCTGCAAGTACGTTTTAAGCTGAGTTCCATGAACATTGTCCAAAATCATGTTTTAACCAAAATCCACAATGCGACCAGTTCAGCATATGAGAGGAGACACTGTTTGAGTTTAACAAACGTGAAACATTTCTTTTAGCCTTTTCGCATGAAAACAGGGTCCAAAATCATGGGTTTTCGTTCAGCAGTGGAAGTAGGAGGCGCGCTCTACAATAGGCAAGGGTTTTCATGTCTGCAAGTACGTTTTAAGCTGAGTTCCATGAACATTGTCCAAAATCATGTTTTAGGCCAAATCCACAATGCGACCAGTTCAGCATATGAGAGGAGACACTGTTTGAGTGTAACAAACGTGAAACATTTCTTTTAGCCTTTTCGCATGAAAACAGGGTCCAAAATCATGGGTTTTCGTTCAGCAGTGGAAGTAGGAGGCGCGCTCTACAATAGGCAAGGGTTTTCAAGTCTGCAAGTACGTTTTAAGCTGAGTTCCATGAACATTGTCCAAAATCATGTTTTAACCAAAATCCACAATGCGACCAGTTCAGCATATGAGAGGAGACACTGTTTGAGTGTAACAAACGTGAAACATTTCTTTTAGCCTTTTCGCATGAAAACAGGGTCCAAAATCATGGGTTTTCGTTCAGCAGTGGAAGTAGGAGGCGCGCTCTACAATAGGCAAGGGTTTTCAAGTCTGCAAGTACGATTTAAGCTGAGTTCCATGAACATTGTCCAAAATCATGTTTTAGGCCAAATCCACAATGCGACCAGTTCAGCATATGAGAGGAGACACTGTTTGAGTGTAACAAACGTGAAACATTTCTTTTAGCCTTTTCGCATGAAAACAGGGTCCAAAATCATGGGTTTTCGTTCAGCAGTGGAAGTAGGAGGCGCGCTCTACAATAGGCAAGGGTTTTCAAGTCTGCAAGTACGTTTTAAGCTGAGTTCCATGAACATTGTCCAAAATCATGTTTTATCCAAAATCCACAATGCAACCAGTTCAGCATATGAGAGGAGACACTGTTTGAGTGTAACAAACGTGAAACATTTCTTTTAGCCTTTTCGCATGAAAACAGGGTCCAAAATCATGGGTTTTCGTTCAGCAGTGGAAGTAGGAGGCGCGCTCTACAATAGGCAAGGGTTTTCAAGTCTGCAAGTACGTTTTAAGCTGAGTTCCATGAACATTGTCCAAAATCATGTTTTAACCAAAATCCACAATGCGACCAGTTCAGCATATGAGAGGAGACACTGTTTGAGTGTAACAAACGTGAAACATTTCTTTTAGCCTTTTCGCATGAAAACAGGGTCCAAAATCATGGGTTTTCGTTCAGCAGTGGAAGTAGGAGGCGCGCTCTACAATAGGCAAGGGTTTTCAAGTCCGCAAGTACGTTTTAAGCTGAGTTCCATGAACATTGTCCAAAATCATGTTTTAACCAAAATCCACAATGCGACCAGTTCAGCATATGAGAGGAGACACTGTTTGAGTGTAACAAACGTGAAACATTTCTTTTAGCCTTTTCGCATGAAAACAGGGTCCAAAATCATGGGTTTTCGTTCAGCAGTGGAAGTAGGAGGCGCGCTCTACAATAGGCAAGGGTTTTCAAGTCTGCAAGTACGATTTAAGCTGAGTTCCATGAACATTGTCCAAAATCATGTTTTAGGCCAAATCGACAATGCGACCAGTTCAGCATATGAGAGGAGACACTGTTTGAGTGTAACAAACGTGAAACATTTCTTTTAGCCTTTTCGCATGAAAACAGGGTCCAAAATCATGGGTTTTCGTTCAGCAGTGGAAGTAGGAGGCGCGCTCTACAATAGGCAAGGGTTTTCAAGTCCGCAAGTACGTTTTAAGCTGAGTTCCATGAACATTGTCCAAAATCATGTTTTAACCAAAATCCACAATGCGACCAGTTCAGCATATGAGAGGAGACACTGTTTGAGTGTAACAAACGTGAAACATTTCTTTTAGCCTTTTCGCATGAAAACAGGGTCCAAAATCATGGGTTTTCGTTCAGCAGTGGAAGTAGGAGGCGCGCTCTACAATAGGCAAGGGTTTTCAAGTCTGCAAGTACGATTTAAGCTGAGTTCCATGAACATTGTCCAAAATCATGTTTTAGGCCAAATCCACAATGCGACCAGTTCAGCATATGAGAGGAGACACTGTTTGAGTGTAACAAACGTGAAACATTTCTTTTAGCCTTTTCGCATGAAAACAGGGTCCAAAATCATGGGTTTTCGTTCAGCAGTGGAAGTAGGAGGCGCGCTCTACAATAGGCAAGGGTTTTCAAGTCCGCAAGTACGTTTTAAGCTGAGTTCCATGAACATTGTCCAAAATCATGTTTTAACCAAAATCCACAATGCGACCAGTTCAGCATATGAGAGGAGACACTGTTTGAGTGTAACAAACGTGAAACATTTCTTTTAGCCTTTTCGCATGAAAACAGGGTCCAAAATCATGGGTTTTCGTTCAGCACTGGAAGTAGGAGGCGCGCTCTACAATAGGCAAGGGTTTTCAAGTCTGCAAGTACGTCTTAAGCTGAGTGCCATGAACATTGTCCAAAATCATGTTTTAACCAAAATCCACAATGCGACCAGTTCAGCATATGAGAGGAGACACTGTTTGAGTGTAACAAACGTGAAACATTTCTTTTAGCCTTTTCGCATGAAAACAGGGTCCAAAATCATGGGTTTTCGTTCAGCAGTGGAAGTAGGAGGCGCGCTCTACAATAGGCAAGGGTTTTCAAGTCCGCAAGTACGTTTTAAGCTGAGTTCCTTGAACATTGTCCAAAATCATGTTTTAACCAAAATCCACAATGCGACCAGTTCAGCATATGAGAGGAGACACTGTTTGAGTGTAACAAACGTGAAACATTTCTTTTAGCCTTTTCGCATGAAAACAGGGTCCAAAATCATGGGTTTTCGTTCAGCAGTGGAAGTAGGAGGCGCGCTCTACAATAGGCAAGGGTTTTCATGTCTGCAAGTACGTTTTAAGCTGAGTTCCATGAACATTGTCCAAAATCATGTTTTATGCCAAATCCACAATGCGACCAGTTCAGCATATGAGAGGAGACACTGTTTGAGTGTAACAAACGTGAAACATTTCTTTTAGCCTTTTCGCATGAAAACAGGGTCCAAAATCATGGGTTTTCGTTCAGCAGTGGAAGTAGGAGGCGCGCTCTACAATAGGCAAGGGTTTTCATGTCTGCAAGTACGTTTTAAGCTGAGTTCCATGAACATTGTCCAAAATCATGTTTTAGGCCAAATCCACAATGCGACCAGTTCAGCATATGAGAGGAGACACTGTTTGAGTGTAACAAACGTGAAACATTTCTTTTAGCCTTTTCGCATGAAAACAGGGTCCAAAATCATGGGTTTTCGTTCAGCAGTGGAAGTAGGAGGCGCGCTCTACAATAGGCAAGGGTTTTCAAGTCTGCAAGTACGATTTAAGCTGAGTTCCATGAACATTGTCCAAAATCATGTTTTAGGCCAAATCCACAATGCGACCAGTTCAGCATATGAGAGGAGACACTGTTTGAGTGTAACAAACGTGAAACATTTCTTTTAGCCTTTTCGCATGAAAACAGGGTCCAAAATCATGGGTTTTCGTTCAGCACTGGAAGTAGGAGGCGCGCTCTACAATAGGCAAGGGTTTTCAAGTCTGCAAGTACGTCTTAAGCTGAGTGCCATGAACATTGTCCAAAATCATGTTTTAACCAAAATCCACAATGCGACCAGTTCAGCATATGAGAGGAGACACTGTTTGAGTGTAACAAACGTGAAACATTTCTTTTAGCCTTTTCGCATGAAAACAGGGTCCAAAATCATGGGTTTTCGTTCAGCAGTGGAAGTAGGAGGCGCGCTCTACAATAGGCAAGGGTTTTCAAGTCTGCAAGTACGTTTTAAGCTGAGTTCCATGAACATTGTCCAAAATCATGTTTTAACCAAAATCCACAATGCGACCAGTTCAGCATATGAGAGGAGACACTGTTTGAGTTTAACAAACGTGAAACATTTCTTTTAGCCTTTTCGCATGAAAACAGGGTCCAAAATCATGGGTTTTCGTTCAGCAGTGGAAGTAGGAGGCGCGCTCTACAATAGGCAAGGGTTTTCATGTCTGCAAGTACGTTGTAAGCTGAGTTCCATGAACATTGTCCAAAATCATGTTTTAGGCCAAATCCACAATGCGACCAGTTCAGCATATGAGAGGAGACACTGTTTGAGTGTAACAAACGTGAAACATTTCTTTTAGCCTTTTCGCATGAAAACAGGGTCCAAAATCATTGGTTTTCGTTCAGCAGTGGAAGTAGGAGGCGCGCTCTACAATAGGCAAGGGTTTTCAAGTCTGCAAGTACGTTTTAAGCTGAGTTCCATGAACATTGTCCAAAATCATGTTTTATGCCAAATCCACAATGCGACCAGTTCAGCATATGAGAGGAGACACTGTTTGAGTGTAACAAACGTGAAACATTTCTTTTAGCCTTTTCGCATGAAAACAGGGTCCAAAATCATGGGTTTTCGTTCAGCAGTGGAAGTAGGAGGCGCGCTCTACAATAGGCAAGGGTTTTCATGTCTGCAAGTACGTTTTAAGCTGAGTTCCATGAACATTGTCCAAAATCATGTTTTATGCCAAATCCACAATGCGACCAGTTCAGCATATGAGAGGAGACACTGTTTGAGTGTAACAAACGTGAAACATTTCTTTTAGCCTTTTCGCATGAAAACAGGGTCCAAAATCATGGGTTTTCGTTCAGCAGTGGAAGTAGGAGGCGCGCTCTACAATAGGCAAGGGTTTTCATGTCTGCAAGTACGTTTTAAGCTGAGTTCCATGAACATTGTCCAAAATCATGTTTTAGGCCAAATCCACAATGCGACCAGTTCAGCATATGAGAGGAGACACTGTTTGAGTGTAACAAACGTGAAACATTTCTTTTAGCCTTTTCGCATGAAAACAGGGTCCAAAATCATGGGTTTTCGTTCAGCAGTGGAAGTAGGAGGCGCGCTCTACAATAGGCAAGGGTTTTCAAGTCTGCAAGTACGATTTAAGCTGAGTTCCATGAACATTGTCCAAAATCATGTTTTAGGCCAAATCCACAATGCGACCAGTTCAGCATATGAGAGGAGACACTGTTTGAGTGTAACAAACGTGAAACATTTCTTTTAGCCTTTTCGCATGAAAACAGGGTCCAAAATCATGGGTTTTCGTTCAGCACTGGAAGTAGGAGGCGCGCTCTACAATAGGCAAGGGTTTTCAAGTCTGCAAGTACGTCTTAAGCTGAGTGCCATGAACATTGTCCAAAATCATGTTTTAACCAAAATCCACAATGCGACCAGTTCAGCATATGAGAGGAGACACTGTTTGAGTGTAACAAACGTGAAACATTTCTTTTAGCCTTTTCGCATGAAAACAGGGTCCAAAATCATGGGTTTTCGTTCAGCAGTGGAAGTAGGAGGCGCGCTCTACAATAGGCAAGGGTTTTCAAGTCTGCAAGTACGTTTTAAGCTGAGTTCCATGAACATTGTCCAAAATCATGTTTTAACCAAAATCCACAATGCGACCAGTTCAGCATATGAGAGGAGACACTGTTTGAGTTTAACAAACGTGAAACATTTCTTTTAGCCTTTTCGCATGAAAACAGGGTCCAAAATCATGGGTTTTCGTTCAGCAGTGGAAGTAGGAGGCGCGCTCTACAATAGGCAAGGGTTTTCATGTCTGCAAGTACGTTGTAAGCTGAGTTCCATGAACATTGTCCAAAATCATGTTTTAGGCCAAATCCACAATGCGACCAGTTCAGCATATGAGAGGAGACACTGTTTGAGTGTAACAAACGTGAAACATTTCTTTTAGCCTTTTCGCATGAAAACAGGGTCCAAAATCATTGGTTTTCGTTCAGCAGTGGAAGTAGGAGGCGCGCTCTACAATAGGCAAGGGTTTTCAAGTCTGCAAGTACGTTTTAAGCTGAGTTCCATGAACATTGTCCAAAATCATGTTTTATGCCAAATCCACAATGCGACCAGTTCAGCATATGAGAGGAGACACTGTTTGAGTGTAACAAACGTGAAACATTTCTTTTAGCCTTTTCGCATGAAAACAGGGTCCAAAATCATGGGTTTTCGTTCAGCAGTGGAAGTAGGAGGCGCGCTCTACAATAGGCAAGGGTTTTCAAGTCTGCAAGTACGATTTAAGCTGAGTTCCATGAACATTGTCCAAAATCATGTTTTAGGCCAAATCCACAATGCGACCAGTTCAGCATATGAGAGGAGACACTGTTTGAGTGTAACAATCGTGAAACATTTCTTTTAGCCTTTTCGCATGAAAACAGGGTCCAAAATCATGGGTTTTCGTTTAGCAGTGGAAGTAGGAGGCGCGCTCTACAATAGGCAAGGGTTTTCAAGTCTGCAAGTACGTTTTAAGCTGAGTTCCATGAACATTGTCCAAAATCATGTTTTATCCAAAATCCACAATGCGACCAGTTCAGCATATGAGAGGAGACACTGTTTGAGTGTAACAAACGTGAAACATTTCTTTTAGCCTTTTCGCATGAAAACAGGGTCCAAAATCATGGGTTTTCGTTCAGCAGTGGAAGTAGGAGGCGCGCTCTACAATAGGCAAGGGTTTTCAAGTCTGCAAGTACGTTTTAAGCTGAGTTCCATGAACATTGTCCAAAATCATGTTTTAACCAAAATCCACAATGCGACCAGTTCAGCATATGAGAGGAGACACTGTTTGAGTGTAACAAACGTGAAACATTTCTTTTAGCCTTTTCGCATGAAAACAGGGTCCAAAATCATGGGTTTTCGTTCAGCAGTGGAAGTAGGAGGCGCGCTCTACAATAGGCAAGGGTTTTCAAGTCCGCAAGTACGTTTTAAGCTGAGTTCCATGAACATTGTCCAAAATCATGTTTTAACCAAAATCCACAATGCGACCAGTTCAGCATATGAGAGGAGACACTGTTTGAGTGTAACAAACGTGAAACATTTCTTTTAGCCTTTTCGCATGAAAACAGGGTCCAAAATCATGGGTTTTCGTTCAGCACTGGAAGTAGGAGGCGCGCTCTACAATAGGCAAGGGTTTTCAAGTCTGCAAGTACGTTTTAAGCTGAGTTCCATGAACATTGTCCAAAATCATGTTTTAACCAAAATCCACAATGCGACCAGTTCAGCATATGAGAGGAGACACTGTTTGAGTGTAACAAACGTGAAACATTTCTTTTAGCCTTTTCGCATGAAAACAGGGTCCAAAATCATGGGTTTTCGTTCAGCAGTGGAAGTAGGAGGCGCGCTCTACAATAGGCAAGGGTTTTCATGTCTGCAAGTACGTTTTAAGCTGAGTTCCATGAACATTGTCCAAAATCATGTTTTAGGCCAAATCCACAATGCGACCAGTTCAGCATATGAGAGGAGACACTGTTTGAGTGTAACAAACGTGAAACATTTCTTTTAGCCTTTTCGCATGAAAACAGGGTCCAAAATCATGGGTTTTCGTTCAGCAGTGGAAGTAGGAGGCGCGCTCTACAATAGGCAAGGGTTTTCAAGTCTGCAAGTACGATTTAAGCTGAGTTCCATGAACATTGTCCAAAATCATGTTTTAGGCCAAATCCACAATGCGACCAGTTCAGCATATGAGAGGAGACACTGTTTGAGTGTAACAAACGTGAAACATTTCTTTTAGCCTTTTCGCATGAAAACAGGGTCCAAAATCATGGGTTTTCGTTCAGCAGTGGAAGTAGGAGGCGCGCTCTACAATAGGCAAGGGTTTTCAAGTCTGCAAGTACGTTTTAAGCTGAGTTCCATGAACATTGTCCAAAATCATGTTTTATCCAAAATCCACAATGCGACCAGTTCAGCATATGAGAGGAGACACTGTTTGAGTTTAACAAACGTGAAACATTTCTTTTAGCCTTTTCGCATGAAAACAGGGTCCAAAATCATAGGTTTTCGTTCAGCAGTGGAAGTAGGAGGCGCGCTCTACAATAGGCAAGGGTTTTCATGTCTGCAAGTACGTTGTAAGCTGAGTTCCATGAACATTGTCCAAAATCATGTTTTAGGCCAAATCCACAATGCGACCAGTTCAGCATATGAGAGGAGACACTGTTTGAGTGTAACAAACGTGAAACATTTCTTTTAGCCTTTTCGCATGAAAACAGGGTCCAAAATCATTGGTTTTCGTTCAGCAGTGGAAGTAGGAGGCGCGCTCTACAATAGGCAAGGGTTTTCAAGTCTGCAAGTACGTTTTAAGCTGAGTTCCATGAACATTGTCCAAAATCATGTTTTATGCCAAATCCACAATGCGACCAGTTCAGCATATGAGAGGAGACACTGTTTGAGTGTAACAAACGTGAAACATTTCTTTTAGCCTTTTCGCATGAAAACAGGGTCCAAAATCATGGGTTTTCGTTCAGCAGTGGAAGTAGGAGGCGCGCTCTACAATAGGCAAGGGTTTTCAAGTCTGCAAGTACGATTTAAGCTGAGTTCCATGAACATTGTCCAAAATCATGTTTTAGGCCAAATCCACAATGCGACCAGTTCAGCATATGAGAGGAGACACTGTTTGAGTGTAACAATCGTGAAACATTTCTTTTAGCCTTTTCGCATGAAAACAGGGTCCAAAATCATGGGTTTTCGTTCAGCAGTGGAAGTAGGAGGCGCGCTCTACAATAGGCAAGGGTTTTCAAGTCTGCAAGTACGTTTTAAGCTGAGTTCCATGAACATTGTCCAAAATCATGTTTTATCCAAAATCCACAATGCGACCAGTTCAGCATATGAGAGGAGACACTGTTTGAGTGTAACAAACGTGAAACATTTCTTTTAGCCTTTTCGCATGAAAACAGGGTCCAAAATCATGGGTTTTCGTTCAGCAGTGGAAGTAGGAGGCGCGCTCTACAATAGGCAAGGGTTTTCAAGTCTGCAAGTACGTTTTAAGCTGAGTTCCATGAACATTGTCCAAAATCATGTTTTAACCAAAATCCACAATGCGACCAGTTCAGCATATGAGAGGAGACACTGTTTGAGTTTAACAAACGTGAAACATTTCTTTTAGCCTTTTCGCATGAAAACAGGGTCCAAAATCATGGGTTTTCGTTCAGCAGTGGAAGTAGGAGGCGCGCTCTACAATAGGCAAGGGTTTTCATGTCTGCAAGTACGTTGTAAGCTGAGTTCCATGAACATTGTCCAAAATCATGTTTTAGGCCAAATCCACAATGCGACCAGTTCAGCATATGAGAGGAGACACTGTTTGAGTGTAACAAACGTGAAACATTTCTTTTAGCCTTTTCGCATGAAAACAGGGTCCAAAATCATTGGTTTTCGTTCAGCAGTGGAAGTAGGAGGCGCGCTCTACAATAGGCAAGGGTTTTCAAGTCTGCAAGTACGTTTTAAGCTGAGTTCCATGAACATTGTCCAAAATCATGTTTTATGCCAAATCCACAATGCGACCAGTTCAGCATATGAGAGGAGACACTGTTTGAGTGTAACAAACGTGAAACATTTCTTTTAGCCTTTTCGCATGAAAACAGGGTCCAAAATCATGGGTTTTCGTTCAGCAGTGGAAGTAGGAGGCGCGCTCTACAATAGGCAAGGGTTTTCAAGTCTGCAAGTACGATTTAAGCTGAGTTCCATGAACATTGTCCAAAATCATGTTTTAGGCCAAATCCACAATGCGACCAGTTCAGCATATGAGAGGAGACACTGTTTGAGTGTAACAATCGTGAAACATTTCTTTTAGCCTTTTCGCATGAAAACAGGGTCCAAAATCATGGGTTTTCGTTTAGCAGTGGAAGTAGGAGGCGCGCTCTACAATAGGCAAGGGTTTTCAAGTCTGCAAGTACGTTTTAAGCTGAGTTCCATGAACATTGTCCAAAATCATGTTTTATCCAAAATCCACAATGCGACCAGTTCAGCATATGAGAGGAGACACTGTTTGAGTGTAACAAACGTGAAACATTTCTTTTAGCCTTTTCGCATGAAAACAGGGTCCAAAATCATGGGTTTTCGTTCAGCAGTGGAAGTAGGAGGCGCGCTCTACAATAGGCAAGGGTTTTCAAGTCTGCAAGTACGTTTTAAGCTGAGTTCCATGAACATTGTCCAAAATCATGTTTTAACCAAAATCCACAATGCGACCAGTTCAGCATATGAGAGGAGACACTGTTTGAGTGTAACAAACGTGAAACATTTCTTTTAGCCTTTTCGCATGAAAACAGGGTCCAAAATCATGGGTTTTCGTTCAGCAGTGGAAGTAGGAGGCGCGCTCTACAATAGGCAAGGGTTTTCAAGTCCGCAAGTACGTTTTAAGCTGAGTTCCATGAACATTGTCCAAAATCATGTTTTAACCAAAATCCACAATGCGACCAGTTCAGCATATGAGAGGAGACACTGTTTGAGTGTAACAAACGTGAAACATTTCTTTTAGCCTTTTCGCATGAAAACAGGGTCCAAAATCATGGGTTTTCGTTCAGCACTGGAAGTAGGAGGCGCGCTCTACAATAGGCAAGGGTTTTCAAGTCTGCAAGTACGTTTTAAGCTGAGTTCCATGAACATTGTCCAAAATCATGTTTTAACCAAAATCCACAATGCGACCAGTTCAGCATATGAGAGGAGACACTGTTTGAGTGTAACAAACGTGAAACATTTCTTTTAGCCTTTTCGCATGAAAACAGGGTCCAAAATCATGGGTTTTCGTTCAGCAGTGGAAGTAGGAGGCGCGCTCTACAATAGGCAAGGGTTTTCATGTCTGCAAGTACGTTTTAAGCTGAGTTCCATGAACATTGTCCAAAATCATGTTTTAGGCCAAATCCACAATGCGACCAGTTCAGCATATGAGAGGAGACACTGTTTGAGTGTAACAAACGTGAAACATTTCTTTTAGCCTTTTCGCATGAAAACAGGGTCCAAAATCATGGGTTTTCGTTCAGCAGTGGAAGTAGGAGGCGCGCTCTACAATAGGCAAGGGTTTTCAAGTCTGCAAGTACGATTTAAGCTGAGTTCCATGAACATTGTCCAAAATCATGTTTTAGGCCAAATCCACAATGCGACCAGTTCAGCATATGAGAGGAGACACTGTTTGAGTGTAACAAACGTGAAACATTTCTTTTAGCCTTTTCGCATGAAAACAGGGTCCAAAATCATGGGTTTTCGTTCAGCAGTGGAAGTAGGAGGCGCGCTCTACAATAGGCAAGGGTTTTCAAGTCTGCAAGTACGTTTTAAGCTGAGTTCCATGAACATTGTCCAAAATCATGTTTTATCCAAAATCCACAATGCGACCAGTTCAGCATATGAGAGGAGACACTGTTTGAGTTTAACAAACGTGAAACATTTCTTTTAGCCTTTTCGCATGAAAACAGGGTCCAAAATCATAGGTTTTCGTTCAGCAGTGGAAGTAGGAGGCGCGCTCTACAATAGGCAAGGGTTTTCATGTCTGCAAGTACGTTGTAAGCTGAGTTCCATGAACATTGTCCAAAATCATGTTTTAGGCCAAATCCACAATGCGACCAGTTCAGCATATGAGAGGAGACACTGTTTGAGTGTAACAAACGTGAAACATTTCTTTTAGCCTTTTCGCATGAAAACAGGGTCCAAAATCATTGGTTTTCGTTCAGCAGTGGAAGTAGGAGGCGCGCTCTACAATAGGCAAGGGTTTTCAAGTCTGCAAGTACGTTTTAAGCTGAGTTCCATGAACATTGTCCAAAATCATGTTTTATGCCAAATCCACAATGCGACCAGTTCAGCATATGAGAGGAGACACTGTTTGAGTGTAACAAACGTGAAACATTTCTTTTAGCCTTTTCGCATGAAAACAGGGTCCAAAATCATGGGTTTTCGTTCAGCAGTGGAAGTAGGAGGCGCGCTCTACAATAGGCAAGGGTTTTCAAGTCTGCAAGTACGATTTAAGCTGAGTTCCATGAACATTGTCCAAAATCATGTTTTAGGCCAAATCCACAATGCGACCAGTTCAGCATATGAGAGGAGACACTGTTTGAGTGTAACAATCGTGAAACATTTCTTTTAGCCTTTTCGCATGAAAACAGGGTCCAAAATCATGGGTTTTCGTTCAGCAGTGGAAGTAGGAGGCGCGCTCTACAATAGGCAAGGGTTTTCAAGTCTGCAAGTACGTTTTAAGCTGAGTTCCATGAACATTGTCCAAAATCATGTTTTATCCAAAATCCACAATGCGACCAGTTCAGCATATGAGAGGAGACACTGTTTGAGTGTAACAAACGTGAAACATTTCTTTTAGCCTTTTCGCATGAAAACAGGGTCCAAAATCATGGGTTTTCGTTCAGCAGTGGAAGTAGGAGGCGCGCTCTACAATAGGCAAGGGTTTTCAAGTCTGCAAGTACGTTTTAAGCTGAGTTCCATGAACATTGTCCAAAATCATGTTTTAACCAAAATCCACAATGCGACCAGTTCAGCATATGAGAGGAGACACTGTTTGAGTGTAACAAACGTGAAACATTTCTTTTAGCCTTTTCGCATGAAAACAGGGTCCAAAATCATGGGTTTTCGTTCAGCAGTGGAAGTAGGAGGCGCGCTCTACAATAGGCAAGGGTTTTCAAGTCCGCAAGTACGTTTTAAGCTGAGTTCCATGAATATTGTCCAAAATCATGTTTTAACCAAAATCCACAATGCGACCAGTTCAGCATATGAGAGGAGACACTGTTTGAGTGTAACAAACGTGAAACATTTCTTTTAGCCTTTTCGCATGAAAACAGGGTCCAAAATCATGGGTTTTCGTTCAGCACTGGAAGTAGGAGGCGCGCTCTACAATAGGCAAGGGTTTTCAAGTCTGCAAGTACGTTTTAAGCTGAGTTCCATGAACATTGTCCAAAATCATGTTTTAACCAAAATCCACAATGCGACCAGTTCAGCATATGAGAGGAGACACTGTTTGAGTGTAACAAACGTGAAACATTTCTTTTAGCCTTTTCGCATGAAAACAGGGTCCAAAATCATGGGTTTTCGTTCAGCAGTGGAAGTAGGAGGCGCGCTCTACAATAGGCAAGGGTTTTCATGTCTGCAAGTACGTTTTAAGCTGAGTTCCATGAACATTGTCCAAAATCATGTTTTAGGCCAAATCCACAATGCGACCAGTTCAGCATATGAGAGGAGACACTGTTTGAGTGTAACAAACGTGAAACATTTCTTTTAGCCTTTTCGCATGAAAACAGGGTCCAAAATCATGGGTTTTCGTTCAGCAGTGGAAGTAGGAGGCGCGCTCTACAATAGGCAAGGGTTTTCAAGTCTGCAAGTACGTTTTAAGCTGAGTTCCATGAACATTGTCCAAAATCATGTTTTATCCAAAATCCACAATGCGACCAGTTCAGCATATGAGAGGAGACACTGTTTGAGTGTAACAAACGTGAAACATTTCTTTTAGCCTTTTCGCATGAAAACAGGGTCCAAAATCATGGGTTTTCGTTCAGCAGTGGAAGTAGGAGGCGCGCTCTACAATAGGCAAGGGTTTTCAAGTCCGCAAGTACGTTTTAAGCTGAGTTCCATGAACATTGTCCAAAATCATGTTTTAACCAAAATCCACAATGCGACCAGTTCAGCATATGAGAGGAGACACTGTTTGAGTGTAACAAACGTGAAACATTTCTTTTAGCCTTTTCGCATGAAAACAGGGTCCAAAATCATGGGTTTTCGTTCAGCACTGGAAGTAGGAGGCGCGCTCTACAATAGGAAAGGGTTTTCATGTCTGCAAGTACGTTTTAAGCTGAGTTCCATGAACATTGTCCAAAATCATGTTTTATGCCAAATCCACAATGCGACCAGTTCAGCATATGAGAGGAGACACTGTTTGAGTGTAACAAACGTGAAACATTTCTTTTAGCCTTTTCGCATGAAAACAGGGTCCAAAATCATGGGTTTTCGTTCAGCAGTGGAAGTAGGAGGCGCGCTCTACAATAGGCAAGGGTTTTCATGTCTGCAAGTACGTTTTAAGCTGAGTTCCATGAACATTGTCCAAAATCATGTTTTAGGCCAAATCCACAATGCGACCAGTTCAGCATATGAGAGGAGACACTGTTTGAGTGTAACAAACGTGAAACATTTCTTTTAGCCTTTTCGCATGAAAACAGGGTCCAAAATCATGGGTTTTCGTTCAGCAGTGGAAGTAGGAGGCGCGCTCTACAATAGGCAAGGGTTTTCAAGTCTGCAAGTACGATTTAAGCTGAGTTCCATGAACATTGTCCAAAATCATGTTTTAGGCCAAATCCACAATGCGACCAGTTCAGCATATGAGAGGAGACACTGTTTGAGTGTAACAAACGTGAAACATTTCTTTTAGCCTTTTCGCATGAAAACAGGGTCCAAAATCATGGGTTTTCGTTCAGCAGTGGAAGTAGGAGGCGCGCTCTACAATAGGCAAGGGTTTTCAAGTCTGCAAGTACGTTTTAAGCTGAGTTCCATGAACATTGTCCAAAATCATGTTTTATCCAAAATCCACAATGCGACCAGTTCAGCATATGAGAGGAGACACTGTTTGAGTGTAACAAACGTGAAACATTTCTTTTAGCCTTTTCGCATGAAAACAGGGTCCAAAATCATGGGTTTTCGTTCAGCAGTGGAAGTAGGAGGCGCGCTCTACAATAGGCAAGGGTTTTCATGTCTGCAAGTACGTTTTAAGCTGAGTTCCATGAACATTGTCCAAAATCATGTTTTAGGCCAAATCCACAATGCGACCAGTTCAGCATATGAGAGGAGACACTGTTTGAGTGTAACAAACGTGAAACATTTCTTTTAGCCTTTTCGCATGAAAACAGGGTCCAAAATCATGGGTTTTCGTTCAGCAGTGGAAGTAGGAGGCGCGCTCTACAATAGGCAAGGGTTTTCAAGTCTGCAAGTACGATTTAAGCTGAGTTCCATGAACATTGTCCAAAATCATGTTTTAGGCCAAATCCACAATGCGACCAGTTCAGCATATGAGAGGAGACACTGTTTGAGTGTAACAAACGTGAAACATTTCTTTTAGCCTTTTCGCATGAAAACAGGGTCCAAAATCATGGGTTTTCGTTCAGCAGTGGAAGTAGGAGGCGCGCTCTACAATAGGCAAGGGTTTTCAAGTCTGCAAGTACGTTTTAAGCTGAGTTCCATGAACATTGTCCAAAATCATGTTTTATCCAAAATCCACAATGCGACCAGTTCAGCATATGAGAGGAGACACTGTTTGAGTGTAACAAACGTGAAACATTTCTTTTAGCCTTTTCGCATGAAAACAGGGTCCAAAATCATGGGTTTTCGTTCAGCAGTGGAAGTAGGAGGCGCGCTCTACAATAGGCAAGGGTTTTCAAGTCCGCAAGTACGTTTTAAGCTGAGTTCCATGAACATTGTCCAAAATCATGTTTTAACCAAAATCCACAATGCGACCAGTTCAGCATATGAGAGGAGACACTGTTTGAGTGTAACAAACGTGAAACATTTCTTTTAGCCTTTTCGCATGAAAACAGGGTCCAAAATCATGGGTTTTCGTTCAGCAGTGGAAGTAGGAGGCGCGCTCTACAATAGGCAAGGGTTTTCATGTCTGCAAGTACGTTTTAAGCTGAGTTCCATGAACATTGTCCAAAATCATGTTTTAGGCCAAATCCACAATGCGACCAGTTCAGCATATGAGAGGAGACACTGTTTGAGTGTAACAAACGTGAAACATTTCTTTTAGCCTTTTCGCATGAAAACAGGGTCCAAAATCATGGGTTTTCGTTCAGCAGTGGAAGTAGGAGGCGCGCTCTACAATAGGCAAGGGTTTTCAAGTCCGCAAGTACGTTTTAAGCTGAGTTCCATGAACATTGTCCAAAATCATGTTTTAACCAAAATCCACAATGCGACCAGTTCAGCATATGAGAGGAGACACTGTTTGAGTGTAACAAACGTGAAACATTTCTTTTAGCCTTTTCGCATGAAAACAGGGTCCAAAATCATGGGTTTTCGTTCAGCACTGGAAGTAGGAGGCGCGCTCTACAATAGGCAAGGGTTTTCAAGTCTGCAAGTACGTCTTAAGCTGAGTGCCATGAACATTGTCCAAAATCATGTTTTAACCAAAATCCACAATGCGACCAGTTCAGCATATGAGAGGAGACACTGTTTGAGTGTAACAAACGTGAAACATTTCTTTTAGCCTTTTCGCATGAAAACAGGGTCCAAAATCATGGGTTTTCGTTCAGCAGTGGAAGTAGGAGGCGCGCTCTACAATAGGCAAGGGTTTTCATGTCTGCAAGTACGTTTTAAGCTGAGTTCCATGAACATTGTCCAAAATCATGTTTTATGCCAAATCCACAATGCGACCAGTTCAGCATATGAGAGGAGACACTGTTTGAGTGTAACAAACGTGAAACATTTCTTTTAGCCTTTTCGCATGAAAACAGGGTCCAAAATCATGGGTTTTCGTTCAGCAGTGGAAGTAGGAGGCGCGCTCTACAATAGGCAAGGGTTTTCATGTCTGCAAGTACGTTTTAAGCTGAGTTCCATGAACATTGTCCAAAATCATGTTTTAGGCCAAATCCACAATGCGACCAGTTCAGCATATGAGAGGAGACACTGTTTGAGTGTAACAAACGTGAAACATTTCTTTTAGCCTTTTCGCATGAAAACAGGGTCCAAAATCATGGGTTTTCGTTCAGCAGTGGAAGTAGGAGGCGCGCTCTACAATAGGCAAGGGTTTTCAAGTCTGCAAGTACGATTTAAGCTGAGTTCCATGAACATTGTCCAAAATCATGTTTTAGGCCAAATCCACAATGCGACCAGTTCAGCATATGAGAGGAGACACTGTTTGAGTGTAACAAACGTGAAACATTTCTTTTAGCCTTTTCGCATGAAAACAGGGTCCAAAATCATGGGTTTTCGTTCAGCAGTGGAAGTAGGAGGCGCGCTCTACAATAGGCAAGGGTTTTCAAGTCTGCAAGTACGTTTTAAGCTGAGTTCCATGAACATTGTCCAAAATCATGTTTTATCCAAAATCCACAATGCGACCAGTTCAGCATATGAGAGGAGACACTGTTTGAGTGTAACAAACGTGAAACATTTCTTTTAGCCTTTTCGCATGAAAACAGGGTCCAAAATCATGGGTTTTCGTTCAGCAGTGGAAGTAGGAGGCGCGCTCTACAATAGGCAAGGGTTTTCATGTCTGCAAGTACGTTTTAAGCTGAGTTCCATGAACATTGTCCAAAATCATGTTTTAGGCCAAATCCACAATGCGACCAGTTCAGCATATGAGAGGAGACACTGTTTGAGTGTAACAAACGTGAAACATTTCTTTTAGCCTTTTCGCATGAAAACAGGGTCCAAAATCATGGGTTTTCGTTCAGCAGTGGAAGTAGGAGGCGCGCTCTACAATAGGCAAGGGTTTTCAAGTCCGCAAGTACGTTTTAAGCTGAGTTCCATGAACATTGTCCAAAATCATGTTTTAACCAAAATCCACAATGCGACCAGTTCAGCATATGAGAGGAGACACTGTTTGAGTGTAACAAACGTGAAACATTTCTTTTAGCCTTTTCGCATGAAAACAGGGTCCAAAATCATGGGTTTTCGTTCAGCACTGGAAGTAGGAGGCGCGCTCTACAATAGGCAAGGGTTTTCAAGTCTGCAAGTACGTCTTAAGCTGAGTGCCATGAACATTGTCCAAAATCATGTTTTAACCAAAATCCACAATGCGACCAGTTCAGCATATGAGAGGAGACACTGTTTGAGTGTAACAAACGTGAAACATTTCTTTTAGCCTTTTCGCATGAAAACAGGGTCCAAAATCATGGGTTTTCGTTCAGCAGTGGAAGTAGGAGGCGCGCTCTACAATAGGCAAGGGTTTTCATGTCTGCAAGTACGTTTTAAGCTGAGTTCCATGAACATTGTCCAAAATCATGTTTTATGCCAAATCCACAATGCGACCAGTTCAGCATATGAGAGGAGACACTGTTTGAGTGTAACAAACGTGAAACATTTCTTTTAGCCTTTTCGCATGAAAACAGGGTCCAAAATCATGGGTTTTCGTTCAGCAGTGGAAGTAGGAGGCGCGCTCTACAATAGGCAAGGGTTTTCATGTCTGCAAGTACGTTTTAAGCTGAGTTCCATGAACATTGTCCAAAATCATGTTTTAGGCCAAATCCACAATGCGACCAGTTCAGCATATGAGAGGAGACACTGTTTGAGTGTAACAAACGTGAAACATTTCTTTTAGCCTTTTCGCATGAAAACAGGGTCCAAAATCATGGGTTTTCGTTCAGCAGTGGAAGTAGGAGGCGCGCTCTACAATAGGCAAGGGTTTTCAAGTCTGCAAGTACGATTTAAGCTGAGTTCCATGAACATTGTCCAAAATCATGTTTTAGGCCAAATCCACAATGCGACCAGTTCAGCATATGAGAGGAGACACTGTTTGAGTGTAACAAACGTGAAACATTTCTTTTAGCCTTTTCGCATGAAAACAGGGTCCAAAATCATGGGTTTTCGTTCAGCACTGGAAGTAGGAGGCGCGCTCTACAATAGGCAAGGGTTTTCAAGTCTGCAAGTACGTCTTAAGCTGAGTGCCATGAACATTGTCCAAAATCATGTTTTAACCAAAATCCACAATGCGACCAGTTCAGCATATGAGAGGAGACACTGTTTGAGTGTAACAAACGTGAAACATTTCTTTTAGCCTTTTCGCATGAAAACAGGGTCCAAAATCATGGGTTTTCGTTCAGCAGTGGAAGTAGGAGGCGCGCTCTACAATAGGCAAGGGTTTTCAAGTCTGCAAGTACGTTTTAAGCTGAGTTCCATGAACATTGTCCAAAATCATGTTTTAACCAAAATCCACAATGCGACCAGTTCAGCATATGAGAGGAGACACTGTTTGAGTTTAACAAACGTGAAACATTTCTTTTAGCCTTTTCGCATGAAAACAGGGTCCAAAATCATGGGTTTTCGTTCAGCAGTGGAAGTAGGAGGCGCGCTCTACAATAGGCAAGGGTTTTCATGTCTGCAAGTACGTTTTAAGCTGAGTTCCATGAACATTGTCCAAAATCATGTTTTAGGCCAAATCCACAATGCGACCAGTTCAGCATATGAGAGGAGACACTGTTTGAGTGTAACAAACGTGAAACATTTCTTTTAGCCTTTTCGCATGAAAACAGGGTCCAAAATCATGGGTTTTCGTTCAGCAGTGGAAGTAGGAGGCGCGCTCTACAATAGGCAAGGGTTTTCAAGTCTGCAAGTACGTTTTAAGCTGAGTTCCATGAACATTGTCCAAAATCATGTTTTATGCCAAATCCACAATGCGACCAGTTCAGCATATGAGACGAGACACTGTTTGAGTGTAACAAACGTGAAACATTTCTTTTAGCCTTTTCGCATGAAAACAGGGTCCAAAATCATGGGTTTTCGTTCAGCAGTGGAAGTAGGAGGCGCGCTCTACAATAGGCAAGGGTTTTCAAGTCTGCAAGTACGATTTAAGCTGAGTTCCATGAACATTGTCCAAAATCATGTTTTAGGCCAAATCCACAATGCGACCAGTTCAGCATATGAGAGGAGACACTGTTTGAGTGTAACAAACGTGAAACATTTCTTTTAGCCTTTTCGCATGAAAACAGGGTCCAAAATCATGGGTTTTCGTTCAGCAGTGGAAGTAGGAGGCGCGCTCTACAATAGGCAAGGGTTTTCAAGTCTGCAAGTACGTTTTAAGCTGAGTTCCATGAACATTGTCCAAAATCATGTTTTATCCAAAATCCACAATGCGACCAGTTCAGCATATGAGAGGAGACACTGTTTGAGTGTAACAAACGTGAAACATTTCTTTTAGCCTTTTCGCATGAAAACAGGGTCCAGAATCATGGGTTTTCGTTCAGCAGTGGAAGTAGGAGGCGCGCTCTACAATAGGCAAGGGTTTTCAAGTCTGCAAGTACGTTTTAAGCTGAGTTCCATGAACATTGTCCAAAATCATGTTTTAACCAAAATCCACAATGCGACCAGTTCAGCATATGAGAGGAGACACTGTTTGAGTTTAACAAACGTGAAACATTTCTTTTAGCCTTTTCGCATGAAAACAGGGTCCAAAATCATGGGTTTTCGTTCAGCAGTGGAAGTAGGAGGCGCGCTCTACAATAGGCAAGGGTTTTCATGTCTGCAAGTACATTTTAAGCTGAGTTCCATGAACATTGTCCAAAATCATGTTTTAACCAAAATCCACAATGCGACCAGTTCAGCATATGAGAGGAGACACTGTTTGAGTTTAACAAACGTGAAACATTTCTTTTAGCCTTTTCGCATGAAAACAGGGTCCAAAATCATGGGTTTTCGTTCAGCAGTGGAAGTAGGAGGCGCGCTCTACAATAGGCAAGGGTTTTCATGTCTGCAAGTACGTTTTAAGCTGAGTTCCATGAACATTGTCCAAAATCATGTTTTAGGCCAAATCCACAATGCGACCAGTTCAGCATATGAGAGGAGACACTGTTTGAGTGTAACAAACGTGAAACATTTCTTTTAGCCTTTTCGCATGAAAACAGGGTCCAAAATCATGGGTTTTCGTTCAGCAGTGGAAGTAGGAGGCGCGCTCTACAATAGGCAAGGGTTTTCAAGTCTGCAAGTACGTTTTAAGCTGAGTTCCATGAACATTGTCCAAAATCATGTTTTATGCCAAATCCACAATGCGACCAGTTCAGCATATGAGAGGAGACACTGTTTGAGTGTAACAAACGTGAAACATTTCTTTTAGCCTTTTCGCATGAAAACAGGGTCCAAAATCATGGGTTTTCGTTCAGCAGTGGAAGTAGGAGGCGCGCTCTACAATAGGCAAGGGTTTTCAAGTCTGCAAGTACGATTTAAGCTGAGTTCCATGAACATTGTCCAAAATCATGTTTTAGGCCAAATCCACAATGCGACCAGTTCAGCATATGAGAGGAGACACTGTTTGAGTGTAACAAACGTGAAACATTTCTTTTAGCCTTTTCGCATGAAAACAGGGTCCAAAATCATGGGTTTTCGTTCAGCAGTGGAAGTAGGAGGCGCGCTCTACAATAGGCAAGGGTTTTCAAGTCTGCAAGTACGTTTTAAGCTGAGTTCCATGAACATTGTCCAAAATCATGTTTTATCCAAAATCCACAATGCGACCAGTTCAGCATATGAGAGGAGACACTGTTTGAGTGTAACAAACGTGAAACATTTCTTTTAGCCTTTTCGCATGAAAACAGGGTCCAAAATCATGGGTTTTCGTTCAGCAGTGGAAGTAGGAGGCGCGCTCTACAATAGGCAAGGGTTTTCAAGTCTGCAAGTACGTTTTAAGCTGAGTTCCATGAACATTGTCCAAAATCATGTTTTAACCAAAATCCACAATGCGACCAGTTCAGCATATGAGAGGAGACACTGTTTGAGTGTAACAAACGTGAAACATTTCTTTTAGCCTTTTCGCATGAAAACAGGGTCCAAAATCATGGGTTTTCGTTCAGCACTGGAAGTAGGAGGCGCGCTCTACAATAGGCAAGGGTTTTCAAGTCTGCAAGTACGTTTTAAGCTGAGTTCCATGAACATTGTCCAAAATCATGTTTTAACCAAAATCCACAATGCGACCAGTTCAGCATATGAGAGGAGACACTGTTTGAGTTTAACAAACGTGAAACATTTCTTTTAGCCTTTTCGCATGAAAACAGGGTCCAAAATCATGGGTTTTCGTTCAGCAGTGGAAGTAGGAGGCGCGCTCTACAATAGGCAAGGGTTTTCATGTCTGCAAGTACGTTTTAAGCTGAGTTCCATGAACATTGTCCAAAATCATGTTTTAGGCCAAATCCACAATGCGACCAGTTCAGCATATGAGAGGAGACACTGTTTGAGTGTAACAAACGTGAAACATTTCTTTTAGCCTTTTCGCATGAAAACAGGGTCCAAAATCATGGGTTTTCGTTCAGCAGTGGAAGTAGGAGGCGCGCTCTACAATAGGCAAGGGTTTTCAAGTCTGCAAGTACGTTTTAAGCTGAGTTCCATGAACATTGTCCAAAATCATGTTTTATGCCAAATCCACAATGCGACCAGTTCAGCATATGAGAGGAGACACTGTTTGAGTGTAACAAACGTGAAACATTTCTTTTAGCCTTTTCGCATGAAAACAGGGTCCAAAATCATGGGTTTTCGTTCAGCAGTGGAAGTAGGAGGCGCGCTCTACAATAGGCAAGGGTTTTCAAGTCTGCAAGTACGTTTTAAGCTGAGTTCCATGAACATTGTCCAAAATCATGTTTTATCCAAAATCCACAATGCGACCAGTTCAGCATATGAGAGGAGACACTGTTTGAGTGTAACAAACGTGAAACATTTCTTTTAGCCTTTTCGCATGAAAACAGGGTCCAAAATCATGGGTTTTCGTTCAGCAGTGGAAGTAGGAGGCGCGCTCTACAATAGGCAAGGGTTTTCAAGTCTGCAAGTACGTTTTAAGCTGAGTTCCATGAACATTGTCCAAAATCATGTTTTAACCAAAATCCACAATGCGACCAGTTCAGCATATGAGAGGAGACACTGTTTGAGTTTAACAAACGTGAAACATTTCTTTTAGCCTTTTCGCATGAAAACAGGGTCCAAAATCATGGGTTTTCGTTCAGCAGTGGAAGTAGGAGGCGCGCTCTACAATAGGCAAGGGTTTTCATGTCTGCAAGTACGATTTAAGCTGAGTTCCATGAACATTGTCCAAAATCATGTTTTAGGCCAAATCCACAATGCGACCAGTTCAGCATATGAGAGGAGACACTGTTTGAGTGTAACAAACGTGAAACATTTCTTTTAGCCTTTTCGCATGAAAACAGGGTCCAAAATCATGGGTTTTCGTTCAGCAGTGGAAGTAGGAGGCGCGCTCTACAATAGGCAAGGGTTTTCAAGTCTGCAAGTACGTTTTAAGCTGAGTTCCATGAACATTGTCCAAAATCATGTTTTAACCAAAATCCACAATGCGACCAGTTCAGCATATGAGAGGAGACACTGTTTGAGTTTAACAAACGTGAAACATTTCTTTTAGCCTTTTCGCATGAAAACAGGGTCCAAAATCATGGGTTTTCGTTCAGCAGTGGAAGTAGGAGGCGCGCTCTACAATAGGCAAGGGTTTTCATGTCTGCAAGTACGATTTAAGCTGAGTTCCATGAACATTGTCCAAAATCATGTTTTAGGCCAAATCCACAATGCGACCAGTTCAGCATATGAGAGGAGACACTGTTTGAGTGTAACAAACGTGAAACATTTCTTTTAGCCTTTTCGCATGAAAACAGGGTCCAAAATCATGGGTTTTCGTTCAGCAGTGGAAGTAGGAGGCGCGCTCTACAATAGGCAAGGGTTTTCAAGTCCGCAAGTACGTTTTAAGCTGAGTTCCATGAACATTGTCCAAAATCATGTTTTAACCAAAATCCACAATGCGACCAGTTCAGCATATGAGAGGAGACACTGTTTGAGTTTAACAAACGTGAAACATTTCTTTTAGCCTTTTCGCATGAAAACAGGGTCCAAAATCATGGGTTTTCGTTCAGCACTGGAAGTAGGAGGCGCGCTCTACAATAGGCAAGGGTTTTCAAGTCTGCAAGTACGTCTTAAGCTGAGTGCCATGAACATTGTCCAAAATCATGTTTTAACCAAAATCCACAATGCGACCAGTTCAGCATATGAGAGGAGACACTGTTTGAGTGTAACAAACGTGAAACATTTCTTTTAGCCTTTTCGCATGAAAACAGGGTCCAAAATCATGGGTTTTCGTTCAGCAGTGGAAGTAGGAGGCGCGCTCTACAATAGGCAAGGGTTTTCAAGTCTGCAAGTACGTTTTAAGCTGAGTTCCATGAACATTGTCCAAAATCATGTTTTAACCAAAATCCACAATGCGACCAGTTCAGCATATGAGAGGAGACACTGTTTGAGTTTAACAAACGTGAAACATTTCTTTTAGCCTTTTCGCATGAAAACAGGGTCCAAAATCATGGGTTTTCGTTCAGCAGTGGAAGTAGGAGGCGCGCTCTACAATAGGCAAGGGTTTTCATGTCTGCAAGTACGTTTTAAGCTGAGTTCCATGAACATTGTCCAAAATCATGTTTTAGGCCAAATCCACAATGCGACCAGTTCAGCATATGAGAGGAGACACTGTTTGAGTGTAACAAACGTGAAACATTTCTTTTAGCCTTTTCGCATGAAAACAGGGTCCAAAATCATGGGTTTTCGTTCAGCAGTGGAAGTAGGAGGCGCGCTCTACAATAGGCAAGGGTTTTCAAGTCTGCAAGTACGTTTTAAGCTGAGTTCCATGAACATTGTCCAAAATCATGTTTTATGCCAAATCCACAATGCGACCAGTTCAGCATATGAGAGGAGACACTGTTTGAGTGTAACAAACGTGAAACATTTCTTTTAGCCTTTTCGCATGAAAACAGGGTCCAAAATCATGGGTTTTCGTTCAGCAGTGGAAGTAGGAGGCGCGCTCTACAATAGGCAAGGGTTTTCAAGTCTGCAAGTACGATTTAAGCTGAGTTCCATGAACATTGTCCAAAATCATGTTTTAGGCCAAATCCACAATGCGACCAGTTCAGCATATGAGAGGAGACACTGTTTGAGTGTAACAAACGTGAAACATTTCTTTTAGCCTTTTCGCATGAAAACAGGGTCCAAAATCATGGGTTTTCGTTCAGCAGTGGAAGTAGGAGGCGCGCTCTACAATAGGCAAGGGTTTTCAAGTCTGCAAGTACGTTTTAAGCTGAGTTCCATGAACATTGTCCAAAATCATGTTTTATCCAAAATCCACAATGCGACCAGTTCAGCATATGAGAGGAGACACTGTTTGAGTGTAACAAACGTGAAACATTTCTTTTAGCCTTTTCGCATGAAAACAGGGTCCAAAATCATGGGTTTTCGTTCAGCAGTGGAAGTAGGAGGCGCGCTCTACAATAGGCAAGGGTTTTCAAGTCTGCAAGTACGTTTTAAGCTGAGTTCCATGAACATTGTCCAAAATCATGTTTTAACCAAAATCCACAATGCGACCAGTTCAGCATATGAGAGGAGACACTGTTTGAGTGTAACAAACGTGAAACATTTCTTTTAGCCTTTTCGCATGAAAACAGGGTCCAAAATCATGGGTTTTCGTTCAGCACTGGAAGTAGGAGGCGCTCTCTACAATAGGCAAGGGTTTTCAAGTCTGCAAGTACGTTTTAAGCTGAGTTCCATGAACATTGTCCAAAATCATGTTTTAACCAAAATCCACAATGCGACCAGTTCAGCATATGAGAGGAGACACTGTTTGAGTTTAACAAACGTGAAACATTTCTTTTAGCCTTTTCGCATGAAAACAGGGTCCAAAATCATGGGTTTTCGTTCAGCAGTGGAAGTAGGAGGCGCGCTCTACAATAGGCAAGGGTTTTCATGTCTGCAAGTACGTTTTAAGCTGAGTTCCATGAACATTGTCCAAAATCATGTTTTAGGCCAAATCCACAATGCGACCAGTTCAGCATATGAGAGGAGACACTGTTTGAGTGTAACAAACGTGAAACATTTCTTTTAGCCTTTTCGCATGAAAACAGGGTCCAAAATCATGGGTTTTCGTTCAGCAGTGGAAGTAGGAGGCGCGCTCTACAATAGGCAAGGGTTTTCAAGTCTGCAAGTACGTTTTAAGCTGAGTTCCATGAACATTGTCCAAAATCATGTTTTATGCCAAATCCACAATGCGACCAGTTCAGCATATGAGAGGAGACACTGTTTGAGTGTAACAAACGTGAAACATTTCTTTTAGCCTTTTCGCATGAAAACAGGGTCCAAAATCATGGGTTTTCGTTCAGCAGTGGAAGTAGGAGGCGCGCTCTACAATAGGCAAGGGTTTTCAAGTCTGCAAGTACGATTTAAGCTGAGTTCCATGAACATTGTCCAAAATCATGTTTTAGGCCAAATCCACAATGCGACCAGTTCAGCATATGAGAGGAGACACTGTTTGAGTGTAACAAACGTGAAACATTTCTTTTAGCCTTTTCGCATGAAAACAGGGTCCAAAATCATGGGTTTTCGTTCAGCAGTGGAAGTAGGAGGCGCGCTCTACAATAGGCAAGGGTTTTCAAGTCTGCAAGTACGTTTTAAGCTGAGTTCCATGAACATTGTCCAAAATCATGTTTTAACCAAAATCCACAATGCGACCAGTTCAGCATATGAGAGGAGACACTGTTTGAGTGTAACAAACGTGAAACATTTCTTTTAGCCTTTTCGCATGAAAACAGGGTCCAAAATCATGGGTTTTCGTTCAGCACTGGAAGTAGGAGGCGCGCTCTACAATAGGCAAGGGTTTTCAAGTCTGCAAGTACGTTTTAAGCTGAGTTCCATGAACATTGTCCAAAATCATGTTTTAACCAAAATCCACAATGCGACCAGTTCAGCATATGAGAGGAGACACTGTTTGAGTGTAACAAACGTGAAACATTTCTTTTAGCCTTTTCGCATGAAAACAGGGTCCAAAATCATGGGTTTTCGTTCAGCAGTGGAAGTAGGAGGCGCGCTCTACAATAGGCAAGGGTTTTCATGTCTGCAAGTACGTTTTAAGCTGAGTTCCATGAACATTGTCCAAAATCATGTTTTAGGCCAAATCCACAATGCGACCAGTTCAGCATATGAGAGGAGACACTGTTTGAGTGTAACAAACGTGAAACATTTCTTTTAGCCTTTTCGCATGAAAACAGGGTCCAAAATCATGGGTTTTCGTTCAGCAGTGGAAGTAGGAGGCGCGCTCTACAATAGGCAAGGGTTTTCAAGTCTGCAAGTACGATTTAAGCTGAGTTCCATGAACATTGTCCAAAATCATGTTTTAGGCCAAATCCACAATGCGACCAGTTCAGCATATGAGAGGAGACACTGTTTGAGTGTAACAAACGTGAAACATTTCTTTTAGCCTTTTCGCATGAAAACAGGGTCCAAAATCATGGGTTTTCGTTCAGCAGTGGAAGTAGGAGGCGCGCTCTACAATAGGCAAGGGTTTTCAAGTCCGCAAGTACGTTTTAAGCTGAGTTCCATGAACATTGTCCAAAATCATGTTTTAACCAAAATCCACAATGCGACCAGTTCAGCATATGAGAGGAGACACTGTTTGAGTGTAACAAACGTGAAACATTTATTTTAGCCTTTTCGCATGAAAACAGGGTCCAAAATCATGGGTTTTCGTTCAGCACTGGAAGTAGGAGGCGCGCTCTACAATAGGCAAGGGTTTTCAAGTCTGCAAGTACGTCTTAAGCTGAGTGCCATGAACATTGTCCAAAATCATGTTTTAACCAAAATCCACAATGCGACCAGTTCAGCATATGAGAGGAGACACTGTTTGAGTGTAACAAACGTGAAACATTTCTTTTAGCCTTTTCGCATGAAAACAGGGTCCAAAATCATGGGTTTTCGTTCAGCACTGGAAGTAGGAGGCGCGCTCTACAATAGGCAAGGGTTTTCAAGTCTGCAAGTACGTTTTAAGCTGAGTTCCATGAACATTGTCCAAAATCATGTTTTAACCAAAATCCACAATGCGACCAGTTCAGCATATGAGAGGAGACACTGTTTGAGTGTAACAAACGTGAAACATTTCTTTTAGCCTTTTCGCATGAAAACAGGGTCCAAAATCATGGGTTTTCGTTCAGCAGTGGAAGTAGGAGGCGCGCTCTACAATAGGCAAGGGTTTTCATGTCTGCAAGTACGTTTTAAGCTGAGTTCCATGAACATTGTCCAAAATCATGTTTTAGGCCAAATCCACAATGCGACCAGTTCAGCATATGAGAGGAGACACTGTTTGAGTGTAACAAACGTGAAACATTTCTTTTAGCCTTTTCGCATGAAAACAGGGTCCAAAATCATGGGTTTTCGTTCAGCAGTGGAAGTAGGAGGCGCGCTCTACAATAGGCAAGGGTTTTCAAGTCTGCAAGTACGATTTAAGCTGAGTTCCATGAACATTGTCCAAAATCATGTTTTAGGCCAAATCCACAATGCGACCAGTTCAGCATATGAGAGGAGACACTGTTTGAGTGTAACAAACGTGAAACATTTCTTTTAGCCTTTTCGCATGAAAACAGGGTCCAAAATCATGGGTTTTCGTTCAGCAGTGGAAGTAGGAGGCGCGCTCTACAATAGGCAAGGGTTTTCAAGTCCGCAAGTACGTTTTAAGCTGAGTTCCATGAACATTGTCCAAAATCATGTTTTAACCAAAATCCACAATGCGACCAGTTCAGCATATGAGAGGAGACACTGTTTGAGTGTAACAAACGTGAAACATTTATTTTAGCCTTTTCGCATGAAAACAGGGTCCAAAATCATGGGTTTTCGTTCAGCACTGGAAGTAGGAGGCGCGCTCTACAATAGGCAAGGGTTTTCAAGTCTGCAAGTACGTCTTAAGCTGAGTGCCATGAACATTGTCCAAAATCATGTTTTAACCAAAATCCACAATGCGACCAGTTCAGCATATGAGAGGAGACACTGTTTGAGTGTAACAAACGTGAAACATTTCTTTTAGCCTTTTCGCATGAAAACAGGGTCCAAAATCATGGGTTTTCGTTCAGCAGTGGAAGTAGGAGGCGCGCTCTACAATAGGCAAGGGTTTTCAAGTCTGCAAGTACGTTTTAAGCTGAGTTCCATGAACATTGTCCAAAATCATGTTTTAACCAAAATCCACAATGCGACCAGTTCAGCATATGAGAGGAGACACTGTTTGAGTTTAACAAACGTGAAACATTTCTTTTAGCCTTTTCGCATGAAAACAGGGTCCAAAATCATGGGTTTTCGTTCAGCAGTGGAAGTAGGAGGCGCGCTCTACAATAGGCAAGGGTTTTCAAGTCTGCAAGTACGATTTAAGCTGAGTTCCATGAACATTGTCCAAAATCATGTTTTAGGCCAAATCCACAATGCGACCAGTTCAGCATATGAGTGGAGACACTGTTTGAGTGTAACAAACGTGAAACATTTCTTTTAGCCTTTTCGCATGAAAACAGGGTCCAAAATCATGGGTTTTCGTTCAGCAGTGGAAGTAGGAGGCGCGCTCTACAATAGGCAAGGGTTTTCAAGTCTGCAAGTACGTTTTAAGCTGAGTTCCATGAACATTGTCCAAAATCATGTTTTAACCAAAATCCACAATGCGACCAGTTCAGCATATGAGAGGAGACACTGTTTGAGTTTAACAAACGTGAAACATTTCTTTTAGCCTTTTCGCATGAAAACAGGGTCCAAAATCATGGGTTTTCGTTCAGCAGTGGAAGTAGGAGGCGCGCTCTACAATAGGCAAGGGTTTTCATGTCTGCAAGTACGATTTAAGCTGAGTTCCATGAACATTGTCCAAAATCATGTTTTAGGCCAAATCCACAATGCGACCAGTTCAGCATATGAGAGGAGACACTGTTTGAGTGTAACAAACGTGAAACATTTCTTTTAGCCTTTTCGCATGAAAACAGGGTCCAAAATCATGGGTTTTCGTCCAGCAGTGGAAGTAGGAGGCGCGCTCTACAATAGGCAAGGGTTTTCAAGTCCGCAAGTACGTTTTAAGCTGAGTTCCATGAACATTGTCCAAAATCATGTTTTAACCAAAATCCACAATGCGACCAGTTCAGCATATGAGAGGAGACACTGTTTGAGTGTAACAAACGTGAAACATTTCTTTTAGCCTTTTCGCATGAAAACAGGGTCCAAAATCATGGGTTTTCGTTCAGCACTGGAAGTAGGAGGCGCGCTCTACAATAGGCAAAGGTTTTTAAGTCTGCAAGTACGTCTTAAGCTGAGTGCCATGAACATTGTCCAAAATCATGTTTTAACCAAAATCCACAATGCGACCAGTTCAGCATATATAATAATATAATAATAATAATATAATAATATAATAATAATAATAATAATAATAATTGGTCATTTAGCAGACGCTCTTATCCAGAGCGACTTACAGGAGCAATTAGGGTTAAGTGCCTTGCTCAAGGGCACATCGACAGATTTTTCACCTAGTCGGCTCGGGGATTAGAACCAGCGACCTTTCGGTTACTGGCACAACGCTCTTAACCACTAAGCTACGCTCTTAACCACTAAGCTACCTGCCGCCCTAGAGGAGACACTGTTTGAGTGTAACAAACGTGAAACATTTCTTTTAGCCTTTTCGCATGAAAACAGGGTCCAAAATCATGGGTTTTCGTTCAGCAGTGGAAGTAGGAGGCGCGCTCTACAATAGGCAAGGGTTTTCAAGTCTGCAAGTACGTTTTAAGCTGAGTTCCATGAACATTGTCCAAAATCATGTTTTAACCAAAATCCACAATGCGACCAGTTCAGCATATGAGAGGAGACACTGTTTGAGTTTAACAAACGTGAAACATTTCTTTTAGCCTTTTCGCATGAAAACAGGGTCCAAAATCATGGGTTTTCGTTCAGCAGTGGAAGTAGGAGGCGCGCTCTACAATAGGCAAGGGTTTTCATGTCTGCAAGTACGTTTTAAGCTGAGTTCCATGAACATTGTCCAAAATCATGTTTTAGGCCAAATCCACAATGCGACCAGTTCAGCATATGAGAGGAGACACTGTTTGAGTGTAACAAACGTGAAACATTTCTTTTAGCCTTTTCGCATGAAAACAGGGTCCAAAATCATGGGTTTTCGTTCAGCAGTGGAAGTAGGAGGCGCGCTCTACAATAGGCAAGGGTTTTCAAGTCTGCAAGTACGTTTTAAGCTGAGTTCCATGAACATTGTCCAAAATCATGTTTTATGCCAAATCCACAATGCGACCAGTTCAGCATATGAGAGGAGACACTGTTTGAGTGTAACAAACGTGAAACATTTCTTTTAGCCTTTTCGCATGAAAACAGGGTCCAAAATCATGGGTTTTCGTTCAGCAGTGGAAGTAGGAGGCGCGCTCTACAATAGGCAAGGGTTTTCAAGTCTGCAAGTACGATTTAAGCTGAGTTCCATGAACATTGTCCAAAATCATGTTTTAGGCCAAATCCACAATGCGACCAGTTCAGCATATGAGAGGAGACACTGTTTGAGTGTAACAAACGTGAAACATTTCTTTTAGCCTTTTCGCATGAAAACAGGGTCCAAAATCATGGGTTTTCGTTCAGCAGTGGAAGTAGGAGGCGCGCTCTACAATAGGCAAGGGTTTTCAAGTCTGCAAGTACGTTTTAAGCTGAGTTCCATGAACATTGTCCAAAATCATGTTTTATCCAAAATCCACAATGCGACCAGTTCAGCATATGAGAGGAGACACTGTTTGAGTGTAACAAACGTGAAACATTTCTTTTAGCCTTTTCGCATGAAAACAGGGTCCAAAATCATGGGTTTTCGTTCAGCAGTGGAAGTAGGAGGCGCGCTCTACAATAGGCAAGGGTTTTCAAGTCTGCAAGTACGTTTTAAGCTGAGTTCCATGAACATTGTCCAAAATCATGTTTTAACCAAAATCCACAATGCGACCAGTTCAGCATATGAGAGGAGACACTGTTTGAGTGTAACAAACGTGAAACATTTCTTTTAGCCTTTTCGCATGAAAACAGGGTCCAAAATCATGGGTTTTCGTTCAGCACTGGAAGTAGGAGGCGCGCTCTACAATAGGCAAGGGTTTTCAAGTCTGCAAGTACGTTTTAAGCTGAGTTCCATGAACATTGTCCAAAATCATGTTTTATCCAAAATCCACAATGCGACCAGTTCAGCATATGAGAGGAGACACTGTTTGAGTGTAACAAACGTGAAACATTTCTTTTAGCCTTTTCGCATGAAAACAGGGTCCAAAATCATGGGTTTTCGTTCAGCAGTGGAAGTAGGAGGCGCGCTCTACAATAGGCAAGGGTTTTCAAGTCTGCAAGTACGTTTTAAGCTGAGTTCCATGAACATTGTCCAAAATCATGTTTTAGGCCAAATCCACAATGCGACCAGTTCAGCATATGAGAGGAGACACTGTTTGAGTGTAACAAACGTGAAACATTTCTTTTAGCCTTTTCGCATGAAAACAGGGTCCAAAATCATGGGTTTTCGTTCAGCAGTGGAAGTAGGAGGCGCGCTCTACAATAGGCAAGGGTTTTCAAGTCTGCAAGTACGTTTTAAGCTGAGTTCCATGAACATTGTCCAAAATCATGTTTTATGCCAAATCCACAATGCGACCAGTTCAGCATATGAGAGGAGACACTGTTTGAGTGTAACAAACGTGAAACATTTCTTTTAGCCTTTTCGCATGAAAACAGGGTCCAAAATCATGGGTTTTCGTTCAGCAGTGGAAGTAGGAGGCGCGCTCTACAATAGGCAAGGGTTTTCAAGTCTGCAAGTACGATTTAAGCTGAGTTCCATGAACATTGTCCAAAATCATGTTTTAGGCCAAATCCACAATGCGACCAGTTCAGCATATGAGAGGAGACACTGTTTGAGTGTAACAAACGTGAAACATTTCTTTTAGCCTTTTCGCATGAAAACAGGGTCCAAAATCATGGGTTTTCGTTCAGCAGTGGAAGTAGGAGGCGCGCTCTACAATAGGCAAGGGTTTTCAAGTCTGCAAGTACGTTTTAAGCTGAGTTCCATGAACATTGTCCAAAATCATGTTTTATCCAAAATCCACAATGCGACCAGTTCAGCATATGAGAGGAGACACTGTTTGAGTGTAACAAACGTGAAACATTTCTTTTAGCCTTTTCGCATGAAAACAGGGTCCAAAATCATGGGTTTTCGTTCAGCAGTGGAAGTAGGAGGCGCGCTCTACAATAGGCAAGGGTTTTCAAGTCTGCAAGTACGTTTTAAGCTGAGTTCCATGAACATTGTCCAAAATCATGTTTTAACCAAAATCCACAATGCGACCAGTTCAGCATATGAGAGGAGACACTGTTTGAGTGTAACAAACGTGAAACATTTCTTTTAGCCTTTTCGCATGAAAACAGGGTCCAAAATCATGGGTTTTCGTTCAGCACTGGAAGTAGGAGGCGCGCTCTACAATAGGCAAGGGTTTTCAAGTCTGCAAGTACGTTTTAAGCTGAGTTCCATGAACATTGTCCAAAATCATGTTTTAACCAAAATCCACAATGCGACCAGTTCAGCATATGAGAGGAGACACTGTTTGAGTGTAACAAACGTGAAACATTTCTTTTAGCCTTTTCGCATGAAAACAGGGTCCAAAATCATGGGTTTTCGTTCAGCAGTGGAAGTAGGAGGCGCGCTCTACAATAGGCAAGGGTTTTCATGTCTGCAAGTACGTTTTAAGCTGAGTTCCATGAACATTGTCCAAAATCATGTTTTAGGCCAAATCCACAATGCGACCAGTTCAGCATATGAGAGGAGACACTGTTTGAGTGTAACAAACGTGAAACATTTCTTTTAGCCTTTTCGCATGAAAACAGGGTCCAAAATCATGGGTTTTCGTTCAGCAGTGGAAGTAGGAGGCGCGCTCTACAATAGGCAAGGGTTTTCAAGTCTGCAAGTACGATTTAAGCTGAGTTCCATGAACATTGTCCAAAATCATGTTTTAGGCCAAATCCACAATGCGACCAGTTCAGCATATGAGAGGAGACACTGTTTGAGTGTAACAAACGTGAAACATTTCTTTTAGCCTTTTCGCATGAAAACAGGGTCCAAAATCATGGGTTTTCGTTCAGCAGTGGAAGTAGGAGGCGCGCTCTACAATAGGCAAGGGTTTTCAAGTCCGCAAGTACGTTTTAAGCTGAGTTCCATGAACATTGTCCAAAATCATGTTTTAACCAAAATCCACAATGCGACCAGTTCAGCATATGAGAGGAGACACTGTTTGAGTGTAACAAACGTGAAACATTTATTTTAGCCTTTTCGCATGAAAACAGGGTCCAAAATCATGGGTTTTCGTTCAGCACTGGAAGTAGGAGGCGCGCTCTACAATAGGCAAGGGTTTTCAAGTCTGCAAGTACGTCTTAAGCTGAGTGCCATGAACATTGTCCAAAATCATGTTTTAACCAAAATCCACAATGCGACCAGTTCAGCATATGAGAGGAGACACTGTTTGAGTGTAACAAACGTGAAACATTTCTTTTAGCCTTTTCGCATGAAAACAGGGTCCAAAATCATGGGTTTTCGTTCAGCACTGGAAGTAGGAGGCGCGCTCTACAATAGGCAAGGGTTTTCAAGTCTGCAAGTACGTTTTAAGCTGAGTTCCATGAACATTGTCCAAAATCATGTTTTATCCAAAATCCACAATGCGACCAGTTCAGCATATGAGAGGAGACACTGTTTGAGTGTAACAAACGTGAAACATTTCTTTTAGCCTTTTCGCATGAAAACAGGGTCCAAAATCATGGGTTTTCGTTCAGCAGTGGAAGTAGGAGGCGCGCTCTACAATAGGCAAGGGTTTTCAAGTCTGCAAGTACGTTTTAAGCTGAGTTCCATGAACATTGTCCAAAATCATGTTTTAGGCCAAATCCACAATGCGACCAGTTCAGCATATGAGAGGAGACACTGTTTGAGTGTAACAAACGTGAAACATTTCTTTTAGCCTTTTCGCATGAAAACAGGGTCCAAAATCATGGGTTTTCGTTCAGCAGTGGAAGTAGGAGGCGCGCTCTACAATAGGCAAGGGTTTTCAAGTCTGCAAGTACGTTTTAAGCTGAGTTCCATGAACATTGTCCAAAATCATGTTTTATGCCAAATCCACAATGCGACCAGTTCAGCATATGAGAGGAGACACTGTTTGAGTGTAACAAACGTGAAACATTTCTTTTAGCCTTTTCGCATGAAAACAGGGTCCAAAATCATGGGTTTTCGTTCAGCAGTGGAAGTAGGAGGCGCGCTCTACAATAGGCAAGGGTTTTCAAGTCTGCAAGTACGATTTAAGCTGAGTTCCATGAACATTGTCCAAAATCATGTTTTAGGCCAAATCCACAATGCGACCAGTTCAGCATATGAGAGGAGACACTGTTTGAGTGTAACAAACGTGAAACATTTCTTTTAGCCTTTTCGCATGAAAACAGGGTCCAAAATCATGGGTTTTCGTTCAGCAGTGGAAGTAGGAGGCGCGCTCTACAATAGGCAAGGGTTTTCAAGTCTGCAAGTACGTTTTAAGCTGAGTTCCATGAACATTGTCCAAAATCATGTTTTATCCAAAATCCACAATGCGACCAGTTCAGCATATGAGAGGAGAC
Source organism: Coregonus lavaretus (assembly GCF_964263955.1). NCBI lineage: Eukaryota > Metazoa > Chordata > Actinopteri > Salmoniformes > Salmonidae > Coregonus > Coregonus lavaretus. The sequence continues at coordinate 424,099 of NW_028159391.1, read as the reverse complement.
ACTGTTTGAGTGTAACAAACGTGAAACATTTCTTTTAGCCTTTTCGCATGAAAACAGGGTCCAAAATCATGGGTTTTCGTTCAGCAGTGGAAGTAGGAGGCGCGCTCTACAATAGGCAAGGGTTTTCAAGTCTGCAAGTACGTTTTAAGCTGAGTTCCATGAACATTGTCCAAAATCATGTTTTAACCAAAATCCACAATGCGACCAGTTCAGCATATGAGAGGAGACACTGTTTGAGTGTAACAAACGTGAAACATTTCTTTTAGCCTTTTCGCATGAAAACAGGGTCCAAAATCATGGGTTTTCGTTCAGCACTGGAAGTAGGAGGCGCGCTCTACAATAGGCAAGGGTTTTCAAGTCTGCAAGTACGTTTTAAGCTGAGTTCCATGAACATTGTCCAAAATCATGTTTTAACCAAAATCCACAATGCGACCAGTTCAGCATATGAGAGGAGACACTGTTTGAGTGTAACAAACGTGAAACATTTCTTTTAGCCTTTTCGCATGAAAACAGGGTCCAAAATCATGGGTTTTCGTTCAGCAGTGGAAGTAGGAGGCGCGCTCTACAATAGGCAAGGGTTTTCATGTCTGCAAGTACGTTTTAAGCTGAGTTCCATGAACATTGTCCAAAATCATGTTTTAGGCCAAATCCACAATGCGACCAGTTCAGCATATGAGAGGAGACACTGTTTGAGTGTAACAAACGTGAAACATTTCTTTTAGCCTTTTCGCATGAAAACAGGGTCCAAAATCATGGGTTTTCGTTCAGCAGTGGAAGTAGGAGGCGCGCTCTACAATAGGCAAGGGTTTTCAAGTCTGCAAGTACGATTTAAGCTGAGTTCCATGAACATTGTCCAAAATCATGTTTTAGGCCAAATCCACAATGCGACCAGTTCAGCATATGAGAGGAGACACTGTTTGAGTGTAACAAACGTGAAACATTTCTTTTAGCCTTTTCGCATGAAAACAGGGTCCAAAATCATGGGTTTTCGTTCAGCAGTGGAAGTAGGAGGCGCGCTCTACAATAGGCAAGGGTTTTCAAGTCCGCAAGTACGTTTTAAGCTGAGTTCCATGAACATTGTCCAAAATCATGTTTTAACCAAAATCCACAATGCGACCAGTTCAGCATATGAGAGGAGACACTGTTTGAGTGTAACAAACGTGAAACATTTATTTTAGCCTTTTCGCATGAAAACAGGGTCCAAAATCATGGGTTTTCGTTCAGCACTGGAAGTAGGAGGCGCGCTCTACAATAGGCAAGGGTTTTCAAGTCTGCAAGTACGTCTTAAGCTGAGTGCCATGAACATTGTCCAAAATCATGTTTTAACCAAAATCCACAATGCGACCAGTTCAGCATATGAGAGGAGACACTGTTTGAGTGTAACAAACGTGAAACATTTCTTTTAGCCTTTTCGCATGAAAACAGGGTCCAAAATCATGGGTTTTCGTTCAGCAGTGGAAGTAGGAGGCGCGCTCTACAATAGGCAAGGGTTTTCAAGTCCGCAAGTACGTTTTAAGCTGAGTTCCATGAACATTGTCCAAAATCATGTTTTAACCAAAATCCACAATGCGACCAGTTCAGCATATGAGAGGAGACACTGTTTGAGTGTAACAAACGTGAAACATTTCTTTTAGCCTTTTCGCATGAAAACAGGGTCCAAAATCATGGGTTTTCGTTCAGCACTGGAAGTAGGAGGCGCGCTCTACAATAGGCAAGGGTTTTCAAGTCTGCAAGTACGTCTTAAGCTGAGTGCCATGAACATTGTCCAAAATCATGTTTTAACCAAAATCCACAATGCGACCAGTTCAGCATATGAGAGGAGACACTGTTTGAGTGTAACAAACGTGAAACATTTCTTTTAGCCTTTTCGCATGAAAACAGGGTCCAAAATCATGGGTTTTCGTTCAGCAGTGGAAGTAGGAGGCGCGCTCTACAATAGGCAAGGGTTTTCATGTCTGCAAGTACGTTTTAAGCTGAGTTCCATGAACATTGTCCAAAATCATGTTTTATGCCAAATCCACAATGCGACCAGTTCAGCATATGAGAGGAGACACTGTTTGAGTGTAACAAACGTGAAACATTTCTTTTAGCCTTTTCGCATGAAAACAGGGTCCAAAATCATGGGTTTTCGTTCAGCAGTGGAAGTAGGAGGCGCGCTCTACAATAGGCAAGGGTTTTCATGTCTGCAAGTACGTTTTAAGCTGAGTTCCATGAACATTGTCCAAAATCATGTTTTAGGCCAAATCCACAATGCGACCAGTTCAGCATATGAGAGGAGACACTGTTTGAGTGTAACAAACGTGAAACATTTCTTTTAGCCTTTTCGCATGAAAACAGGGTCCAAAATCATGGGTTTTCGTTCAGCAGTGGAAGTAGGAGGCGCGCTCTACAATAGGCAAGGGTTTTCAAGTCTGCAAGTACGATTTAAGCTGAGTTCCATGAACATTGTCCAAAATCATGTTTTAGGCCAAATCCACAATGCGACCAGTTCAGCATATGAGAGGAGACACTGTTTGAGTGTAACAAACGTGAAACATTTCTTTTAGCCTTTTCGCATGAAAACAGGGTCCAAAATCATGGGTTTTCGTTCAGCAGTGGAAGTAGGAGGCGCGCTCTACAATAGGCAAGGGTTTTCAAGTCTGCAAGTACGTTTTAAGCTGAGTTCCATGAACATTGTCCAAAATCATGTTTTATCCAAAATCCACAATGCGACCAGTTCAGCATATGAGAGGAGACACTGTTTGAGTGTAACAAACGTGAAACATTTCTTTTAGCCTTTTCGCATGAAAACAGGGTCCAAAATCATGGGTTTTCGTTCAGCAGTGGAAGTAGGAGGCGCGCTCTACAATAGGCAAGGGTTTTCAAGTCTGCAAGTACGTTTTAAGCTGAGTTCCATGAACATTGTCCAAAATCATGTTTTAACCAAAATCCACAATGCGACCAGTTCAGCATATGAGAGGAGACACTGTTTGAGTGTAACAAACGTGAAACATTTCTTTTAGCCTTTTCGCATGAAAACAGGGTCCAAAATCATGGGTTTTCGTTCAGCAGTGGAAGTAGGAGGCGCGCTCTACAATAGGCAAGGGTTTTCAAGTCCGCAAGTACGTTTTAAGCTGAGTTCCATGAACATTGTCCAAAATCATGTTTTAACCAAAATCCACAATGCGACCAGTTCAGCATATGAGAGGAGACACTGTTTGAGTGTAACAAACGTGAAACATTTCTTTTAGCCTTTTCGCATGAAAACAGGGTCCAAAATCATGGGTTTTCGTTCAGCACTGGAAGTAGGAGGCGCGCTCTACAATAGGCAAGGGTTTTCAAGTCTGCAAGTACGTTTTAAGCTGAGTTCCATGAACATTGTCCAAAATCATGTTTTAACCAAAATCCACAATGCGACCAGTTCAGCATATGAGAGGAGACACTGTTTGAGTGTAACAAACGTGAAACATTTCTTTTAGCCTTTTCGCATGAAAACAGGGTCCAAAATCATGGGTTTTCGTTCAGCAGTGGAAGTAGGAGGCGCGCTCTACAATAGGCAAGGGTTTTCAAGTCCGCAAGTACGTTTTAAGCTGAGTTCCATGAACATTGTCCAAAATCATGTTTTAACCAAAATCCACAATGCGACCAGTTCAGCATATGAGAGGAGACACTGTTTGAGTGTAACAAACGTGAAACATTTCTTTTAGCCTTTTCGCATGAAAACAGGGTCCAAAATCATGGGTTTTCGTTCAGCACTGGAAGTAGGAGGCGCGCTCTACAATAGGCAAGGGTTTTCAAGTCTGCAAGTACGTTTTAAGCTGAGTTCCATGAACATTGTCCAAAATCATGTTTTAACCAAAATCCACAATGCGACCAGTTCAGCATATGAGAGGAGACACTGTTTGAGTGTAACAAACGTGAAACATTTCTTTTAGCCTTTTCGCATGAAAACAGGGTCCAAAATCATGGGTTTTCGTTCAGCACTGGAAGTAGGAGGCGCGCTCTACAATAGGCAAGGGTTTTCAAGTCTGCAAGTACGTCTTAAGCTGAGTTCCATGAACATTGTCCAAAATCATGTTTTAGGCCAAATCCACAATGCGACCAGTTCAGCATATGAGAGGAGACACTGTTTGAGTGTAACAAACGTGAAACATTTCTTTTAGCCTTTTCGCATGAAAACAGGGTCCAAAATCATGGGTTTTCGTTCAGCAGTGGAAGTAGGAGGCGCGCTCTACAATAGGCAAGGGTTTTCAAGTCCGCAAGTACGTTTTAAGCTGAGTTCCATGAACATTGTCCAAAATCATGTTTTAACCAAAATCCACAATGCGACCAGTTCAGCATATGAGAGGAGACACTGTTTGAGTGTAACAAACGTGAAACATTTCTTTTAGCCTTTTCGCATGAAAACAGGGTCCAAAATCATGGGTTTTCGTTCAGCAGTGGAAGTAGGAGGCGCGCTCTACAATAGGCAAGGGTTTTCATGTCTGCAAGTACGTTTTAAGCTGAGTTCCATGAACATTGTCCAAAATCATGTTTTAGGCCAAATCCACAATGCGACCAGTTCAGCATATGAGAGGAGACACTGTTTGAGTGTAACAAACGTGAAACATTTCTTTTAGCCTTTTCGCATGAAAACAGGGTCCAAAATCATGGGTTTTCGTTCAGCAGTGGAAGTAGGAGGCGCGCTCTACAATAGGCAAGGGTTTTCAAGTCTGCAAGTACGTTTTAAGCTGAGTTCCATGAACATTGTCCAAAATCATGTTTTATGCCAAATCCACAATGCGACCAGTTCAGCATATGAGAGGAGACACTGTTTGAGTGTAACAAACGTGAAACATTTCTTTTAGCCTTTTCGCATGAAAACAGGGTCCAAAATCATGGGTTTTCGTTCAGCAGTGGAAGTAGGAGGCGCGCTCTACAATAGGCAAGGGTTTTCATGTCTGCAAGTACGTTTTAAGCTGAGTTCCATGAACATTGTCCAAAATCATGTTTTAGGCCAAATCCACAATGCGACCAGTTCAGCATATGAGAGGAGACACTGTTTGAGTGTAACAAACGTGAAACATTTCTTTTAGCCTTTTCGCATGAAAACAGGGTCCAAAATCATGGGTTTTCGTTCAGCAGTGGAAGTAGGAGGCGCGCTCTACAATAGGCAAGGGTTTTCAAGTCCGCAAGTACGTTTTAAGCTGAGTTCCATGAACATTGTCCAAAATCATGTTTTAACCAAAATCCACAATGCGACCAGTTCAGCATATGAGAGGAGACACTGTTTGAGTGTAACAAACGTGAAACATTTCTTTTAGCCTTTTCGCATGAAAACAGGGTCCAAAATCATGGGTTTTCGTTCAGCACTGGAAGTAGGAGGCGCGCTCTACAATAGGCAGGGGTTTTCAAGTCTGCAAGTACGTCTTAAGCTGAGTGCCATGAACATTGTCCAAAATCATGTTTTAACCAAAATCCACAATGCGACCAGTTCAGCATATGAGAGGAGACACTGTTTGAGTGTAACAAACGTGAAACATTTCTTTTAGCCTTTTCGCATGAAAACAGGGTCCAAAATCATGGGTTTTCGTTCAGCAGTGGAAGTAGGAGGCGCGCTCTACAATAGGTAAGGGTTTTCAAGTCCGCAAGTACGTTTTAAGCTGAGTTCCGTGAACATTGTCCAAAATCATGTTTTAACCAAAATCCACAATGCGACCAGTTCAGCATTTGAGAGGAGACACTGTTTGAGTGTAACAAACGTGAAACATTTCTTTTAGCCTTTTCGCATGAAAACAGGGTCCAAAATCATGGGTTTTCGTTCAGCAGTGGAAGTAGGAGGCGCGCTCTACAATAGGCAAGGGTTTTCATGTCTGCAAGTACGTTTTAAGCTGAGTTCCATGAACATTGTCCAAAATCATGTTTTAACCAAAATCCACAATGCGACCAGTTCAGCATATGAGAGGAGACACTGTTTGAGTGTAACAAACGTGAAACATTTCTTTTAGCCTTTTCGCATGAAAACAGGGTCCAAAATCATGGGTTTTAGTTCAGCAGTGGAAGTAGGAGGCGCGCTCTACAATAGGCAAGGGTTTTCAAGTCCGCAAGTACGTTTTAAGCTGAGTTCCATGAACATTGTCCAAAATCATGTTTTAACCAAAATCCACAATGCGACCAGTTCAGCATATGAGAGGAGACACTGTTTGAGTGTAACAAACGTGAAACATTTCTTTTAGCCTTTTCGCATGAAAACAGGGTCCAAAATCATGGGTTTTCGTTCAGCACTGGAAGTAGGAGGCGCGCTCTACAATAGGCAAGGGTTTTCAAGTCTGCAAGTACGTCTTAAGCTGAGTGCCATGAACATTGTCCAAAATCATGTTTTAACCAAAATCCACAATGCGACCAGTTCAGCATATGAGAGGAGACACTGTTTGAGTGTAACAAACGTGAAACATTTCTTTTAGCCTTTTCGCATGAAAACAGGGTCCAAAATCATGGGTTTTCGTTCAGCAGTGGAAGTAGGAGGCGCGCTCTACAATAGGCAAGGGTTTTCAAGTCCGCAAGTACGTTTTAAGCTGAGTTCCGTGAACATTGTCCAAAATCATGTTTTAACCAAAATCCACAATGCGACCAGTTCAGCATTTGAGAGGAGACACTGTTTGAGTGTAACAAACGTGAAACATTTCTTTTAGCCTTTTCGCATGAAAACAGGGTCCAAAATCATGGGTTTTCGTTCAGCAGTGGAAGTAGGAGGCGCGCTCTACAATAGGCAAGGGTTTTCAAGTCTGCAAGTACGTTTTAAGCTGAGTTCCATGAACATTGTCCAAAATCATGTTTTAACCAAAATCCACAATGCGACCAGTTCAGCATATGAGAGGAGACACTGTTTGAGTGTAACAAACGTGAAACATTTCTTTTAGCCTTTTCGCATGAAAACAGGGTCCAAAATCATGGGTTTTCGTTCAGCAGTGGAAGTAGGAGGCGCGCTCTACAATAGGCAAGGGTTTTCATGTCTGCAAGTACGTTTTAAGCTGAGTTCCATGAACATTGTCCAAAATCATGTTTTAGGCCAAATCCACAATGCGACCAGTTCAGCATATGAGAGGAGACACTGTTTGAGTGTAACAAACGTGAAACATTTCTTTTAGCCTTTTCGCATGAAAACAGGGTCCAAAATCATGGGTTTTCGTTCAGCAGTGGAAGTAGGAGGCGCGCTCTACAATAGGCAAGGGTTTTCAAGTCTGCAAGTACGTTTTAAGCTGAGTTCCATGAACATTGTCCAAAATCATGTTTTAACCAAAATCCACAATGCGACCAGTTCAGCATATGAGAGGAGACACTGTTTGAGTGTAACAAACGTGAAACATTTCTTTTAGCCTTTTCGCATGAAAACAGGGTCCAAAATCATGGGTTTTCGTTCAGCAGTGGAAGTAGGAGGCGCGCTCTACAATAGGCAAGGGTTTTCATGTCTGCAAGTACGTTTTAAGCTGAGTTCCATGAACATTGTCCAAAATCATGTTTTAGGCCAAATCCACAATGCGACGAGTTCAGCATATGAGAGGAGACACTGTTTGAGTGTAACAAACGTGAAACATTTCTTTTAGCCTTTTCGCATGAAAACAGGGTCCAAAATCATGGGTTTTCGTTCAGCAGTGGAAGTAGGAGGCGCGCTCTACAATAGGCAAGGGTTTTCAAGTCTGCAAGTACGTTTTAAGCTGAGTTCCATGAACATTGTCCAAAATCATGTTTTATGCCAAATCCACAATGCGACCAGTTCAGCATATGAGAGGAGACACTGTTTGAGTGTAACAAACGTGAAACATTTCTTTTAGCCTTTTCGCATGAAAACAGGGTCCAAAATCATGGGTTTTCGTTCAGCAGTGGAAGTAGGAGGCGCGCTCTACAATAGGCAAGGGTTTTCATGTCTGCAAGTACGTTTTAAGCTGAGTTCCATGAACATTGTCCAAAATCATGTTTTAGGCCAAATCCACAATGCGACCAGTTCAGCATATGAGAGGAGACACTGTTTGAGTGTAACAAACGTGAAACATTTCTTTTAGCCTTTTCGCATGAAAACAGGGTCCAAAATCATGGGTTTTCGTTCAGCAGTGGAAGTAGGAGGCGCGCTCTACAATAGGCAAGGGTTTTCAAGTCTGCAAGTACGTTTTAAGCTGAGTTCCATGAACATTGTCCAAAATCATGTTTTAACCAAAATCCACAATGCGACCAGTTCAGCATATGAGAGGAGACACTGTTTGAGTGTAACAAACGTGAAACATTTCTTTTAGCCTTTTCGCATGAAAACAGGATCCAAAATCATGGGTTTTCGTTCAGCAGTGGAAGTAGGAGGCGCGCTCTACAATAGGCAAGGGTTTTCAAGTCTGCAAGTACGTTTTAAGCTGAGTTCCATGAACATTGTCCAAAATCATGTTTTATGCCAAATCCACAATGCGACCAGTTCAGCATATGAGAGGAGACACTGTTTGAGTGTAACAAACGTGAAACATTTCTTTTAGCCTTTTCGCATGAAAACAGGGTCCAAAATCATGGGTTTTCGTTCAGCAGTGGAAGTAGGAGGCGCGCTCTACAATAGGCAAGGGTTTTCATGTCTGCAAGTACGTTTTAAGCTGAGTTCCATGAACATTGTCCAAAATCATGTTTTAGGCCAAATCCACAATGCGACCAGTTCAGCATATGAGAGGAGACACTGTTTGAGTGTAACAAACGTGAAACATTTCTTTTAGCCTTTTCGCATGAAAACAGGGTCCAAAATCATGGGTTTTCGTTCAGCAGTGGAAGTAGGAGGCGCGCTCTACAATAGGCAAGGGTTTTCAAGTCTGCAAGTACGATTTAAGCTGAGTTCCATGAACATTGTCCAAAATCATGTTTTAGGCCAAATCCACAATGCGACCAGTTCAGCATATGAGAGGAGACACTGTTTGAGTGTAACAAACGTGAAACATTTCTTTTAGCCTTTTCGCATGAAAACAGGGTCCAAAATCATGGGTTTTCGTTCAGCAGTGGAAGTAGGAGGCGCGCTCTACAATAGGCAAGGGTTTTCAAGTCTGCAAGTACGTTTTAAGCTGAGTTCCATGAACATTGTCCAAAATCATGTTTTATCCAAAATCCACAATGCGACCAGTTCAGCATATGAGAGGAGACACTGTTTGAGTGTAACAAACGTGAAACATTTCTTTTAGCCTTTTCGCATGAAAACAGGGTCCAAAATCATGGGTTTTCGTTCAGCAGTGGAAGTAGGAGGCGCGCTCTACAATAGGCAAGGGTTTTCAAGTCTGCAAGTACGATTTAAGCTGAGTTCCATGAACATTGTCCAAAATCATGTTTTAGGCCAAATCCACAATGCGACCAGTTCAGCATATGAGAGGAGACACTGTTTGAGTGTAACAAACGTGAAACATTTCTTTTAGCCTTTTCGCATGAAAACAGGGTCCAAAATCATGGGTTTTCGTTCAGCAGTGGAAGTAGGAGGCGCGCTCTACAATAGGCAAGGGTTTTCAAGTCCGCAAGTACGTTTTAAGCTGAGTTCCATGAACATTGTCCAAAATCATGTTTTAACCAAAATCCACAATGCGACCAGTTCAGCATATGAGAGGAGACACTGTTTGAGTGTAACAAACGTGAAACATTTCTTTTAGCCTTTTCGCATGAAAACAGGGTCCAAAATCATGGGTTTTCGTTCAGCAGTGGAAGTAGGAGGCGCGCTCTACAATAGGCAAGGGTTTTCAAGTCCGCAAGTACGTTTTAAGCTGAGTTCCATGAACATTGTCCAAAATCATGTTTTAACCAAAATCCACAATGCGACCAGTTCAGCATATGAGAGGAGACACTGTTTGAGTGTAACAAACGTGAAACATTTCTTTTAGCCTTTTCGCATGAAAACAGGGTCCAAAATCATGGGTTTTCGTTCAGCACTGGAAGTAGGAGGCGCGCTCTACAATAGGCAAGGGTTTTCAAGTCTGCAAGTACGTTTTAAGCTGAGTTCCTTGAACATTGTCCAAAATCATGTTTTAACCAAAATCCACAATGCGACCAGTTCAGCATATGAGAGGAGACACTGTTTGAGTGTAACAAACGTGAAACATTTCTTTTAGCCTTTTCGCATGAAAACAGGGTCCAAAATCATGGGTTTTCGTTCAGCAGTGGAAGTAGGAGGCGCGCTCTACAATAGGCAAGGGTTTTCAAGTCCGCAAGTACGTTTTAAGCTGAGTTCCTTGAACATTGTCCAAAATCATGTTTTAACCAAAATCCACAATGCGACCAGTTCAGCATATGAGAGGAGACACTGTTTGAGTGTAACAAACGTGAAACATTTCTTTTAGCCTTTTCGCATGAAAACAGGGTCCAAAATCATGGGTTTTCGTTCAGCAGTGGAAGTAGGAGGCGCGCTCTACAATAGGCAAGGGTTTTCATGTCTGCAAGTACGTTTTAAGCTGAGTTCCATGAACATTGTCCAAAATCATGTTTTATGCCAAATCCACAATGCGACCAGTTCAGCATATGAGAGGAGACACTGTTTGAGTGTAACAAACGTGAAACATTTCTTTTAGCCTTTTCGCATGAAAACAGGGTCCAAAATCATGGGTTTTCGTTCAGCAGTGGAAGTAGGAGGCGCGCTCTACAATAGGCAAGGGTTTTCATGTCTGCAAGTACGTTTTAAGCTGAGTTCCATGAACATTGTCCAAAATCATGTTTTAGGCCAAATCCACAATGCGACCAGTTCAGCATATGAGAGGAGACACTGTTTGAGTGTAACAAACGTGAAACATTTCTTTTAGCCTTTTCGCATGAAAACAGGGTCCAAAATCATGGGTTTTCGTTCAGCAGTGGAAGTAGGAGGCGCGCTCTACAATAGGCAAGGGTTTTCAAGTCTGCAAGTACGATTTAAGCTGAGTTCCATGAACATTGTCCAAAATCATGTTTTAGGCCAAATCCACAATGCGACCAGTTCAGCATATGAGAGGAGACACTGTTTGAGTGTAACAAACGTGAAACATTTCTTTTAGCCTTTTCGCATGAAAACAGGGTCCAAAATCATGGGTTTTCGTTCAGCACTGGAAGTAGGAGGCGCGCTCTACAATAGGCAAGGGTTTTCAAGTCTGCAAGTACGTCTTAAGCTGAGTGCCATGAACATTGTCCAAAATCATGTTTTAACCAAAATCCACAATGCGACCAGTTCAGCATATGAGAGGAGACACTGTTTGAGTGTAACAAACGTGAAACATTTCTTTTAGCCTTTTCGCATGAAAACAGGGTCCAAAATCATGGGTTTTCGTTCAGCAGTGGAAGTAGGAGGCGCGCTCTACAATAGGCAAGGGTTTTCAAGTCTGCAAGTACGTTTTAAGCTGAGTTCCATGAACATTGTCCAAAATCATGTTTTATGCCAAATCCACAATGCGACCAGTTCAGCATATGAGAGGAGACACTGTTTGAGTGTAACAAACGTGAAACATTTCTTTTAGCCTTTTCGCATGAAAACAGGGTCCAAAATCATGGGTTTTCGTTCAGCAGTGGAAGTAGGAGGCGCGCTCTACAATAGGCAAGGGTTTTCATGTCTGCAAGTACGTTTTAAGCTGAGTTCCATGAACATTGTCCAAAATCATGTTTTAGGCCAAATCCACAATGCGACCAGTTCAGCATATGAGAGGAGACACTGTTTGAGTGTAACAAACGTGAAACATTTCTTTTAGCCTTTTCGCATGAAAACAGGGTCCAAAATCATGGGTTTTCGTTCAGCAGTGGAAGTAGGAGGCGCTCTCTACAATAGGCAAGGGTTTTCAAGTCTGCAAGTACGATTTAAGCTGAGTTCCATGAACATTGTCCAAAATCATGTTTTAGGCCAAATCCACAATGCGACCAGTTCAGCATATGAGAGGAGACACTGTTTGAGTGTAACAAACGTGAAACATTTCTTTTAGCCTTTTCGCATGAAAACAGGGTCCAAAATCATGGGTTTTCGTTCAGCACTGGAAGTAGGAGGCGCGCTCTACAATAGGCAAGGGTTTTCAAGTCTGCAAGTACGTCTTAAGCTGAGTGCCATGAACATTGTCCAAAATCATGTTTTAACCAAAATCCACAATGCGACCAGTTCAGCATATGAGAGGAGACACTGTTTGAGTGTAACAAACGTGAAACATTTCTTTTAGCCTTTTCGCATGAAAACAGGGTCCAAAATCATGGGTTTTCGTTCAGCAGTGGAAGTAGGAGGCGCGCTCTACAATAGGCAAGGGTTTTCAAGTCTGCAAGTACGTTTTAAGCTGAGTTCCATGAACATTGTCCAAAATCATGTTTTAACCAAAATCCACAATGCGACCAGTTCAGCATATGAGAGGAGACACTGTTTGAGTTTAACAAACGTGAAACATTTCTTTTAGCCTTTTCGCATGAAAACAGGGTCCAAAATCATGGGTTTTCGTTCAGCAGTGGAAGTAGGAGGCGCGCTCTACAATAGGCAAGGGTTTTCATGTCTGCAAGTACGTTTTAAGCTGAGTTCCATGAACATTGTCCAAAATCATGTTTTAGGCCAAATCCACAATGCGACCAGTTCAGCATATGAGAGGAGACACTGTTTGAGTGTAACAAACGTGAAACATTTCTTTTAGCCTTTTCGCATGAAAACAGGGTCAAAAATCATGGGTTTTCGTTCAGCAGTGGAAGTAGGAGGCGCGCTCTACAATAGGCAAGGGTTTTCAAGTCTGCAAGTACGTTTTAAGCTGAGTTCCATGAACATTGTCCAAAATCATGTTTTATGCCAAATCCACAATGCGACCAGTTCAGCATATGAGAGGAGACACTGTTTGAGTGTAACAAACGTGAAACATTTCTTTTAGCCTTTTCGCATGAAAACAGGGTCCAAAATCATGGGTTTTCGTTCAGCAGTGGAAGTAGGAGGCGCGCTCTACAATAGGCAAGGGTTTTCAAGTCTGCAAGTACGATTTAAGCTGAGTTCCATGAACATTGTCCAAAATCATGTTTTAGGCCAAATCCACAATGCGACCAGTTCAGCATATGAGAGGAGACACTGTTTGAGTGTAACAAACGTGAAACATTTCTTTTAGCCTTTTCGCATGAAAACAGGGTCCAAAATCATGGGTTTTCGTTCAGCAGTGGAAGTAGGAGGCGCGCTCTACAATAGGCAAGGGTTTTCAAGTCTGCAAGTACGTTTTAAGCTGAGTTCCATGAACATTGTCCAAAATCATGTTTTAGGCCAAATCCACAATGCGACCAGTTCAGCATATGAGAGGAGACACTGTTTGAGTGTAACAAACGTGAAACATTTCTTTTAGCCTTTTCGCATGAAAACAGGGTCCAAAATCATGGGTTTTCGTTCAGCACTGGAAGTAGGAGGCGCGCTCTACAATAGGCAAGGGTTTTCAAGTCTGCAAGTACGTCTTAAGCTGAGTGCCATGAACATTGTCCAAAATCATGTTTTAACCAAAATCCACAATGCGACCAGTTCAGCATATGAGAGGAGACACTGTTTGAGTGTAACAAACGTGAAACATTTCTTTTAGCCTTTTCGCATGAAAACAGGGTCCAAAATCATGGGTTTTCGTTCAGCAGTGGAAGTAGGAGGCGCGCTCTACAATAGGCAAGGGTTTTCAAGTCTGCAAGTACGTTTTAAGCTGAGTTCCATGAACATTGTCCAAAATCATGTTTTAACCAAAATCCACAATGCGACCAGTTCAGCATATGAGAGGAGACACTGTTTGAGTTTAACAAACGTGAAACATTTCTTTTAGCCTTTTCGCATGAAAACAGGGTCCAAAATCATGGGTTTTCGTTCAGCAGTGGAAGTAGGAGGCGCGCTCTACAATAGGCAAGGGTTTTCATGTCTGCAAGTACGTTTTAAGCTGAGTTCCATGAACATTGTCCAAAATCATGTTTTAGGCCAAATCCACAATGCGACCAGTTCAGCATATGAGAGGAGACACTGTTTGAGTGTAACAAACGTGAAACATTTCTTTTAGCCTTTTCGCATGAAAACAGGGTCAAAAATCATGGGTTTTCGTTCAGCAGTGGAAGTAGGAGGCGCGCTCTACAATAGGCAAGGGTTTTCAAGTCTGCAAGTACGTTTTAAGCTGAGTTCCATGAACATTGTCCAAAATCATGTTTTATGCCAAATCCACAATGCGACCAGTTCAGCATATGAGAGGAGACACTGTTTGAGTGTAACAAACGTGAAACATTTCTTTTAGCCTTTTCGCATGAAAACAGGGTCCAAAATCATGGGTTTTCGTTCAGCAGTGGAAGTAGGAGGCGCGCTCTACAATAGGCAAGGGTTTTCAAGTCTGCAAGTACGATTTAAGCTGAGTTCCATGAACATTGTCCAAAATCATGTTTTAGGCCAAATCCACAATGCGACCAGTTCAGCATATGAGAGGAGACACTGTTTGAGTGTAACAAACGTGAAACATTTCTTTTAGCCTTTTCGCATGAAAACAGGGTCCAAAATCATGGGTTTTCGTTCAGCAGTGGAAGTAGGAGGCGCGCTCTACAATAGGCAAGGGTTTTCAAGTCTGCAAGTACGTTTTAAGCTGAGTTCCATGAACATTGTCCAAAATCATGTTTTATCCAAAATCCACAATGCGACCAGTTCAGCATATGAGAGGAGACACTGTTTGAGTGTAACAAACGTGAAACATTTCTTTTAGCCTTTTCGCATGAAAACAGGGTCCAAAATCATGGGTTTTCGTTCAGCAGTGGAAGTAGGAGGCGCGCTCTACAATAGGCAAGGGTTTTCAAGTCTGCAAGTACGTTTTAAGCTGAGTTCCATGAACATTGTCCAAAATCATGTTTTAACCAAAATCCACAATGCGACCAGTTCAGCATATGAGAGGAGACACTGTTTGAGTGTAACAAACGTGAAACATTTCTTTTAGCCTTTTCGCATGAAAACAGGGTCCAAAATCATGGGTTTTCGTTCAGCAGTGGAAGTAGGAGGCGCGCTCTACAATAGGCAAGGGTTTTCAAGTCCGCAAGTACGTTTTAAGCTGAGTTCCATGAACATTGTCCAAAATCATGTTTTAACCAAAATCCACAATGCGACCAGTTCAGCATATGAGAGGAGACACTGTTTGAGTGTAACAAACGTGAAACATTTCTTTTAGCCTTTTCGCATGAAAACAGGGTCCAAAATCATGGGTTTTCGTTCAGCACTGGAAGTAGGAGGCGCGCTCTACAATAGGCAAGGGTTTTCAAGTCTGCAAGTACGTTTTAAGCTGAGTTCCATGAACATTGTCCAAAATCATGTTTTAACCAAAATCCACAATGCGACCAGTTCAGCATATGAGAGGAGACACTGTTTGAGTGTAACAAACGTGAAACATTTCTTTTAGCCTTTTCGCATGAAAACAGGGTCCAAAATCATGGGTTTTCGTTCAGCAGTGGAAGTAGGAGGCGCGCTCTACAATAGGCAAGGGTTTTCATGTCTGCAAGTACGTTTTAAGCTGAGTTCCATGAACATTGTCCAAAATCATGTTTTAGGCCAAATCCACAATGCGACCAGTTCAGCATATGAGAGGAGACACTGTTTGAGTGTAACAAACGTGAAACATTTCTTTTAGCCTTTTCGCATGAAAACAGGGTCCAAAATCATGGGTTTTCGTTCAGCAGTGGAAGTAGGAGGCGCGCTCTACAATAGGCAAGGGTTTTCAAGTCTGCAAGTACGATTTAAGCTGAGTTCCATGAACATTGTCCAAAATCATGTTTTAGGCCAAATCCACAATGCGACCAGTTCAGCATATGAGAGGAGACACTGTTTGAGTGTAACAAACGTGAAACATTTCTTTTAGCCTTTTCGCATGAAAACAGGGTCCAAAATCATGGGTTTTCGTTCAGCAGTGGAAGTAGGAGGCGCGCTCTACAATAGGCAAGGGTTTTCAAGTCCGCAAGTACGTTTTAAGCTGAGTTCCATGAACATTGTCCAAAATCATGTTTTAACCAAAATCCACAATGCGACCAGTTCAGCATATGAGAGGAGACACTGTTTGAGTGTAACAAACGTGAAACATTTCTTTTAGCCTTTTCGCATGAAAACAGGGTCCAAAATCATGGGTTTTCGTTCAGCACTGGAAGTAGGAGGCGCGCTCTACAATAGGCAAGGGTTTTCAAGTCTGCAAGTACGTCTTAAGCTGAGTGCCATGAACATTGTCCAAAATCATGTTTTAACCAAAATCCACAATGCGACCAGTTCAGCATATGAGAGGAGACACTGTTTGAGTGTAACAAACGTGAAACATTTCTTTTAGCCTTTTCGCATGAAAACAGGGTCCAAAATCATGGGTTTTCGTTCAGCAGTGGAAGTAGGAGGCGCGCTCTACAATAGGCAAGGGTTTTCAAGTCCGCAAGTACGTTTTAAGCTGAGTTCCGTGAACATTGTCCAAAATCATGTTTTAACCAAAATCCACAATGCGACCAGTTCAGCATTTGAGAGGAGACACTGTTTGAGTGTAACAAACGTGAAACATTTCTTTTAGCCTTTTCGCATGAAAACAGGGTCCAAAATCATGGGTTTTCGTTCAGCAGTGGAAGTAGGAGGCGCGCTCTACAATAGGCAAGGGTTTTCAAGTCTGCAAGTACGTTTTAAGCTGAGTTCCATGAACATTGTCCAAAATCATGTTTTAACCAAAATCCACAATGCGACCAGTTCAGCATATGAGAGGAGACACTGTTTGAGTGTAACAAACGTGAAACATTTATTTTAGCCTTTTCGCATGAAAACAGGATCCAAAATCATGGGTTTTCGTTCAGCAGTGGAAGTAGGAGGCGCGCTCTACAATAGGCAAGGGTTTTCAAGTCTGCAAGTACGTTTTAAGCTGAGTTCCATGAACATTGTCCAAAATCATGTTTTATGCCAAATCCACAATGCGACCAGTTCAGCATATGAGAGGAGACACTGTTTGAGTGTAACAAACGTGAAACATTTCTTTTAGCCTTTTCGCATGAAAACAGGGTCCAAAATCATGGGTTTTCGTTCAGCAGTGGAAGTAGGAGGCGCGCTCTACAATAGGCAAGGGTTTTCATGTCTGCAAGTACGTTTTAAGCTGAGTTCCATGAACATTGTCCAAAATCATGTTTTAGGCCAAATCCACAATGCGACCAGTTCAGCATATGAGAGGAGACACTGTTTGAGTGTAACAAACGTGAAACATTTCTTTTAGCCTTTTCGCATGAAAACAGGGTCCAAAATCATGGGTTTTCGTTCAGCAGTGGAAGTAGGAGGCGCGCTCTACAATAGGCAAGGGTTTTCAAGTCTGCAAGTACGATTTAAGCTGAGTTCCATGAACATTGTCCAAAATCATGTTTTAGGCCAAATCCACAATGCGACCAGTTCAGCATATGAGAGGAGACACTGTTTGAGTGTAACAAACGTGAAACATTTCTTTTAGCCTTTTCGCATGAAAACAGGGTCCAAAATCATGGGTTTTCGTTCAGCAGTGGAAGTAGGAGGCGCGCTCTACAATAGGCAAGGGTTTTCAAGTCCGCAAGTACGTTTTAAGCTGAGTTCCATGAACATTGTCCAAAATCATGTTTTAACCAAAATCCACAATGCGACCAGTTCAGCATATGAGAGGAGACACTGTTTGAGTGTAACAAACGTGAAACATTTCTTTTAGCCTTTTCGCATGAAAACAGGGTCCAAAATCATGGGTTTTCGTTCAGCACTGGAAGTAGGAGGCGCGCTCTACAATAGGCAAGGGTTTTCAAGTCTGCAAGTACGTCTTAAGCTGAGTGCCATGAACATTGTCCAAAATCATGTTTTAACCAAAATCCACAATGCGACCAGTTCAGCATATGAGAGGAGACACTGTTTGAGTGTAACAAACGTGAAACATTTCTTTTAGCCTTTTCGCATGAAAACAGGGTCCAAAATCATGGGTTTTCGTTCAGCAGTGGAAGTAGGAGGCGCGCTCTACAATAGGCAAGGGTTTTCAAGTCCGCAAGTACGTTTTAAGCTGAGTTCCGTGAACATTGTCCAAAATCATGTTTTAACCAAAATCCACAATGCGACCAGTTCAGCATTTGAGAGGAGACACTGTTTGAGTGTAACAAACGTGAAACATTTCTTTTAGCCTTTTCGCATGAAAACAGGGTCCAAAATCATGGGTTTTCGTTCAGCAGTGGAAGTAGGAGGCGCGCTCTACAATAGGCAAGGGTTTTCAAGTCTGCAAGTACGTTTTAAGCTGAGTTCCATGAACATTGTCCAAAATCATGTTTTAACCAAAATCCACAATGCGACCAGTTCAGCATATGAGAGGAGACACTGTTTGAGTGTAACAAACGTGAAACATTTCTTTTAGCCTTTTCGCATGAAAACAGGATCCAAAATCATGGGTTTTCGTTCAGCAGTGGAAGTAGGAGGCGCGCTCTACAATAGGCAAGGGTTTTCAAGTCTGCAAGTACGTTTTAAGCTGAGTTCCATGAACATTGTCCAAAATCATGTTTTATGCCAAATCCACAATGCGACCAGTTCAGCATATGAGAGGAGACACTGTTTGAGTGTAACAAACGTGAAACATTTCTTTTAGCCTTTTCGCATGAAAACAGGGTCCAAAATCATGGGTTTTCGTTCAGCAGTGGAAGTAGGAGGCGCGCTCTACAATAGGCAAGGGTTTTCATGTCTGCAAGTACGTTTTAAGCTGAGTTCCATGAACATTGTCCAAAATCATGTTTTAGGCCAAATCCACAATGCGACCAGTTCAGCATATGAGAGGAGACACTGTTTGAGTGTAACAAACGTGAAACATTTCTTTTAGCCTTTTCGCATGAAAACAGGGTCCAAAATCATGGGTTTTCGTTCAGCAGTGGAAGTAGGAGGCGCGCTCTACAATAGGCAAGGGTTTTCAAGTCTGCAAGTACGATTTAAGCTGAGTTCCATGAACATTGTCCAAAATCATGTTTTAGGCCAAATCCACAATGCGACCAGTTCAGCATATGAGAGGAGACACTGTTTGAGTGTAACAAACGTGAAACATTTCTTTTAGCCTTTTCGCATGAAAACAGGGTCCAAAATCATGGGTTTTCGTTCAGCAGTGGAAGTAGGAGGCGCGCTCTACAATAGGCAAGGGTTTTCAAGTCTGCAAGTACGTTTTAAGCTGAGTTCCATGAACATTGTCCAAAATCATGTTTTATCCAAAATCCACAATGCGACCAGTTCAGCATATGAGAGGAGACACTGTTTGAGTGTAACAAACGTGAAACATTTCTTTTAGCCTTTTCGCATGAAAACAGGGTCCAAAATCATGGGTTTTCGTTCAGCAGTGGAAGTAGGAGGCGCGCTCTACAATAGGCAAGGGTTTTCAAGTCTGCAAGTACGATTTAAGCTGAGTTCCATGAACATTGTCCAAAATCATGTTTTAGGCCAAATCCACAATGCGACCAGTTCAGCATATGAGAGGAGACACTGTTTGAGTGTAACAAACGTGAAACATTTCTTTTAGCCTTTTCGCATGAAAACAGGTTCCAAAATCATGGGTTTTCGTTCAGCAGTGGAAGTAGGAGGCGCGCTCTACAATAGGCAAGGGTTTTCAAGTCCGCAAGTACGTTTTAAGCTGAGTTCCATGAACATTGTCCAAAATCATGTTTTAACCAAAATCCACAATGCGACCAGTTCAGCATATGAGAGGAGACACTGTTTGAGTGTAACAAACGTGAAACATTTCTTTTAGCCTTTTCGCATGAAAACAGGGTCCAAAATCATGGGTTTTCGTTCAGCACTGGAAGTAGGAGGCGCGCTCTACAATAGGCAAGGGTTTTCAAGTCTGCAAGTACGTCTTAAGCTGAGTGCCATGAACATTGTCCAAAATCATGTTTTAACCAAAATCCACAATGCGACCAGTTCAGCATATGAGAGGAGACACTGTTTGAGTGTAACAAACGTGAAACATTTCTTTTAGCCTTTTCGCATGAAAACAGGGTCCAAAATCATGGGTTTTCGTTCAGCAGTGGAAGTAGGAGGCGCGCTCTACAATAGGCAAGGGTTTTCAAGTCCGCAAGTACGTTTTAAGCTGAGTTCCTTGAACATTGTCCAAAATCATGTTTTAACCAAAATCCACAATGCGACCAGTTCAGCATATGAGAGGAGACACTGTTTGAGTGTAACAAACGTGAAACATTTCTTTTAGCCTTTTCGCATGAAAACAGGGTCCAAAATCATGGGTTTTCGTTCAGCAGTGGAAGTAGGAGGCGCGCTCTACAATAGGCAAGGGTTTTCATGTCTGCAAGTACGTTTTAAGCTGAGTTCCATGAACATTGTCCAAAATCATGTTTTATGCCAAATCCACAATGCGACCAGTTCAGCATATGAGAGGAGACACTGTTTGAGTGTAACAAACGTGAAACATTTCTTTTAGCCTTTTCGCATGAAAACAGGGTCCAAAATCATGGGTTTTCGTTCAGCAGTGGAAGTAGGAGGCGCGCTCTACAATAGGCAAGGGTTTTCATGTCTGCAAGTACGTTTTAAGCTGAGTTCCATGAACATTGTCCAAAATCATGTTTTAGGCCAAATCCACAATGCGACCAGTTCAGCATATGAGAGGAGACACTGTTTGAGTGTAACAAACGTGAAACATTTCTTTTAGCCTTTTCGCATGAAAACAGGGTCCAAAATCATGGGTTTTCGTTCAGCAGTGGAAGTAGGAGGCGCGCTCTACAATAGGCAAGGGTTTTCAAGTCTGCAAGTACGATTTAAGCTGAGTTCCATGAACATTGTCCAAAATCATGTTTTAGGCCAAATCCACAATGCGACCAGTTCAGCATATGAGAGGAGACACTGTTTGAGTGTAACAAACGTGAAACATTTCTTTTAGCCTTTTCGCATGAAAACAGGGTCCAAAATCATGGGTTTTCGTTCAGCACTGGAAGTAGGAGGCGCGCTCTACAATAGGCAAGGGTTTTCAAGTATGCAAGTACGTCTTAAGCTGAGTGCCATGAACATTGTCCAAAATCATGTTTTAACCAAAATCCACAATGCGACCAGTTCAGCATATGAGAGGAGACACTGTTTGAGTGTAACAAACGTGAAACATTTCTTTTAGCCTTTTCGCATGAAAACAGGGTCCAAAATCATGGGTTTTCGTTCAGCAGTGGAAGTAGGAGGCGCGCTCTACAATAGGCAAGGGTTTTCAAGTCTGCAAGTACGTTTTAAGCTGAGTTCCATGAACATTGTCCAAAATCATGTTTTAACCAAAATCCACAATGCGACCAGTTCAGCATATGAGAGGAGACACTGTTTGAGTTTAACAAACGTGAAACATTTCTTTTAGCCTTTTCGCATGAAAACAGGGTCCAAAATCATGGGTTTTCGTTCAGCAGTGGAAGTAGGAGGCGCGCTCTACAATAGGCAAGGGTTTTCATGTCTGCAAGTACGTTTTAAGCTGAGTTCCATGAACATTGTCCAAAATCATGTTTTAGGCCAAATCCACAATGCGACCAGTTCAGCATATGAGAGGAGACACTGTTTGAGTGTAACAAACGTGAAACATTTCTTTTAGCCTTTTCGCATGAAAACAGGGTCCAAAATCATGGGTTTTCGTTCAGCAGTGGAAGTAGGAGGCGCGCTCTACAATAGGCAAGGGTTTTCAAGTCTGCAAGTACGTTTTAAGCTGAGTTCCATGAACATTGTCCAAAATCATGTTTTATGCCAAATCCACAATGCGACCAGTTCAGCATATGAGAGGAGACACTGTTTGAGTGTAACAAACGTGAAACATTTCTTTTAGCCTTTTCGCATGAAAACAGGGTCCAAAATCATGGGTTTTCGTTCAGCAGTGGAAGTAGGAGGCGCGCTCTACAATAGGCAAGGGTTTTCAAGTCTGCAAGTACGTTTTAAGCTGAGTTCCATGAACATTGTCCAAAATCATGTTTTATCCAAAATCCACAATGCGACCAGTTCAGCATATGAGAGGAGACACTGTTTGAGTGTAACAAACGTGAAACATTTCTTTTAGCCTTTTCGCATGAAAACAGGGTCCAAAATCATGGGTTTTCGTTCAGCAGTGGAAGTAGGAGGCGCGCTCTACAATAGGCAAGGGTTTTCAAGTCTGCAAGTACGTTTTAAGCTGAGTTCCATGAACATTGTCCAAAATCATGTTTTAACCAAAATCCACAATGCGACCAGTTCACCATATGAGAGGAGACACTGTTTGAGTGTAACAAACGTGAAACATTTCTTTTAGCCTTTTCGCATGAAAACAGGGTCCAAAATCATGGGTTTTCGTTCAGCAGTGGAAGTAGGAGGCGCGTGTCACGCTCGTCGAACAGAGAGGACCAAGGCGCAGCGTTGCGGGTGAACATATTATATTTATTCAACTGATCACACGATCAAAACAAAGAACGAAACGTGAAGTCCTTCGATACACAACCAAAAGGAACAAGAAACCACAAAAACCAAAGTGCAAGACAAACAGTTAAATATGGCTCCCAATCAGAGACACCCAGCTGACACTCGTTGCCTCTGATTGGGAGTCACTCAGACCAACATAGAAAATTAAACATAGACTTACACACCCTGGCTCAACATAACATAGTCCCCAGAGCCAGGGCGTGACAGCGCGCTCTACAATAGGCAAGGGTTTTCAAGTCCGCAAGTACGTTTTAAGCTGAGTTCCATGAACATTGTCCAAAATCATGTTTTAACCAAAATCCACAATGCGACCAGTTCAGCATATGAGAGGAGACACTGTTTGAGTGTAACAAACGTGAAACATTTCTTTTAGCCTTTTCGCATGAAAACAGGGTCCAAAATCATGGGTTTTCGTTCAGCACTGGAAGTAGGAGGCGCGCTCTACAATAGGCAAGGGTTTTCAAGTCCGCAAGTACGTTTTAAGCTGAGTTCCATGAACATTGTCCAAAATCATGTTTTAACCAAAATCCACAATGCGACCAGTTCAGCATATGAGAGGAGACACTGTTTGAGTGTAACAAACGTGAAACATTTCTTTTAGCCTTTTCGCATGAAAACAGGGTCCAAAATCATGGGTTTTCGTTCAGCAGTGGAAGTAGGAGGCGCGCTCTACAATAGGCAAGGGTTTTCAAGTCTGCAAGTACGTTTTAAGCTGAGTTCCATGAACATTGTCCAAAATCATGTTTTAACCAAAATCCACAATGCGACCAGTTCAGCATATGAGAGGAGACACTGTTTGAGTGTAACAAACGTGAAACATTTCTTTTAGCCTTTTCGCATGAAAACAGGGTCCAAAATCATGGGTTTTCGTTCAGCAGTGGAAGTAGGAGGCGCGCTCTACAATAGGCAAGGGTTTTCAAGTCCGCAAGTACGTTTTAAGCTGAGTTCCGTGAACATTGTCCAAAATCATGTTTTAACCAAAATCCACAATGCGACCAGTTTCAGCATTTGAGAGGAGACACTGTTTGAGTGTAACAAACGTGAAACATTTCTTTTAGCCTTTTCGCATGAAAACAGGGTCCAAAATCATGGGTTTTCGTTCAGCAGTGGAAGTAGGAGGCGCGCTCTACAATAGGCAAGGGTTTTCAAGTCTGCAAGTACGTTTTAAGCTGAGTTCCATGAACATTGTCCAAAATCATGTTTTAACCAAAATCCACAATGCGACCAGTTCAGCATATGAGAGGAGACACTGTTTGAGTGTAACAAACGTGAAACATTTATTTTAGCCTTTTCGCATGAAAACAGGATCCAAAATCATGGGTTTTCGTTCAGCAGTGGAAGTAGGAGGCGCGCTCTACAATAGGCAAGGGTTTTCAAGTCTGCAAGTACGTTTTAAGCTGAGTTCCATGAACATTGTCCAAAATCATGTTTTATGCCAAATCCACAATGCGACCAGTTCAGCATATGAGAGGAGACACTGTTTGAGTGTAACAAACGTGAAACATTTCTTTTAGCCTTTTCGCATGAAAACAGGGTCCAAAATCATGGGTTTTCGTTCAGCAGTGGAAGTAGGAGGCGCGCTCTACAATAGGCAAGGGTTTTCATGTCTGCAAGTACGTTTTAAGCTGAGTTCCATGAACATTGTCCAAAATCATGTTTTAGGCCAAATCCACAATGCGACCAGTTCAGCATATGAGAGGAGACACTGTTTGAGTGTAACAAACGTGAAACATTTCTTTTAGCCTTTTCGCATGAAAACAGGGTCCAAAATCATGGGTTTTCGTTCAGCAGTGGAAGTAGGAGGCGCGCTCTACAATAGGCAAGGGTTTTCAAGTCTGCAAGTACGATTTAAGCTGAGTTCCATGAACATTGTCCAAAATCATGTTTTAGGCCAAATCCACAATGCGACCAGTTCAGCATATGAGAGGAGACACTGTTTGAGTGTAACAAACGTGAAACATTTCTTTTAGCCTTTTCGCATGAAAACAGGGTCCAAAATCATGGGTTTTCGTTCAGCAGTGGAAGTAGGAGGCGCGCTCTACAATAGGCAAGGGTTTTCAAGTCCGCAAGTACGTTTTAAGCTGAGTTCCATGAACATTGTCCAAAATCATGTTTTAACCAAAATCCACAATGCGACCAGTTCAGCATATGAGAGGAGACACTGTTTGAGTGTAACAAACGTGAAACATTTCTTTTAGCCTTTTCGCATGAAAACAGGGTCCAAAATCATGGGTTTTCGTTCAGCACTGGAAGTAGGAGGCGCGCTCTACAATAGGCAAGGGTTTTCAAGTCTGCAAGTACGTCTTAAGCTGAGTGCCATGAACATTGTCCAAAATCATGTTTTAACCAAAATCCACAATGCGACCAGTTCAGCATATGAGAGGAGACACTGTTTGAGTGTAACAAACGTGAAACATTTCTTTTAGCCTTTTCGCATGAAAACAGGGTCCAAAATCATGGGTTTTCGTTCAGCAGTGGAAGTAGGAGGCGCGCTCTACAATAGGCAAGGGTTTTCAAGTCCGCAAGTACGTTTTAAGCTGAGTTCCGTGAACATTGTCCAAAATCATGTTTTAACCAAAATCCACAATGCGACCAGTTCAGCATTTGAGAGGAGACACTGTTTGAGTGTAACAAACGTGAAACATTTCTTTTAGCCTTTTCGCATGAAAACAGGGTCCAAAATCATGGGTTTTCGTTCAGCAGTGGAAGTAGGAGGCGCGCTCTACAATAGGCAAGGGTTTTCAAGTCTGCAAGTACGTTTTAAGCTGAGTTCCATGAACATTGTCCAAAATCATGTTTTAACCAAAATCCACAATGCGACCAGTTCAGCATATGAGAGGAGACACTGTTTGAGTGTAACAAACGTGAAACATTTCTTTTAGCCTTTTCGCATGAAAACAGGATCCAAAATCATGGGTTTTCGTTCAGCAGTGGAAGTAGGAGGCGCGCTCTACAATAGGCAAGGGTTTTCAAGTCTGCAAGTACGTTTTAAGCTGAGTTCCATGAACATTGTCCAAAATCATGTTTTATGCCAAATCCACAATGCGACCAGTTCAGCATATGAGAGGAGACACTGTTTGAGTGTAACAAACGTGAAACATTTCTTTTAGCCTTTTCGCATGAAAACAGGGTCCAAAATCATGGGTTTTCGTTCAGCAGTGGAAGTAGGAGGCGCGCTCTACAATAGGCAAGGGTTTTCATGTCTGCAAGTACGTTTTAAGCTGAGTTCCATGAACATTGTCCAAAATCATGTTTTAGGCCAAATCCACAATGCGACCAGTTCAGCATATGAGAGGAGACACTGTTTGAGTGTAACAAACGTGAAACATTTCTTTTAGCCTTTTCGCATGAAAACAGGGTCCAAAATCATGGGTTTTCGTTCAGCAGTGGAAGTAGGAGGCGCGCTCTACAATAGGCAAGGGTTTT
Organism: Coregonus lavaretus; assembly: GCF_964263955.1. Classification (NCBI taxonomy): domain Eukaryota; kingdom Metazoa; phylum Chordata; class Actinopteri; order Salmoniformes; family Salmonidae; genus Coregonus; species Coregonus lavaretus. The sequence continues at coordinate 398,352 of NW_028159391.1, read as the reverse complement.
CAAGTCTGCAAGTACGATTTAAGCTGAGTTCCATGAACATTGTCCAAAATCATGTTTTAGGCCAAATCCACAATGCGACCAGTTCAGCATATGAGAGGAGACACTGTTTGAGTGTAACAAACGTGAAACATTTCTTTTAGCCTTTTCGCATGAAAACAGGGTCCAAAATCATGGGTTTTCGTTCAGCAGTGGAAGTAGGAGGCGCGCTCTACAATAGGCAAGGGTTTTCAAGTCTGCAAGTACGTTTTAAGCTGAGTTCCATGAACATTGTCCAAAATCATGTTTTATCCAAAATCCACAATGCGACCAGTTCAGCATATGAGAGGAGACACTGTTTGAGTGTAACAAACGTGAAACATTTCTTTTAGCCTTTTCGCATGAAAACAGGGTCCAAAATCATGGGTTTTCGTTCAGCAGTGGAAGTAGGAGGCGCGCTCTACAATAGGCAAGGGTTTTCAAGTCTGCAAGTACGATTTAAGCTGAGTTCCATGAACATTGTCCAAAATCATGTTTTAGGCCAAATCCACAATGCGACCAGTTCAGCATATGAGAGGAGACACTGTTTGAGTGTAACAAACGTGAAACATTTCTTTTAGCCTTTTCGCATGAAAACAGGTTCCAAAATCATGGGTTTTCGTTCAGCAGTGGAAGTAGGAGGCGCGCTCTACAATAGGCAAGGGTTTTCATGTCTGCAAGTACGTTTTAAGCTGAGTTCCATGAACATTGTCCAAAATCATGTTTTAGGCCAAATCCACAATGCGACCAGTTCAGCATATGAGAGGAGACACTGTTTGAGTGTAACAAACGTGAAACATTTCTTTTAGCCTTTTCGCATGAAAACAGGGTCCAAAATCATGGGTTTTCGTTCAGCAGTGGAAGTAGGAGGCGCGCTCTACAATAGGCAAGGGTTTTCAAGTCTGCAAGTACGATTTAAGCTGAGTTCCATGAACATTGTCCAAAATCATGTTTTAGGCCAAATCCACAATGCGACCAGTTCAGCATATGAGAGGAGACACTGTTTGAGTGTAACAAACGTGAAACATTTCTTTTAGCCTTTTCGCATGAAAACAGGGTCCAAAATCATGGGTTTTCGTTCAGCAGTGGAAGTAGGAGGCGCGCTCTACAATAGGCAAGGGTTTTCAAGTCCGCAAGTACGTTTTAAGCTGAGTTCCATGAACATTGTCCAAAATCATGTTTTAACCAAAATCCACAATGCGACCAGTTCAGCATATGAGAGGAGACACTGTTTGAGTGTAACAAACGTGAAACATTTCTTTTAGCCTTTTCGCATGAAAACAGGGTCCAAAATCATGGGTTTTCGTTCAGCACTGGAAGTAGGAGGCGCGCTCTACAATAGGCAAGGGTTTTCAAGTCTGCAAGTACGTCTTAAGCTGAGTGCCATGAACATTGTCCAAAATCATGTTTTAACCAAAATCCACAATGCGACCAGTTCAGCATATGAGAGGAGACACTGTTTGAGTGTAACAAACGTGAAACATTTCTTTTAGCCTTTTCGCATGAAAACAGGGTCCAAAATCATGGGTTTTCGTTCAGCAGTGGAAGTAGGAGGCGCGCTCTACAATAGGCAAGGGTTTTCAAGTCCGCAAGTACGTTTTAAGCTGAGTTCCGTGAACATTGTCCAAAATCATGTTTTAACCAAAATCCACAATGCGACCAGTTCAGCATTTGAGAGGAGACACTGTTTGAGTGTAACAAACGTGAAACATTTCTTTTAGCCTTTTCGCATGAAAACAGGGTCCAAAATCATGGGTTTTCGTTCAGCAGTGGAAGTAGGAGGCGCGCTCTACAATAGGCAAGGGTTTTCAAGTCTGCAAGTACGTTTTAAGCTGAGTTCCATGAACATTGTCCAAAATCATGTTTTAACCAAAATCCACAATGCGACCAGTTCAGCATATGAGAGGAGACACTGTTTGAGTGTAACAAACGTGAAACATTTCTTTTAGCCTTTTCGCATGAAAACAGGATCCAAAATCATGGGTTTTCGTTCAGCAGTGGAAGTAGGAGGCGCGCTCTACAATAGGCAAGGGTTTTCAAGTCTGCAAGTACGTTTTAAGCTGAGTTCCATGAACATTGTCCAAAATCATGTTTTATGCCAAATCCACAATGCGACCAGTTCAGCATATGAGAGGAGACACTGTTTGAGTGTAACAAACGTGAAACATTTCTTTTAGCCTTTTCGCATGAAAACAGGGTCCAAAATCATGGGTTTTCGTTCAGCAGTGGAAGTAGGAGGCGCGCTCTACAATAGGCAAGGGTTTTCATGTCTGCAAGTACGTTTTAAGCTGAGTTCCATGAACATTGTCCAAAATCATGTTTTAGGCCAAATCCACAATGCGACCAGTTCAGCATATGAGAGGAGACACTGTTTGAGTGTAACAAACGTGAAACATTTCTTTTAGCCTTTTCGCATGAAAACAGGGTCCAAAATCATGGGTTTTCGTTCAGCAGTGGAAGTAGGAGGCGCGCTCTACAATAGGCAAGGGTTTTCAAGTCTGCAAGTACGATTTAAGCTGAGTTCCATGAACATTGTCCAAAATCATGTTTTAGGCCAAATCCACAATGCGACCAGTTCAGCATATGAGAGGAGACACTGTTTGAGTGTAACAAACGTGAAACATTTCTTTTAGCCTTTTCGCATGAAAACAGGGTCCAAAATCATGGGTTTTCGTTCAGCAGTGGAAGTAGGAGGCGCGCTCTACAATAGGCAAGGGTTTTCAAGTCTGCAAGTACGTTTTAAGCTGAGTTCCATGAACATTGTCCAAAATCATGTTTTATCCAAAATCCACAATGCGACCAGTTCAGCATATGAGAGGAGACACTGTTTGAGTGTAACAAACGTGAAACATTTCTTTTAGCCTTTTCGCATGAAAACAGGGTCCAAAATCATGGGTTTTCGTTCAGCAGTGGAAGTAGGAGGCGCGCTCTACAATAGGCAAGGGTTTTCAAGTCTGCAAGTACGATTTAAGCTGAGTTCCATGAACATTGTCCAAAATCATGTTTTAGGCCAAATCCACAATGCGACCAGTTCAGCATATGAGAGGAGACACTGTTTGAGTGTAACAAACGTGAAACATTTCTTTTAGCCTTTTCGCATGAAAACAGGTTCCAAAATCATGGGTTTTCGTTCAGCAGTGGAAGTAGGAGGCGCGCTCTACAATAGGCAAGGGTTTTCAAGTCCGCAAGTACGTTTTAAGCTGAGTTCCATGAACATTGTCCAAAATCATGTTTTAACCAAAATCCACAATGCGACCAGTTCAGCATATGAGAGGAGACACTGTTTGAGTGTAACAAACGTGAAACATTTCTTTTAGCCTTTTCGCATGAAAACAGGGTCCAAAATCATGGGTTTTCGTTCAGCACTGGAAGTAGGAGGCGCGCTCTACAATAGGCAAGGGTTTTCAAGTCTGCAAGTACGTCTTAAGCTGAGTGCCATGAACATTGTCCAAAATCATGTTTTAACCAAAATCCACAATGCGACCAGTTCAGCATATGAGAGGAGACACTGTTTGAGTGTAACAAACGTGAAACATTTCTTTTAGCCTTTTCGCATGAAAACAGGGTCCAAAATCATGGGTTTTCGTTCAGCAGTGGAAGTAGGAGGCGCGCTCTACAATAGGCAAGGGTTTTCAAGTCCGCAAGTACGTTTTAAGCTGAGTTCCTTGAACATTGTCCAAAATCATGTTTTAACCAAAATCCACAATGCGACCAGTTCAGCATATGAGAGGAGACACTGTTTGAGTGTAACAAACGTGAAACATTTCTTTTAGCCTTTTCGCATGAAAACAGGGTCCAAAATCATGGGTTTTCGTTCAGCAGTGGAAGTAGGAGGCGCGCTCTACAATAGGCAAGGGTTTTCATGTCTGCAAGTACGTTTTAAGCTGAGTTCCATGAACATTGTCCAAAATCATGTTTTATGCCAAATCCACAATGCGACCAGTTCAGCATATGAGAGGAGACACTGTTTGAGTGTAACAAACGTGAAACATTTCTTTTAGCCTTTTCGCATGAAAACAGGGTCCAAAATCATGGGTTTTCGTTCAGCAGTGGAAGTAGGAGGCGCGCTCTACAATAGGCAAGGGTTTTCATGTCTGCAAGTACGTTTTAAGCTGAGTTCCATGAACATTGTCCAAAATCATGTTTTAGGCCAAATCCACAATGCGACCAGTTCAGCATATGAGAGGAGACACTGTTTGAGTGTAACAAACGTGAAACATTTCTTTTAGCCTTTTCGCATGAAAACAGGGTCCAAAATCATGGGTTTTCGTTCAGCAGTGGAAGTAGGAGGCGCGCTCTACAATAGGCAAGGGTTTTCAAGTCTGCAAGTACGATTTAAGCTGAGTTCCATGAACATTGTCCAAAATCATGTTTTAGGCCAAATCCACAATGCGACCAGTTCAGCATATGAGAGGAGACACTGTTTGAGTGTAACAAACGTGAAACATTTCTTTTAGCCTTTTCGCATGAAAACAGGGTCCAAAATCATGGGTTTTCGTTCAGCACTGGAAGTAGGAGGCGCGCTCTACAATAGGCAAGGGTTTTCAAGTATGCAAGTACGTCTTAAGCTGAGTGCCATGAACATTGTCCAAAATCATGTTTTAACCAAAATCCACAATGCGACCAGTTCAGCATATGAGAGGAGACACTGTTTGAGTGTAACAAACGTGAAACATTTCTTTTAGCCTTTTCGCATGAAAACAGGGTCCAAAATCATGGGTTTTCGTTCAGCAGTGGAAGTAGGAGGCGCGCTCTACAATAGGCAAGGGTTTTCAAGTCTGCAAGTACGTTTTAAGCTGAGTTCCATTAACATTGTCCAAAATCATGTTTTAACCAAAATCCACAATGCGACCAGTTCAGCATATGAGAGGAGACACTGTTTGAGTTTAACAAACGTGAAACATTTCTTTTAGCCTTTTCGCATGAAAACAGGGTCCAAAATCATGGGTTTTCGTTCAGCAGTGGAAGTAGGAGGCGCGCTCTACAATAGGCAAGGGTTTTCATGTCTGCAAGTACGTTTTAAGCTGAGTTCCATGAACATTGTCCAAAATCATGTTTTAGGCCAAATCCACAATGCGACCAGTTCAGCATATGAGAGGAGACACTGTTTGAGTGTAACAAACGTGAAACATTTCTTTTAGCCTTTTCGCATGAAAACAGGGTCCAAAATCATGGGTTTTCGTTCAGCAGTGGAAGTAGGAGGCGCGCTCTACAATAGGCAAGGGTTTTCAAGTCTGCAAGTACGTTTTAAGCTGAGTTCCATGAACATTGTCCAAAATCATGTTTTATGCCAAATCCACAATGCGACCAGTTCAGCATATGAGAGGAGACACTGTTTGAGTGTAACAAACGTGAAACATTTCTTTTAGCCTTTTCGCATGAAAACAGGGTCCAAAATCATGGGTTTTCGTTCAGCAGTGGAAGTAGGAGGCGCGCTCTACAATAGGCAAGGGTTTTCAAGTCTGCAAGTACGATTTAAGCTGAGTTCCATGAACATTGTCCAAAATCATGTTTTAGGCCAAATCCACAATGCGACCAGTTCAGCATATGAGAGGAGACACTGTTTGAGTGTAACAAACGTGAAACATTTCTTTTAGCCTTTTCGCATGAAAACAGGGTCCAAAATCATGGGTTTTCGTTCAGCAGTGGAAGTAGGAGGCGCGCTCTACAATAGGCAAGGGTTTTCAAGTCTGCAAGTACGTTTTAAGCTGAGTTCCATGAACATTGTCCAAAATCATGTTTTATCCAAAATCCACAATGCGACCAGTTCAGCATATGAGAGGAGACACTGTTTGAGTGTAACAAACGTGAAACATTTCTTTTAGCCTTTTCGCATGAAAACAGGGTCCAAAATCATGGGTTTTCGTTCAGCAGTGGAAGTAGGAGGCGCGCTCTACAATAGGCAAGGGTTTTCAAGTCTGCAAGTACGTTTTAAGCTGAGTTCCATGAACATTGTCCAAAATCATGTTTTAACCAAAATCCACAATGCGACCAGTTCAGCATATGAGAGGAGACACTGTTTGAGTGTAACAAACGTGAAACATTTCTTTTAGCCTTTTCGCATGAAAACAGGGTCCAAAATCATGGGTTTTCGTTCAGCAGTGGAAGTAGGAGGCGCGCTCTACAATAGGCAAGGGTTTTCAAGTCCGCAAGTACGTTTTAAGCTGAGTTCCATGAACATTGTCCAAAATCATGTTTTAACCAAAATCCACAATGCGACCAGTTCAGCATATGAGAGGAGACACTGTTTGAGTGTAACAAACGTGAAACATTTCTTTTAGCCTTTTCGCATGAAAACAGGGTCCAAAATCATGGGTTTTCGTTCAGCACTGGAAGTAGGAGGCGCGCTCTACAATAGGCAAGGGTTTTCAAGTCCGCAAGTACGTTTTAAGCTGAGTTCCATGAACATTGTCCAAAATCATGTTTTAACCAAAATCCACAATGCGACCAGTTCAGCATATGAGAGGAGACACTGTTTGAGTGTAACAAACGTGAAACATTTCTTTTAGCCTTTTCGCATGAAAACAGGGTCCAAAATCATGGGTTTTCGTTCAGCACTGGAAGTAGGAGGCGCGCTCTACAATAAGCAAGGGTTTTCAAGTCTGCAAGTACGTTTTAAGCTGAGTTCCATGAACATTGTCCAAAATCATGTTTTAACCAAAATCCACAATGCGACCAGTTCAGCATATGAGAGGAGACACTGTTTGAGTGTAACAAACGTGAAACATTTCTTTTAGCCTTTTCGCATGAAAACAGGGTCCAAAATCATGGGTTTTCGTTCAGCAGTGGAAGTAGGAGGCGCGCTCTACAATAGGCAAGGGTTTTCATGTCTGCAAGTACGTTTTAAGCTGAGTTCCATGAACATTGTCCAAAATCATGTTTTAGGCCAAATCCACAATGCGACCAGTTCAGCATATGAGAGGAGACACTGTTTGAGTGTAACAAACGTGAAACATTTCTTTTAGCCTTTTCGCATAAAAACAGGGTCCAAAATCATGGGTTTTCGTTCAGCAGTGGAAGTAGGAGGCGCGCTCTACAATAGGCAAGGGTTTTCAAGTCTGCAAGTACGTTTTAAACTGAGTTCCATGAACATTGTCCAAAATCATGTTTTATCCAAAATCCACAATGCGACCAGTTCAGCATATGAGAGGAGACACTGTTTGAGTGTAACAAACGTGAAACATTTCTTTTAGCCTTTTCGCATGAAAACAGGGTCCAAAATCATGGGTTTTCGTTCAGCAGTGGAAGTAGGAGGCGCGCTCTACAATAGGCAAGGGTTTTCAAGTCTGCAAGTACGTTTTAAGCTGAGTTCCATGAACATTGTCCAAAATCATGTTTTAACCAAAATCCACAATGCGACCAGTTCAGCATATGAGAGGAGACACTGTTTGAGTGTAACAAACGTGAAACATTTCTTTTAGCCTTTTCGCATGAAAACAGGGTCCAAAATCATGGGTTTTCGTTCAGCAGTGGAAGTAGGAGGCGCGCTCTACAATAGGCAAGGGTTTTCAAGTCCGCAAGTACGTTTTAAGCTGAGTTCCATGAACATTGTCCAAAATCATGTTTTAACCAAAATCCACAATGCGACCAGTTCAGCATATGAGAGGAGACACTGTTTGAGTGTAACAAACGTGAAACATTTCTTTTAGCCTTTTCGCATGAAAACAGGGTCCAAAATCATGGGTTTTCGTTCAGCACTGGAAGTAGGAGGCGCGCTCTACAATAGGCAAGGGTTTTCAAGTCCGCAAGTACGTTTTAAGCTGAGTTCCATGAACATTGTCCAAAATCATGTTTTAACCAAAATCCACAATGCAACCAGTTCAGCATATGAGAGGAGACACTGTTTGAGTGTAACAAACGTGAAACATTTCTTTTAGCCTTTTCGCATGAAAACAGGGTCCAAAATCATGGGTTTTCGTTCAGCACTGGAAGTAGGAGGCGCGCTCTACAATAGGCAAGGGTTTTCAAGTCTGCAAGTACGTTTTAAGCTGAGTTCCATGAACATTGTCCAAAATCATGTTTTAACCAAAATCCACAATGCGACCAGTTCAGCATATGAGAGGAGACACTGTTTGAGTGTAACAAACGTGAAACATTTCTTTTAGCCTTTTCGCATGAAAACAGGGTCCAAAATCATGGGTTTTCGTTCAGCAGTGGAAGTAGGAGGCGCGCTCTACAATAGGCAAGGGTTTTCATGTCTGCAAGTACGTTTTAAGCTGAGTTCCATGAACATTGTCCAAAATCATGTTTTAGGCCAAATCCACAATGCGACCAGTTCAGCATATGAGAGGAGACACTGTTTGAGTGTAACAAACGTGAAACATTTCTTTTAGCCTTTTCGCATGAAAACAGGGTCCAAAATCATGGGTTTTCGCTCAGCAGTGGAAGTAGGAGGCGCGCTCTACAATAGGCAAGGGTTTTCAAGTCTGCAAGTACGTTTTAAGCTGAGTTCCATGAACATTGTCCAAAATCATGTTTTAACCAAAATCCACAATGCGACCAGTTCAGCATATGAGAGGAGACACTGTTTGAGTGTAACAAACGTGAAACATTTCTTTTAGCCTTTTCGCATGAAAACAGGGTCCAAAATCATGGGTTTTCGTTCAGCAGTGGAAGTAGGAGGCGCGCTCTACAATAGGCAAGGGTTTTCAAGTCCGCAAGTACGTTTTAAGCTGAGTTCCATGAACATTGTCCAAAATCATGTTTTAACCAAAATCCACAATGCGACCAGTTCAGCATATGAGAGGAGACACTGTTTGAGTGTAACAAACGTGAAACATTTCTTTTAGCCTTTTCGCATGAAAACAGGGTCCAAAATCATGGGTTTTCGTTCAGCAGTGGAAGTAGGAGGCGCGCTCTACAATAGGCAAGGGTTTTCAAGTCCGCAAGTACGTTTTAAGCTGAGTTCCATGAACATTGTCCAAAATCATGTTTTAACCAAAATCCACAATGCGACCAGTTCAGCATATGAGAGGAGACACTGTTTGAGTGTAACAAACGTGAAACATTTCTTTTAGCCTTTTCGCATGAAAACAGGGTCCAAAATCATGGGTTTTCGTTCAGCACTGGAAGTAGGAGGCGCGCTCTACAATAGGCAAGGGTTTTCAAGTCTGCAAGTACGTTTTAAGCTGAGTTCCATGAACATTGTCCAAAATCATGTTTTAACCAAAATCCACAATGCGACCAGTTCAGCATATGAGAGGAGACACTGTTTGAGTGTAACAAACGTGAAACATTTCTTTTAGCCTTTTCGCATGAAAACAGGGTCCAAAATCATGGGTTTTCGTTCAGCAGTGGAAGTAGGAGGCGCGCTCTACAATAGGCAAGGGTTTTCATGTCTGCAAGTACGTTTTAAGCTGAGTTCCATGAACATTGTCCAAAATCATGTTTTAGGCCAAATCCACAATGCGACCAGTTCAGCATATGAGAGGAGACACTGTTTGAGTGTAACAAACGTGAAACATTTCTTTTAGCCTTTTCGCATGAAAACAGGGTCCAAAATCATGGGTTTTCGTTCAGCAGTGGAAGTAGGAGGCGCGCTCTACAATAGGCAAGGGTTTTCAAGTCTGCAAGTACGATTTAAGCTGAGTTCCATGAACATTGTCCAAAATCATGTTTTAGGCCAAATCCACAATGCGACCAGTTCAGCATATGAGAGGAGACACTGTTTGAGTGTAACAAACGTGAAACATTTCTTTTAGCCTTTTCGCATGAAAACAGGGTCCAAAATCATGGGTTTTCGTTCAGCAGTGGAAGTAGGAGGCGCGCTCTACAATAGGCAAGGGTTTTCAAGTCTGCAAGTACGTTTTAAGCTGAGTTCCATGAACATTGTCCAAAATCATGTTTTATCCAAAATCCACAATGCGACCAGTTCAGCATATGAGAGGAGACACTGTTTGAGTGTAACAAACGTGAAACATTTCTTTTAGCCTTTTCGCATGAAAACAGGGTCCAAAATCATGGGTTTTCGTTCAGCAGTGGAAGTAGGAGGCGCGCTCTACAATAGGCAAGGGTTTTCAAGTCTGCAAGTACGATTTAAGCTGAGTTCCATGAACATTGTCCAAAATCATGTTTTAGGCCAAATCCACAATGCGACCAGTTCAGCATATGAGAGGAGACACTGTTTGAGTGTAACAAACGTGAAACATTTCTTTTAGCCTTTTCGCATGAAAACAGGGTCCAAAATCATGGGTTTTCGTTCAGCAGTGGAAGTAGGAGGCGCGCTCTACAATAGGCAAGGGTTTTCAAGTCCGCAAGTACGTTTTAAGCTGAGTTCCATGAACATTGTCCAAAATCATGTTTTAACCAAAATCCACAATGCGACCAGTTCAGCATATGAGAGGAGACACTGTTTGAGTGTAACAAACGTGAAACATTTCTTTTAGCCTTTTCGCATGAAAACAGGGTCCAAAATCATGGGTTTTCGTTCAGCACTGGAAGTAGGAGGCGCGCTCTACAATAGGCAAGGGTTTTCAAGTCTGCAAGTACGTCTTAAGCTGAGTGCCATGAACATTGTCCAAATTCATGTTTTAACCAAAATCCACAATGCGACCAGTTCAGCATATGAGAGGAGACACTGTTTGAGTGTAACAAACGTGAAACATTTCTTTTAGCCTTTTCGCATGAAAACAGGGTCCAAAATCATGGGTTTTCGTTCAGCAGTGGAAGTAGGAGGCGCGCTCTACAATAGGCAAGGGTTTTCATGTCTGCAAGTACGTTTTAAGCTGAGTTCCATGAACATTGTCCAAAATCATGTTTTAGGCCAAATCCACAATGCGACCAGTTCAGCATATGAGAGGAGACACTGTTTGAGTGTAACAAACGTGAAACATTTCTTTTAGCCTTTTCGCATAAAAACAGGGTCCAAAATCATGGGTTTTCGTTCAGCAGTGGAAGTAGGAGGCGCGCTCTACAATAGGCAAGGGTTTTCAAGTCTGCAAGTACGTTTTAAACTGAGTTCCATGAACATTGTCCAAAATCATGTTTTATCCAAAATCCACAATGCGACCAGTTCAGCATATGAGAGGAGACACTGTTTGAGTGTAACAAACGTGAAACATTTCTTTTAGCCTTTTCGCATGAAAACAGGGTCCAAAATCATGGGTTTTCGTTCAGCAGTGGAAGTAGGAGGCGCGCTCTACAATAGGCAAGGGTTTTCAAGTCTGCAAGTACGTTTTAAGCTGAGTTCCATGAACATTGTCCAAAATCATGTTTTAACCAAAATCCACAATGCGACCAGTTCAGCATATGAGAGGAGACACTGTTTGAGTGTAACAAACGTGAAACATTTCTTTTAGCCTTTTCGCATGAAAACAGGGTCCAAAATCATGGGTTTTCGTTCAGCAGTGGAAGTAGGAGGCGCGCTCTACAATAGGCAAGGGTTTTCAAGTCCGCAAGTACGTTTTAAGCTGAGTTCCATGAACATTGTCCAAAATCATGTTTTAACCAAAATCCACAATGCGACCAGTTCAGCATATGAGAGGAGACACTGTTTGAGTGTAACAAACGTGAAACATTTCTTTTAGCCTTTTCGCATGAAAACAGGGTCCAAAATCATGGGTTTTCGTTCAGCACTGGAAGTAGGAGGCGCGCTCTACAATAGGCAAGGGTTTTCAAGTCCGCAAGTACGTTTTAAGCTGAGTTCCATGAACATTGTCCAAAATCATGTTTTAACCAAAATCCACAATGCGACCAGTTCAGCATATGAGAGGAGACACTGTTTGAGTGTAACAAACGTGAAACATTTCTTTTAGCCTTTTCGCATGAAAACAGGGTCCAAAATCATGGGTTTTCGTTCAGCACTGGAAGTAGGAGGCGCGCTCTACAATAGGCAAGGGTTTTCAAGTCTGCAAGTACGTTTTAAGCTGAGTTCCATGAACATTGTCCAAAATCATGTTTTAACCAAAATCCACAATGCGACCAGTTCAGCATATGAGAGGAGACACTGTTTGAGTGTAACAAACGTGAAACATTTCTTTTAGCCTTTTCGCATGAAAACAGGGTCCAAAATCATGGGTTTTCGTTCAGCAGTGGAAGTAGGAGGCGCGCTCTACAATAGGCAAGGGTTTTCAAGTCTGCAAGTACGTTTTAAGCTGAGTTCCATGAACATTGTCCAAAATCATGTTTTAACCAAAATCCACAATGCGACCAGTTCAGCATATGAGAGGAGACACTGTTTGATTGTAACAAACGTGAAACATTTCTTTTAGCCTTTTCGCATGAAAACAGGGTCCAAAATCATGGGTTTTCGTTCAGCACTGGAAGTAGGAGGCGCGCTCTACAATAGGCAAGGGTTTTCAAGACTGCAAGTACGTCTTAAGCTGAGTTCCATGAACATTGTCCAAAATCATGTTTTAGGCCAAATCCACAATGCGACCAGTTCAGCATATGAGAGGAGACACTGTTTGAGTGTAACAAACGTGAAACATTTCTTTTAGCCTTTTCGCATGAAAACAGGGTCCAAAATCATGGGTTTTCGTTCAGCAGTGGAAGTAGGAGGCGCGCTCTACAATAGGCAAGGGTTTTCAAGTCCGCAAGTACGTTTTAAGCTGAGTTCCATGAACATTGTCCAAAATCATGTTTTAACCAAAATCCACAATGCGACCAGTTCAGCATATGAGAGGAGACACTGTTTGAGTGTAACAAACGTGAAACATTTCTTTTAGCCTTTTCGCATGAAAACAGGGTCCAAAATCATGGGTTTTCGTTCAGCAGTGGAAGTAGGAGGCGCGCTCTACAATAGGCAAGGGTTTTCAAGTCTGCAAGTACGTTTTAAGCTGAGTTCCATGAACATTGTCCAAAATCATGTTTTAACCAAAATCCACAATGCGACCAGTTCAGCATATGAGAGGAGACACTGTTTGAGTGTAACAAACGTGAAACATTTCTTTTAGCCTTTTCGCATGAAAACAGGGTCCAAAATCATGGGTTTTCGTTCAGCACTGGAAGTAGGAGGCGCGCTCTACAATAGGCAAGGGTTTTCAAGTCTGCAAGTACGTTTTAAGCTGAGTTCCATGAACATTGTCCAAAATCATGTTTTAGGCCAAATCCAAAATGCGACCAGTTCAGCATATGAGAGGAGACACTGTTTGAGTGTAACAAACGTGAAACATTTCTTTTAGCCTTTTCGCATGAAAACAGGGTCCAAAATCATGGGTTTTCGTTCAGCAGTGGAAGTAGGAGGCGCGCTCTACAATAGGCAAGGGTTTTCAAGTCTGCAAGTACGATTTAAGCTGAGTTCCATGAACATTGTCCAAAATCATGTTTTAGGCCAAATCCACAATGCGACCAGTTCAGCATATGAGAGGAGACACTGTTTGAGTGTAACAAACGTGAAACATTTCTTTTAGCCTTTTCGCATGAAAACAGGGTCCAAAATCATGGGTTTTCGTTCAGCAGTGGAAGTAGGAGGCGCGCTCTACAATAGGCAAGGGTTTTCAAGTCTGCAAGTACGATTTAAGCTGAGTTCCATGAACATTGTCCAAAATCATGTTTTAGGCCAAATCCACAATGCGACCAGTTCAGCATATGAGAGGAGACACTGTTTGAGTGTAACAAACGTGAAACATTTCTTTTAGCCTTTTCGCATGAAAACAGGGTCCAAAATCATGGGTTTTCGTTCAGCACTGGAAGTAGGAGGCGCGCTCTACAATAGGCAAGGGTTTTCAAGTCTGCAAGTACGTTTTAAGCTGAGTTCCATGAACATTGTCCAAAATCATGTTTTAACCAAAATCCACAATGCGACCAGTTCAGCATATGAGAGGAGACACTGTTTGATTGTAACAAACGTGAAACATTTCTTTTAGCCTTTTCGCATGAAAACAGGGTCCAAAATCATGGGTTTTCGTTCAGCACTGGAAGTAGGAGGCGCGCTCTACAATAGGCAAGGGTTTTCAAGACTGCAAGTACGTCTTAAGCTGAGTTCCATGAACATTGTCCAAAATCATGTTTTAGGCCAAATCCACAATGCGACCAGTTCAGCATATGAGAGGAGACACTGTTTGAGTTTAACAAACGTGAAACATTTCTTTTAGCCTTTTCGCATGAAAACAGGGTCCAAAATCATGGGTTTTCGTTCAGCAGTGGAAGTAGGAGGCGCGCTCTACAATAGGCAAGGGTTTTCAAGTCCGCAAGTACGTTTTAAGCTGAGTTCCATGAACATTGTCCAAAATCATGTTTTAACCAAAATCCACAATGCGACCAGTTCAGCATATGAGAGGAGACACTGTTTGAGTGTAACAAACATGAAACATTTCTTTTAGCCTTTTCGCATGAAAACAGGGTCCAAAATCATGGGTTTTCGTTCAGCACTGGAAGTAGGAGGCGCGCTCTACAATAGGCAAGGGTTTTCAAGTCTGCAAGTACGTTTTAAGCTGAGTTCCATGAACATTGTCCAAAATCATGTTTTAACCAAAATCCACAATGCGACCAGTTCAGCATATGAGAGGAGACACTGTTTGATTGTAACAAACGTGAAACATTTCTTTTAGCCTTTTCGCATGAAAACAGGGTCCAAAATCATGGGTTTTCGTTCAGCACTGGAAGTAGGAGGCGCGCTCTACAATAGGCAAGGGTTTTCAAGACTGCAAGTACGTCTTAAGCTGAGTTCCATGAACATTGTCCAAAATCATGTTTTAGGCCAAATCCACAATGCGACCAGTTCAGCATATGAGAGGAGACACTGTTTGAGTGTAACAAACGTGAAACATTTCTTTTAGCCTTTTCGCATGAAAACAGGGTCCAAAATCATGGGTTTTCGTTCAGCAGTGGAAGTAGGAGGCGCGCTCTACAATAGGCAAGGGTTTTCAAGTCCGCAAGTACGTTTTAAGCTGAGTTCCATGAACATTGTCCAAAATCATGTTTTAACCAAAATCCACAATGCGACCAGTTCAGCATATGAGAGGAGACACTGTTTGAGTGTAACAAACGTGAAACATTTCTTTTAGCCTTTTCGCATGAAAACAGGGTCCAAAATCATGGGTTTTCGTTCAGCAGTGGAAGTAGGAGGCGCGCTCTACAATAGGCAAGGGTTTTCAAGTCTGCAAGTACGTTTTAAGCTGAGTTCCATGAACATTGTCCAAAATCATGTTTTAACCAAAATCCACAATGCGACCAGTTCAGCATATGAGAGGAGACACTGTTTGAGTGTAACAAACGTGAAACATTTCTTTTAGCCTTTTCGCATGAAAACAGGGTCCAAAATCATGGGTTTTCGTTCAGCACTGGAAGTAGGAGGCGCGCTCTACAATAGGCAAGGGTTTTCAAGTCTGCAAGTACGTTTTAAGCTGAGTTCCATGAACATTGTCCAAAATCATGTTTTAGGCCAAATCCAAAATGCGACCAGTTCAGCATATGAGAGGAGACACTGTTTGAGTGTAACAAACGTGAAACATTTCTTTTAGCCTTTTCGCATGAAAACAGGGTCCAAAATCATGGGTTTTCGTTCAGCAGTGGAAGTAGGAGGCGCGCTCTACAATAGGCAAGGGTTTTCAAGTCTGCAAGTACGATTTAAGCTGAGTTCCATGAACATTGTCCAAAATCATGTTTTAGGCCAAATCCACAATGCGACCAGTTCAGCATATGAGAGGAGACACTGTTTGAGTGTAACAAACGTGAAACATTTCTTTTAGCCTTTTCGCATGAAAACAGGGTCCAAAATCATGGGTTTTCGTTCAGCAGTGGAAGTAGGAGGCGCGCTCTACAATAGGCAAGGGTTTTCAAGTCTGCAAGTACGATTTAAGCTGAGTTCCATGAACATTGTCCAAAATCATGTTTTAGGCCAAATCCACAATGCGACCAGTTCAGCATATGAGAGGAGACACTGTTTGAGTGTAACAAACGTGAAACATTTCTTTTAGCCTTTTCGCATGAAAACAGGGTCCAAAATCATGGGTTTTCGTTCAGCAGTGGAAGTAGGAGGCACGCTCTACAATAGGCAAGGGTTTTCAAGTCCGCAAGTACGTTTTAAGCTGAGTTCCATGAACATTGTCCAAAATCATGTTTTAACCAAAATCCACAATGCGACCAGTTCAGCATATGAGAGGAGACACTGTTTGAGTGTAACAAACGTGAAACATTTCTTTTAGCCTTTTCGCATGAAAACAGGGTCCAAAATCATGTGTTTTCGTTCAGCACTGGAAGTAGGAGGCGCGCTCTAAAATAGGCAGGGGTTTTCAAGTCTGCAAGTACGTCTTAAGCTGAGTGCCATGAACATTGTCCAAAATCATGTTTTAACCAAAATCCACAATGCGACCAGTTCAGCATATGAGAGGAGACACTGTTTGAGTGTAACAAACGTGAAACATTTCTTTTAGCCTTTTCGCATGAAAACAGGGTCCAAAATCATGGGTTTTCGTTCAGCAGTGGAAGTAGGAGGCGCGCTCTACAATAGGCAAGGGTTTTCAAGTCCGCAAGTACGTTTTAAGCTGAGTTCCGTGAACATTGTCCAAAATCATGTTTTAACCAAAATCCACAATGCGACCAGTTCAGCATTTGAGAGGAGACACTGTTTGAGTGTAACAAACGTGAAACATTTCTTTTAGCCTTTTCGCATGAAAACAGGGTCCAAAATCATGGGTTTTCGTTCAGCAGTGGAAGTAGGAGGCGCGCTCTACAATAGGCAAGGGTTTTCAAGTCTGCAAGTACGTTTTAAGCTGAGTGCCATGAACATTGTCCAAAATCATGTTTTAACCAAAATCCACAATGCGACCAGTTCAGCATATGAGAGGAGACACTGTTTGAGTGTAACAAACGTGAAACATTTCTTTTAGCCTTTTCGCATGAAAACAGGGTCCAAAATCATGGGTTTTCGTTCAGCAGTGGAAGTAGGAGGCGCGCTCTACAATAGGCAAGGGTTTTCAAGTCCGCAAGTACGTTTTAAGCTGAGTTCCGTGAACATTGTCCAAAATCATGTTTTAACCAAAATCCACAATGCGACCAGTTCAGCATTTGAGAGGAGACACTGTTTGAGTGTAACAAACGTGAAACATTTCTTTTAGCCTTTTCGCATGAAAACAGGGTCCAAAATCATGGGTTTTCGTTCAGCAGTGGAAGTAGGAGGCGCGCTCTACAATAGGCAAGGGTTTTCAAGTCTGCAAGTACGTTTTAAGCTGAGTTCCATGAACATTGTCCAAAATCATGTTTTAACCAAAATCCACAATGCGACCAGTTCAGCATATGAGAGGAGACACTGTTTGAGTGTAACAAACGTGAAACATTTCTTTTAGCCTTTTCGCATGAAAACAGGGTCCAAAATCATGGGTTTTAGTTCAGCAGTGGAAGTAGGAGGCGCGCTCTACAATAGGCAAGGGTTTTCATGTCTGCAAGTACGTTTTAAGCTGAGTTCCATGAACATTGTCCAAAATCATGTTTTAGGCCAAATCCACAATGCGACCAGTTCAGCATATGAGAGGAGACACTGTTTGAGTGTAACAAACGTGAAACATTTCTTTTAGCCTTTTCGCATGAAAACAGGGTCCAAAATCATGGGTTTTCGTTCAGCAGTGGAAGTAGGAGGCGCGCTCTACAATAGGCAAGGGTTTTCAAGTCTGCAAGTACGTTTTAAGCTGAGTTCCATGAACATTGTCCAAAATCATGTTTTATGCCAAATCCACAATGCGACCAGTTCAGCATATGAGAGGAGACACTGTTTGAGTGTAACAAACGTGAAACATTTCTTTTAGCCTTTTCGCATGAAAACAGGGTCCAAAATCATGGGTTTTCGTTCAGCAGTGGAAGTAGGAGGCGCGCTCTACAATAGGCAAGGGTTTTCATGTCTGCAAGTACGTTTTAAGCTGAGTTCCATGAACATTGTCCAAAATCATGTTTTAGGCCAAATCCACAATGCGACCAGTTCAGCATATGAGAGGAGACACTGTTTGAGTGTAACAAACGTGAAACATTTCTTTTAGCCTTTTCGCATGAAAACAGGGTCCAAAATCATGGGTTTTCGTTCAGCAGTGGAAGTAGGAGGCGCGCTCTACAATAGGCAAGGGTTTTCAAGTCTGCAAGTACGTTTTAAGCTGAGTTCCATGAACATTGTCCAAAATCATGTTTTATCCAAAATCCACAATGCGACCAGTTCAGCATATGAGAGGAGACACTGTTTGAGTGTAACAAACGTGAAACATTTCTTTTAGCCTTTTCGCATGAAAACAGGGTCCAAAATCATGGGTTTTCGTTCAGCAGTGGAAGTAGGAGGCGCGCTCTACAATAGGCAAGGGTTTTCAAGTCTGCAAGTACGTTTTAAGCTGAGTTCCATGAACATTGTCCAAAATCATGTTTTAACCAAAATCCACAATGCGACCAGTTCAGCATATGAGAGGAGACACTGTTTGAGTGTAACAAACGTGAAACATTTCTTTTAGCCTTTTCGCATGAAAACAGGGTCCAAAATCATGGGTTTTCGTTCAGCAGTGGAAGTAGGAGGCGCGCTCTACAATAGGCAAGGGTTTTCAAGTCCGCAAGTACGTTTTAAGCTGAGTTCCATGAACATTGTCCAAAATCATGTTTTAACCAAAATCCACAATGCGACCAGTTCAGCATATGAGAGGAGACACTGTTTGAGTGTAACAAACGTGAAACATTTCTTTTAGCCTTTTCGCATGAAAACAGGGTCCAAAATCATGGGTTTTCGTTCAGCACTGGAAGTAGGAGGCGCGCTCTACAATAGGCAAGGGTTTTCAAGTCTGCAAGTACGTTTTAAGCTGAGTTCCATGAACATTGTCCAAAATCATGTTTTAACCAAAATCCACAATGCGACCAGTTCAGCATATGAGAGGAGACACTGTTTGAGTGTAACAAACGTGAAACATTTATTTTAGCCTTTTCGCATGAAAACAGGGTCCAAAATCATGGGTTTTCGTTCAGCACTGGAAGTAGGAGGCGCGCTCTACAATAGGCAAGGGTTTTCAAGTCTGCAAGTACGTCTTAAACTGAGTTCCATGAACATTGTCCAAAATCATGTTTTAGGCCAAATCCACAATGCGACCAGTTCAGCATATGAGAGGAGACACTGTTTGAGTGTAACAAACGTGAAACATTTCTTTTAGCCTTTTCGCATGAAAACAGGGTCCAAAATCATGGGTTTTCGTTCAGCAGTGGAAGTAGGAGGCGC
This sequence comes from Coregonus lavaretus, assembly GCF_964263955.1. NCBI lineage: Eukaryota > Metazoa > Chordata > Actinopteri > Salmoniformes > Salmonidae > Coregonus > Coregonus lavaretus. Next base: position 379,223 of record NW_028159391.1, on the reverse strand, counting down.
GCTCTACAATAGGCAAGGGTTTTCAAGTCCGCAAGTACGTTTTAAGCTGAGTTCCATGAACATTGTCCAAAATCATGTTTTAACCAAAATCCACAATGCGACCAGTTCAGCATATGAGAGGAGACACTGTTTGAGTGTAACAAACGTGAAACATTTCTTTTAGCCTTTTCGCATGAAAACAGGGTCCAAAATCATGGGTTTTCGTTCAGCAGTGGAAGTAGGAGGCGCGCTCTACAATAGGCAAGGGTTTTCAAGTCTGCAAGTACGTTTTAAGCTGAGTTCCATGAACATTGTCCAAAATCATGTTTTAACCAAAATCCACAATGCGACCAGTTCAGCATATGAGAGGAGACACTGTTTGAGTGTAACAAACGTGAAACATTTCTTTTAGCCTTTTCGCATGAAAACAGGGTCCAAAATCATGGGTTTTCGTTCAGCACTGGAAGTAGGAGGCGCGCTCTACAATAGGCAAGGGTTTTCAAGTCTGCAAGTACGTTTTAAGCTGAGTTCCATGAACATTGTCCAAAATCATGTTTTAGGCCAAATCCACAATGCGACCAGTTCAGCATATGAGAGGAGACACTGTTTGAGTGTAACAAACGTGAAACATTTCTTTTAGCCTTTTCGCATGAAAACAGGGTCCAAAATCATGGGTTTTCGTTCAGCAGTGGAAGGGAGGCGCGCTCTACAATAGGCAAGGGTTTTCAAGTCTGCAAGTACGTTTTAAGCTGAGTTCCATGAACATTGTCCAAAATCATGTTTTATGCCAAATCCACAATGCGACCAGTTCAGCATATGAGAGGAGACACTGTTTGAGTGTAACAAACGTGAAACATTTCTTTTAGCCTTTTCGCATGAAAACAGGGTCCAAAATCATGGGTTTTCGTTCAGCAGTGGAAGTAGGAGGCGCGCTCTACAATAGGCAAGGGTTTTCAAGTCCGCAAGTACGTTTTAAGCTGAGTTCCATGAACATTGTCCAAAATCATGTTTTAACCAAAATCCACAATGCGACCAGTTCAGCATATGAGAGGAGACACTGTTTGAGTGTAACAAACGTGAAACATTTCTTTTAGCCTTTTCGCATGAAAACAGGGTCCAAAATCATGGGTTTTCGTTCAGCACTGGAAGTAGGAGGCGCGCTCTACAATAGGCAAGGGTTTTCAAGTCTGCAAGTACGTTTTAAGCTGAGTTCCATGAACATTGTCCAAAATCATGTTTTAACCAAAATCCACAATGCGACCAGTTCAGCATATGAGAGGAGACACTGTTTGAGTGTAACAAACGTGAAACATTTATTTTAGCCTTTTCGCATGAAAACAGGGTCCAAAATCATGGGTTTTCGTTCAGCACTGGAAGTAGGAGGCGCGCTCTACAATAGGCAAGGGTTTTCAAGTCTGCAAGTACGTCTTAAGCTGAGTTCCATGAACATTGTCCAAAATCATGTTTTAGGCCAAATCCACAATGCGACCAGTTCAGCATATGAGAGGAGACACTGTTTGAGTGTAACAAACGTGAAACATTTCTTTTAGCCTTTTCGCATGAAAACAGGGTCCAAAATCATGGGTTTTCGTTCAGCAGTGGAAGTAGGAGGCGCGCTCTACAATAGGCAAGGGTTTTCAAGTCCGCAAGTACGTTTTAAGCTGAGTTCCATGAACATTGTCCAAAATCATGTTTTAACCAAAATCCACAATGCGACCAGTTCAGCATATGAGAGGAGACACTGTTTGAGTGTAACAAACGTGAAACATTTCTTTTAGCCTTTTCGCATGAAAACAGGGTCCAAAATCATGGGTTTTCGTTCAGCAGTGGAAGTAGGAGGCGCGCTCTACAATAGGCAAGGGTTTTCAAGTCTGCAAGTACGTTTTAAGCTGAGTTCCATGAACATTGTCCAAAATCATGTTTTAACCAAAATCCACAATGCGACCAGTTCAGCATATGAGAGGAGACACTGTTTGAGTGTAACAAACGTGAAACATTTCTTTTAGCCTTTTCGCATGAAAACAGGGTCCAAAATCATGGGTTTTCGTTCAGCACTGGAAGTAGGAGGCGCGCTCTACAATAGGCAAGGGTTTTCAAGTCTGCAAGTACGTTTTAAGCTGAGTTCCATGAACATTGTCCAAAATCATGTTTTATGCCAAATCCACAATGCGACCAGTTCAGCATATGAGAGGAGACACTGTTTGAGTGTAACAAACGTGAAACATTTCTTTTAGCCTTTTCGCATGAAAACAGGGTCCAAAATCATGGGTTTTCGTTCAGCAGTGGAAGTAGGAGGCGCGCTCTACAATAGGCAAGGGTTTTCATGTCTGCAAGTACGTTTTAAGCTGAGTTCCATGAACATTGTCCAAAATCATGTTTTAGGCCAAATCCACAATGCGACCAGTTCAGCATATGAGAGGAGACACTGTTTGAGTGTAACAAACGTGAAACATTTCTTTTAGCCTTTTCGCATGAAAACAGGGTCCAAAATCATGGGTTTTCGTTCAGCAGTGGAAGTAGGAGGCGCGCTCTACAATAGGCAAGGGTTTTCAAGTCTGCAAGTACGTTTTAAGCTGAGTTCCATGAACATTGTCCAAAATCATGTTTTATCCAAAATCCACAATGCAACCAGTTCAGCATATGAGAGGAGACACTGTTTGAGTGTAACAAACGTGAAACATTTCTTTTAGCCTTTTCGCATGAAAACAGGGTCCAAAATCATGGGTTTTCGTTCAGCAGTGGAAGTAGGAGGCGCGCTCTACAATAGGCAAGGGTTTTCAAGTCCGCAAGTACGTTTTAAGCTGAGTTCCATGAACATTGTCCAAAATCATGTTTTAACCAAAATCCACAATGCGACCAGTTCAGCATATGAGAGGAGACACTGTTTGAGTGTAACAAACGTGAAACATTTCTTTTAGCCTTTTCGCATGAAAACAGGGTCCAAAATCATGGGTTTTCGTTCAGCACTGGAAGTAGGAGGCGCGCTCTACAATAGGCAAGGGTTTTCATGTCTGCAAGTACGTTTTAAGCTGAGTTCCATGAACATTGTCCAAAATCATGTTTTAGGCCAAATCCACAATGCGACCAGTTCAGCATATGAGAGGAGACACTGTTTGAGTGTAACAAACGTGAAACATTTCTTTTAGCCTTTTCGCATGAAAACAGGGTCCAAAATCATGGGTTTTCGTTCAGCAGTGGAAGTAGGAGGCGCGCTCTACAATAGGCAAGGGTTTTCAAGTCCGCAAGTACGTTTTAAGCTGAGTTCCATGAACATTGTCCAAAATCATGTTTTAACCAAAATCCACAATGCGACCAGTTCAGCATATGAGAGGAGACACTGTTTGAGTGTAACAAACGTGAAACATTTCTTTTAGCCTTTTCGCATGAAAACAGGGTCCAAAATCATGGGTTTTCGTTCAGCAGTGGAAGTAGGAGGCGCGCTCTACAATAGGCAAGGGTTTTCAAGTCTGCAAGTACGTTTTAAGCTGAGTTCCATGAACATTGTCCAAAATCATGTTTTAACCAAAATCCACAATGCGACTAGTTCAGCATATGAGAGGAGACACTGTTTGAGTGTAACAAACGTGAAACATTTCTTTTAGCCTTTTCGCATGAAAACAGGGTCCAAAATCATGGGTTTTCGTTCAGCACTGGAAGTAGGAGGCGCGCTCTACAATAGGCAAGGGTTTTCAAGTCTGCAAGTACGTTTTAAGCTGAGTTCCATGAACATTGTCCAAAATCATGTTTTAGGCCAAATCCACAATGCGACCAGTTCAGCATATGAGAGGAGACACTGTTTGAGTGTAACAAACGTGAAACATTTCTTTTAGCCTTTTCGCATGAAAACAGGGTCCAAAATCATGGGTTTTCGTTCAGCAGTGGAAGTAGGAGGCGCGCTCTACAATAGGCAAGGGTTTTCAAGTCCGCAAGTACGTTTTAAGCTGAGTTCCATGAACATTGTCCAAAATCATGTTTTAACCAAAATCCACAATGCGACCAGTTCAGCATATGAGAGGAGACACTGTTTGAGTGTAACAAACGTGAAACATTTCTTTTAGCCTTTTCGCATGAAAACAGGGTCCAAAATCATGGGTTTTCGTTCAGCACTGGAAGTAGGAGGCGCGCTCTACAATAGGCAAGGGTTTTCAAGTCTGCAAGTACGTTTTAAGCTGAGTTCCATGAACATTGTCCAAAATCATGTTTTAACCAAAATCCACAATGCGACCAGTTCAGCATATGAGAGGAGACACTGTTTGAGTGTAACAAACGTGAAACATTTATTTTAGCCTTTTCGCATGAAAACAGGGTCCAAAATCATGGGTTTTCGTTCAGCACTGGAAGTAGGAGGCGCGCTCTACAATAGGCAAGGGTTTTCAAGTCTGCAAGTACGTCTTAAGCTGAGTTCCATGAACATTGTCCAAAATCATGTTTTAGGCCAAATCCACAATGCGACCAGTTCAGCATATGAGAGGAGACACTGTTTGAGTGTAACAAACGTGAAACATTTCTTTTAGCCTTTTCGCATGAAAACAGGGTCCAAAATCATGGGTTTTCGTTCAGCAGTGGAAGTAGGAGGCGCGCTCTACAATAGGCAAGGGTTTTCAAGTCCGCAAGTACGTTTTAAGCTGAGTTCCATGAACATTGTCCAAAATCATGTTTTAACCAAAATCCACAATGCGACCAGTTCAGCATATGAGAGGAGACACTGTTTGAGTGTAACAAACGTGAAACATTTCTTTTAGCCTTTTCGCATGAAAACAGGGTCCAAAATCATGGGTTTTCGTTCAGCAGTGGAAGTAGGAGGCGCGCTCTACAATAGGCAAGGGTTTTCAAGTCTGCAAGTACGTTTTAAGCTGAGTTCCATGAACATTGTCCAAAATCATGTTTTAACCAAAATCCACAATGCGACCAGTTCAGCATATGAGAGGAGACACTGTTTGAGTGTAACAAACGTGAAACATTTCTTTTAGCCTTTTCGCATGAAAACAGGGTCCAAAATCATGGGTTTTCGTTCAGCACTGGAAGTAGGAGGCGCGCTCTACAATAGGCAAGGGTTTTCAAGTCTGCAAGTACGTTTTAAGCTGAGTTCCATGAACATTGTCCAAAATCATGTTTTATGCCAAATCCACAATGCGACCAGTTCAGCATATGAGAGGAGACACTGTTTGAGTGTAACAAACGTGAAACATTTCTTTTAGCCTTTTCGCATGAAAACAGGGTCCAAAATCATGGGTTTTCGTTCAGCAGTGGAAGTAGGAGGCGCGCTCTACAATAGGCAAGGGTTTTCATGTCTGCAAGTACGTTTTAAGCTGAGTTCCATGAACATTGTCCAAAATCATGTTTTAGGCCAAATCCACAATGCGACCAGTTCAGCATATGAGAGGAGACACTGTTTGAGTGTAACAAACGTGAAACATTTCTTTTAGCCTTTTCGCATGAAAACAGGGTCCAAAATCATGGGTTTTCTTTCAGCAGTGGAAGTAGGAGGCGCGCTCTACAATAGGCAAGGGTTTTCAAGTCTGCAAGTACGTTTTAAGCTGAGTTCCATGAACATTGTCCAAAATCATGTTTTATCCAAAATCCACAATGCAACCAGTTCAGCATATGAGAGGAGACACTGTTTGAGTGTAACAAACGTGAAACATTTCTTTTAGCCTTTTCGCATGAAAACAGGGTCCAAAATCATGGGTTTTCGTTCAGCAGTGGAAGTAGGAGGCGCGCTCTACAATAGGCAAGGGTTTTCAAGTCTGCAAGTACGTTTTAAGCTGAGTTCCATGAACATTGTCCAAAATCATGTTTTAACCAAAATCCACAATGCGACCAGTTCAGCATATGAGAGGAGACACTGTTTGAGTGTAACAAACGTGAAACATTTCTTTTAGCCTTTTCGCATGAAAACAGGGTCCAAAATCATGGGTTTTCGTTCAGCACTGGAAGTAGGAGGCGCGCTCTACAATAGGCAAGGGTTTTCAAGTCTGCAAGTACGTTTTAAGCTGAGTTCCATGAACATTGTCCAAAATCATGTTTTAGGCCAAATCCACAATGCGACCAGTTCAGCATATGAGAGGAGACACTGTTTGAGTGTAACAAACGTGAAACATTTCTTTTAGCCTTTTCGCATGAAAACAGGGTCCAAAATCATGGGTTTTCGTTCAGCAGTGGAAGTAGGAGGCGCGCTCTACAATAGGCAAGGGTTTTCAAGTCCGCAAGTACGTTTTAAGCTGAGTTCCATGAACATTGTCCAAAATCATGTTTTAACCAAAATCCACAATGCGACCAGTTCAGCATATGAGAGGAGACACTGTTTGAGTGTAACAAACGTGAAACATTTCTTTTAGCCTTTTCGCATGAAAACAGGGTCCAAAATCATGGGTTTTCGTTCAGCACTGGAAGTAGGAGGCGCGCTCTACAATAGGCAAGGGTTTTCAAGTCTGCAAGTACGTTTTAAGCTGAGTTCCATGAACATTGTCCAAAATCATGTTTTAACCAAAATCCACAATGCGACCAGTTCAGCATATGAGAGGAGACACTGTTTGAGTGTAACAAACGTGAAACATTTATTTTAGCCTTTTCGCATGAAAACAGGGTCCAAAATCATGGGTTTTCGTTCAGCACTGGAAGTAGGAGGCGCGCTCTACAATAGGCAAGGGTTTTCAAGTCTGCAAGTACGTCTTAAGCTGAGTTCCATGAACATTGTCCAAAATCATGTTTTAGGCCAAATCCACAATACGACCAGTTCAGCATATGAGAGGAGACACTATTTGAGTGTAACAAACGTGAAACATTTCTTTTAGCCTTTTCGCATGAAAACAGGGTCCAAATTCATGGGTTTTCGTTCAGCAGTGGAAGTAGGAGGCGCGCTCTACAATAGGCAAGGGTTTTCAAGTCCGCAAGTACGTTTTAAGCTGAGTTCCATGAACATTGTCCAAAATCATGTTTTAACCAAAATCCACAATGCGACCAGTTCAGCATATGAGAGGAGACACTGTTTGAGTGTAACAAACGTGAAACATTTCTTTTAGCCTTTTCGCATGAAAACAGGGTCCAAAATCATGGGTTTTCGTTCAGCAGTGGAAGTAGGAGGCGCGCTCTACAATAGGCAAGGGTTTTCAAGTCTGCAAGTACGTTTTAAGCTGAGTTCCATGAACATTGTCCAAAATCATGTTTTAACCAAAATCCACAATGCGACCAGTTCAGCATATGAGAGGAGACACTGTTTGAGTGTAACAAACGTGAAACATTTCTTTTAGCCTTTTCGCATGAAAACAGGGTCCAAAATCATGGGTTTTCGTTCAGCACTGGAAGTAGGAGGCGCGCTCTACAATAGGCAAGGGTTTTCAAGTCTGCAAGTACGTTTTAAGCTGAGTTCCATGAACATTGTCCAAAATCATGTTTTATGCCAAATCCACAATGCGACCAGTTCAGCATATGAGAGGAGACACTGTTTGAGTGTAACAAACGTGAAACATTTCTTTTAGCCTTTTCGCATGAAAACAGGGTCCAAAATCATGGGTTTTCGTTCAGCAGTGGAAGTAGGAGGCGCGCTCTACAATAGGCAAGGGTTTTCATGTCTGCAAGTACGTTTTAAGCTGAGTTCCATGAACATTGTCCAAAATCATGTTTTAGGCCAAATCCACAATGCGACCAGTTCAGCATATGAGAGGAGACACTGTTTGAGTGTAACAAACGTGAAACATTTCTTTTAGCCTTTTCGCATGAAAACAGGGTCCAAAATCATGGGTTTTCGTTCAGCAGTGGAAGTAGGAGGCGCGCTCTACAATAGGCAAGGGTTTTCAAGTCTGCAAGTACGTTTTAAGCTGAGTTCCATGAACATTGTCCAAAATCATGTTTTATCCAAAATCCACAATGCAACCAGTTCAGCATATGAGAGGAGACACTGTTTGAGTGTAACAAACGTGAAACATTTCTTTTAGCCTTTTCGCATGAAAACAGGGTCCAAAATCATGGGTTTTCGTTCAGCAGTGGAAGTAGGAGGCGCGCTCTACAATAGGCAAGGGTTTTCAAGTCCGCAAGTACGTTTTAAGCTGAGTTCCATGAACATTGTCCAAAATCATGTTTTAACCAAAATCCACAATGCGACCAGTTCAGCATATGAGAGGAGACACTGTTTGAGTGTAACAAACGTGAAACATTTCTTTTAGCCTTTTCGCATGAAAACAGGGTCCAAAATCATGGGTTTTCGTTCAGCACTGGAAGTAGGAGGCGCGCTCTACAATAGGTCAAGGGTTTTCAAGTCTGCAAGTACGTTTTAAGCTGAGTTCCATGAACATTGTCCAAAATCATGTTTTAACCAAAATCCACAATGCGACCAGTTCAGCATATGAGAGGAGACACTGTTTGAGTGTAACAAACGTGAAACATTTCTTTTAGCCTTTTCGCATGAAAACAGGGTCCAAAATCATGGGTTTTCGTTCAGCAGTGGAAGTAGGAGGCGCGCTCTACAATAGGCAAGGGTTTTCAAGTCTGCAAGTACGTTTTAAGCTGAGTTCCATGAACATTGTCCAAAATCATGTTTTAACCAAAATCCACAATGCGACCAGTTCAGCATATGAGAGGAGACACTGTTTGAGTGTAACAAACGTGAAACATTTCTTTTAGCCTTTTCGCATGAAAACAGGGTCCAAAATCATGGGTTTTCGTTCAGCACTGGAAGTAGGAGGCGCGCTCTACAATAGGCAAGGGTTTTCAAGTCTGCAAGTACGTTTTAAGCTGAGTTCCATGAACATTGTCCAAAATCATGTTTTATGCCAAATCCACAATGCGACCAGTTCAGCATATGAGAGGAGACACTGTTTGAGTGTAACAAACGTGAAACATTTCTTTTAGCCTTTTCGCATGAAAACAGGGTCCAAAATCATGGGTTTTCGTTCAGCAGTGGAAGTAGGAGGCGCGCTCTACAATAGGCAAGGGTTTTCATGTCTGCAAGTACGTTTTAAGCTGAGTTCCATGAACATTGTCCAAAATCATGTTTTAGGCCAAATCCACAATGCGACCAGTTCAGCATATGAGAGGAGACACTGTTTGAGTGTAACAAACGTGAAACATTTCTTTTAGCCTTTTCGCATGAAAACAGGGTCCAAAATCATGGGTTTTCATTCAGCAGTGGAAGTAGGAGGCGCGCTCTACAATAGGCAAGGGTTTTCAAGTCTGCAAGTACGTTTTAAGCTGAGTTCCATGAACATTGTCCAAAATCATGTTTTATCCAAAATCCACAATGCAACCAGTTCAGCATATGAGAGGAGACACTGTTTGAGTGTAACAAACGTGAAACATTTCTTTTAGCCTTTTCGCATGAAAACAGGGTCCAAAATCATGGGTTTTCGCTCAGCAGTGGAAGTAGGAGGCGCGCTCTACAATAGGCAAGGGTTTTCAAGTCTGCAAGTACGTTTTAAGCTGAGTTCCATGAACATTGTCCAAAATCATGTTTTATGCCAAATCCACAATGCGACCAGTTCAGCACATGAGAGGAGACACTGTTTGAGTGTAACAAACGTGAAACATTTCTTTTAGCCTTTTCGCATGAAAACAGGGTCCAAAATCATGGGTTTTCGTTCAGCAGTGGAAGTAGGAGGCGCGCTCTACAATAGGCAAGGGTTTTCAAGTCCGCAAGTACGTTTTAAGCTGAGTTCCATGAACATTGTCCAAAATCATGTTTTAACCAAAATCCACAATGCGACCAGTTCAGCATATGAGAGGAGACACTGTTTGAGTGTAACAAACGTGAAACATTTCTTTTAGCCTTTTCGCATGAAAACAGGGTCCAAAATCATGGGTTTTCGTTCAGCACTGGAAGTAGGAGGCGCGCTCTACAATAGGCAAGGGTTTTCAAGTCTGCAAGTACGTTTTAAGCTGAGTTCCATGAACATTGTCCAAAATCATGTTTTAACCAAAATCCACAATGCGACCAGTTCAGCATATGAGAGGAGACACTGTTTGAGTGTAACAAACGTGAAACATTTATTTTAGCCTTTTCGCATGAAAACAGGGTCCAAAATCATGGGTTTTCGTTCAGCACTGGAAGTAGGAGGCGCGCTCTACAATAGGCAAGGGTTTTCAAGTCTGCAAGTACGTCTTAAGCTGAGTTCCATGAACATTGTCCAAAATCATGTTTTAGGCCAAATCCACAATGCGACCAGTTCAGCATATGAGAGGAGACACTGTTTGAGTGTAACAAACGTGAAACATTTCTTTTAGCCTTTTCGCATGAAAACAGGGTCCAAAATCATGGGTTTTCGTTCAGCAGTGGAAGTAGGAGGCGCGCTCTACAATAGGCAAGGGTTTTCAAGTCTGCAAGTACGTTTTAAGCTGAGTTCCATGAACATTGTCCAAAATCATGTTTTAACCAAAATCCACAATGCGACCAGTTCAGCATATGAGAGGAGACACTGTTTGAGTGTAACAAACGTGAAACATTTCTTTTAGCCTTTTCGCATGAAAACAGGGTCCAAAATCATGGGTTTTCGTTCAGCACTGGAAGTAGGAGGCGCGCTCTACAATAGGCAAGGGTTTTCAAGTCTGCAAGTACGTTTTAAGCTGAGTTCCATGAACATTGTCCAAAATCATGTTTTAACCAAAATCCACAATGCGACCAGTTCAGCATATGAGAGGAGACACTGTTTGAGTGTAACAAACGTGAAACATTTCTTTTAGCCTTTTCGCATGAAAACAGGGTCCAAAATCATGGGTTTTCGTTCAGCACTGGAAGTAGGAGGCGCGCTCTACAATAGGCAAGGGTTTTCAAGTCTGCAAGTACGTCTTAAGCTGAGTTCCATGAACATTGTCCAAAATCATGTTTTAGGCCAAATCCACAATGCGACCAGTTCAGCATATGAGAGGAGACACTGTTTGAGTGTAACAAACGTGAAACATTTCTTTTAGCCTTTTCGCATGAAAACAGGGTCCAAAATCATGGGTTTTCGTTCAGCAGTGGAAGTAGGAGGCGCGCTCTACAATAGGCAAGGGTTTTCAAGTCCGCAAGTACGTTTTAAGCTGAGTTCCATGAACATTGTCCAAAATCATGTTTTAACCAAAATCCACAATGCGACCAGTTCAGCATATGAGAGGAGACACTGTTTGAGTGTAACAAACGTGAAACATTTCTTTTAGCCTTTTCGCATGAAAACAGGGTCCAAAATCATGGGTTTTCGTTCAGCAGTGGAAGTAGGAGGCGCGCTCTACAATAGGCAAGGGTTTTCAAGTCTGCAAGTACGTTTTAAGCTGAGTTCCATGAACATTGTCCAAAATCATGTTTTAACCAAAATCCACAATGCGACCAGTTCAGCATATGAGAGGAGACACTGTTTGAGTGTAACAAACGTGAAACATTTCTTTTAGCCTTTTCGCATGAAAACAGGGTCCAAAATCATGGGTTTTCGTTCAGCACTGGAAGAAGGAGGCGCGCTCTACAATAGGCAAGGGTTTTCAAGTCTGCAAGTACGTTTTAAGCTGAGTTCCATGAACATTGTCCAAAATCATGTTTTATGCCAAATCCACAATGCGACCAGTTCAGCATATGAGAGGAGACACTGTTTGAGTGTAACAAACGTGAAACATTTCTTTTAGCCTTTTCGCATGAAAACAGGGTCCAAAATCATGGGTTTTCGTTCAGCAGTGGAAGTAGGAGGCGCGCTCTACAATAGGCAAGGGTTTTCAAGTCTGCAAGTACGTTTTAAGCTGAGTTCCATGAACATTGTCCAAAATCATGTTTTATCCAAAATCCACAATGCAACCAGTTCAGCATATGAGAGGAGACACTGTTTGAGTGTAACAAACGTGAAACATTTCTTTTAGCCTTTTCGCATGAAAACAGGGTCCAAAATCATGGGTTTTCGTTCAGCAGTGGAAGTAGGAGGCGCGCTCTACAATAGGCAAGGGTTTTCAAGTCTGCAAGTACGTTTTAAGCTGAGTTCCATGAACATTGTCCAAAATCATGTTTTATGCCAAATCCACAATGCGACCAGTTCAGCATATGAGAGGAGACACTGTTTGAGTTTAACAAACGTGAAACATTTCTTTTAGCCTTTTCGCATGAAAATAGGGTCCAAAATCATGGGTTTTCGTTCAGCAGTGGAAGTAGGAGGCGCGCTCTACAATAGGCAAGGGTTTTCAAGTCCGCAAGTACGTTTTAAGCTGAGTTCCATGAACATTGTCCAAAATCATGTTTTAACCAAAATCCACAATGCGACCAGTTCAGCATATGAGAGGAGACACTGTTTGAGTGTAACAAACGTGAAACATTTCTTTTAGCCTTTTCGCATGAAAACAGGGTCCAAAATCATGGGTTTTCGTTCAGCACTGGAAGTAGGAGGCGCGCTCTACAATAGGCAAGGGTTTTCAAGTCTGCAAGTACGTTTTAAGCTGAGTTCCATGAACATTGTCCAAAATCATGTTTTAACCAAAATCCACAATGCGACCAGTTCAGCATATGAGAGGAGACACTGTTTGAGTGTAACAAACGTGAAACATTTCTTTTAGCCTTTTCGCATGAAAACAGGGTCCAAAATCATGGGTTTTCGTTCAGCACTGGAAGAAGGAGGCGCGCTCTACAATAGGCAAGGGTTTTCAAGTCTGCAAGTACGTTTTAAGCTGAGTTCCATGAACATTGTCCAAAATCATGTTTTATGCCAAATCCACAATGCGACCAGTTCAGCATATGAGAGGAGACACTGTTTGAGTGTAACAAACGTGAAACATTTCTTTTAGCCTTTTCGCATGAAAACAGGGTCCAAAATCATGGGTTTTCGTTCAGCAGTGGAAGTAGGAGGCGCGCTCTACAATAGGCAAGGGTTTTCAAGTCTGCAAGTACGTTTTAAGCTGAGTTCCATGAACATTGTCCAAAATCATGTTTTATCCAAAATCCACAATGCAACCAGTTCAGCATATGAGAGGAGACACTGTTTGAGTGTAACAAACGTGAAACATTTCTTTTAGCCTTTTCGCATGAAAACAGGGTCCAAAATCATGGGTTTTCGTTCAGCAGTGGAAGTAGGAGGCGCGCTCTACAATAGGCAAGGGTTTTCAAGTCTGCAAGTACGTTTTAAGCTGAGTTCCATGAACATTGTCCAAAATCATGTTTTATGCCAAATCCACAATGCGACCAGTTCAGCATATGAGAGGAGACACTGTTTGAGTTTAACAAACGTGAAACATTTCTTTTAGCCTTTTCGCATGAAAATAGGGTCCAAAATCATGGGTTTTCGTTCAGCAGTGGAAGTAGGAGGCGCGCTCTACAATAGGCAAGGGTTTTCAAGTCCGCAAGTACGTTTTAAGCTGAGTTCCATGAACATTGTCCAAAATCATGTTTTAACCAAAATCCACAATGCGACCAGTTCAGCATATGAGAGGAGACACTGTTTGAGTGTAACAAACGTGAAACATTTCTTTTAGCCTTTTCGCATGAAAACAGGGTCCAAAATCATGGGTTTTCGTTCAGCACTGGAAGTAGGAGGCGCGCTCTACAATAGGCAAGGGTTTTCAAGTCTGCAAGTACGTTTTAAGCTGAGTTCCATGAACATTGTCCAAAATCATGTTTTAACCAAAATCCACAATGCGACCAGTTCAGCATATGAGAGGAGACACTGTTTGAGTGTAACAAACGTGAAACATTTCTTTTAGCCTTTTCGCATGAAAACAGGGTCCAAAATCATGGGTTTTCGTTCAGCAGTGGAAGTAGGAGGCGCGCTCTACAATAGGCAAGGGTTTTCAAGTCCGCAAGTACGTTTTAAGCTGAGTTCCATGAACATTGTCCAAAATCATGTTTTAACCAAAATCCACAATGCGACCAGTTCAGCATATGAGAGGAGACACTGTTTGAGTGTAACAAACGTGAAACATTTCTTTTAGCCTTTTCGCATGAAAACAGGGTCCAAAATCATGGGTTTTCGTTCAGCAGTGGAAGTAGGAGGCGCGCTCTACAATAGGCAAGGGTTTTCAAGTCTGCAAGTACGTTTTAAGCTGAGTTCCATGAACATTGTCCAAAATCATGTTTTAACCAAAATCCACAATGCGACCAGTTCAGCATATGAGAGGAGACACTGTTTGAGTGTAACAAACGTGAAACATTTATTTTAGCCTTTTCGCATGAAAACAGGGTCCAAAATCATGGGTTTTCGTTCAGCACTGGAAGTAGGAGGCGCGCTCTACAATAGGCAAGGGTTTTCAAGTCTGCAAGTACGTCTTAAGCTGAGTTCCATGAACATTGTCCAAAATCATGTTTTAGGCCAAATCCACAATGCGACCAGTTCAGCATATGAGAGGAGACACTGTTTGAGTGTAACAAACGTGAAACATTTCTTTTAGCCTTTTCGCATGAAAACAGGGTCCAAAATCATGGGTTTTCGTTCAGCAGTGGAAGTAGGAGGCGCGCTCTACAATAGGCAAGGGTTTTCAAGTCCGCAAGTACGTTTTAAGCTGAGTTCCATGAACATTGTCCAAAATCATGTTTTAACCAAAATCCACAATGCGACCAGTTCAGCATATGAGAGGAGACACTGTTTGAGTGTAACAAACGTGAAACATTTCTTTTAGCCTTTTCGCATGATAACAGGGTCCAAAATCATGGGTTTTCGTTCAGCAGTGGAAGTAGGAGGCGCGCTCTACAATAGGCAAGGGTTTTCAAGTCCGCAAGTACGTTTTAAGCTGAGTTCCATGAACATTGTCCAAAATCATGTTTTAACCAAAATCCACAATGCGACCAGTTCAGCATATGAGAGGAGACACTGTTTGAGTGTAACAAACGTGAAACATTTCTTTTAGCCTTTTCGCATGAAAACAGGGTCCAAAATCATGGGTTTTCGTTCAGCAGTGGAAGTAGGAGGCGCGCTCTACAATAGGCAAGGGTTTTCAAGTCTGCAAGTACGTTTTAAGCTGAGTTCCATGAACATTGTCCAAAATCATGTTTTAACCAAAATCCACAATGCGACCAGTTCAGCATATGAGAGGAGACACTGTTTGAGTGTAACAAACGTGAAACATTTATTTTAGCCTTTTCGCATGAAAACAGGGTCCAAAATCATGGGTTTTCGTTCAGCACTGGAAGTAGGAGGCGCGCTCTACAATAGGCAAGGGTTTTCAAGTCTGCAAGTACGTCTTAAGCTGAGTTCCATGAACATTGTCCAAAATCATGTTTTAGGCCAAATCCACAATGCGACCAGTTCAGCATATGAGAGGAGACACTGTTTGAGTGTAACAAACGTGAAACATTTCTTTTAGCCTTTTCGCATGAAAACAGGGTCCAAAATCATGGGTTTTCGTTCAGCAGTGGAAGTAGGAGGCGCGCTCTACAATAGGCAAGGGTTTTCAAGTCTGCAAGTACGTTTTAAGCTGAGTTCCATGAACATTGTCCAAAATCATGTTTTATGCCAAATCCACAATGCGACCAGTTCAGCATATGAGAGGAGACACTGTTTGAGTGTAACAAACGTGAAACATTTCTTTTAGCCTTTTCGCATGAAAACAGGGTCCAAAATCATGGGTTTTCGTTCAGCAGTGGAAGTAGGAGGCGCGCTCTACAATAGGCAATTGTTTTCAAGTCCGCAAGTACGTTTTAAGCTGAGTTCCATGAACATTGTCCAAAATCATGTTTTAACCAAAATCCACAATGCGACCAGTTCAGCATTTGAGAGGAGACACTGTTTGAGTGTAACAAACGTGAAACATTTCTTTTAGCCTTTTCGCATGAAAACAGGGTCCAAAATCATGGGTTTTCGTTCAGCACTGGAAGTAGGAGGCGCGCTCTACAATAGGCAAGGGTTTTCAAGTCTGCAAGTACGTTTTAAGCTGAGTTCCATGAACATTGTCCAAAATCATGTTTTAACCAAAATCCACAATGCGACTAGTTCAGCATATGAGAGGAGACACTGTTTGAGTGTAACAAACGTGAAACATTTATTTTAGCCTTTTCGCATGAAAACAGGGTCCAAAATCATGGGTTTTCGTTCAGCACTGGAAGTAGGAGGCGCGCTCTACAATAGGCAAGGGTTTTCAAGTCTGCAAGTACGTCTTAAGCTGAGTTCCATGAACATTGTCCAAAATCATGTTTTAGGCCAAATCCACAATGCGACCAGTTCAGCATATGAGAGGAGACACTGTTTGAGTGTAACAAACGTGAAACATTTCTTTTAGCCTTTTCGCATGAAAACAGGGTCCAAAATCATGGGTTTTCGTTCAGCAGTGGAAGTAGGAGGCGCGCTCTACAATAGGCAAGGGTTTTCAAGTCTGCAAGTACGTTTTAAGCTGAGTTCCATGAACATTGTCCAAAATCATGTTTTAGGCCAAATCCACAATGCGACCAGTTCAGCATATGAGAGGAGACACTGTTTGAGTGTAACAAACGTGAAACATTTCTTTTAGCCTTTTCGCATGAAAACAGGGTCCAAAATCATGGGTTTTCGTTCAGCAGTGGAAGTAGGAGGCGCGCTCTACAATAGGCAAGGGTTTTCAAGTCTGCAAGTACGTTTTAAGCTGAGTTCCATGAACATTGTCCAAAATCATGTTTTATGCCAAATCCACAATGCGACCAGTTCAGCATATGAGAGGAGACACTGTTTGAGTGTAACAAACGTGAAACATTTCTTTTAGCCTTTTCGCATGAAAACAGGGTCCAAAATCATGGGTTTTCGTTCAGCAGTGGAAGTAGGAGGCGCGCTCTACAATAGGCAAGGGTTTTCAAGTCCGCAAGTACGTTTTAAGCTGAGTTCCATGAACATTGTCCAAAATCATGTTTTAACCAAAATCCACAATGCGACCAGTTCAGCATATGAGAGGAGACACTGTTTGAGTGTAACAAACGTGAAACATTTCTTTTAGCCTTTTCGCATGAAAACAGGGTCCAAAATCATGGGTTTTCGTTCAGCAGTGGAAGTAGGAGGCGCGCTCTACAATAGGCAAGGGTTTTCAAGTCTGCAAGTACGTTTTAAGCTGAGTTCCATGAACATTGTCCAAAATCATGTTTTATGCCAAATCCACAATGCGACCAGTTCAGCATATGAGAGGAGACACTGTTTGAGTGTAACAAACGTGAAACATTTCTTTTAGCCTTTTCGCATGAAAACAGGGTCCAAAATCATGGGTTTTCGTTCAGCAGTGGAAGTAGGAGGCGCGCTCTACAATAGGCAAGGGTTTTCAAGTCCGCAAGTACGTTTTAAGCTGAGTTCCATGAACATTGTCCAAAATCATGTTTTAACCAAAATCCACAATGCGACCAGTTCAGCATTTGAGAGGAGACACTGTTTGAGTGTAACAAACGTGAAACATTTCTTTTAGCCTTTTCGCATGAAAACAGGGTCCAAAATCATGGGTTTTCGTTCAGCACTGGAAGTAGGAGGCGCGCTCTACAATAGGCAAGGGTTTTCAAGTCTGCAAGTACGTTTTAAGCTGAGTTCCATGAACATTGTCCAAAATCATGTTTTAACCAAAATCCACAATGCGACTAGTTCAGCATATGAGAGGAGACACTGTTTGAGTGTAACAAACGTGAAACATTTATTTTAGCCTTTTCGCATGAAAACAGGGTCCAAAATCATGGGTTTTCGTTCAGCACTGGAAGTAGGAGGCGCGCTCTACAATAGGCAAGGGTTTTCAAGTCTGCAAGTACGTCTTAAGCTGAGTTCCATGAACATTGTCCAAAATCATGTTTTAGGCCAAATCCACAATGCGACCAGTTCAGCATATGAGAGGAGACACTGTTTGAGTGTAACAAACGTGAAACATTTCTTTTAGCCTTTTCGCATGAAAACAGGGTCCAAAATCATGGGTTTTCGTTCAGCAGTGGAAGTAGGAGGCGCGCTCTACAATAGGCAAGGGTTTTCAAGTCTGCAAGTACGTTTTAAGCTGAGTTCCATGAACATTGTCCAAAATCATGTTTTAGGCCAAATCCACAATGCGACCAGTTCAGCATATGAGAGGAGACACTGTTTGAGTGTAACAAACGTGAAACATTTCTTTTAGCCTTTTCGCATGAAAACAGGGTCCAAAATCATGGGTTTTCGTTCAGCAGTGGAAGTAGGAGGCGCGCTCTACAATAGGCAAGGGTTTTCAAGTCTGCAAGTACGTTTTAAGCTGAGTTCCATGAACATTGTCCAAAATCATGTTTTATGCCAAATCCACAATGCGACCAGTTCAGCATATGAGAGGAGACACTGTTTGAGTGTAACAAACGTGAAACATTTCTTTTAGCCTTTTCGCATGAAAACAGGGTCCAAAATCATGGGTTTTCGTTCAGCAGTGGAAGTAGGAGGCGCGCTCTACAATAGGCAAGGGTTTTCAAGTCCGCAAGTACGTTTTAAGCTGAGTTCCATGAACATTGTCCAAAATCATGTTTTAACCAAAATCCACAATGCGACCAGTTCAGCATATGAGAGGAGACACTGTTTGAGTGTAACAAACGTGAAACATTTCTTTTAGCCTTTTCGCATGAAAACAGGGTCCAAAATCATGGGTTTTCGTTCAGCAGTGGAAGTAGGAGGCGCGCTCTACAATAGGCAAGGGTTTTCAAGTCTGCAAGTACGTTTTAAGCTGAGTTCCATGAACATTGTCCAAAATCATGTTTTATGCCAAATCCACAATGCGACCAGTTCAGCATATGAGAGGAGACACTGTTTGAGTGTAACAAACGTGAAACATTTCTTTTAGCCTTTTCGCATGAAAACAGGGTCCAAAATCATGGGTTTTCGTTCAGCAGTGGAAGTAGGAGGCGCGCTCTACAATAGGCAAGGGTTTTCAAGTCCGCAAGTACGTTTTAAGCTGAGTTCCATGAACATTGTCCAAAATCATGTTTTAACCAAAATCCACAATGCGACCAGTTCAGCATTTGAGAGGAGACACTGTTTGAGTGTAACAAACGTGAAACATTTCTTTTAGCCTTTTCGCATGAAAACAGGGTCCAAAATCATGGGTTTTCGTTCAGCACTGGAAGTAGGAGGCGCGCTCTACAATAGGCAAGGGTTTT
The DNA here is from genome assembly GCF_964263955.1 of Coregonus lavaretus. NCBI lineage: Eukaryota > Metazoa > Chordata > Actinopteri > Salmoniformes > Salmonidae > Coregonus > Coregonus lavaretus. The sequence continues at coordinate 360,277 of NW_028159391.1, read as the reverse complement.
CAAGTCTGCAAGTACGTTTTAAGCTGAGTTCCATGAACATTGTCCAAAATCATGTTTTAACCAAAATCCACAATGCGACTAGTTCAGCATATGAGAGGAGACACTGTTTGAGTGTAACAAACGTGAAACATTTATTTTAGCCTTTTCGCATGAAAACAGGGTCCAAAATCATGGGTTTTCGTTCAGCACTGGAAGTAGGAGGCGCGCTCTACAATAGGCAAGGGTTTTCAAGTCTGCAAGTACGTCTTAAGCTGAGTTCCATGAACATTGTCCAAAATCATGTTTTAGGCCAAATCCACAATGCGACCAGTTCAGCATATGAGAGGAGACACTGTTTGAGTGTAACAAACGTGAAACATTTCTTTTAGCCTTTTCGCATGAAAACAGGGTCCAAAATCATGGGTTTTCGTTCAGCAGTGGAAGTAGGAGGCGCGCTCTACAATAGGCAAGGGTTTTCAAGTCTGCAAGTACGTTTTAAGCTGAGTTCCATGAACATTGTCCAAAATCATGTTTTATGCCAAATCCACAATGCGACCAGTTCAGCATATGAGAGGAGACACTGTTTGAGTGTAACAAACGTGAAACATTTCTTTTAGCCTTTTCGCATGAAAACAGGGTCCAAAATCATGGGTTTTCGTTCAGCAGTGGAAGTAGGAGGCGCGCTCTACAATAGGCAAGGGTTTTCAAGTCCGCAAGTACGTTTTAAGCTGAGTTCCATGAACATTGTCCAAAATCATGTTTTAACCAAAATCCACAATGCGACCAGTTCAGCATATGAGAGGAGACACTGTTTGAGTGTAACAAACGTGAAACATTTCTTTTAGCCTTTTCGCATGAAAACAGGGTCCAAAATCATGGGTTTTCGTTCAGCAGTGGAAGTAGGAGGCGCGCTCTACAATAGGCAAGGGTTTTCAAGTCTGCAAGTACGTTTTAAGCTGAGTTCCATGAACATTGTCCAAAATCATGTTTTATGCCAAATCCACAATGCGACCAGTTCAGCATATGAGAGGAGACACTGTTTGAGTGTAACAAACGTGAAACATTTCTTTTAGCCTTTTCGCATGAAAACAGGGTCCAAAATCATGGGTTTTCGTTCAGCAGTGGAAGTAGGAGGCGCGCTCTACAATAGGCAAGGGTTTTCAAGTCCGCAAGTACGTTTTAAGCTGAGTTCCATGAACATTGTCCAAAATCATGTTTTAACCAAAATCCACAATGCGACCAGTTCAGCATTTGAGAGGAGACACTGTTTGAGTGTAACAAACGTGAAACATTTCTTTTAGCCTTTTCGCATGAAAACAGGGTCCAAAATCATGGGTTTTCGTTCAGCACTGGAAGTAGGAGGCGCGCTCTACAATAGGCAAGGGTTTTCAAGTCTGCAAGTACGTTTTAAGCTGAGTTCCATGAACATTGTCCAAAATCATGTTTTAACCAAAATCCACAATGCGACTAGTTCAGCATATGAGAGGAGACACTGTTTGAGTGTAACAAACGTGAAACATTTATTTTAGCCTTTTCGCATGAAAACAGGGTCCAAAATCATGGGTTTTCGTTCAGCACTGGAAGTAGGAGGCGCGCTCTACAATAGGCAAGGGTTTTCAAGTCTGCAAGTACGTCTTAAGCTGAGTTCCATGAACATTGTCCAAAATCATGTTTTAGGCCAAATCCACAATGCGACCAGTTCAGCATATGAGAGGAGACACTGTTTGAGTGTAACAAACGTGAAACATTTCTTTTAGCCTTTTCGCATGAAAACAGGGTCCAAAATCATGGGTTTTCGTTCAGCAGTGGAAGTAGGAGGCGCGCTCTACAATAGGCAAGGGTTTTCAAGTCTGCAAGTACGTTTTAAGCTGAGTTCCATGAACATTGTCCAAAATCATGTTTTAGGCCAAATCCACAATGCGACCAGTTCAGCATATGAGAGGAGACACTGTTTGAGTGTAACAAACGTGAAACATTTCTTTTAGCCTTTTCGCATGAAAACAGGGTCCAAAATCATGGGTTTTCGTTCAGCAGTGGAAGTAGGAGGCGCGCTCTACAATAGGCAAGGGTTTTCAAGTCTGCAAGTACGTTTTAAGCTGAGTTCCATGAACATTGTCCAAAATCATGTTTTATGCCAAATCCACAATGCGACCAGTTCAGCATATGAGAGGAGACACTGTTTGAGTGTAACAAACGTGAAACATTTCTTTTAGCCTTTTCGCATGAAAACAGGGTCCAAAATCATGGGTTTTCGTTCAGCAGTGGAAGTAGGAGGCGCGCTCTACAATAGGCAAGGGTTTTCAAGTCCGCAAGTACGTTTTAAGCTGAGTTCCATGAACATTGTCCAAAATCATGTTTTAACCAAAATCCACAATGCGACCAGTTCAGCATATGAGAGGAGACACTGTTTGAGTGTAACAAACGTGAAACATTTCTTTTAGCCTTTTCGCATGAAAACAGGGTCCAAAATCATGGGTTTTCGTTCAGCAGTGGAAGTAGGAGGCGCGCTCTACAATAGGCAAGGGTTTTCAAGTCTGCAAGTACGTTTTAAGCTGAGTTCCATGAACATTGTCCAAAATCATGTTTTATGCCAAATCCACAATGCGACCAGTTCAGCATATGAGAGGAGACACTGTTTGAGTGTAACAAACGTGAAACATTTCTTTTAGCCTTTTCGCATGAAAACAGGGTCCAAAATCATGGGTTTTCGTTCAGCAGTGGAAGTAGGAGGCGCGCTCTACAATAGGCAAGGGTTTTCAAGTCCGCAAGTACGTTTTAAGCTGAGTTCCATGAACATTGTCCAAAATCATGTTTTAACCAAAATCCACAATGCGACCAGTTCAGCATTTGAGAGGAGACACTGTTTGAGTGTAACAAACGTGAAACATTTCTTTTAGCCTTTTCGCATGAAAACAGGGTCCAAAATCATGGGTTTTCGTTCAGCACTGGAAGTAGGAGGCGCGCTCTACAATAGGCAAGGGTTTTCAAGTCTGCAAGTACGTTTTAAGCTGAGTTCCATGAACATTGTCCAAAATCATGTTTTAACCAAAATCCACAATGCGACTAGTTCAGCATATGAGAGGAGACACTGTTTGAGTGTAACAAACGTGAAACATTTATTTTAGCCTTTTCGCATGAAAACAGGGTCCAAAATCATGGGTTTTCGTTCAGCACTGGAAGTAGGAGGCGCGCTCTACAATAGGCAAGGGTTTTCAAGTCTGCAAGTACGTCTTAAGCTGAGTTCCATGAACATTGTCCAAAATCATGTTTTAGGCCAAATCCACAATGCGACCAGTTCAGCATATGAGAGGAGACACTGTTTGAGTGTAACAAACGTGAAACATTTCTTTTAGCCTTTTCGCATGAAAACAGGGTCCAAAATCATGGGTTTTCGTTCAGCAGTGGAAGTAGGAGGCGCGCTCTACAATAGGCAAGGGTTTTCAAGTCTGCAAGTACGTTTTAAGCTGAGTTCCATGAACATTGTCCAAAATCATGTTTTAGGCCAAATCCACAATGCGACCAGTTCAGCATATGAGAGGAGACACTGTTTGAGTGTAACAAACGTGAAACATTTCTTTTAGCCTTTTCGCATGAAAACAGAGTCCAAAATCATGGGTTTTCGTTCAGCAGTGGAAGTAGGAGGCGCGCTCTACAATAGGCAAGGGTTTTCAAGTCTGCAAGTACGTTTTAAGCTGAGTTCCATGAACATTGTCCAAAATCATGTTTTATGCCAAATCCACAATGCGACCAGTTCAGCATATGAGAGGAGACACTGTTTGAGTGTAACAAACGTGAAACATTTCTTTTAGCCTTTTCGCATGAAAACAGGGTCCAAAATCATGGGTTTTCGTTCAGCAGTGGAAGTAGGAGGCGCGCTCTACAATAGGCAAGGGTTTTCAAGTCCGCAAGTACGTTTTAAGCTGAGTTCCATGAACATTGTCCAAAATCATGTTTTAACCAAAATCCACAATGCGACCAGTTCAGCATATGAGAGGAGACACTGTTTGAGTGTAACAAACGTGAAACATTTCTTTTAGCCTTTTCGCATGAAAACAGGGTCCAAAATCATGGGTTTTCGTTCAGCACTGGAAGTAGGAGGCGCGCTCTACAATAGGCAAGGGTTTTCAAGTCTGCAAGTACGTTTTAAGCTGAGTTCCATGAACATTGTCCAAAATCATGTTTTAACCAAAATCCACAATGCGACCAGTTCAGCATATGAGAGGAGACACTGTTTGAGTGTAACAAACGTGAAACATTTATTTTAGCCTTTTCGCATGAAAACAGGGTCCAAAATCATGGGTTTTCGTTCAGCACTGGAAGTAGGAGGCGCGCTCTACAATAGGCAAGGGTTTTCAAGTCTGCAAGTACGTCTTAAGCTGAGTTCCATGAACATTGTCCAAAATCATGTTTTAGGCCAAATCCACAATGCGACCAGTTCAGCATATGAGAGGAGACACTGTTTGAGTGTAACAAACGTGAAACATTTCTTTTAGCCTTTTCGCATGAAAACAGGGTCCAAAATCATGGGTTTTCGTTCAGCAGTGGAAGTAGGAGGCGCGCTCTACAATAGGCAAGGGTTTTCAAGTCCGCAAGTACGTTTTAAGCTGAGTTCCATGAACATTGTCCAAAATCATGTTTTAACCAAAATCCACAATGCGACCAGTTCAGCATATGAGAGGAGACACTGTTTGAGTGTAACAAACGTGAAACATTTCTTTTAGCCTTTTCGCATGAAAACAGGGTCCAAAATCATGGGTTTTCGTTCAGCAGTGGAAGTAGGAGGCGCGCTCTACAATAGGCAAGGGTTTTCAAGTCTGCAAGTACGTTTTAAGCTGAGTTCCATGAACATTGTCCAAAATCATGTTTTAACCAAAATCCACAATGCGACCAGTTCAGCATATGAGAGGAGACACTGTTTGAGTGTAACAAACGTGAAACATTTCTTTTAGCCTTTTCGCATGAAAACAGGGTCCAAAATCATGGGTTTTCGTTCAGCACTGGAAGTAGGAGGCGCGCTCTACAATAGGCAAGGGTTTTCAAGTCTGCAAGTACGTTTTAAGCTGAGTTCCATGAACATTGTCCAAAATCATGTTTTAACCAAAATCCACAATGCGACCAGTTCAGCATATGAGAGGAGACACTGTTTGAGTGTAACAAACGTGAAACATTTCTTTTAGCCTTTTCGCATGAAAACAGGGTCCAAAATCATGGGTTTTCGTTCAGCACTGGAAGTAGGAGGCGCGCTCTACAATAGGCAAGGGTTTTCAAGTCTGCAAGTACGTCTTAAGCTGAGTTCCATGAACATTGTCCAAAATCATGTTTTAGGCCAAATCCACAATGCGACCAGTTCAGCATATGAGAGGAGACACTGTTTGAGTGTAACAAACGTGAAACATTTCTTTTAGCCTTTTCGCATGAAAACAGGGTCCAAAATCATGGGTTTTCGTTCAGCAGTGGAAGTAGGAGGCGCGCTCTACAATAGGCAAGGGTTTTCAAGTCCGCAAGTACGTTTTAAGCTGAGTTCCATGAACATTGTCCAAAATCATGTTTTAACCAAAATCCACAATGCGACCAGTTCAGCATATGAGAGGAGACACTGTTTGAGTGTAACAAACGTGAAACATTTCTTTTAGCCTTTTCGCATGAAAACAGGGTCCAAAATCATGGGTTTTCGTTCAGCAGTGGAAGTAGGAGGCGCGCTCTACAATAGGCAAGGGTTTTCAAGTCTGCAAGTACGTTTTAAGCTGAGTTCCATGAACATTGTCCAAAATCATGTTTTAACCAAAATCCACAATGCGACCAGTTCAGCATATGAGAGGAGACACTGTTTGAGTGTAACAAACGTGAAACATTTCTTTTAGCCTTTTCGCATGAAAACAGGGTCCAAAATCATGGGTTTTCGTTCAGCACTGGAAGAAGGAGGCGCGCTCTACAATAGGCAAGGGTTTTCAAGTCTGCAAGTACGTTTTAAGCTGAGTTCCATGAACATTGTCCAAAATCATGTTTTATGCCAAATCCACAATGCGACCAGTTCAGCATATGAGAGGAGACACTGTTTGAGTGTAACAAACGTGAAACATTTCTTTTAGCCTTTTCGCATGAAAACAGGGTCCAAAATCATGGGTTTTCGTTCAGCAGTGGAAGTAGGAGGCGCGCTCTACAATAGGCAAGGGTTTTCAAGTCTGCAAGTACGTTTTAAGCTGAGTTCCATGAACATTGTCCAAAATCATGTTTTATCCAAAATCCACAATGCAACCAGTTCAGCATATGAGAGGAGACACTGTTTGAGTGTAACAAACGTGAAACATTTCTTTTAGCCTTTTCGCATGAAAACAGGGTCCAAAATCATGGGTTTTCGTTCAGCAGTGGAAGTAGGAGGCGCGCTCTACAATAGGCAAGGGTTTTCAAGTCTGCAAGTACGTTTTAAGCTGAGTTCCATGAACATTGTCCAAAATCATGTTTTATGCCAAATCCACAATGCGACCAGTTCAGCATATGAGAGGAGACACTGTTTGAGTTTAACAAACGTGAAACATTTCTTTTAGCCTTTTCGCATGAAAATAGGGTCCAAAATCATGGGTTTTCGTTCAGCAGTGGAAGTAGGAGGCGCGCTCTACAATAGGCAAGGGTTTTCAAGTCCGCAAGTACGTTTTAAGCTGAGTTCCATGAACATTGTCCAAAATCATGTTTTAACCAAAATCCACAATGCGACCAGTTCAGCATATGAGAGGAGACACTGTTTGAGTGTAACAAACGTGAAACATTTCTTTTAGCCTTTTCGCATGAAAACAGGGTCCAAAATCATGGGTTTTCGTTCAGCGCTGGAAGTAGGAGGCGCGCTCTACAATAGGCAAGGGTTTTCAAGTCTGCAAGTACGTTTTAAGCTGAGTTCCATGAACATTGTCCAAAATCATGTTTTAACCAAAATCCACAATGCGACCAGTTCAGCATATGAGAGGAGACACTGTTTGAGTGTAACAAACGTGAAACATTTCTTTTAGCCTTTTCGCATGAAAACAGGGTCCAAAATCATGGGTTTTCGTTCAGCAGTGGAAGTAGGAGGCGCGCTCTACAATAGGCAAGGGTTTTCAAGTCCGCAAGTACGTTTTAAGCTGAGTTCCATGAACATTGTCCAAAATCATGTTTTAACCAAAATCCACAATGCGACCAGTTCAGCATATGAGAGGAGACACTGTTTGAGTGTAACAAACGTGAAACATTTCTTTTAGCCTTTTCGCATGAAAACAGGGTCCAAAATCATGGGTTTTCGTTCAGCAGTGGAAGTAGGAGGCGCGCTCTACAATAGGCAAGGGTTTTCAAGTCTGCAAGTACGTTTTAAGCTGAGTTCCATGAACATTGTCCAAAATCATGTTTTAACCAAAATCCACAATGCGACCAGTTCAGCATATGAGAGGAGACACTGTTTGAGTGTAACAAACGTGAAACATTTATTTTAGCCTTTTCGCATGAAAACAGGGTCCAAAATCATGGGTTTTCGTTCAGCACTGGAAGTAGGAGGCGCGCTCTACAATAGGCAAGGGTTTTCAAGTCTGCAAGTACGTCTTAAGCTGAGTTCCATGAACATTGTCCAAAATCATGTTTTAGGCCAAATCCACAATGCGACCAGTTCAGCATATGAGAGGAGACACTGTTTGAGTGTAACAAACGTGAAACATTTCTTTTAGCCTTTTCGCATGAAAACAGGGTCCAAAATCATGGGTTTTCGTTCAGCAGTGGAAGTAGGAGGCGCGCTCTACAATAGGCAAGGGTTTTCAAGTCCGCAAGTACGTTTTAAGCTGAGTTCCATGAACATTGTCCAAAATCATGTTTTAACCAAAATCCACAATGCGACCAGTTCAGCATATGAGAGGAGACACTGTTTGAGTGTAACAAACGTGAAACATTTCTTTTAGCCTTTTCGCATGAAAACAGGGTCCAAAATCATGGGTTTTCGTTCAGCACTGGAAGTAGGAGGCGCGCTCTACAATAGGCAAGGGTTTTCAAGTCTGCAAGTACGTTTTAAGCTGAGTTCCATGAACATTGTCCAAAATCATGTTTTAACCAAAATCCACAATGCGACTAGTTCAGCATATGAGAGGAGACACTGTTTGAGTGTAACAAACGTGAAACATTTATTTTAGCCTTTTCGCATGAAAACAGGGTCCAAAATCATGGGTTTTCGTTCAGCACTGGAAGTAGGAGGCGCGCTCTACAATAGGCAAGGGTTTTCAAGTCTGCAAGTACGTCTTAAGCTGAGTTCCATGAACATTGTCCAAAATCATGTTTTAGGCCAAATCCACAATGCGACCAGTTCAGCATATGAGAGGAGACACTGTTTGAGTGTAACAAACGTGAAACATTTCTTTTAGCCTTTTCGCATGAAAACAGGGTCCAAAATCATGGGTTTTCGTTCAGCAGTGGAAGTAGGAGGCGCGCTCTACAATAGGCAAGGGTTTTCAAGTCCGCAAGTACGTTTTAAGCTGAGTTCCATGAACATTGTCCAAAATCATGTTTTAACCAAAATCCACAATGCGACCAGTTCAGCATATGAGAGGAGACACTGTTTGAGTGTAACAAACGTGAAACATTTCTTTTAGCCTTTTCGCATGAAAACAGGGTCCAAAATCATGGGTTTTCGTTCAGCAGTGGAAGTAGGAGGCGCGCTCTACAATAGGCAAGGGTTTTCAAGTCTGCAAGTACGTTTTAAGCTGAGTTCCATGAACATTGTCCAAAATCATGTTTTAACCAAAATCCACAATGCGACCAGTTCAGCATATGAGAGGAGACACTGTTTGAGTGTAACAAACGTGAAACATTTCTTTTAGCCTTTTCGCATGAAAACAGGGTCCAAAATCATGGGTTTTCGTTCAGCACTGGAAGTAGGAGGCGCGCTCTACAATAGGCAAGGGTTTTCAAGTCTGCAAGTACGTTTTAAGCTGAGTTCCATGAACATTGTCCAAAATCATGTTTTATGCCAAATCCACAATGCGACCAGTTCAGCATATGAGAGGAGACACTGTTTGAGTGTAACAAACGTGAAACATTTCTTTTAGCCTTTTCGCATGAAAACAGGGTCCAAAATCATGGGTTTTCGTTCAGCAGTGGAAGTAGGAGGCGCGCTCTACAATAGGCAAGGGTTTTCATGTCTGCAAGTACGTTTTAAGCTGAGTTCCATGAACATTGTCCAAAATCATGTTTTAGGCCAAATCCACAATGCGACCAGTTCAGCATATGAGAGGAGACACTGTTTGAGTGTAACAAACGTGAAACATTTCTTTTAGCCTTTTCGCATGAAAACAGGGTCCAAAATCATGGGTTTTCGTTCAGCAGTGGAAGTAGGAGGCGCGCTCTACAATAGGCAAGGGTTTTCAAGTCTGCAAGTACGTTTTAAGCTGAGTTCCATGAACATTGTCCAAAATCATGTTTTATGCCAAATCCACAATGCGACCAGTTCAGCATATGAGAGGAGACACTGTTTGAGTGTAACAAACGTGAAACATTTCTTTTAGCCTTTTCGCATGAAAACAGGGTCCAAAATCATGGGTTTTCGTTCAGCAGTGGAAGTAGGAGGCGCGCTCTACAATAGGCAAGGGTTTTCAAGTCCGCAAGTACGTTTTAAGCTGAGTTCCATGAACATTGTCCAAAATCATGTTTTAACCAAAATCCACAATGCGACCAGTTCAGCATATGAGAGGAGACACTGTTTGAGTGTAACAAACGTGAAACATTTCTTTTAGCCTTTTCGCATGAAAACAGGGTCCAAAATCATGGGTTTTCGTTCAGCACTGGAAGTAGGAGGCGCGCTCTACAATAGGCAAGGGTTTTCAAGTCTGCAAGTACGTTTTAAGCTGAGTTCCATGAACATTGTCCAAAATCATGTTTTAACCAAAATCCACAATGCGACCAGTTCAGCATATGAGAGGAGACACTGTTTGAGTGTAACAAACGTGAAACATTTATTTTAGCCTTTTCGCATGAAAACAGGGTCCAAAATCATGGGTTTTCGTTCAGCACTGGAAGTAGGAGGCGCGCTCTACAATAGGCAAGGGTTTTCAAGTCTGCAAGTACGTCTTAAGCTGAGTTCCATGAACATTGTCCAAAATCATGTTTTAGGCCAAATCCACAATGCGACCAGTTCAGCATATGAGAGGAGACACTGTTTGAGTGTAACAAACGTGAAACATTTCTTTTAGCCTTTTCGCATGAAAACAGGGTCCAAAATCATGGGTTTTCGTTCAGCAGTGGAAGTAGGAGGCGCGCTCTACAATAGGCAAGGGTTTTCAAGTCCGCAAGTACGTTTTAAGCTGAGTTCCATGAACATTGTCCAAAATCATGTTTTAACCAAAATCCACAATGCGACCAGTTCAGCATATGAGAGGAGACACTGTTTGAGTGTAACAAACGTGAAACATTTCTTTTAGCCTTTTCGCATGAAAACAGGGTCCAAAATCATGGGTTTTCGTTCAGCAGTGGAAGTAGGAGGCGCGCTCTACAATAGGCAAGGGTTTTCAAGTCCGCAAGTACGTTTTAAGCTGAGTTCCATGAACATTGTCCAAAATCATGTTTTAACCAAAATCCACAATGCGACCAGTTCAGCATATGAGAGGAGACACTGTTTGAGTGTAACAAACGTGAAACATTTCTTTTAGCCTTTTCGCATGAAAACAGGGTCCAAAATCATGGGTTTTCGTTCAGCACTGGAAGTAGGAGGCGCGCTCTACAATAGGCAAGGGTTTTCAAGTCTGCAAGTACGTTTTAAGCTGAGTTCCATGAACATTGTCCAAAATCATGTTTTAACCAAAATCCACAATGCGACCAGTTCAGCATATGAGAGGAGACACTGTTTGAGTGTAACAAACGTGAAACATTTATTTTAGCCTTTTCGCATGAAAACAGGGTCCAAAATCATGGGTTTTCGTTCAGCACTGGAAGTAGGAGGCGCGCTCTACAATAGGCAAGGGTTTTCAAGTCTGCAAGTACGTCTTAAGCTGAGTTCCATGAACATTGTCCAAAATCATGTTTTAGGCCAAATCCACAATGCGACCAGTTCAGCATATGAGAGGAGACACTGTTTGAGTGTAACAAACGTGAAACATTTCTTTTAGCCTTTTCGCATGAAAACAGGGTCCAAAATCATGGGTTTTCGTTCAGCAGTGGAAGTAGGAGGCGCGCTCTACAATAGGCAAGGGTTTTCAAGTCCGCAAGTACGTTTTAAGCTGAGTTCCATGAACATTGTCCAAAATCATGTTTTAACCAAAATCCACAATGCGACCAGTTCAGCATATGAGAGGAGACACTGTTTGAGTGTAACAAACGTGAAACATTTCTTTTAGCCTTTTCGCATGAAAACAGGGTCCAAAATCATGGGTTTTCGTTCAGCAGTGGAAGTAGGAGGCGCGCTCTACAATAGGCAAGGGTTTTCAAGTCCGCAAGTACGTTTTAAGCTGAGTTCCATGAACATTGTCCAAAATCATGTTTTAACCAAAATCCACAATGCGACCAGTTCAGCATATGAGAGGAGACACTGTTTGAGTGTAACAAACGTGAAACATTTCTTTTAGCCTTTTCGCATGAAAACAGGGTCCAAAATCATGGGTTTTCGTTCAGCACTGGAAGTAGGAGGCGCGCTCTACAATAGGCAAGGGTTTTCAAGTCTGCAAGTACGTTTTAAGCTGAGTTCCATGAACATTGTCCAAAATCATGTTTTAGGCCAAATCCAAAATGCGACCAGTTCAGCATATGAGAGGAGACACTGTTTGAGTGTAACAAACGTGAAACATTTCTTTTAGCCTTTTCGCATGAAAACAGGGTCCAAAATCATGGGTTTTCGTTCAGCAGTGGAAGTAGGAGGCGCGCTCTACAATAGGCAAGGGTTTTCAAGTCTGCAAGTACGATTTAAGCTGAGTTCCATGAACATTGTCCAAAATCATGTTTTAGGCCAAATCCACAATGCGACCAGTTCAGCATATGAGAGGAGACACTGTTTGAGTGTAACAAACGTGAAACATTTCTTTTAGCCTTTTCGCATGAAAACAGGGTCCAAAATCATGGGTTTTCGTTCAGCAGTGGAAGTAGGAGGCGCGCTCTACAATAGGCAAGGGTTTTCAAGTCTGCAAGTACGATTTAAGCTGAGTTCCATGAACATTGTCCAAAATCATGTTTTAGGCCAAATCCACAATGCGACCAGTTCAGCATATGAGAGGAGACACTGTTTGAGTGTAACAAACGTGAAACATTTCTTTTAGCCTTTTCGCATGAAAACAGGGTCCAAAATCATGGGTTTTCGTTCAGCAGTGGAAGTAGGAGGCGCGCTCTACAATAGGCAAGGGTTTTCAAGTCCGCAAGTACGTTTTAAGCTGAGTTCCATGAACATTGTCCAAAATCATGTTTTAACCAAAATCCACAATGCGACCAGTTCAGCATATGAGAGGAGACACTGTTTGAGTGTAACAAACGTGAAACATTTCTTTTAGCCTTTTCGCATGAAAACAGGGTCCAAAATCATGGGTTTTCGTTCAGCACTGGAAGTAGGAGGCGCGCTCTACAATAGGCAGGGGTTTTCAAGTCTGCAAGTACGTCTTAAGCTGAGTGCCATGAACATTGTCCAAAATCATGTTTTAACCAAAATCCACAATGCGACCAGTTCAGCATATGAGAGGAGACACTGTTTGAGTGTAACAAACGTGAAACATTTCTTTTAGCCTTTTCGCATGAAAACAGGGTCCAAAATCATGGGTTTTCGTTCAGCAGTGGAAGTAGGAGGCGCGCTCTACAATAGGCAAGGGTTTTCAAGTCCGCAAGTACGTTTTAAGCTGAGTTCCGTGAACATTGTCCAAAATCATGTTTTAACCAAAATCCACAATGCGACCAGTTCAGCATTTGAGAGGAGACACTGTTTGAGTGTAACAAACGTGAAACATTTCTTTTAGCCTTTTCGCATGAAAACAGGGTCCAAAATCATGGGTTTTCGTTCAGCAGTGGAAGTAGGAGGCGCGCTCTACAATAGGCAAGGGTTTTCAAGTCTGCAAGTACGTTTTAAGCTGAGTTCCATGAACATTGTCCAAAATCATGTTTTAGGCCAAATCCACAATGCGACCAGTTCAGCATATGAGAGGAGACACTGTTTGAGTGTAACAAACGTGAAACATTTCTTTTAGCCTTTTCGCATGAAAACAGGGTCCAAAATCATGGGTTTTCGTTCAGCAGTGGAAGTAGGAGGCGCGCTCTACAATAGGCAAGGGTTTTCAAGTCCGCAAGTACGTTTTAAGCTGAGTTCCATGAACATTGTCCAAAATCATGTTTTAACCAAAATCCACAATGCGACCAGTTCAGCATATGAGAGGAGACACTGTTTGAGTGTAACAAACGTGAAACATTTCTTTTAGCCTTTTCGCATGAAAACAGGGTCCAAAATCATGGGTTTTCGTTCAGCACTGGAAGTAGGAGGCGCGCTCTACAATAGGCAAGGGTTTTCAAGTCCGCAAGTACGTTTTAAGCTGAGTTCCATGAACATTGTCCAAAATCATGTTTTAACCAAAATCCACAATGCGACCAGTTCAGCATATGAGAGGAGACACTGTTTGAGTGTAACAAACGTGAAACATTTCTTTTAGCCTTTTCGCATGAAAACAGGGTCCAAAATCATGGGTTTTCGTTCAGCACTGGAAGTAGGAGGCGCGCTCTACAATAGGCAAGGGTTTTCAAGTCTGCAAGTACGTTTTAAGCTGAGTTCCATGAACATTGTCCAAAATCATGTTTTAACCAAAATCCACAATGCGACCAGTTCAGCATATGAGAGGAGACACTGTTTGAGTGTAACAAACGTGAAACATTTATTTTAGCCTTTTCGCATGAAAACAGGGTCCAAAATCATGGGTTTTCGTTCAGCACTGGAAGTAGGAGGCGCGCTCTACAATAGGCAAGGGTTTTCAAGTCTGCAAGTACGTCTTAAGCTGAGTTCCATGAACATTGTCCAAAATCATGTTTTAGGCCAAATCCACAATGCGACCAGTTCAGCATATGAGAGGAGACACTGTTTGAGTGTAACAAACGTGAAACATTTCTTTTAGCCTTTTCACATGAAAACAGGGTCCAAAATCATGGGTTTTCGTTCAGCAGTGGAAGTAGGAGGCGCGCTCTACAATAGGCAAGGGTTTTCAAGTCCGCAAGTACGTTTTAAGCTGAGTTCCATGAACATTGTCCAAAATCATGTTTTAACCAAAATCCACAATGCGACCAGTTCAGCATATGAGAGGAGACACTGTTTGAGTGTAACAAACGTGAAACATTTCTTTTAGCCTTTTCGCATGAAAACAGGGTCCAAAATCATGGGTTTTCGTTCAGCAGTGGAAGTAGGAGGCGCGCTCTACAATAGGCAAGGGTTTTCAAGTCCGCAAGTACGTTTTAAGCTGAGTTCCATGAACATTGTCCAAAATCATGTTTTAACCAAAATCCACAATGCGACCAGTTCAGCATATGAGAGGAGACACTGTTTGAGTGTAACAAACGTGAAACATTTCTTTTAGCCTTTTCGCATGAAAACAGGGTCCAAAATCATGGGTTTTCGTTCAGCACTGGAAGTAGGAGGCGCGCTCTACAATAGGCAAGGGTTTTCAAGTCTGCAAGTACGTTTTAAGCTGAGTTCCATGAACATTGTCCAAAATCATGTTTTAGGCCAAATCCAAAATGCGACCAGTTCAGCATATGAGAGGAGACACTGTTTGAGTGTAACAAACGTGAAACATTTCTTTTAGCCTTTTCGCATGAAAACAGGGTCCAAAATCATGGGTTTTCGTTCAGCAGTGGAAGTAGGAGGCGCGCTCTACAATAGGCAAGGGTTTTCAAGTCTGCAAGTACGATTTAAGCTGAGTTCCATGAACATTGTCCAAAATCATGTTTTAGGCCAAATCCACAATGCGACCAGTTCAGCATATGAGAGGAGACACTGTTTGAGTGTAACAAACGTGAAACATTTCTTTTAGCCTTTTCGCATGAAAACAGGGTCCAAAATCATGGGTTTTCGTTCAGCAGTGGAAGTAGGAGGCGCGCTCTACAATAGGCAAGGGTTTTCAAGTCTGCAAGTACGATTTAAGCTGAGTTCCATGAACATTGTCCAAAATCATGTTTTAGGCCAAATCCACAATGCGACCAGTTCAGCATATGAGAGGAGACACTGTTTGAGTGTAACAAACGTGAAACATTTCTTTTAGCCTTTTCGCATGAAAACAGGGTCCAAAATCATGGGTTTTCGTTCAGCAGTGGAAGTAGGAGGCGCGCTCTACAATAGGCAAGGGTTTTCAAGTCCGCAAGTACGTTTTAAGCTGAGTTCCATGAACATTGTCCAAAATCATGTTTTAACCAAAATCCACAATGCGACCAGTTCAGCATATGAGAGGAGACACTGTTTGAGTGTAACAAACGTGAAACATTTCTTTTAGCCTTTTCGCATGAAAACAGGGTCCAAAATCATGGGTTTTCGTTCAGCACTGGAAGTAGGAGGCGCGCTCTACAATAGGCAGGGGTTTTCAAGTCTGCAAGTACGTCTTAAGCTGAGTGCCATGAACATTGTCCAAAATCATGTTTTAACCAAAATCCACAATGCGACCAGTTCAGCATATGAGAGGAGACACTGTTTGAGTGTAACAAACGTGAAACATTTCTTTTAGCCTTTTCGCATGAAAACAGGGTCCAAAATCATGGGTTTTCGTTCAGCAGTGGAAGTAGGAGGCGCGCTCTACAATAGGCAAGGGTTTTCAAGTCCGCAAGTACGTTTTAAGCTGAGTTCCGTGAACATTGTCCAAAATCATGTTTTAACCAAAATCCACAATGCGACCAGTTCAGCATTTGAGAGGAGACACTGTTTGAGTGTAACAAACGTGAAACATTTCTTTTAGCCTTTTCGCATGAAAACAGGGTCCAAAATCATGGGTTTTCGTTCAGCAGTGGAAGTAGGAGGCGCGCTCTACAATAGGCAAGGGTTTTCAAGTCTGCAAGTACGTTTTAAGCTGAGTTCCATGAACATTGTCCAAAATCATGTTTTAACCAAAATCCACAATGCGACCAGTTCAGCATATGAGAGGAGACACTGTTTGAGTGTAACAAACGTGAAACATTTCTTTTAGCCTTTTCGCATGAAAACAGGGTCCAAAATCATGGGTTTTAGTTCAGCAGTGGAAGTAGGAGGCGCGCTCTACAATAGGCAAGGGTTTTCATGTCTGCAAGTACGTTTTAAGCTGAGTTCCATGAACATTGTCCAAAATCATGTTTTAGGCCAAATCCACAATGCGACCAGTTCAGCATATGAGAGGAGACACTGTTTGAGTGTAACAAACGTGAAACATTTCTTTTAGCCTTTTCGCATGAAAACAGGGTCCAAAATCATGGGTTTTCGTTCAGCAGTGGAAGTAGGAGGCGCGCTCTACAATAGGCAAGGGTTTTCAAGTCTGCAAGTACGTTTTAAGCTGAGTTCCATGAACATTGTCCAAAATCATGTTTTATGCCAAATCCACAATGCGACCAGTTCAGCATATGAGAGGAGACACTGTTTGAGTGTAACAAACGTGAAACATTTCTTTTAGCCTTTTCGCATGAAAACAGGGTCCAAAATCATGGGTTTTCGTTCAGCACTGGAAGTAGGAGGCGCGCTCTACAATAGGCAAGGGTTTTCATGTCTGCAAGTACGTTTTAAGCTGAGTTCCATGAACATTGTCCAAAATCATGTTTTAGGCCAAATCCACAATGCGACCAGTTCAGCATATGAGAGGAGACACTGTTTGAGTGTAACAAACGTGAAACATTTCTTTTAGCCTTTTCGCATGAAAACAGGGTCCAAAATCATGGGTTTTCGTTCAGCAGTGGAAGTAGGAGGCGCGCTCTACAATAGGCAAGGGTTTTCAAGTCTGCAAGTACGTTTTAAGCTGAGTTCCATGAACATTGTCCAAAATCATGTTTTATCCAAAATCCACAATGCGACCAGTTCAGCATATGAGAGGAGACACTGTTTGAGTGTAACAAACGTGAAACATTTCTTTTAGCCTTTTCGCATGAAAACAGGGTCCAAAATCATGGGTTTTCGTTCAGCAGTGGAAGTAGGAGGCGCGCTCTACAATAGGCAAGGGTTTTCAAGTCTGCAAGTACGTTTTAAGCTGAGTTCCATGAACATTGTCCAAAATCATGTTTTAACCAAAATCCACAATGCGACCAGTTCAGCATATGAGAGGAGACACTGTTTGAGTGTAACAAACGTGAAACATTTCTTTTAGCCTTTTCGCATGAAAACAGGGTCCAAAATCATGGGTTTTCGTTCAGCAGTGGAAGTAGGAGGCGCGCTCTACAATAGGCAAGGGTTTTCAAGTCCGCAAGTACGTTTTAAGCTGAGTTCCATGAACATTGTCCAAAATCATGTTTTAACCAAAATCCACAATGCGACCAGTTCAGCATATGAGAGGAGACACTGTTTGAGTGTAACAAACGTGAAACATTTCTTTTAGCCTTTTCGCATGAAAACAGGGTCCAAAATCATGGGTTTTCGTTCAGCACTGGAAGTAGGAGGCGCGCTCTACAATAGGCAAGGGTTTTCAAGTCTGCAAGTACGTTTTAAGCTGAGTTCCATGAACATTGTCCAAAATCATGTTTTAACCAAAATCCACAATGCGACCAGTTCAGCATATGAGAGGAGACACTGTTTGAGTGTAACAAACGTGAAACATTTATTTTAGCCTTTTCGCATGAAAACAGGGTCCAAAATCATGGGTTTTCGTTCAGCACTGGAAGTAGGAGGCGCGCTCTACAATAGGCAAGGGTTTTCAAGTCTGCAAGTACGTCTTAAGCTGAGTTCCATGAACATTGTCCAAAATCATGTTTTAGGCCAAATCCACAATGCGACCAGTTCAGCATATGAGAGGAGACACTGTTTGAGTGTAACAAACGTGAAACATTTCTTTTAGCCTTTTCGCATGAAAACAGGGTCCAAAATCATGGGTTTTCGTTCAGCAGTGGAAGTAGGAGGCGCGCTCTACAATAGGCAAGGGTTTTCAAGTCCGCAAGTACGTTTTAAGCTGAGTTCCATGAACATTGTCCAAAATCATGTTTTAACCAAAATCCACAATGCGACCAGTTCAGCATATGAGAGGAGACACTGTTTGAGTGTAACAAACGTGAAACATTTCTTTTAGCCTTTTCGCATGAAAACAGGGTCCAAAATCATGGGTTTTCGTTCAGCAGTGGAAGTAGGAGGCGCGCTCTACAATAGGCAAGGGTTTTCAAGTCTGCAAGTACGTTTTAAGCTGAGTTCCATGAACATTGTCCAAAATCATGTTTTAACCAAAATCCACAATGCGACCAGTTCAGCATATGAGAGGAGACACTGTTTGAGTGTAACAAACGTGAAACATTTCTTTTAGCCTTTTCGCATGAAAACAGGGTCCAAAATCATGGGTTTTCGTTCAGCACTGGAAGTAGGAGGCGCGCTCTACAATAGGCAAGGGTTTTCAAGTCTGCAAGTACGTTTTAAGCTGAGTTCCATGAACATTGTCCAAAATCATGTTTTAGGCCAAATCCACAATGCGACCAGTTCAGCATATGAGAGGAGACACTGTTTGAGTGTAACAAACGTGAAACATTTCTTTTAGCCTTTTCGCATGAAAACAGGGTCCAAAATCATGGGTTTTCGTTCAGCACTGGAAGTAGGAGGCGCGCTCTACAATAGGCAAGGGTTTTCAAGTCTGCAAGTACGTCTTAAGCTGAGTTCCATGAACATTGTCCAAAATCATGTTTTAGGCCAAATCCACAATGCGACCAGTTCAGCATATGAGAGGAGACACTGTTTGAGTGTAACAAACGTGAAACATTTCTTTTAGCCTTTTCGCATGAAAACAGGGTCCAAAATCATGGGTTTTCGTTCAGCAGTGGAAGTAGGAGGCGCGCTCTACAATAGGCAAGGGTTTTCAAGTCCGCAAGTACGTTTTAAGCTGAGTTCCATGAACATTGTCCAAAATCATGTTTTAACCAAAATCCACAATGCGACCAGTTCAGCATATGAGAGGAGACACTGTTTGAGTGTAACAAACGTGAAACATTTCTTTTAGCCTTTTCGCATGAAAACAGGGTCCAAAATCATGGGTTTTCGTTCAGCACTGGAAGTAGGAGGCGCGCTCTACAATAGGCAAGGGTTTTCAAGTCTGCAAGTACGTTTTAAGCTGAGTTCCATGAACATTGTCCAAAATCATGTTTTAGGCCAAATCCACAATGCGACCAGTTCAGCATATGAGAGGAGACACTGTTTGAGTGTAACAAACGTGAAACATTTCTTTTAGCCTTTTCGCATGAAAACAGGGTCCAAAATCATGGGTTTTCGTTCAGCAGTGGAAGGGAGGCGCGCTCTACAATAGGCAAGGGTTTTCAAGTCTGCAAGTACGTTTTAAGCTGAGTTCCATGAACATTGTCCAAAATCATGTTTTAACCAAAATCCACAATGCGACCAGTTCAGCATATGAGAGGAGACACTGTTTGAGTGTAACAAACGTGAAACATTTCTTTTAGCCTTTTCGCATGAAAACAGGGTCCAAAATCATGGGTTTTCGTTCAGCACTGGAAGTAGGAGGCGCGCTCTACAATAGGCAAGGGTTTTCAAGTCTGCAAGTACGTTTTAAGCTGAGTTCCATGAACATTGTCCAAAATCATGTTTTATGCCAAATCCACAATGCGACCAGTTCAGCATATGAGAGGAGACACTGTTTGAGTGTAACAAACGTGAAACATTTCTTTTAGCCTTTTCGCATGAAAACAGGGTCCAAAATCATGGGTTTTCGTTCAGCACTGGAAGTAGGAGGCGCGCTCTACAATAGGCAAGGGTTTTCAAGTCTGCAAGTACGTTTTAAGCTGAGTTCCATGAACATTGTCCAAAATCATGTTTTAACCAAAATCCACAATGCGACCAGTTCAGCATATGAGAGGAGACACTGTTTGAGTGTAACAAACGTGAAACATTTATTTTAGCCTTTTCGCATGAAAACAGGGTCCAAAATCATGGGTTTTCGTTCAGCACTGGAAGTAGGAGGCGCGCTCTACAATAGGCAAGGGTTTTCAAGTCTGCAAGTACGTCTTAAGCTGAGTTCCATGAACATTGTCCAAAATCATGTTTTAGGCCAAATCCACAATGCGACCAGTTCAGCATATGAGAGGAGACACTGTTTGAGTGTAACAAACGTGAAACATTTCTTTTAGCCTTTTCGCATGAAAACAGGGTCCAAAATCATGGGTTTTCGTTCAGCAGTGGAAGTAGGAGGCGCGCTCTACAATAGGCAAGGGTTTTCAAGTCCGCAAGTACGTTTTAAGCTGAGTTCCATGAACATTGTCCAAAATCATGTTTTAACCAAAATCCACAATGCGACCAGTTCAGCATATGAGAGGAGACACTGTTTGAGTGTAACAAACGTGAAACATTTCTTTTAGCCTTTTCGCATGAAAACAGGGTCCAAAATCATGGGTTTTCGTTCAGCAGTGGAAGTAGGAGGCGCGCTCTACAATAGGCAAGGGTTTTCAAGTCTGCAAGTACGTTTTAAGCTGAGTTCCATGAACATTGTCCAAAATCATGTTTTAACCAAAATCCACAATGCGACCAGTTCAGCATATGAGAGGAGACACTGTTTGAGTGTAACAAACGTGAAACATTTCTTTTAGCCTTTTCGCATGAAAACAGGGTCCAAAATCATGGGTTTTCGTTCAGCACTGGAAGTAGGAGGCGCGCTCTACAATAGGCAAGGGTTTTCAAGTCTGCAAGTACGTTTTAAGCTGAGTTCCATGAACATTGTCCAAAATCATGTTTTAGGCCAAATCCACAATGCGACCAGTTCAGCATATGAGAGGAGACACTGTTTGAGTGTAACAAACGTGAAACATTTCTTTTAGCCTTTTCGCATGAAAACAGGGTCCAAAATCATGGGTTTTCGTTCAGCAGTGGAAGGGAGGCGCGCTCTACAATAGGCAAGGGTTTTCAAGTCTGCAAGTACGTTTTAAGCTGAGTTCCATGAACATTGTCCAAAATCATGTTTTAACCAAAATCCACAATGCGACCAGTTCAGCATATGAGAGGAGACACTGTTTGAGTGTAACAAACGTGAAACATTTCTTTTAGCCTTTTCGCATGAAAACAGGGTCCAAAATCATGGGTTTTCGTTCAGCACTGGAAGTAGGAGGCGCGCTCTACAATAGGCAAGGGTTTTCAAGTCTGCAAGTACGTTTTAAGCTGAGTTCCATGAACATTGTCCAAAATCATGTTTTATGCCAAATCCACAATGCGACCAGTTCAGCATATGAGAGGAGACACTGTTTGAGTGTAACAAACGTGAAACATTTCTTTTAGCCTTTTCGCATGAAAACAGGGTCCAAAATCATGGGTTTTCGTTCAGCAGTGGAAGTAGGAGGCGCGCTCTACAATAGGCAAGGGTTTTCATGTCTGCAAGTACGTTTTAAGCTGAGTTCCATGAACATTGTCCAAAATCATGTTTTATGCCAAATCCACAATGCGACCAGTTCAGCATATGAGAGGAGACACTGTTTGAGTGTAACAAACGTGAAACATTTCTTTTAGCCTTTTCGCATGAAAACAGGGTCCAAAATCATGGGTTTTCGTTCAGCAGTGGAAGTAGGAGGCGCGCTCTACAATAGGCAAGGGTTTTCATGTCTGCAAGTACGTTTTAAGCTGAGTTCCATGAACATTGTCCAAAATCATGTTTTAGGCCAAATCCACAATGCGACCAGTTCAGCATATGAGAGGAGACACTGTTTGAGTGTAACAAACGTGAAACATTTCTTTTAGCCTTTTCGCATGAAAACAGGGTCCAAAATCATGGGTTTTCGTTCAGCAGTGGAAGTAGGAGGCGCGCTCTACAATAGGCAAGGGTTTTCAAGTCTGCAATTACGTTTTAAGCTGAGTTCCATGAACATTGTCCAAAATCATGTTTTATGCCAAATCCACAATGCGACCAGTTCAGCATATGAGAGGAGACACTGTTTGAGTGTAACAAACGTGAAACATTTCTTTTAGCCTTTTCGCATGAAAACAGGGTCCAAAATCATGGGTTTTCGTTCAGCAGTGGAAGTAGGAGGCGCGCTCTACAATAGGCAAGGGTTTTCAAGTCCGCAAGTACGTTTTAAGCTGAGTTCCATGAACATTGTCCAAAATCATGTTTTAACCAAAATCCACAATGCGACCAGTTCAGCATATGAGAGGAGACACTGTTTGAGTGTAACAAACGTGAAACATTTCTTTTAGCCTTTTCGCATGAAAACAGGGTCCAAAATCATGGGTTTTCGTTCAGCACTGGAAGTAGGAGGCGCGCTCTACAATAGGCAAGGGTTTTCAAGTCTGCAAGTACGTTTTAAGCTGAGTTCCATGAACATTGTCCAAAATCATGTTTTAACCAAAATCCACAATGCGACCAGTTCAGCATATGAGAGGAGACACTGTTTGAGTGTAACAAACGTGAAACATTTATTTTAGCCTTTTCGCATGAAAACAGGGTCCAAAATCATGGGTTTTCGTTCAGCACTGGAAGTAGGAGGCGCGCTCTACAATAGGCAAGGGTTTTCAAGTCTGCAAGTACGTCTTAAGCTGAGTTCCATGAACATTGTCCAAAATCATGTTTTAGGCCAAATCCACAATGCGACCAGTTCAGCATATGAGAGGAGACACTGTTTGAGTGTAACAAACGTGAAACATTTCTTTTAGCCTTTTCGCATGAAAACAGGGTCCAAAATCATGGGTTTTCGTTCAGCAGTGGAAGTAGGAGGCGCGCTCTACAATAGGCAAGGGTTTTCAAGTCCGCAAGTACGTTTTAAGCTGAGTTCCATGAACATTGTCCAAAATCATGTTTTAACCAAAATCCACAATGCGACCAGTTCAGCATATGAGAGGAGACACTGTTTGAGTGTAACAAACGTGAAACATTTCTTTTAGCCTTTTCGCATGAAAACAGGGTCCAAAATCATGGGTTTTCGTTCAGCAGTGGAAGTAGGAGGCGCGCTCTACAATAGGCAAGGGTTTTCAAGTCCGCAAGTACGTTTTAAGCTGAGTTCCATGAACATTGTCCAAAATCATGTTTTAACCAAAATCCACAATGCGACCAGTTCAGCATATGAGAGGAGACACTGTTTGAGTGTAACAAACGTGAAACATTTCTTTTAGCCTTTTCGCATGAAAACAGGGTCCAAAATCATGGGTTTTCGTTCAGCACTGGAAGTAGGAGGCGCGCTCTACAATAGGCAAGGGTTTTCAAGTCTGCAAGTACGTTTTAAGCTGAGTTCCATGAACATTGTCCAAAATCATGTTTTAACCAAAATCCACAATGCGACCAGTTCAGCATATGAGAGGAGACACTGTTTGAGTGTAACAAACGTGAAACATTTCTTTTAGCCTTTTCGCATGAAAACAGGGTCCAAAATCATGGGTTTTCGTTCAGCACTGGAAGTAGGAGGCGCGCTCTACAATAGGCAAGGGTTTTCAAGTCTGCAAGTACGTCTTAAGCTGAGTTCCATGAACATTGTCCAAAATCATGTTTTAGGCCAAATCCACAATGCGACCAGTTCAGCATATGAGAGGAGACACTGTTTGAGTGTAACAAACGTGAAACATTTCTTTTAGCCTTTTCGCATGAAAACAGGGTCCAAAATCATGGGTTTTCGTTCAGCAGTGGAAGTAGGAGGCGCGCTCTACAATAGGCAAGGGTTTTCAAGTCCGCAAGTACGTTTTAAGCTGAGTTCCATGAACATTGTCCAAAATCATGTTTTAACCAAAATCCACAATGCGACCAGTTCAGCATATGAGAGGAGACACTGTTTGAGTGTAACAAACGTGAAACATTTCTTTTAGCCTTTTCGCATGAAAACAGGGTCCAAAATCATGGGTTTTCGTTCAGCAGTGGAAGTAGGAGGCGCGCTCTACAATAGGCAAGGGTTTTCAAGTCCGCAAGTACGTTTTAAGCTGAGTTCCATGAACATTGTCCAAAATCATGTTTTAACCAAAATCCACAATGCGACCAGTTCAGCATATGAGAGGAGACACTGTTTGAGTGTAACAAACGTGAAACATTTCTTTTAGCCTTTTCGCATGAAAACAGGGTCCAAAATCATGGGTTTTCGTTCAGCAGTGGAAGTAGGAGGCGCGCTCTACAATAGGCAAGGGTTTTCAAGTCTGCAAGTACGTTTTAAGCTGAGTTCCATGAACATTGTCCAAAATCATGTTTTAACCAAAATCCACAATGCGACCAGTTCAGCATATGAGAGGAGACACTGTTTGAGTGTAACAAACGTGAAACATTTCTTTTAGCCTTTTCGCATGAAAACAGGGTCCAAAATCATGGGTTTTCGTTCAGCACTGGAAGTAGGAGGCGCGCTCTACAATAGGCAAGGGTTTTCAAGTCTGCAAGTACGTTTTAAGCTGAGTTTCATGAACATTGTCCAAAATCATGTTTTAGGCCAAATCCACAATGCGACCAGTTCAGCATATGAGAGGAGACACTGTTTGAGTGTAACAAACGTGAAACATTTCTTTTAGCCTTTTCGCATGAAAACAGGGTCCAAAATCATGGGTTTTCGTTCAGCAGTGGAAGTAGGAGGCGCGCTCTACAATAGGCAAGGGTTTTCAAGTCTGCAAGTACGTTTTAAGCTGAGTTCCATGAACATTGTCCAAAATCATGTTTTAACCAAAATCCACAATGCGACCAGTTCAGCATATGAGAGGAGACACTGTTTGAGTGTAACAAACGTGAAACATTTCTTTTAGCCTTTTCGCATGAAAACAGGGTCCAAAATCATGGGTTTTCGTTCAGCACTGGAAGTAGGAGGCGCGCTCTACAATAGGCAAGGGTTTTCAAGTCTGCAAGTACGTTTTAAGCTGAGTTCCATGAACATTGTCCAAAATCATGTTTTAACCAAAATCCACAATGCGACCAGTTCAGCATATGAGAGGAGACACTGTTTGAGTGTAACAAACGTGAAACATTTATTTTAGCCTTTTCGCATGAAAACAGGGTCCAAAATCATGGGTTTTCGTTCAGCACTGGAAGTAGGAGGCGCTCTCTACAATAGGCAAGGGTTTTCAAGTCTGCAAGTACGTCTTAAGCTGAGTTCCATGAACATTGTCCAAAATCATGTTTTAGGCCAAATCCACAATGTGACCAGTTCAGCATATGAGAGGAGACACTGTTTGAGTGTAACAAACGTGAAACATTTCTTTTAGCCTTTTCGCATGAAAACAGGGTCCAAAATCATGGGTTTTCGTTCAGCAGTGGAAGTAGGAGGCGCGCTCTACAATAGGCAAGGGTTTTCAAGTCCGCAAGTACGTTTTAAGCTGAGTTCCATGAACATTGTCCAAAATCATGTTTTAATCAAAATCCACAATGCGACCAGTTCAGCATATGAGAGGAGACACTGTTTGAGTGTAACAAACGTGAAACATTTCTTTTAGCCTTTTCGCATGAAAACAGGGTCCAAAATCATGGGTTTTCGTTCAGCAGTGGAAGTAGGAGGCGCGCTCTACAATAGGCAAGGGTTTTCAAGTCTGCAAGTACGTTTTAAGCTGAGTTCCATGAACATTGTCCAAAATCATGTTTTAACCAAAATCCACAATGCGACCAGTTCAGCATATGAGAGGAGACACTGTTTGAGTGTAACAAACGTGAAACATTTCTTTTAGCCTTTTCGCATGAAAACAGGGTCCAAAATCATGGGTTTTCGTTCAGCACTGGAAGTAGGAGGCGCGCTCTACAATAGGCAAGGGTTTTCAAGTCTGCAAGTACGTTTTAAGCTGAGTTCCATGAACATTGTCCAAAATCATGTTTTAACCAAAATCCACAATGCGACCAGTTCAGCATATGAGAGGAGACACTGTTTGAGTGTAACAAACGTGAAACATTTCTTTTAGCCTTTTCGCATGAAAACAGGGTCCAAAATCATGGGTTTTCGTTCAGCACTGGAAGTAGGAGGCGCTCTCTACAATAGGCAAGGGTTTTCAAGTCTGCAAGTACGTCTTAAGCTGAGTTCCATGAACATTGTCCAAAATCATGTTTTAGGCCAAATCCACAATGTGACCAGTTCAGCATATGAGAGGAGACACTGTTTGAGTGTAACAAACGTGAAACATTTCTTTTAGCCTTTTCGCATGAAAACAGGGTCCAAAATCATGGGTTTTCGTTCAGCAGTGTAAGTAGGAGGCGCGCTCTACAATAGGCAAGGGTTTTCAAGTCCGCAAGTACGTTTTAAGCTGAGTTCCATGAACATTGTCCAAAATCATGTTTTAACCAAAATCCACAATGCGACCAGTTCAGCATATGAGAGGAGACACTGTTTGAGTGTAACAAACGTGAAACATTTCTTTTAGCCTTTTCGCATGAAAACAGGGTCCAAAATCATGGGTTTTCGTTCAGCAGTGGAAGTAGGAGGCGCGCTCTACAATAGGCAAGGGTTTTCAAGTCTGCAAGTACGTTTTAAGCTGAGTTCCATGAACATTGTCCAAAATCATGTTTTAACCAAAATCCACAATGCGACCAGTTCAGCATATGAGAGGAGACACTGTTTGAGTGTAACAAACGTGAAACATTTCTTTTAGCCTTTTCGCATGAAAACAGGGTCCAAAATCATGGGTTTTCGTTCAGCACTGGAAGTAGGAGGCGCGCTCTACAATAGGCAAGGGTTTTCAAGTCTGCAAGTACGTTTTAAGCTGAGTTCCATGAACATTGTCCAAAATCATGTTTTAACCAAAATCCACAATGCGACCAGTTCAGCATATGAGAGGAGACACTGTTTGAGTGTAACAAACGTGAAACATTTCTTTTAGCCTTTTCGCATGAAAACAGGGTCCAAAATCATGGGTTTTCGTTCAGCACTGGAAGTAGGAGGCGCGCTCTACAATAGGCAAGGGTTTTCAAGTCTGCAAGTACGTTTTAAGCTGAGTTCCATGAACATTGTCCAAAATCATGTTTTAACCAAAATCCACAATGCGACCAGTTCAGCATATGAGAGGAGACACTGTTTGAGTGTAACAAACGTGAAACATTTATTTTAGCCTTTTCGCATGAAAACAGGGTCCAAAATCATGGGTTTTCGTTCAGCACTGGAAGTAGGAGGCGCTCTCTACAATAGGCAAGGGTTTTCAAGTCTGCAAGTACGTCTTAAGCTGAGTTCCATGAACATTGTCCAAAATCATGTTTTAGGCCAAATCCACAATGTGACCAGTTCAGCATATGAGAGGAGACACTGTTTGAGTGTAACAAACGTGAAACATTTCTTTTAGCCTTTTCGCATGAAAACAGGGTCCAAAATCATGGGTTTTCGTTCAGCAGTGTAAGTAGGAGGCGCGCTCTACAATAGGCAAGGGTTTTCAAGTCCGCAAGTACGTTTTAAGCTGAGTTCCATGAACATTGTCCAAAATCATGTTTTAACCAAAATCCACAATGCGACCAGTTCAGCATATGAGAGGAGACACTGTTTGAGTGTAACAAACGTGAAACATTTCTTTTAGCCTTTTCGCATGAAAACAGGGTCCAAAATCATGGGTTTTCGTTCAGCAGTGGAAGTAGGAGGCGCGCTCTACAATAGGCAAGGGTTTTCAAGTCTGCAAGTACGTTTTAAGCTGAGTTCCATGAACATTGTCCAAAATCATGTTTTAACCAAAATCCACAATGCGACCAGTTCAGCATATGAGAGGAGACACTGTTTGAGTGTAACAAACGTGAAACATTTCTTTTAGCCTTTTCGCATGAAAACAGGGTCCAAAATCATGGGTTTTCGTTCAGCACTGGAAGTAGGAGGCGCGCTCTACAATAGGCAAGGGTTTTCAAGTCTGCAAGTACGTTTTAAGCTGAGTTCCATGAACATTGTCCAAAATCATGTTTTATGCCAAATCCACAATGCGACCAGTTCAGCATATGAGAGGAGACACTGTTTGAGTGTAACAAACGTGAAACATTTCTTTTAGCCTTTTCGCATGAAAACAGGGTCCAAAATCATGGGTTTTCGTTCAGCAGTGGAAGTAGGAGGCGCGCTCTACAATAGGCAAGGGTTTTCATGTCTGCAAGTACGTTTTAAGCTGAGTTCCATGAACATTGTCCAAAATCATGTTTTAGGCCAAATCCACAATGCGACCAGTTCAGCATATGAGAGGAGACACTGTTTGAGTGTAACAAACGTGAAACATTTCTTTTAGCCTTTTCGCATGAAAACAGGGTCCAAAATCATGGGTTTTCGTTCAGCAGTGGAAGTAGGAGGCGCGCTCTACAATAGGCAAGGGTTTTCAAGTCTGCAAGTACGTTTTAAGCTGAGTTCCATGAACATTGTCCAAAATCATGTTTTATGCCAAATCCACAATGCGACCAGTTCAGCATATGAGAGGAGACACTGTTTGAGTGTAACAAACGTGAAACATTTCTTTTAGCCTTTTCGCATGAAAACAGGGTCCAAAATCATGGGTTTTCGTTCAGCAGTGGAAGTAGGAGGCGCGCTCTACAATAGGCAAGGGTTTTCAAGTCCGCAAGTACGTTTTAAGCTGAGTTCCATGAACATTGTCCAAAATCATGTTTTAACCAAAATCCACAATGCGACCAGTTCAGCATATGAGAGGAGACACTGTTTGAGTGTAACAAACGTGAAACATTTCTTTTAGCCTTTTCGCATGAAAACAGGGTCCAAAATCATGGGTTTTCGTTCAGCACTGGAAGTAGGAGGCGCGCTCTACAATAGGCAAGGGTTTTCAAGTCTGCAAGTACGTTTTAAGCTGAGTTCCATGAACATTGTCCAAAATCATGTTTTAACCAAAATCCACAATGCGACCAGTTCAGCATATGAGAGGAGACACTGTTTGAGTGTAACAAACGTGAAACATTTCTTTTAGCCTTTTCGCATGAAAACAGGGTCCAAAATCATGGGTTTTCGTTCAGCAGTGGAAGTAGGAGGCGCGCTCTACAATAGGCAAGGGTTTTCAAGTCTGCAAGTACGTTTTAAGCTGAGTTCCATGAACATTGTCCAAAATCATGTTTTAACCAAAATCCACAATGCGACCAGTTGAGCATATGAGAGGAGACACTGTTTGAGTGTAACAAACGTGAAACATTTCTTTTAGCCTTTTCGCATGAAAACAGGGTCCAAAATCATGGGTTTTCGTTCAGCAGTGGAAGTAGGAGGCGCGCTCTACAATAGGCAAGGGTTTTCAAGTCCGCAAGTACGTCTTAAGCTGAGTTCCATGAACATTGTCCAAAATCATGTTTTAGGCCAAATCCACAATGCGACCAGTTCAGCATATGAGAGGAGACACTGTTTGAGTGTAACAAACGTGAAACATTTCTTTTAGCCTTTTCGCATGAAAACAGGGTCCAAAATCATGGGTTTTCGTTCAGCAGTGGAAGTAGGAGGCGCGCTCTACAATAGGCAAGGGTTTTCAAGTCCGCAAGTACGTTTTAAGCTGAGTTCCATGAACATTGTCCAAAATCATGTTTTAACCAAAATCCACAATGCGACCAGTTCAGCATATGAGAGGAGACACTGTTTGAGTGTAACAAACGTGAAACATTTCTTTTAGCCTTTTCGCATGAAAACAGGGTCCAAAATCATGGGTTTTCGTTCAGCAGTGGAAGTAGGAGGCGCGCTCTACAATAGGCAAGGGTTTTCAAGTCTGCAAGTACGTTTTAAGCTGAGTTCCATGAACATTGTCCAAAATCATGTTTTAACCAAAATCCACAATGCGACCAGTTCAGCATATGAGAGGAGACACTGTTTGAGTGTAACAAACGTGAAACATTTCTTTTAGCCTTTTCGCATGAAAACAGGGTCCAAAATCATGGGTTTTCGTTCAGCACTGGAAGTAGGAGGCGCGCTCTACAATAGGCAAGGGTTTTCAAGTCTGCAAGTACGTTTTAAGCTGAGTTCCATGAACATTGTCCAAAATCATGTTTTATGCCAAATCCACAATGCGACCAGTTCAGCATATGAGAGGAGACACTGTTTGAGTGTAACAAACGTGAAACATTTCTTTTAGCCTTTTCGCATGAAAACAGGGTCCAAAATCATGGGTTTTCGTTCAGCAGTGGAAGTAGGAGGCGCGCTCTACAATAGGCAAGGGTTTTCAAGTCTGCAAGTACGTTTTAAGCTGAGTTCCATGAACATTGTCCAAAATCATGTTTTATCCAAAATCCACAATGCAACCAGTTCAGCATATGAGAGGAGACACTGTTTGAGTGTAACAAACGTGAAACATTTCTTTTAGCCTTTTCGCATGAAAACAGGGTCCAAAATCATGGGTTTTCGTTCAGCAGTGGAAGTAGGAGGCGCGCTCTACAATAGGCAAGGGTTTTCAAGTCTGCAAGTACGTTTTAAGCTGAGTTCCATGAACATTGTCCAAAATCATGTTTTAACCAAAATCCACAATGCGACCAGTTCAGCATATGAGAGGAGACACTGTTTGAGTGTAACAAACGTGAAACATTTCTTTTAGCCTTTTCGCATGAAAACAGGGTCCAAAATCATGGGTTTTCGTTCAGCAGTGGAAGTAGGAGACGCGCTCTACAATAGGCAAGGGTTTTCAAGTCCGCAAGTACGTTTTAAGCTGAGTTCCATGAACATTGTCCAAAATCATGTTTTAACCAAAATCCACAATGCGACCAGTTCAGCATATGAGAGGAGACACTGTTTGAGTGTAACAAACGTGAAACATTTCTTTTAGCCTTTTCGCATGAAAACAGGGTCCAAAATCATGGGTTTTCGTTCAGCACTGGAAGTAGGAGGCGCGCTCTACAATAGGCAAGGGTTTTCAAGTCTGCAAGTACGTTTTAAGCTGAGTTCCATGAACATTGTCCAAAATCATGTTTTAACCAAAATCCACAATGCGACCAGTTCAGCATATGAGAGGAGACACTGTTTGAGTGTAACAAACGTGAAACATTTCTTTTAGCCTTTTCGCATGAAAACAGGGTCCAAAATCATGGGTTTTCGTTCAGCACTGGAAGTAGGAGGCGCGCTCTACAATAGGCAAGGGTTTTCAAGTCTGCAAGTACGTCTTAAGCTGAGTTCCATGAACATTGTCCAAAATCATGTTTTAGGCCAAATCCACAATGCGACCAGTTCAGCATATGAGAGGAGACACTGTTTGAGTGTAACAAACGTGAAACATTTCTTTTAGCCTTTTCGCATGAAAACAGGGTCCAAAATCATGGGTTTTCGTTCAGCAGTGGAAGTAGGAGGCGCGCTCTACAATAGGCAAGGGTTTTCAAGTCTGCAAGTACGTTTTAAGCTGAGTTCCATGAACATTGTCCAAAATCATGTTTTAACCAAAATCCACAATGCGACCAGTTCAGCATATGAGAGGAGACACTGTTTGAGTGTAACAAACGTGAAACATTTATTTTAGCCTTTTCGCATGAAAACAGGGTCCAAAATCATGGGTTTTCGTTCAGCACTGGAAGTAGGAGGCGCGCTCTACAATAGGCAAGGGTTTTCAAGTCTGCAAGTACGTCTTAAGCTGAGTTCCATGAACATTGTCCAAAATCATGTTTTAGGCCAAATCCACAATGCGACCAGTTCAGCATATGAGAGGAGACACTGTTTGAGTGTAACAAACGTGAAACATTTCTTTTAGCCTTTTCGCATGAAAACAGGGTCCAAAATCATGGGTTTTCGTTCAGCAGTGGAAGTAGGAGGCGCGCTCTACAATAGGCAAGGGTTTTCAAGTCCGCAAGTACGTTTTAAGCTGAGTTCCATGAACATTGTCCAAAATCATGTTTTAACCAAAATCCACAATGCGACCAGTTCAGCATATGAGAGGAGACACTGTTTGAGTGTAACAAACGTGAAACATTTCTTTTAGCCTTTTCGCATGAAAACAGGGTCCAAAATCATGGGTTTTCGTTCAGCAGTGGAAGTAGGAGGCGCGCTCTACAATAGGCAAGGGTTTTCAAGTCTGCAAGTACGTTTTAAGCTGAGTTCCATGAACATTGTCCAAAATCATGTTTTAACCAAAATCCACAATGCGACCAGTTCAGCATATGAGAGGAGACACTGTTTGAGTGTAACAAACGTGAAACATTTCTTTTAGCCTTTTCGCATGAAAACAGGGTCCAAAATCATGGGTTTTCGTTCAGCACTGGAAGTAGGAGGCGCGCTCTACAATAGGCAAGGGTTTTCAAGTCTGCAAGTACGTTTTAAGCTGAGTTCCATGAACATTGTCCAAAATCATGTTTTATGCCAAATCCACAATGCGACCAGTTCAGCATATGAGAGGAGACACTGTTTGAGTGTAACAAACGTGAAACATTTCTTTTAGCCTTTTCGCATGAAAACAGGGTCCAAAATCATGGGTTTTCGTTCAGCAGTGGAAGTAGGAGGCGCGCTCTACAATAGGCAAGGGTTTTCAAGTCTGCAAGTACGTTTTAAGCTGAGTTCCATGAACATTGTCCAAAATCATGTTTTAACCAAAATCAACAATGCGACCAGTTCAGCATATGAGAGGAGACACTGTTTGAGTGTAACAAACGTGAAACATTTCTTTTAGCCTTTTCGCATGAAAACAGGGTCCAAAATCATGGGTTTTCGTTCAGCAGTGGAAGTAGGAGGCGCGCTCTACAATAGGCAAGGGTTTTCAAGTCCGCAAGTACGTTTTAAGCTGAGTTCCATGAACATTGTCCAAAATCATGTTTTAACCAAAATCCACAATGCGACCAGTTCAGCATATGAGAGGAGACACTGTTTGAGTGTAACAAACGTGAAACATTTCTTTTAGCCTTTTCGCATGAAAACAGGGTCCAAAATCATGGGTTTTCGTTCAGCACTGGAAGTAGGAGGCGCGCTCTACAATAGGCAAGGGTTTTCAAGTCTGCAAGTACGTTTTAAGCTGAGTTCCATGAACATTGTCCAAAATCATGTTTTAACCAAAATCCACAATGCGACCAGTTCAGCATATGAGAGGAGACACTGTTTGAGTGTAACAAACGTGAAACATTTATTTTAGCCTTTTCGCATGAAAACAGGGTCCAAAATCATGGGTTTTCGTTCAGCACTGGAAGTAGGAGGCGCGCTCTACAATAGGCAAGGGTTTTCAAGTCTGCAAGTACGTCTTAAGCTGAGTTCCATGAACATTGTCCAAAATCATGTTTTAGGCCAAATCCACAATGCGACCAGTTCAGCATATGAGAGGAGACACTGTTTGAGTGTAACAAACGTGAAACATTTCTTTTAGCCTTTTCGCATGAAAACAGGGTCCAAAATCATGGGTTTTCGTTCAGCAGTGGAAGTAGGAGGCGCGCTCTACAATAGGCAAGGGTTTTCAAGTCTGCAAGTACGTTTTAAGCTGAGTTCCATGAACATTGTCCAAAATCATGTTTTAACCAAAATCCACAATGCGACCAGTTCAGCATATGAGAGGAGACACTGTTTGAGTGTAACAAACGTGAAACATTTATTTTAGCCTTTTCGCATGAAAACAGGGTCCAAAATCATGGGTTTTCGTTCAGCACTGGAAGTAGGAGGCGCGCTCTACAATAGGCAAGGGTTTTCAAGTCTGCAAGTACGTCTTAAGCTGAGTTCCATGAACATTGTCCAAAATCATGTTTTAGGCCAAATCCACAATGCGACCAGTTCAGCATATGAGAGGAGACACTGTTTGAGTGTAACAAACGTGAAACATTTCTTTTAGCCTTTTCGCATGAAAACAGGGTCCAAAATCATGGGTTTTCGTTCAGCAGTGGAAGTAGGAGGCGCGCTCTACAATAGGCAAGGGTTTTCAAGTCCGCAAGTACGTTTTAAGCTGAGTTCCATGAACATTGTCCAAAATCATGTTTTAACCAAAATCCACAATGCGACCAGTTCAGCATATGAGAGGAGACACTGTTTGAGTGTAACAAACGTGAAACATTTCTTTTAGCCTTTTCGCATGAAAACAGGGTCCAAAATCATGGGTTTTCGTTCAGCAGTGGAAGTAGGAGGCGCGCTCTACAATAGGCAAGGGTTTTCAAGTCTGCAAGTACGTTTTAAGCTGAGTTCCATGAACATTGTCCAAAATCATGTTTTAACCAAAATCCACAATGCGACCAGTTCAGCATATGAGAGGAGACACTGTTTGAGTGTAACAAACGTGAAACATTTCTTTTAGCCTTTTCGCATGAAAACAGGGTCCAAAATCATGGGTTTTCGTTCAGCACTGGAAGTAGGAGGCGCGCTCTACAATAGGCAAGGGTTTTCAAGTCTGCAAGTACGTTTTAAGCTGAGTTCCATGAACATTGTCCAAAATCATGTTTTATGCCAAATCCACAATGCGACCAGTTCAGCATATGAGAGGAGACACTGTTTGAGTGTAACAAACGTGAAACATTTCTTTTAGCCTTTTCGCATGAAAACAGGGTCCAAAATCATGGGTTTTCGTTCAGCAGTGGAAGTAGGAGGCGCGCTCTACAATAGGCAAGGGTTTTCATGTCTGCAAGTACGTTTTAAGCTGAGTTCCATGAACATTGTCCAAAATCATGTTTTAGGCCAAATCCACAATGCGACCAGTTCAGCATATGAGAGGAGACACTGTTTGAGTGTAACAAACGTGAAACATTTCTTTTAGCCTTTTCGCATGAAAACAGGGTCCAAAATCATGGGTTTTCGTTCAGCAGTGGAAGTAGGAGGCGCGCTCTACAATAGGCAAGGGTTTTCAAGTCTGCAAGTACGTTTTAAGCTGAGTTCCATGAACATTGTCCAAAATCATGTTTTATCCAAAATCCACAATGCAACCAGTTCAGCATATGAGAGGAGACACTGTTTGAGTGTAACAAACGTGAAACATTTCTTTTAGCCTTTTCGCATGAAAACAGGGTCCAAAATCATGGGTTTTCGTTCAGCAGTGGAAGTAGGAGGCGCGCTCTACAATAGGCAAGGGTTTTCAAGTCTGCAAGTACGTTTTAAGCTGAGTTCCATGAACATTGTCCAAAATCATGTTTTAACCAAAATCCACAATGCGACCAGTTCAGCATATGAGAGGAGACACTGTTTGAGTGTAACAAACGTGAAACATTTCTTTTAGCCTTTTCGCATGAAAACAGGGTCCAAAATCATGGGTTTTCGTTCAGCAGTGGAAGTAGGAGGCGCGCTCTACAATAGGCAAGGGTTTTCAAGTCCGCAAGTACGTTTTAAGCTGAGTTCCATGAACATTGTCCAAAATCATGTTTTAACCAAAATCCACAATGCGACCAGTTCAGCATATGAGAGGAGACACTGTTTGAGTGTAACAAACGTGAAACATTTCTTTTAGCCTTTTCGCATGAAAACAGGGTCCAAAATCATGGGTTTTCGTTCAGCACTGGAAGTAGGAGGCGCGCTCTACAATAGGCAAGGGTTTTCAAGTCTGCAAGTACGTTTTAAGCTGAGTTCCATGAACATTGTCCAAAATCATGTTTTAACCAAAATCCACAATGCGACCAGTTCAGCATATGAGAGGAGACACTGTTTGAGTGTAACAAACGTGAAACATTTCTTTTAGCCTTTTCGCATGAAAACAGGGTCCAAAATCATGGGTTTTCGTTCAGCACTGGAAGTAGGAGGCGCGCTCTACAATAGGCAAGGGTTTTCAAGTCTGCAAGTACGTCTTAAGCTGAGTTCCATGAACATTGTCCAAAATCATGTTTTAGGCCAAATCCACAATGCGACCAGTTCAGCATATGAGAGGAGACACTGTTTGAGTGTAACAAACGTGAAACATTTCTTTTAGCCTTTTCGCATGAAAACAGGGTCCAAAATCATGGGTTTTCGTTCAGCAGTGGAAGTAGGAGGCGCGCTCTACAATAGGCAAGGGTTTTCAAGTCCGCAAGTACGTTTTAAGCTGAGTTCCATGAACATTGTCCAAAATCATGTTTTAACCAAAATCCACAATGCGACCAGTTCAGCATATGAGAGGAGACACTGTTTGAGTGTAACAAACGTGAAACATTTCTTTTAGCCTTTTCGCATGAAAACAGGGTCCAAAATCATGGGTTTTCGTTCAGCAGTGGAAGTAGGAGGCGCGCTCTACAATAGGCAAGGGTTTTCAAGTCTGCAAGTACGTTTTAAGCTGAGTTCCATGAACATTGTCCAAAATCATGTTTTATCCAAAATCCACAATGCAACCAGTTCAGCATATGAGAGGAGACACTGTTTGAGTGTAACAAACGTGAAACATTTCTTTTAGCCTTTTCGCATGAAAACAGGGTCCAAAATCATGGGTTTTCGTTCAGCAGTGGAAGTAGGAGGCGCGCTCTACAATAGGCAAGGGTTTTCAAGTCTGCAAGTACGTTTTAAGCTGAGTTCCATGAACATTGTCCAAAATCATGTTTTAACCAAAATCCACAATGCGACCAGTTCAGCATATGAGAGGAGACACTGTTTGAGTGTAACAAACGTGAAACATTTCTTTTAGCCTTTTCGCATGAAAACAGGGTCCAAAATCATGGGTTTTCGTTCAGCAGTGGAAGTAGGAGGCGCGCTCTACAATAGGCAAGGGTTTTCAAGTCCGCAAGTACGTTTTAAGCTGAGTTCCATGAACATTGTCCAAAATCATGTTTTAACCAAAATCCACAATGCGACCAGTTCAGCATATGAGAGGAGACACTGTTTGAGTGTAACAAACGTGAAACATTTCTTTTAGCCTTTTCGCATGAAAACAGGGTCCAAAATCATGGGTTTTCGTTCAGCACTGGAAGTAGGAGGCGCGCTCTACAATAGGCAAGGGTTTTCAAGTCTGCAAGTACGTTTTAAGCTGAGTTCCATGAACATTGTCCAAAATCATGTTTTAACCAAAATCCACAATGCGACCAGTTCAGCATATGAGAGGAGACACTGTTTGAGTGTAACAAACGTGAAACATTTCTTTTAGCCTTTTCGCATGAAAACAGGGTCCAAAATCATGGGTTTTCGTTCAGCACTGGAAGTAGGAGGCGCGCTCTACAATAGGCAAGGGTTTTCAAGTCTGCAAGTACGTCTTAAGCTGAGTTCCATGAACATTGTCCAAAATCATGTTTTAGGCCAAATCCACAATGCGACCAGTTCAGCATATGAGAGGAGACACTGTTTGAGTGTAACAAACGTGAAACATTTCTTTTAGCCTTTTCGCATGAAAACAGGGTCCAAAATCATGGGTTTTCGTTCAGCAGTGGAAGTAGGAGGCGCGCTCTACAATAGGCAAGGGTTTTCAAGTCCGCAAGTACGTTTTAAGCTGAGTTCCATGAACATTGTCCAAAATCATGTTTTAACCAAAATCCACAATGCGACCAGTTCAGCATATGAGAGGAGACACTGTTTGAGTGTAACAAACGTGAAACATTTCTTTTAGCCTTTTCGCATGAAAACAGGGTCCAAAATCATGGGTTTTCGTTCAGCAGTGGAAGTAGGAGGCGCGCTCTACAATAGGCAAGGGTTTTCAAGTCTGCAAGTACGTTTTAAGCTGAGTTCCATGAACATTGTCCAAAATCATGTTTTAACCAAAATCCACAATGCGACCAGTTCAGCATATGAGAGGAGACACTGTTTGAGTGTAACAAACGTGAAACATTTCTTTTAGCCTTTTCGCATGAAAACAGGGTCCAAAATCATGGGTTTTCGTTCAGCAGTGGAAGTAGGAGGCGCGCTCTACAATAGGCAAGGGTTTTCAAGTCTGCAAGTACGTTTTAAGCTGAGTTCCATGAACATTGTCCAAAATCATGTTTTAGGCCAAATCCACAATGCGACCAGTTCAGCATATGAGAGGAGACACTGTTTGAGTGTAACAAACGTGAAACATTTCTTTTAGCCTTTTCGCATGAAAACAGGGTCCAAAATCATGGGTTTTCGTTCAGCAGTGGAAGTAGGAGGCGCGCTCTACAATAGGCAAGGGTTTTCAAGTCTGCAAGTACGATTTAAGCTGAGTTCCATGAACATTGTCCAAAATCATGTTTTAGGCCAAATCCACAATGCGACCAGTTCAGCATATGAGAGGAGACACTGTTTGAGTGTAACAAACGTGAAACATTTCTTTTAGCCTTTTCGCATGAAAACAGGGTCCAAAATCATGGGTTTTCGTTCAGCAGTGGAAGTAGGAGGCGCGCTCTACAATAGGCAAGGGTTTTCAAGTCTGCAAGTACGATTTAAGCTGAGTTCCATGAACATTGTCCAAAATCATGTTTTAGGCCAAATCCACAATGCGACCAGTTCAGCATATGAGAGGAGACACTGTTTGAGTGTAACAAACGTGAAACATTTCTTTTAGCCTTTTCGCATGAAAACAGGGTCCAAAATCATGGGTTTTCGTTCAGCACTGGAAGTAGGAGGCGCGCTCTACAATAGGCAAGGGTTTTCAAGTCCGCAAGTACGTTTTAAGCTGAGTTCCATGAACATTGTCCAAAATCATGTTTTAACCAAAATCCACAATCTGACCAGTTCAGCATATGAGAGGAGACACTGTTTGAGTGTAACAAACGTGAAACATTTCTTTTAGCCTTTTCGCATGAAAACAGGGTCCAAAATCATGGGTTTTCGTTCAGCACTGGAAGTAGGAGGCGCGCTCTACAATAGGCAGGGGTTTTCAAGTCTGCAAGTACGTCTTAAGCTGAGTGCCATGAACATTGTCCAAAATCATGTTTTAACCAAAATCCACAATGCGACCAGTTCAGCATATGAGAGGAGACACTGTTTGAGTGTAACAAACGTGAAACATTTCTTTTAGCCTTTTCGCATGAAAACAGGGTCCAAAATCATGGGTTTTCGTTCAGCAGTGGAAGTAGGAGGCGCGCTCTACAATAGGCAAGGGTTTTCAAGTCCGCAAGTACGTTTTAAGCTGAGTTCCGTGAACATTGTCCAAAATCATGTTTTAACCAAAATCCACAATGCGACCAGTTCAGCATTTGAGAGGAGACACTGTTTGAGTGTAACAAACGTGAAACATTTCTTTTAGCCTTTTCGCATGAAAACAGGGTCCAAAATCATGGGTTTTCGTTCAGCAGTGGAAGTAGGAGGCGCGCTCTACAATAGGCAAGGGTTTTCATGTCTGCAAGTACGTTTTAAGCTGAGTTCCATGAACATTGTCCAAAATCATGTTTTAGGCCAAATCCACAATGCGACCAGTTCAGCATATGAGAGGAGACACTGTTTGAGTGTAACAAACGTGAAACATTTCTTTTAGCCTTTTCGCATGAAAACAGGGTCCAAAATCATGGGTTTTCGTTCAGCAGTGGAAGTAGGAGGCGCGCTCTACAATAGGCAAGGGTTTTCAAGTCTGCAAGTACGTTTTAAGCTGAGTTCCATGAACATTGTCCAAAATCATGTTTTATGCCAAATCCACAATGCGACCAGTTCAGCATATGAGAGGAGAGAGACACTGTTTGAGTGTAACAAACGTGAAACATTTCTTTTAGCCTTTTCGCATGAAAACAGGGTCCAAAATCATGGGTTTTCGTTCACCAGTGGAAGTAGGAGGCGCGCTCTACAATAGGCAAGGGTTTTCAAGTCCGCAAGTACGTTTTAAGCTGAGTTCCATGAACATTGTCCAAAATCATGTTTTAACCAAAATCCACAATGCGACCAGTTCAGCATATGAGAGGAGACACTGTTTGAGTGTAACAAACGTGAAACATTTCTTTTAGCCTTTTCGCATGAAAACAGGGTCCAAAATCATGGGTTTTCGTTCAGCACTGGAAGTAGGAGGCGCGCTCTACAATAGGCAAGGGTTTTCAAGTCTGCAAGTACGTTTTAAGCTGAGTTCCATGAACATTGTCCAAAATCATGTTTTAACCAAAATCCACAATGCGACCAGTTCAGCATATGAGAGGAGACACTGTTTGAGTGTAACAAACGTGAAACATTTATTTTAGCCTTTTCGCATGAAAACAGGGTCCAAAATCATGGGTTTTCGTTCAGCACTGGAAGTAGGAGGCGCGCTCTACAATAGGCAAGGGTTTTCAAGTCTGCAAGTACGTCTTAAGCTGAGTTCCATGAACATTGTCCAAAATCATGTTTTAGGCCAAATCCACAATGCGACCAGTTCAGCATATGAGAGGAGACACTGTTTGAGTGTAACAAACGTGAAACATTTCTTTTAGCCTTTTCGCATGAAAACAGGGTCCAAAATCATGGGTTTTCGTTCAGCAGTGGAAGTAGGAGGCGCGCTCTACAATAGGCAAGGGTTTTCAAGTCCGCAAGTACGTTTTAAGCTGAGTTCCATGAACATTGTCCAAAATCATGTTTTATGCCAAATCCACAATGCGACCAGTTCAGCATATGAGAGGAGACACTGTTTGAGTGTAACAAACGTGAAACATTTCTTTTAGCCTTTTCGCATGAAAACAGGGTCCAAAATCATGGGTTTTCGTTCAGCAGTGGAAGTAGGAGGCGCGCTCTACAATAGGCAAGGGTTTTCATGTCTGCAAGTACGTTTTAAGCTGAGTTCCATGAACATTGTCCAAAATCATGTTTTAGGCCAAATCCACAATGCGACCAGTTCAGCATATGAGAGGAGACACTGTTTGAGTGTAACAAACGTGAAACATTTCTTTTAGCCTTTTCGCATGAAAACAGGGTCCAAAATCATGGGTTTTCGTTCAGCAGTGGAAGTAGGAGGCGCGCTCTACAATAGGCAAGGGTTTTCAAGTCTGCAAGTACGTTTTAAGCTGAGTTCCATGAACATTGTCCAAAATCATGTTTTATCCAAAATCCACAATGCAACCAGTTCAGCATATGAGAGGAGACACTGTTTGAGTGTAACAAACGTGAAACATTTCTTTTAGCCTTTTCGCATGAAAACAGGGTCCAAAATCATGGGTTTTCGTTCAGCAGTGGAAGTAGGAGGCGCGCTCTACAATAGGCAAGGGTTTTCAAGTCTGCAAGTACGTTTTAAGCTGAGTTCCATGAACATTGTCCAAAATCATGTTTTAACCAAAATCCACAATGCGACCAGTTCAGCATATGAGAGGAGACACTGTTTGAGTGTAACAAACGTGAAACATTTCTTTTAGCCTTTTCGCATGAAAACAGGGTCCAAAATCATGGGTTTTCGTTCAGCAGTGGAAGTAGGAGGCGCGCTCTACAATAGGCAAGGGTTTTCAAGTCCGCAAGTACGTTTTAAGCTGAGTTCCATGAACATTGTCCAAAATCATGTTTTAACCAAAATCCACAATGCGACCAGTTCAGCATATGAGAGGAGACACTGTTTGAGTGTAACAAACGTGAAACATTTCTTTTAGCCTTTTCGCATGAAAACAGGGTCCAAAATCATGGGTTTTCGTTCAGCACTGGAAGTAGGAGGCGCGCTCTACAATAGGCAAGGGTTTTCAAGTCTGCAAGTACGTTTTAAGCTGAGTTCCATGAACATTGTCCAAAATCATGTTTTAACCAAAATCCACAATGCGACCAGTTCAGCATTTGAGAGGAGACACTGTTTGAGTGTAACAAACGTGAAACATTTCTTTTAGCCTTTTCGCATGAAAACAGGGTCCAAAATCATGGGTTTTCGTTCAGCAGTGGAAGTAGGAGGCGCGCTCTACAATAGGCAAGGGTTTTCATGTCTGCAAGTACGTTTTAAGCTGAGTTCCATGAACATTGTCCAAAATCATGTTTTAGGCCAAATCCACAATGCGACCAGTTCAGCATATGAGAGGAGACACTGTTTGAGTGTAACAAACGTGAAACATTTCTTTTAGCCTTTTCGCATGAAAACAGGGTCCAAAATCATGGGTTTTCGTTCAGCAGTGGAAGTAGGAGGCGCGCTCTACAATAGGCAAGGGTTTTCAAGTCTGCAAGTACGTTTTAAGCTGAGTTCCATGAACATTGTCCAAAATCATGTTTTATGCCAAATCCACAATGCGACCAGTTCAGCATATGAGAGGAGAGAGACACTGTTTGAGTGTAACAAACGTGAAACATTTCTTTTAGCCTTTTCGCATGAAAACAGGGTCCAAAATCATGGGTTTTCGTTCACCAGTGGAAGTAGGAGGCGCGCTCTACAATAGGCAAGGGTTTTCAAGTCTGCAAGTACGTTTTAAGCTGAGTTCCATGAACATTGTCCAAAATCATGTTTTAACCAAAATCCACAATGCGACCAGTTCAGCATATGAGAGGAGACACTGTTTGAGTGTAACAAACGTGAAACATTTATTTTAGCCTTTTCGCATGAAAACAGGGTCCAAAATCATGGGTTTTCGTTCAGCACTGGAAGTAGGAGGCGCGCTCTACAATAGGCAAGGGTTTTCAAGTCTGCAAGTACGTCTTAAGCTGAGTTCCATGAACATTGTCCAAAATCATGTTTTAGGCCAAATCCACAATGCGACCAGTTCAGCATATGAGAGGAGACACTGTTTGAGTGTAACAAACGTGAAACATTTCTTTTAGCCTTTTCGCATGAAAACAGGGTCCAAAATCATGGGTTTTCGTTCAGCAGTGGAAGTAGGAGGCGCGCTCTACAATAGGCAAGGGTTTTCAAGTCCGCAAGTACGTTTTAAGCTGAGTTCCATGAACATTGTCCAAAATCATGTTTTATGCCAAATCCACAATGCGACCAGTTCAGCATATGAGAGGAGACACTGTTTGAGTGTAACAAACGTGAAACATTTCTTTTAGCCTTTTCGCATGAAAACAGGGTCCAAAATCATGGGTTTTCGTTCAGCAGTGGAAGTAGGAGGCGCGCTCTACAATAGGCAAGGGTTTTCATGTCTGCAAGTACGTTTTAAGCTGAGTTCCATGAACATTGTCCAAAATCATGTTTTAGGCCAAATCCACAATGCGACCAGTTCAGCATATGAGAGGAGACACTGTTTGAGTGTAACAAACGTGAAACATTTCTTTTAGCCTTTTCGCATGAAAACAGGGTCCAAAATCATGGGTTTTCGTTCAGCAGTGGAAGTAGGAGGCGCGCTCTACAATAGGCAAGGGTTTTCAAGTCTGCAAGTACGTTTTAAGCTGAGTTCCATGAACATTGTCCAAAATCATGTTTTATCCAAAATCCACAATGCAACCAGTTCAGCATATGAGAGGAGACACTGTTTGAGTGTAACAAACGTGAAACATTTCTTTTAGCCTTTTCGCATGAAAACAGGGTCCAAAATCATGGGTTTTCGTTCAGCAGTGGAAGTAGGAGGCGCGCTCTACAATAGGCAAGGGTTTTCAAGTCTGCAAGTACGTTTTAAGCTGAGTTCCATGAACATTGTCCAAAATCATGTTTTAACCAAAATCCACAATGCGACCAGTTCAGCATATGAGAGGAGACACTGTTTGAGTGTAACAAACGTGAAACATTTCTTTTAGCCTTTTCGCATGAAAACAGGGTCCAAAATCATGGGTTTTCGTTCAGCAGTGGAAGTAGGAGGCGCGCTCTACAATAGGCAAGGGTTTTCAAGTCCGCAAGTACGTTTTAAGCTGAGTTCCATGAACATTGTCCAAAATCATGTTTTAACCAAAATCCACAATGCGACCAGTTCAGCATATGAGAGGAGACACTGTTTGAGTGTAACAAACGTGAAACATTTCTTTTAGCCTTTTCGCATGAAAACAGGGTCCAAAATCATGGGTTTTCGTTCAGCACTGGAAGTAGGAGGCGCGCTCTACAATAGGCAAGGGTTTTCAAGTCTGCAAGTACGTTTTAAGCTGAGTTCCATGAACATTGTCCAAAATCATGTTTTAACCAAAATCCACAATGCGACCAGTTCAGCATATGAGAGGAGACACTGTTTGAGTGTAACAAACGTGAAACATTTCTTTTAGCCTTTTCGCATGAAAACAGGGTCCAAAATCATGGGTTTTCGTTCAGCACTGGAAGTAGGAGGCGCGCTCTACAATAGGCAAGGGTTTTCAAGTCTGCAAGTACGTCTTAAGCTGAGTTCCATGAACATTGTCCAAAATCATGTTTTAGGCCAAATCCACAATGCGACCAGTTCAGCATATGAGAGGAGACACTGTTTGAGTGTAACAAACGTGAAACATTTCTTTTAGCCTTTTCGCATGAAAACAGGGTCCAAAATCATGGGTTTTCGTTCAGCAGTGGAAGTAGGAGGCGCGCTCTACAATAGGCAAGGGTTTTCAAGTCTGCAAGTACGTTTTAAGCTGAGTTCCATGAACATTGTCCAAAATCATGTTTTAACCAAAATCCACAATGCGACCAGTTCAGCATATGAGAGGAGACACTGTTTGAGTGTAACAAACGTGAAACATTTCTTTTAGCCTTTTCGCATGAAAACAGGGTCCAAAATCATGGGTTTTCGTTCAGCACTGGAAGTAGGAGGCGTGCTCTACAATAGGCAAGGGTTTTCAAGTCTGCAAGTACGTCTTAAGCTGAGTTCCATGAACATTGTCCAAAATCATGTTTTAGGCCAAATCCACAATGCGACCAGTTCAGCATATGAGAGGAGACAC
The DNA here is from genome assembly GCF_964263955.1 of Coregonus lavaretus. NCBI lineage: Eukaryota > Metazoa > Chordata > Actinopteri > Salmoniformes > Salmonidae > Coregonus > Coregonus lavaretus. The sequence goes on along the minus strand of NW_028159391.1, from coordinate 315,937 downwards.
TGTTTGAGTGTAACAAACGTGAAACATTTCTTTTAGCCTTTTCGCATGAAAACAGGGTCCAAAATCATGGGTTTTCGTTCAGCAGTGGAAGTAGGAGGCGCGCTCTACAATAGGCAAGGGTTTTCAAGTCCGCAAGTACGTTTTAAGCTGAGTTCCATGAACATTGTCCAAAATCATGTTTTAACCAAAATCCACAATGCGACCAGTTCAGCATATGAGAGGAGACACTGTTTGAGTGTAACAAACGTGAAACATTTCTTTTAGCCTTTTCGCATGAAAACAGGGTCCAAAATCATGGGTTTTCGTTCAGCAGTGGAAGTAGGAGGCGCGCTCTACAATAGGCAAGGGTTTTCAAGTCTGCAAGTACGTTTTAAGCTGAGTTCCATGAACATTGTCCAAAATCATGTTTTAACCAAAATCCACAATGCGACCAGTTCAGCATATGAGAGGAGACACTGTTTGAGTGTAACAAACGTGAAACATTTCTTTTAGCCTTTTCGCATGAAAACAGGGTCCAAAATCATGGGTTTTCGTTCAGCAGTGGAAGTAGGAGGCGCGCTCTACAATAGGCAAGGGTTTTCAAGTCTGCAAGTACGTTTTAAGCTGAGTTCCATGAACATTGTCCAAAATCATGTTTTATGCCAAATCCACAATGCGACCAGTTCAGCATATGAGAGGAGACACTGTTTGAGTGTAACAAACGTGAAACATTTCTTTTAGCCTTTTCGCATGAAAACAGGGTCCAAAATCATGGGTTTTCGTTCAGCAGTGGAAGTAGGAGGCGCGCTCTACAATAGGCAAGGGTTTTCATGTCTGCAAGTACGTTTTAAGCTGAGTTCCATGAACATTGTCCAAAATCATGTTTTAGGCCAAATCCACAATGCGACCAGTTCAGCATATGAGAGGAGACACTGTTTGAGTGTAACAAACGTGAAACATTTCTTTTAGCCTTTTCGCATGAAAACAGGGTCCAAAATCATGGGTTTTCGTTCAGCAGTGGAAGTAGGAGGCGCGCTCTACAATAGGCAAGGGTTTTCAAGTCCGCAAGTACGTTTTAAGCTGAGTTCCGTGAACATTGTCCAAAATCATGTTTTAACCAAAATCCACAATGCGACCAGTTCAGCATTTGAGAGGAGACACTGTTTGAGTGTAACAAACGTGAAACATTTCTTTTAGCCTTTTCGCATGAAAACAGGGTCCAAAATCATGGGTTTTCGTTCAGCAGTGGAAGTAGGAGGCGCGCTCTACAATAGGCAAGGGTTTTCATGTCTGCAAGTACGTTTTAAGCTGAGTTCCATGAACATTGTCCAAAATCATGTTTTAGGCCAAATCCACAATGCGACCAGTTCAGCATATGAGAGGAGACACTGTTTGAGTGTAACAAACGTGAAACATTTCTTTTAGCCTTTTCGCATGAAAACAGGGTCCAAAATCATGGGTTTTCGTTCAGCAGTGGAAGTAGGAGGCGCGCTCTACAATAGGCAAGGGTTTTCAAGTCTGCAAGTACGTTTTAAGCTGAGTTCCATGAACATTGTCCAAAATCATGTTTTATGCCAAATCCACAATGCGACCAGTTCAGCATATGAGAGGAGAGAGACACTGTTTGAGTGTAACAAACGTGAAACATTTCTTTTAGCCTTTTCGCATGAAAACAGGGTCCAAAATCATGGGTTTTCGTTCAGCAGTGGAAGTAGGAGGCGCGCTCTACAATAGGCAAGGGTTTTCAAGTCCGCAAGTACGTTTTAAGCTGAGTTCCATGAACATTGTCCAAAATCATGTTTTAACCAAAATCCACAATGCGACCAGTTCAGCATATGAGAGGAGACACTGTTTGAGTGTAACAAACGTGAAACATTTCTTTTAGCCTTTTCGCATGAAAACAGGGTCCAAAATCATGGGTTTTCGTTCAGCACTGGAAGTAGGAGGCGCGCTCTACAATAGGCAAGGGTTTTCAAGTCTGCAAGTACGTTTTAAGCTGAGTTCCATGAACATTGTCCAAAATCATGTTTTAACCAAAATCCACAATGCGACCAGTTCAGCATATGAGAGGAGACACTGTTTGAGTGTAACAAACGTGAAACATTTATTTTAGCCTTTTCGCATGAAAACAGGGTCCAAAATCATGGGTTTTCGTTCAGCACTGGAAGTAGGAGGCGCGCTCTACAATAGGCAAGGGTTTTCAAGTCTGCAAGTACGTCTTAAGCTGAGTTCCATGAACATTGTCCAAAATCATGTTTTAGGCCAAATCCACAATGCGACCAGTTCAGCATATGAGAGGAGACACTGTTTGAGTGTAACAAACGTGAAACATTTCTTTTAGCCTTTTCGCATGAAAACAGGGTCCAAAATCATGGGTTTTCGTTCAGCAGTGGAAGTAGGAGGCGCGCTCTACAATAGGCAAGGGTTTTCAAGTCCGCAAGTACGTTTTAAGCTGAGTTCCATGAACATTGTCCAAAATCATGTTTTAACCAAAATCCACAATGCGACCAGTTCAGCATATGAGAGGAGACACTGTTTGAGTGTAACAAACGTGAAACATTTCTTTTAGCCTTTTCGCATGAAAACAGGGTCCAAAATCATGGGTTTTCGTTCAGCAGTGGAAGTAGGAGGCGCGCTCTACAATAGGCAAGGGTTTTCAAGTCTGCAAGTACGTTTTAAGCTGAGTTCCATGAACATTGTCCAAAATCATGTTTTAACCAAAATCCACAATTCGACCAGTTCAGCATATGAGAGGAGACACTGTTTGAGTGTAACAAACGTGAAACATTTCTTTTAGCCTTTTCGCATGAAAACAGGGTCCAAAATCATGGGTTTTCGTTCAGCACTGGAAGTAGGAGGCGCGCTCTACAATAGGCAAGGGTTTTCAAGTCTGCAAGTACGTTTTAAGCTGAGTTCCATGAACATTGTCCAAAATCATGTTTTATGCCAAATCCACAATGCGACCAGTTCAGCATATGAGAGGAGACACTGTTTGAGTGTAACAAACGTGAAACATTTCTTTTAGCCTTTTCGCATGAAAACAGGGTCCAAAATCATGGGTTTTCGTTCAGCAGTGGAAGTAGGAGGCGCGCTCTACAATAGGCAAGGGTTTTCATGTCTGCAAGTACGTTTTAAGCTGAGTTCCATGAACATTGTCCAAAATCATGTTTTAGGCCAAATCCACAATGCGACCAGTTCAGCATATGAGAGGAGACACTGTTTGAGTGTAACAAACGTGAAACATTTCTTTTAGCCTTTTCGCATGAAAACAGGGTCCAAAATCATGGGTTTTCGTTCAGCAGTGGAAGTAGGAGGCGCGCTCTACAATAGGCAAGGGTTTTCAAGTCTGCAAGTACGTTTTAAGCTGAGTTCCATGAACATTGTCCAAAATCATGTTTTATCCAAAATCCACAATGCAACCAGTTCAGCATATGAGAGGAGACACTGTTTGAGTGTAACAAACGTGAAACATTTCTTTTAGCCTTTTCGCATGAAAACAGGGTCCAAAATCATGGGTTTTCGTTCAGCAGTGGAAGTAGGAGGCGCGCTCTACAATAGGCAAGGGTTTTCAAGTCTGCAAGTACGTTTTAAGCTGAGTTCCATGAACATTGTCCAAAATCATGTTTTAACCAAAATCCACAATGCGACCAGTTCAGCATATGAGAGGAGACACTGTTTGAGTGTAACAAACGTGAAACATTTCTTTTAGCCTTTTCGCATGAAAACAGGGTCCAAAATCATGGGTTTTCGTTCAGCAGTGGAAGTAGGAGGCGCGCTCTACAATAGGCAAGGGTTTTCAAGTCCGCAAGTACATTTTAAGCTGAGTTCCATGAACATTGTCCAAAATCATGTTTTAACCAAAATCCACAATGCGACCAGTTCAGCATATGAGAGGAGACACTGTTTGAGTGTAACAAACGTGAAACATTTCTTTTAGCCTTTTCGCATGAAAACAGGGTCCAAAATCATGGGTTTTCGTTCAGCACTGGAAGTAGGAGGCGCGCTCTACAATAGGCAAGGGTTTTCAAGTCTGCAAGTACGTTTTAAGCTGAGTTCCATGAACATTGTCCAAAATCATGTTTTAACCAAAATCCACAATGCGACCAGTTCAGCATATGAGAGGAGACACTGTTTGAGTGTAACAAACGTGAAACATTTCTTTTAGCCTTTTCGCATGAAAACAGGGTCCAAAATCATGGGTTTTCGTTCAGCACTGGAAGTAGGAGGCGCGCTCTACAATAGGCAAGGGTTTTCAAGTCTGCAAGTACGTCTTAAGCTGAGTTCCATGAACATTGTCCAAAATCATGTTTTAGGCCAAATCCACAATGCGACCAGTTCAGCATATGAGAGGAGACACTGTTTGAGTGTAACAAACGTGAAACATTTCTTTTAGCCTTTTCGCATGAAAACAGGGTCCAAAATCATGGGTTTTCGTTCAGCAGTGGAAGTAGGAGGCGCGCTCTACAATAGGCAAGGGTTTTCAAGTCTGCAAGTACGTTTTAAGCTGAGTTCCATGAACATTGTCCAAAATCATGTTTTAACCAAAATCCACAATGCGACCAGTTCAGCATATGAGAGGAGACACTGTTTGAGTGTAACAAACGTGAAACATTTCTTTTAGCCTTTTCGCATGAAAACAGGGTCCAAAATCATGGGTTTTCGTTCAGCAGTGGAAGTAGGAGGCGCGCTCTACAATAGGCAAGGGTTTTCAAGTCCGCAAGTACGTTTTAAGCTGAGTTCCATGAACATTGTCCAAAATCATGTTTTAACCAAAATCCACAATGCGACCAGTTCAGCATATGAGAGGAGACACTGTTTGAGTGTAACAAACGTGAAACATTTCTTTTAGCCTTTTCGCATGAAAACAGGGTCCAAAATCATGGGTTTTCGTTCAGCAGTGGAAGTAGGAGGCGCGCTCTACAATAGGCAAGGGTTTTCAAGTCTGCAAGTACGTTTTAAGCTGAGTTCCATGAACATTGTCCAAAATCATGTTTTAGGCCAAATCCACAATGCGACGAGTTCAGCATATGAGAGGAGACACTGTTTGAGTGTAACAAACGTGAAACATTTCTTTTAGCCTTTTCGCATGAAAACAGGGTCCAAAATCATGGGTTTTCGTTCAGCACTGGAAGTAGGAGGCGCGCTCTACAATAGGCAAGGGTTTTCAAGTCTGCAAGTACGTTTTAAGCTGAGTTCCATGAACATTGTCCAAAATCATGTTTTATGCCAAATCCACAATGCGACCAGTTCAGCATATGAGAGGAGACACTGTTTGAGTGTAACAAACGTGAAACATTTCTTTTAGCCTTTTCGCATGAAAACAGGGTCCAAAATCATGGGTTTTCGTTCAGCAGTGGAAGTAGGAGGCGCGCTCTACAATAGGCAAGGGTTTTCATGTCTGCAAGTACGTTTTAAGCTGAGTTCCATGAACATTGTCCAAAATCATGTTTTAGGCCAAATCCACAATGCGACCAGTTCAGCATATGAGAGGAGACACTGTTTGAGTGTAACAAACGTGAAACATTTCTTTTAGCCTTTTCGCATGAAAACAGGGTCCAAAATCATGGGTTTTCGTTCAGCAGTGGAAGTAGGAGGCACGCTCTACAATAGGCAAGGGTTTTCAAGTCTGCAAGTACGTTTTAAGCTGAGTTCCATGAACATTGTCCAAAATCATGTTTTATCCAAAATCCACAATGCAACCAGTTCAGCATATGAGAGGAGACACTGTTTGAGTGTAACAAACGTGAAACATTTCTTTTAGCCTTTTCGCATGAAAACAGGGTCCAAAATCATGGGTTTTCGTTCAGCAGTGGAAGTAGGAGGCGCGCTCTACAATAGGCAAGGGTTTTCAAGTCTGCAAGTACGTTTTAAGCTGAGTTCCATGAACATTGTCCAAAATCATGTTTTAACCAAAATCCACAATGCGACCAGTTCAGCATATGAGAGGAGACACGGTTTGAGTGTAACAAACGTGAAACATTTCTTTTAGCCTTTTCGCATGAAAACAGGGTCCAAAATCATGGGTTTTCGTTCAGCAGTGGAAGTAGGAGGCGCGCTCTACAATAGGCAAGGGTTTTCAAGTCCGCAAGTACGTTTTAAGCTGAGTTCCATGAACATTGTCCAAAATCATGTTTTAACCAAAATCCACAATGCGACCAGTTCAGCATATGAGAGGAGACACTGTTTGAGTGTAACAAACGTGAAACATTTCTTTTAGCCTTTTCGCATGAAAACAGGGTCCAAAATCATGGGTTTTCGTTCAGCACTGGAAGTAGGAGGCGCGCTCTACAATAGGCAAGGGTTTTCAAGTCTGCAAGTACGTTTTAAGCTGAGTTCCATGAACATTGTCCAAAATCATGTTTTAACCAAAATCCACAATGCGACCAGTTCAGCATATGAGAGGAGACACTGTTTGAGTGTAACAAACGTGAAACATTTCTTTTAGCCTTTTCGCATGAAAACAGGGTCCAAAATCATGGGTTTTCGTTCAGCAGTGGAAGTAGGAGGCGCGCTCTACAATAGGCAAGGGTTTTCAAGTCCGCAAGTACATTTTAAGCTGAGTTCCATGAACATTGTCCAAAATCATGTTTTAACCAAAATCCACAATGCGACCAGTTCAGCATATGAGAGGAGACACTGTTTGAGTGTAACAAACGTGAAACATTTCTTTTAGCCTTTTCGCATGAAAACAGGGTCCAAAATCATGGGTTTTCATTCAGCACTGGAAGTAGGAGGCGCGCTCTACAATAGGCAAGGGTTTTCAAGTCTGCAAGTACGTTTTAAGCTGAGTTCCATGAACATTGTCCAAAATCATGTTTTAACCAAAATCCACAATGCGACCAGTTCAGCATATGAGAGGAGACACTGTTTGAGTGTAACAAACGTGAAACATTTCTTTTAGCCTTTTCGCATGAAAACAGGGTCCAAAATCATGGGTTTTCGTTCAGCACTGGAAGTAGGAGGCGCGCTCTACAATAGGCAAGGGTTTTCAAGTCTGCAAGTACGTCTTAAGCTGAGTTCCATGAACATTGTCCAAAATCATGTTTTAGGCCAAATCCACAATGCGACCAGTTCAGCATATGAGAGGAGACACTGTTTGAGTGTAACAAACGTGAAACATTTCTTTTAGCCTTTTCGCATGAAAACAGGGTCCAAAATCATGGGTTTTCGTTCAGCAGTGGAAGTAGGAGGCGCGCTCTACAATAGGCAAGGGTTTTCAAGTCTGCAAGTACGTTTTAAGCTGAGTTCCATGAACATTGTCCAAAATCATGTTTTAACCAAAATCCACAATGCGACCAGTTCAGCATATGAGAGGAGACACTGTTTGAGTGTAACAAACGTGAAACATTTCTTTTAGCCTTTTCGCATGAAAACAGGGTCCAAAATCATGGGTTTTCGTTCAGCAGTGGAAGTAGGAGGCGCGCTCTACAATAGGCAAGGGTTTTCAAGTCCGCAAGTACGTTTTAAGCTGAGTTCCATGAACATTGTCCAAAATCATGTTTTAACCAAAATCCACAATGCGACCAGTTCAGCATATGAGAGGAGACACTGTTTGAGTGTAACAAACGTGAAACATTTCTTTTAGCCTTTTCGCATGAAAACAGGGTCCAAAATCATGGGTTTTCGTTCAGCAGTGGAAGTAGGAGGCGCGCTCTACAATAGGCAAGGGTTTTCAAGTCTGCAAGTACGTTTTAAGCTGAGTTCCATGAACATTGTCCAAAATCATGTTTTAGGCCAAATCCACAATGCGACGAGTTCAGCATATGAGAGGAGACACTGTTTGAGTGTAACAAACGTGAAACATTTCTTTTAGCCTTTTCGCATGAAAACAGGGTCCAAAATCATGGGTTTTCGTTCAGCACTGGAAGTAGGAGGCGCGCTCTACAATAGGCAAGGGTTTTCAAGTCTGCAAGTACGTTTTAAGCTGAGTTCCATGAACATTGTCCAAAATCATGTTTTATGCCAAATCCACAATGCGACCAGTTCAGCATATGAGAGGAGACACTGTTTGAGTGTAACAAACGTGAAACATTTCTTTTAGCCTTTTCGCATGAAAACAGGGTCCAAAATCATGGGTTTTCGTTCAGCAGTGGAAGTAGGAGGCGCGCTCTACAATAGGCAAGGGTTTTCATGTCTGCAAGTACGTTTTAAGCTGAGTTCCATGAACATTGTCCAAAATCATGTTTTAGGCCAAATCCACAATGCGACCAGTTCAGCATATGAGAGGAGACACTGTTTGAGTGTAACAAACGTGAAACATTTCTTTTAGCCTTTTCGCATGAAAACAGGGTCCAAAATCATGGGTTTTCGTTCAGCAGTGGAAGTAGGAGGCGCGCTCTACAATAGGCAAGGGTTTTCAAGTCTGCAAGTACGTTTTAAGCTGAGTTCCATGAACATTGTCCAAAATCATGTTTTATCCAAAATCCACAATGCAACCAGTTCAGCATATGAGAGGAGACACTGTTTGAGTGTAACAAACGTGAAACATTTCTTTTAGCCTTTTCGCATGAAAACAGGGTCCAAAATCATGGGTTTTCGTTCAGCAGTGGAAGTAGGAGGCGCGCTCTACAATAGGCAAGGGTTTTCAAGTCTGCAAGTACGTTTTAAGCTGAGTTCCATGAACATTGTCCAAAATCATGTTTTAACCAAAATCCACAATGCGACCAGTTCAGCATATGAGAGGAGACACGGTTTGAGTGTAACAAACGTGAAACATTTCTTTTAGCCTTTTCGCATGAAAACAGGGTCCAAAATCATGGGTTTTCGTTCAGCAGTGGAAGTAGGAGGCGCGCTCTACAATAGGCAAGGGTTTTCAAGTCCGCAAGTACGTTTTAAGCTGAGTTCCATGAACATTGTCCAAAATCATGTTTTAACCAAAATCCACAATGCGACCAGTTCAGCATATGAGAGGAGACACTGTTTGAGTGTAACAAACGTGAAACATTTCTTTTAGCCTTTTCGCATGAAAACAGGGTCCAAAATCATGGGTTTTCGTTCAGCACTGGAAGTAGGAGGCGCGCTCTACAATAGGCAAGGGTTTTCAAGTCTGCAAGTACGTTTTAAGCTGAGTTCCATGAACATTGTCCAAAATCATGTTTTAACCAAAATCCACAATGCGACCAGTTCAGCATATGAGAGGAGACACTGTTTGAGTGTAACAAACGTGAAACATTTCTTTTAGCCTTTTCGCATGAAAACAGGGTCCAAAATCATGGGTTTTCGTTCAGCACTGGAAGTAGGAGGCGCGCTCTACAATAGGCAAGGGTTTTCAAGTCTGCAAGTACGTCTTAAGCTGAGTTCCATGAACATTGTCCAAAATCATGTTTTAGGCCAAATCCACAATGCGACCAGTTCAGCATATGAGAGGAGACACTGTTTGAGTGTAACAAACGTGAAACATTTCTTTTAGCCTTTTCGCATGAAAACAGGGTCCAAAATCATGGGTTTTCGTTCAGCAGTGGAAGTAGGAGGCGCGCTCTACAATAGGCAAGGGTTTTCAAGTCCGCAAGTACGTTTTAAGCTGAGTTCCATGAACATTGTCCAAAATCATGTTTTAACCAAAATCCACAATGCGACCAGTTCAGCATATGAGAGGAGACACTGTTTGAGTGTAACAAACGTGAAACATTTCTTTTAGCCTTTTCGCATGAAAACAGGGTCCAAAATCATGGGTTTTCGTTCAGCAGTGGAAGTAGGAGGCGCGCTCTACAATAGGCAAGGGTTTTCAAGTCTGCAAGTACGTTTTAAGCTGAGTTCCATGAACATTGTCCAAAATCATGTTTTAACCAAAATCCACAATGCGACCAGTTCAGCATATGAGAGGAGACACTGTTTGAGTGTAACAAACGTGAAACATTTCTTTTAGCCTTTTCGCATGAAAACAGGGTCCAAAATCATGGGTTTTCGTTCAGCACTGGAAGTAGGAGGCGCGCTCTACAATAGGCAAGGGTTTTCAAGTCTGCAAGTACGTTTTAAGCTGAGTTCCATGAACATTGTCCAAAATCATGTTTTAGGCCAAATCCACAATGCGACCAGTTCAGCATATGAGAGGAGACACTGTTTGAGTGTAACAAACGTGAAACATTTCTTTTAGCCTTTTCGCATGAAAACAGGGTCCAAAATCATGGGTTTTCGTTCAGCAGTGGAAGTAGGAGGCGCGCTCTACAATAGGCAAGGGTTTTCAAGTCTGCAAGTACGATTTAAGCTGAGTTCCATGAACATTGTCCAAAATCATGTTTTAGGCCAAATCCACAATGCGACCAGTTCAGCATATGAGAGGAGACACTGTTTGAGTGTAACAAACGTGAAACATTTCTTTTAGCCTTTTCGCATGAAAACAGGGTCCAAAATCATGGGTTTTCGTTCAGCAGTGGAAGTAGGAGGCGCGCTCTACAATAGGCAAGGGTTTTCAAGTCTGCAAGTACGATTTAAGCTGAGTTCCATGAACATTGTCCAAAATCATGTTTTAGGCCAAATCCACAATGCGACCAGTTCAGCATATGAGAGGAGACACTGTTTGAGTGTAACAAACGTGAAACATTTCTTTTAGCCTTTTCGCATGAAAACAGGGTCCAAAATCATGGGTTTTCGTTCAGCAGTGGAAGTAAGAGGCGCGCTCTACAATAGGCAAGGGTTTTCAAGTCCGCAAGTACGTTTTAAGCTGAGTTCCATGAACATTGTCCAAAATCATGTTTTAACCAAAATCCACAATCTGACCAGTTCAGCATATGAGAGGAGACACTGTTTGAGTGTAACAAACGTGAAACATTTCTTTTAGCCTTTTCGCATGAAAACAGGGTCCAAAATCATGGGTTTTCGTTCAGCACTGGAAGTAGGAGGCGCGCTCTACAATAGTTAGGGGTTTTCAAGTCTGCAAGTACGTCTTAAGCTGAGTGCCATGAACATTGTCCAAAATCATGTTTTAACCAAAATCCACAATGCGACCAGTTCAGCATATGAGAGGAGACACTGTTTGAGTGTAACAAACGTGAAACATTTCTTTTAGCCTTTCCGCATGAAAACAGGGTCCAAAATCATGGGTTTTCGTTCAGCAGTGGAAGTAGGAGGCGCGCTCTACAATAGGCAAGGGTTTTCAAGTCCGCAAGTACGTTTTAAGCTGAGTTCCGTGAACATTGTCCAAAATCATGTTTTAACCAAAATCCACAATGCGACCAGTTCAGCATTTGAGAGGAGACACTGTTTGAGTGTAACAAACGTGAAACATTTCTTTTAGCCTTTTCGCATGAAAACAGGGTCCAAAATCAAGGGTTTTCGTTCAGCAGTGGAAGTAGGAGGCGCGCTCTACAATAGGCAAGAGTTTTCAAGTCCGCAAGTACGTTTTAAGCTGAGTTCCATGAACATTGTCCAAAATCATGTTTTAGGCCAAATCCACAATGCGACCAGTTCAGCATATGAGAGGAGACACTGTTTGAGTGTAACAAACGTGAAACATTTCTTTTAGCCTTTTCGCATGAAAACAGGGTCCAAAATCATGGGTTTTCGTTCAGCAGTGGAAGTAGGAGGCGCGCTCTACAATAGGCAAGGGTTTTCAAGTCCGCAAGTACGTTTTAAGCTGAGTTCCATGAACATTGTCCAAAATCATGTTTTAACCAAAATCCACAATGCGACCAGTTCAGCATATGAGAGGAGACACTGTTTGAGTGTAACAAACGTGAAACATTTCTTTTAGCCTTTTCGCATGAAAACAGGGTCCAAAATCATGGGTTTTCGTTCAGCAGTGGAAGTAGGAGGCGCGCTCTACAATAGGCAAGGGTTTTCAAGTCTGCAAGTACGTTTTAAGCTGAGTTCCATGAACATTGTCCAAAATCATGTTTTAACCAAAATCCACAATGCGACCAGTTCAGCATATGAGAGGAGACACTGTTTGAGTGTAACAAACGTGAAACATTTCTTTTAGCCTTTTCGCATGAAAACAGGGTCCAAAATCATGGGTTTTCGTTCAGCACTGGAAGTAGGAGGCGCGCTCTACAATAGGCAAGGGTTTTCAAGTCTGCAAGTACGTTTTAAGCTGAGTTCCATGAACATTGTCCAAAATCATGTTTTAGGCCAAATCCACAATGCGACCAGTTCAGCATATGAGAGGAGACACTGTTTGAGTGTAACAAACGTGAAACATTTCTTTTAGCCTTTTCGCATGAAAACAGGGTCCAAAATCATGGGTTTTCGTTCAGCAGTGGAAGTAGGAGGCGCGCTCTACAATAGGCAAGGGTTTTCAAGTCTGCAAGTACGATTTAAGCTGAGTTCCATGAACATTGTCCAAAATCATGTTTTAGGCCAAATCCACAATGCGACCAGTTCAGCATATGAGAGGAGACACTGTTTGAGTGTAACAAACGTGAAACATTTCTTTTAGCCTTTTCGCATGAAAACAGGGTCCAAAATCATGGGTTTTCGTTCAGCAGTGGAAGTAGGAGGCGCGCTCTACAATAGGCAAGGGTTTTCAAGTCTGCAAGTACGATTTAAGCTGAGTTCCATGAACATTGTCCAAAATCATGTTTTAGGCCAAATCCACAATGCGACCAGTTCAGCATATGAGAGGAGACACTGTTTGAGTGTAACAAACGTGAAACATTTCTTTTAGCCTTTTCGCATGAAAACAGGGTCCAAAATCATGGGTTTTCGTTCAGCAGTGGAAGTAGGAGGCGCGCTCTACAATAGGCAAGGGTTTTCAAGTCCGCAAGTACGTTTTAAGCTGAGTTCCATGAACATTGTCCAAAATCATGTTTTAACCAAAATCCACAATCTGACCAGTTCAGCATATGAGAGGAGACACTGTTTGAGTGTAACAAACGTGAAACATTTCTTTTAGCCTTTTCGCATGAAAACAGGGTCCAAAATCATGGGTTTTCGTTCAGCACTGGAAGTAGGAGGCGCGCTCTACAATAGTTAGGGGTTTTCAAGTCTGCAAGTACGTCTTAAGCTGAGTGCCATGAACATTGTCCAAAATCATGTTTTAACCAAAATCCACAATGTGACCAGTTCAGCATATGAGAGGAGACACTGTTTGAGTGTAACAAACGTGAAACATTTCTTTTAGCCTTTTCGCATGAAAACAGGGTCCAAAATCATGGGTTTTCGTTCAGCAGTGGAAGTAGGAGGCGCGCTCTACAATAGGCAAGGGTTTTCAAGTCCGCAAGTACGTTTTAAGCTGAGTTCCGTGAACATTGTCCAAAATCATGTTTTAACCAAAATCCACAATGCGACCAGTTCAGCATTTGAGAGGAGACACTGTTTGAGTGTAACAAACGTGAAACATTTCTTTTAGCCTTTTCGCATGAAAACAGGGTCCAAAATCATGGGTTTTCGTTCAGCAGTGGAAGTAGGAGGCGCGCTCTACAATAGGCAAGGGTTTTCATGTCTGCAAGTACGTTTTAAGCTGAGTTCCATGAACATTGTCCAAAATCATGTTTTAGGCCAAATCCACAATGCGACCAGTTCAGCATATGAGAGGAGACACTGTTTGAGTGTAACAAACGTGAAACATTTCTTTTAGCCTTTTCGCATGAAAACAGGGTCCAAAATCATGGGTTTTCGTTCAGCAGTGGAAGTAGGAGGCGCGCTCTACAATAGGCAAGGGTTTTCAAGTCTGCAAGTACGTTTTAAGCTGAGTTCCATGAACATTGTCCAAAATCATGTTTTATGCCAAATCCACAATGCGACCAGTTCAGCATATGAGAGGAGACACTGTTTGAGTGTAACAAACGTGAAACATTTCTTTTAGCCTTTTCGCATGAAAACAGGGTCCAAAATCATGGGTTTTCGTTCAGCAGTGGAAGTAGGAGGCGCGCTCTACAATAGGCAAGGGTTTTCAAGTCCGCAAGTACGTTTTAAGCTGAGTTCCATGAACATTGTCCAAAATCATGTTTTAACCAAAATCCACAATGCGACCAGTTCAGCATATGAGAGGAGACACTGTTTGAGTGTAACAAACGTGAAACATTTCTTTTAGCCTTTTCGCATGAAAACAGGGTCCAAAATCATGGGTTTTCGTTCAGCAGTGGAAGTAGGAGGCGCGCTCTACAATAGGCAAGGGTTTTCAAGTCTGCAAGTACGTTTTAAGCTGAGTTCCATGAACATTGTCCAAAATCATGTTTTAACCAAAATCCACAATGCGACCAGTTCAGCATATGAGAGGAGACACTGTTTGAGTGTAACAAACGTGAAACATTTCTTTTAGCCTTTTCGCATGAAAACAGGGTCCAAAATCATGGGTTTTCGTTCAGCACTGGAAGTAGGAGGCACGCTCTACAATAGGCAAGGGTTTTCAAGTCTGCAAGTACGTTTTAAGCTGAGTTCCATGAACATTGTCCAAAATCATGTTTTAGGCCAAATCCACAATGCGACCAGTTCAGCATATGAGAGGAGACACTGTTTGAGTGTAACAAACGTGAAACATTTCTTTTAGCCTTTTCGCATGAAAACAGGGTCCAAAATCATGGGTTTTCGTTCAGCAGTGGAAGTAGGAGGCGCGCTCTACAATAGGCAAGGGTTTTCAAGTCTGCAAGTACGATTTAAGCTGAGTTCCATGAACATTGTCCAAAATCATGTTTTAGGCCAAATCCACAATGCGACCAGTTCAGCATATGAGAGGAGACACTGTTTGAGTGTAACAAACGTGAAACATTTCTTTTAGCCTTTTCGCATGAAAACAGGGTCCAAAATCATGGGTTTTCGTTCAGCAGTGGAAGTAGGAGGCGCGCTCTACAATAGGCAAGGGTTTTCAAGTCTGCAAGTACGATTTAAGCTGAGTTCCATGAACATTGTCCAAAATCATGTTTTAGGCCAAATCCACAATGCGACCAGTTCAGCATATGAGAGGAGACACTGTTTGAGTGTAACAAACGTGAAACATTTCTTTTAGCCTTTTCGCATGAAAACAGGGTCCAAAATCATGGGTTTTCGTTCAGCAGTGGAAGTAGGAGGCGCGCTCTACAATAGGCAAGGGTTTTCAAGTCCGCAAGTACGTTTTAAGCTGAGTTCCATGAACATTGTCCAAAATCATGTTTTAACCAAAATCCACAATCTGACCAGTTCAGCATATGAGAGGAGACACTGTTTGAGTGTAACAAACGTGAAACATTTCTTTTAGCCTTTTCGCATGAAAACAGGGTCCAAAATCATGGGTTTTCGTTCAGCAGTGGAAGTAGGAGGCGCGCTCTACAATAGGCAAGGGTTTTCAAGTCCGCAAGTACGTTTTAAGCTGAGTTCCGTGAACATTGTCCAAAATCATGTTTTAACCAAAATCCACAATGCGACCAGTTCAGCATTTGAGAGGAGACACTGTTTGAGTGTAACAAACGTGAAACATTTCTTTTAGCCTTTTCGCATGAAAACAGGGTCCAAAATCATGGGTTTTCGTTCAGCAGTGGAAGTAGGAGGCGCGCTCTACAATAGGCAAGGGTTTTCAAGTCTGCAAGTACGTTTTAAGCTGAGTTCCATGAACATTGTCCAAAATCATGTTTTAACCAAAATCCACAATGCGACCAGTTCAGCATATGAGAGGAGACACTGTTTGAGTGTAACAAACGTGAAACATTTCTTTTAGCCTTTTCGCATGAAAACAGGGTCCAAAATCATGGGTTTTCGTTCAGCAGTGGAAGTAGGAGGCGCGCTCTACAATAGGCAAGGGTTTTCATGTCTGCAAGTACGTTTTAAGCTGAGTTCCATGAACATTGTCCAAAATCATGTTTTAGGCCAAATCCACAATGCGACCAGTTCAGCATATGAGAGGAGACACTGTTTGAGTGTAACAAACGTGAAACATTTCTTTTAGCCTTTTCGCATGAAAACAGGGTCCAAAATCATGGGTTTTCGTTCAGCAGTGGAAGTAGGAGGCGCGCTCTACAATAGGCAAGGGTTTTCAAGTCTGCAAGTACGATTTAAGCTGAGTTCCATGAACATTGTCCAAAATCATGTTTTAGGCCAAATCCACAATGCGACCAGTTCAGCATATGAGAGGAGACACTGTTTGAGTGTAACAAACGTGAAACATTTCTTTTAGCCTTTTCGCATGAAAAAGGGTCCAAAATCATGGGTTTTCGTTCAGCAGTGGAAGTAGGAGGCGCGCTCTACAATAGGCAGGGGTTTTCAAGTCTGCAAGTACGTCTTAAGCTGAGTGCCATGAACATTGTCCAAAATCATGTTTTAACCAAAATCCACAATGCGACCAGTTCAGCATATGAGAGGAGACACTGTTTGAGTGTAACAAACGTGAAACATTTCTTTTAGCCTTTTCGCATGAAAACAGGGTCCAAAATCATGGGTTTTCGTTCAGCAGTGGAAGTAGGAGGCGCGCTCTACAATAGGCAAGGGTTTTCATGTCTGCAAGTACGTTTTAAGCTGAGTTCCATGAACATTGTCCAAAATCATGTTTTAGGCCAAATCCACAATGCGACCAGTTCAGCATATGAGAGGAGACACTGTTTGAGTGTAACAAACGTGAAACATTTCTTTTAGCCTTTTCGCATGAAAACAGTGCCAAAATCATGGGTTTTCGTTCAGCAGTGGAAGTAGGAGGCGCGCTCTACAATAGGCAAGGGTTTTCAAGTCTGCAAGTACGTTTTAAGCTGAGTTCCATGAACATTGTCCAAAATCATGTTTTATGCCAAATCCACAATGCGACCAGTTCAGCATATGAGAGGAGACACTGTTTGAGTGTAACAAACGTGAAACATTTCTTTTAGCCTTTTCGCATGAAAACAAGGTCCAAAATCATGGGTTTTCGTTCAGCAGTGGAAGTAGGAGGCGCGCTCTACAATAGGCAAGGGTTTTCAAGTCTGCAAGTACGATTTAAGCTGAGTTCCATGAACATTGTCCAAAATCATGTTTTAGGCCAAATCCACAATGCGACCAGTTCAGCATATGAGAGGAGACACTGTTTGAGTGTAACAAACGTGAAACATTTCTTTTAGCCTTTTCGCATGAAAACAGGGTCCAAAATCATGGGTTTTCGTTCAGCAGTGGAAGTAGGAGGCGCGCTCTACAATAGGCAAGGGTTTTCATGTCTGCAAGTACGTTTTAAGCTGAGTTCCATGAACATTGTCCAAAATCATGTTTTAGGCCAAATCCACAATGCGACCAGTTCAGCATATGAGAGGAGACACTGTTTGAGTGTAACAAACGTGAAACATTTCTTTTAGCCTTTTCGCATGAAAACAGGGTCCAAAATCATGGGTTTTCGTTCAGCAGTGGAAGTAGGAGGCGCGCTCTACAATAGGCAAGGGTTTTCATGTCTGCAAGTACGTTTTAAGCTGAGTTCCATGAACATTGTCCAAAATCATGTTTTAGGCCAAATCCACAATGCGACCAGTTCAGCATATGAGAGGAGACACTGTTTGAGTGTAACAAACGTGAAACATTTCTTTTAGCCTTTTCGCATGAAAACAGGGTCCAAAATCATGGGTTTTCGTTCAGCAGTGGAAGTAGGAGGCGCGCTCTACAATAGGCAAGGGTTTTCAAGTCTGCAAGTACGTTTTAAGCTGAGTTCCATGAACATTGTCCAAAATCATGTTTTATGCCAAATCCACAATGCGACCAGTTCAGCATATGAGAGGAGACTGTTTGAGTGTAACAAACGTGAAACATTTCTTTTAGCCTTTTCGCATGAAAACAGGGTCCAAAATCATGGGTTTTCGTTCAGCACTGGAAGTAGGAGGCGCGCTCTACAATAGGCAAGGGTTTTCAAGTCTGCAAGTACGATTTAAGCTGAGTTCCATGAACATTGTCCAAAATCATGTTTTAGGCCAAATCCACAATGCGACCAGTTCAGCATATGAGAGGAGACACTGTTTGAGTGTAACAAACGTGAAACATTTCTTTTAGCCTTTTCGCATGAAAACAGGGTCCAAAATCATGGGTTTTCGTTCAGCAGTGGAAGTAGGAGGCGCGCTCTACAATAGGCAAGGGTTTTCATGTCTGCAAGTACGTTTTAAGCTGAGTTCCATGAACATTGTCCAAAATCATGTTTTAGGCCAAATCCACAATGCGACCAGTTCAGCATATGAGAGGAGACACTGTTTGAGTGTAACAAACGTGAAACATTTCTTTTAGCCTTTTCGCATGAAAACAGGGTCCAAAATCATGGGTTTTCGTTCAGCAGTGGAAGTAGGAGGCGCGCTCTACAATAGGCAAGGGTTTTCAAGTCTGCAAGTACGATTTAAGCTGAGTTCCATGAACATTGTCCAAAATCATGTTTTAGGCCAAATCCACAATGCGACCAGTTCAGCATATGAGAGGAGACACTGTTTGAGTGTAACAAACGTGAAACATTTCTTTTAGCCTTTTCGCATGAAAAAGGGTCCAAAATCATGGGTTTTCGTTCAGCAGTGGAAGTAGGAGGCGCGCTCTACAATAGGCAAGGGTTTTCAAGTCTGCAAGTACGTTTTAAGCTGAGTTCCATGAACATTGTCCAAAATCATGTTTTATGCCAAATCCACAATGCGACCAGTTCAGCATATGAGAGGAGACTGTTTGAGTGTAACAAACGTGAAACATTTCTTTTAGCCTTTTCGCATGAAAACAGGGTCCAAAATCATGGGTTTTCGTTCAGCACTGGAAGTAGGAGGCGCGCTCTACAATAGGCAAGGGTTTTCAAGTCTGCAAGTACGTTTTAAGCTGAGTTCCATGAACATTGTCCAAAATCATGTTTTATGCCAAATCCACAATGCGACCAGTTCAGCATATGAGAGGAGACACTGTTTGAGTGTAACAAACGTGAAACATTTCTTTTAGCCTTTTCGCATGAAAACAGGGTCCAAAATCATGGGTTTTCGTTCAGCAGTGGAAGTAGGAGGCGCGCTCTACAATAGGCAAGGGTTTTCAAGTCTGCAAGTACGATTTAAGCTGAGTTCCATGAACATTGTCCAAAATCATGTTTTAGGCCAAATCCACAATGCGACCAGTTCAGCATATGAGAGGAGACACTGTTTGAGTGTAACAAACGTGAAACATTTCTTTTAGC
This sequence comes from Coregonus lavaretus, assembly GCF_964263955.1. Classification (NCBI taxonomy): domain Eukaryota; kingdom Metazoa; phylum Chordata; class Actinopteri; order Salmoniformes; family Salmonidae; genus Coregonus; species Coregonus lavaretus. Next base: position 296,979 of record NW_028159391.1, on the reverse strand, counting down.
CTTTTCGCATGAAAACAGGGTCCAAAATCATGGGTTTTCGTTCAGCAGTGGAAGTAGGAGGCGCGCTCTACAATAGGCAAGGGTTTTCAAGTCTGCAAGTACGATTTAAGCTGAGTTCCATGAACATTGTCCAAAATCATGTTTTAGGCCAAATCCACAATGCGACCAGTTCAGCATATGAGAGGAGACACTGTTTGAGTGTAACAAACGTGAAACATTTCTTTTAGCCTTTTCGCATGAAAACAGGGTCCAAAATCATGGGTTTTCGTTCAGCAGTGGAAGTAGGAGGCGCGCTCTACAATAGGCAAGGGTTTTCATGTCTGCAAGTACGTTTTAAGCTGAGTTCCATGAACATTGTCCAAAATCATGTTTTAGGCCAAATCCACAATGCGACCAGTTCAGCATATGAGAGGAGACACTGTTTGAGTGTAACAAACGTGAAACATTTCTTTTAGCCTTTTCGCATGAAAACAGGGTCCAAAATCATGGGTTTTCGTTCAGCAGTGGAAGTAGGAGGCGCGCTCTACAATAGGCAAGGGTTTTCATGTCTGCAAGTACGTTTTAAGCTGAGTTCCATGAACATTGTCCAAAATCATGTTTTAGGCCAAATCCACAATGCGACCAGTTCAGCATATGAGAGGAGACACTGTTTGAGTGTAACAAACGTGAAACATTTCTTTTAGCCTTTTCGCATGAAAACAGGGTCCAAAATCATGGGTTTTCGTTCAGCAGTGGAAGTAGGAGGCGCGCTCTACAATAGGCAAGGGTTTTCAAGTCTGCAAGTACGTTTTAAGCTGAGTTCCATGAACATTGTCCAAAATCATGTTTTATGCCAAATCCACAATGCGACCAGTTCAGCATATGAGAGGAGACTGTTTGAGTGTAACAAACGTGAAACATTTCTTTTAGCCTTTTCGCATGAAAACAGGGTCCAAAATCATGGGTTTTCGTTCAGCACTGGAAGTAGGAGGCGCGCTCTACAATAGGCAAGGGTTTTCAAGTCTGCAAGTACGATTTAAGCTGAGTTCCATGAACATTGTCCAAAATCATGTTTTAGGCCAAATCCACAATGCGACCAGTTCAGCATATGAGAGGAGACACTGTTTGAGTGTAACAAACGTGAAACATTTCTTTTAGCCTTTTCGCATGAAAACAGGGTCCAAAATCATGGGTTTTCGTTCAGCAGTGGAAGTAGGAGGCGCGCTCTACAATAGGCAAGGGTTTTCATGTCTGCAAGTACGTTTTAAGCTGAGTTCCATGAACATTGTCCAAAATCATGTTTTAGGCCAAATCCACAATGCGACCAGTTCAGCATATGAGAGGAGACACTGTTTGAGTGTAACAAACGTGAAACATTTCTTTTAGCCTTTTCGCATGAAAACAGGGTCCAAAATCATGGGTTTTCGTTCAGCAGTGGAAGTAGGAGGCGCGCTCTACAATAGGCAAGGGTTTTCAAGTCTGCAAGTACGATTTAAGCTGAGTTCCATGAACATTGTCCAAAATCATGTTTTAGGCCAAATCCACAATGCGACCAGTTCAGCATATGAGAGGAGACACTGTTTGAGTGTAACAAACGTGAAACATTTCTTTTAGCCTTTTCGCATGAAAAAGGGTCCAAAATCATGGGTTTTCGTTCAGCAGTGGAAGTAGGAGGCGCGCTCTACAATAGGCAAGGGTTTTCAAGTCTGCAAGTACGTTTTAAGCTGAGTTCCATGAACATTGTCCAAAATCATGTTTTATGCCAAATCCACAATGCGACCAGTTCAGCATATGAGAGGAGACTGTTTGAGTGTAACAAACGTGAAACATTTCTTTTAGCCTTTTCGCATGAAAACAGGGTCCAAAATCATGGGTTTTCGTTCAGCACTGGAAGTAGGAGGCGCGCTCTACAATAGGCAAGGGTTTTCAAGTCTGCAAGTACGATTTAAGCTGAGTTCCATGAACATTGTCCAAAATCATGTTTTAGGCCAAATCCACAATGCGACCAGTTCAGCATATGAGAGGAGACACTGTTTGAGTGTAACAAACGTGAAACATTTCTTTTAGCCTTTTCGCATGAAAACAGGGTCCAAAATCATGGGTTTTCGTTCAGCAGTGGAAGTAGGAGGCGCGCTCTACAATAGGCAAGGGTTTTCATGTCTGCAAGTACGTTTTAAGCTGAGTTCCATGAACATTGTCCAAAATCATGTTTTAGGCCAAATCCACAATGCGACCAGTTCAGCATATGAGAGGAGACACTGTTTGAGTGTAACAAACGTGAAACATTTCTTTTAGCCTTTTCGCATGAAAACAGGGTCCAAAATCATGGGTTTTCGTTCAGCAGTGGAAGTAGGAGGCGCGCTCTACAATAGGCAAGGGTTTTCAAGTCTGCAAGTACGATTTAAGCTGAGTTCCATGAACATTGTCCAAAATCATGTTTTAGGCCAAATCCACAATGCGACCAGTTCAGCATATGAGAGGAGACACTGTTTGAGTGTAACAAACGTGAAACATTTCTTTTAGCCTTTTCGCATGAAAAAGGGTCCAAAATCATGGGTTTTCGTTCAGCAGTGGAAGTAGGAGGCGCGCTCTACAATAGGCAGGGGTTTTCAAGTCTGCAAGTACGTCTTAAGCTGAGTGCCATGAACATTGTCCAAAATCATGTTTTAACCAAAATCCACAATGCGACCAGTTCAGCATATGAGAGGAGACACTGTTTGAGTGTAACAAACGTGAAACATTTCTTTTAGCCTTTTCGCATGAAAACAGGGTCCAAAATCATGGGTTTTCGTTCAGCAGTGGAAGTAGGAGGCGCGCTCTACAATAGGCAAGGGTTTTCATGTCTGCAAGTACGTTTTAAGCTGAGTTCCATGAACATTGTCCAAAATCATGTTTTAGGCCAAATCCACAATGCGACCAGTTCAGCATATGAGAGGAGACACTGTTTGAGTGTAACAAACGTGAAACATTTCTTTTAGCCTTTTCGCATGAAAACATGGTCCAAAATCATGGGTTTTCGTTCACCAGTGGAAGTAGGAGGCGCGCTCTACAATAGGCAAGGGTTTTCAAGTCTGCAAGTACGTTTTAAGCTGAGTTCCATGAACATTGTCCAAAATCATGTTTTATGCCAAATCCACAATGCGACCAGTTCAGCATATGAGAGGAGACACTGTTTGAGTGTAACAAACGTGAAACATTTCTTTTAGCCTTTTCGCATGAAAACAGGGTCCAAAATCATGGGTTTTCGTTCAGCAGTGGAAGTAGGAGGCGCGCTCTACAATAGGCAAGGGTTTTCAAGTCTGCAAGTACGATTTAAGCTGAGTTCCATGAACATTGTCCAAAATCATGTTTTAGGCCAAATCCACAATGCGACCAGTTCAGCATATGAGAGGAGACACTGTTTGAGTGTAACAAACGTGAAACATTTCTTTTAGCCTTTTCGCATGAAAACAGGGTCCAAAATCATGGGTTTTCGTTCAGCAGTGGAAGTAGGAGGCGCGCTCTACAATAGGCAAGGGTTTTCAAGTCCGCAAGTACGTTTTAAGCTGAGTTCCATGAACATTGTCCAAAATCATGTTTTAACCAAAATCCACAATCTGACCAGTTCAGCATATGAGAGGAGACACTGTTTGAGTGTAACAAACGTGAAACATTTCTTTTAGCCTTTTCGCATGAAAACAGGGTCCAAAATCATGGGTTTTCGTTCAGCACTGGAAGTAGGAGGCGCGCTCTACAATAGGCAGGGGTTTTCAAGTCTGCAAGTACGTCTTAAGCTGAGTGCCATGAACATTGTCCAAAATCATGTTTTAACCAAAATCCACAATGCGACCAGTTCAGCATATGAGAGGAGACACTGTTTGAGTGTAACAAACGTGAAACATTTCTTTTAGCCTTTTCGCATGAAAACAGGGTCCAAAATCATGGGTTTTCGTTCAGCAGTGGAAGTAGGAGGCGCGCTCTACAATAGGCAAGGGTTTTCAAGTCCGCAAGTACGTTTTAAGCTGAGTTCCGTGAACATTGTCCAAAATCATGTTTTAACCAAAATCCACAATGCGACCAGTTCAGCATTTGAGAGGAGACACTGTTTGAGTGTAACAAACGTGAAACATTTCTTTTAGCCTTTTCGCATGAAAACAGGGTCCAAAATCATGGGTTTTCGTTCAGCAGTGGAAGTAGGAGGCGCGCTCTACAATAGGCAAGGGTTTTCAAGTCTGCAAGTACGTTTTAAGCTGAGTTCCATGAACATTGTCCAAAATCATGTTTTAACCAAAATCCACAATGCGACCAGTTCAGCATATGAGAGGAGACACTGTTTGAGTGTAACAAACGTGAAACATTTCTTTTAGCCTTTTCGCATGAAAACAGGGTCCAAAATCATGGGTTTTCGTTCAGCAGTGGAAGTAGGAGGCGCGCTCTACAATAGGCAAGGGTTTTCATGTCTGCAAGTACGTTTTAAGCTGAGTTCCATGAACATTGTCCAAAATCATGTTTTAGGCCAAATCCACAATGCGACCAGTTCAGCATATGAGAGGAGACACTGTTTGAGTGTAACAAACGTGAAACATTTCTTTTAGCCTTTTCGCATGAAAACAGGGTCCAAAATCATGGGTTTTCGTTCAGCAGTGGAAGTAGGAGGCGCGCTCTACAATAGGCAAGGGTTTTCAAGTCTGCAAGTACGATTTAAGCTGAGTTCCATGAACATTGTCCAAAATCATGTTTTAGGCCAAATCCACAATGCGACCAGTTCAGCATATGAGAGGAGACACTGTTTGAGTGTAACAAACGTGAAACATTTCTTTTAGCCTTTTCGCATGAAAAAGGGTCCAAAATCATGGGTTTTCGTTCAGCAGTGGAAGTAGGAGGCGCGCTCTACAATAGGCAAGGGTTTTCAAGTCTGCAAGTACGTTTTAAGCTGAGTTCCATGAACATTGTCCAAAATCATGTTTTATGCCAAATCCACAATGCGACCAGTTCAGCATATGAGAGGAGACTGTTTGAGTGTAACAAACGTGAAACATTTCTTTTAGCCTTTTCGCATGAAAACAGGGTCCAAAATCATGGGTTTTCGTTCAGCACTGGAAGTAGGAGGCGCGCTCTACAATAGGCAAGGGTTTTCAAGTCTGCAAGTACGATTTAAGCTGAGTTCCATGAACATTGTCCAAAATCATGTTTTAGGCCAAATCCACAATGCGACCAGTTCAGCATATGAGAGGAGACACTGTTTGAGTGTAACAAACGTGAAACATTTCTTTTAGCCTTTTCGCATGAAAACAGGGTCCAAAATCATGGGTTTTCGTTCAGCAGTGGAAGTAGGAGGCGCGCTCTACAATAGGCAAGGGTTTTCATGTCTGCAAGTACGTTTTAAGCTGAGTTCCATGAACATTGTCCAAAATCATGTTTTAGGCCAAATCCACAATGCGACCAGTTCAGCATATGAGAGGAGACACTGTTTGAGTGTAACAAACGTGAAACATTTCTTTTAGCCTTTTCGCATGAAAACAGGGTCCAAAATCATGGGTTTTCGTTCAGCAGTGGAAGTAGGAGGCGCGCTCTACAATAGGCAAGGGTTTTCAAGTCTGCAAGTACGATTTAAGCTGAGTTCCATGAACATTGTCCAAAATCATGTTTTAGGCCAAATCCACAATGCGACCAGTTCAGCATATGAGAGGAGACACTGTTTGAGTGTAACAAACGTGAAACATTTCTTTTAGCCTTTTCGCATGAAAAAGGGTCCAAAATCATGGGTTTTCGTTCAGCAGTGGAAGTAGGAGGCGCGCTCTACAATAGGCAGGGGTTTTCAAGTCTGCAAGTACGTCTTAAGCTGAGTGCCATGAACATTGTCCAAAATCATGTTTTAACCAAAATCCACAATGCGACCAGTTCAGCATATGAGAGGAGACACTGTTTGAGTGTAACAAACGTGAAACATTTCTTTTAGCCTTTTCGCATGAAAACAGGGTCCAAAATCATGGGTTTTCGTTCAGCAGTGGAAGTAGGAGGCGCGCTCTACAATAGGCAAGGGTTTTCATGTCTGCAAGTACGTTTTAAGCTGAGTTCCATGAACATTGTCCAAAATCATGTTTTAGGCCAAATCCACAATGCGACCAGTTCAGCATATGAGAGGAGACACTGTTTGAGTGTAACAAACGTGAAACATTTCTTTTAGCCTTTTCGCATGAAAACATGGTCCAAAATCATGGGTTTTCGTTCACCAGTGGAAGTAGGAGGCGCGCTCTACAATAGGCAAGGGTTTTCAAGTCTGCAAGTACGTTTTAAGCTGAGTTCCATGAACATTGTCCAAAATCATGTTTTATGCCAAATCCACAATGCGACCAGTTCAGCATATGAGAGGAGACACTGTTTGAGTGTAACAAACGTGAAACATTTCTTTTAGCCTTTTCGCATGAAAACAGGGTCCAAAATCATGGGTTTTCGTTCAGCAGTGGAAGTAGGAGGCGCGCTCTACAATAGGCAAGGGTTTTCAAGTCTGCAAGTACGATTTAAGCTGAGTTCCATGAACATTGTCCAAAATCATGTTTTAGGCCAAATCCACAATGCGACCAGTTCAGCATATGAGAGGAGACACTGTTTGAGTGTAACAAACGTGAAACATTTCTTTTAGCCTTTTCGCATGAAAACAGGGTCCAAAATCATGGGTTTTCGTTCAGCAGTGGAAGTAGGAGGCGCGCTCTACAATAGGCAAGGGTTTTCAAGTCCGCAAGTACGTTTTAAGCTGAGTTCCATGAACATTGTCCAAAATCATGTTTTAACCAAAATCCACAATCTGACCAGTTCAGCATATGAGAGGAGACACTGTTTGAGTGTAACAAACGTGAAACATTTCTTTTAGCCTTTTCGCATGAAAACAGGGTCCAAAATCATGGGTTTTCGTTCAGCACTGGAAGTAGGAGGCGCGCTCTACAATAGGCAGGGGTTTTCAAGTCTGCAAGTACGTCTTAAGCTGAGTGCCATGAACATTGTCCAAAATCATGTTTTAACCAAAATCCACAATGCGACCAGTTCAGCATATGAGAGGAGACACTGTTTGAGTGTAACAAACGTGAAACATTTCTTTTAGCCTTTTCGCATGAAAACAGGGTCCAAAATCATGGGTTTTCGTTCAGCAGTGGAAGTAGGAGGCGCGCTCTACAATAGGCAAGGGTTTTCAAGTCCGCAAGTACGTTTTAAGCTGAGTTCCGTGAACATTGTCCAAAATCATGTTTTAACCAAAATCCACAATGCGACCAGTTCAGCATTTGAGAGGAGACACTGTTTGAGTGTAACAAACGTGAAACATTTCTTTTAGCCTTTTCGCATGAAAACAGGGTCCAAAATCATGGGTTTTCGTTCAGCAGTGGAAGTAGGAGGCGCGCTCTACAATAGGCAAGGGTTTTCAAGTCTGCAAGTACGTTTTAAGCTGAGTTCCATGAACATTGTCCAAAATCATGTTTTAACCAAAATCCACAATGCGACCAGTTCAGCATATGAGAGGAGACACTGTTTGAGTGTAACAAACGTGAAACATTTCTTTTAGCCTTTTCGCATGAAAACAGGGTCCAAAATCATGGGTTTTCGTTCAGCAGTGGAAGTAGGAGGCGCGCTCTACAATAGGCAAGGGTTTTCATGTCTGCAAGTACGTTTTAAGCTGAGTTCCATGAACATTGTCCAAAATCATGTTTTAGGCCAAATCCACAATGCGACCAGTTCAGCATATGAGAGGAGACACTGTTTGAGTGTAACAAACGTGAAACATTTCTTTTAGCCTTTTCGCATGAAAACAGGGTCCAAAATCATGGGTTTTCGTTCAGCAGTGGAAGTAGGAGGCGCGCTCTACAATAGGCAAGGGTTTTCAAGTCTGCAAGTACGTTTTAAGCTGAGTTCCATGAACATTGTCCAAAATCATGTTTTATGCCAAATCCACAATGCGACCAGTTCAGCATATGAGAGGAGACACTGTTTGAGTGTAACAAACGTGAAACATTTCTTTTAGCCTTTTCGCATGAAAACAGGGTCCAAAATCATGGGTTTTCGTTCAGCAGTGGAAGTAGGAGGCGCGCTCTACAATAGGCAAGGGTTTTCATGTCTGCAAGTACGTTTTAAGCTGAGTTCCATGAACATTGTCCAAAATCATGTTTTAGGCCAAATCCACAATGCGACCAGTTCAGCATATGAGAGGAGACACTGTTTGAGTGTAACAAACGTGAAACATTTCTTTTAGCCTTTTCGCATGAAAACAGGGTCCAAAATCATGGGTTTTCGTTCAGCAGTGGAAGTAGGAGGCGCGCTCTACAATAGGCAAGGGTTTTCAAGTCTGCAAGTACGATTTAAGCTGAGTTCCATGAACATTGTCCAAAATCATGTTTTAGGCCAAATCCACAATGTGACCAGTTCAGCATATGAGAGGAGACACTGTTTGAGTGTAACAAACGTGAAACATTTCTTTTAGCCTTTTCGCATGAAAAAGGGTCCAAAATCATGGGTTTTCGTTCAGCAGTGGAAGTAGGAGGCGCGCTCTACAATAGGCAGGGGTTTTCAAGTCTGCAAGTACGTCTTAAGCTGAGTGCCATGAACATTGTCCAAAATCATGTTTTAACCAAAATCCACAATGCGACCAGTTCAGCATATGAGAGGAGACACTGTTTGAGTGTAACAAACGTGAAACATTTCTTTTAGCCTTTTCGCATGAAAACAGGGTCCAAAATCATGGGTTTTCGTTCAGCAGTGGAAGTAGGAGGCGCGCTCTACAATAGGCAAGGGTTTTCAAGTCCGCAAGTACGTTTTAAGCTGAGTTCCGTGAACATTGTCCAAAATCATGTTTTAACCAAAATCCACAATGCGACCAGTTCAGCATTTGAGAGGAGACACTGTTTGAGTGTAACAAACGTGAAACATTTCTTTTAGCCTTTTCGCATGAAAACAGGGTCCAAAATCATGGGTTTTCGTTCAGCAGTGGAAGTAGGAGGCGCGCTCTACAATAGGCAAGGGTTTTCAAGTCTGCAAGTACGTTTTAAGCTGAGTTCCATTAACATTGTCCAAAATCATGTTTTAACCAAAATCCACAATGCGACCAGTTCAGCATATGAGAGGAGACACTGTTTGAGTGTAACAAACGTGAAACATTTCTTTTAGCCTTTTCGCATGAAAACAGGGTCCAAAATCATGGGTTTTCGTTCAGCAGTGGAAGTAGGAGGCGCGCTCTACAATAGGCAAGGGTTTTCAAGTCCGCAAGTACGTTTTAAGCTGAGTTCCGTGAACATTGTCCAAAATCATGTTTTAACCAAAATCCACAATGCGACCAGTTCAGCATTTGAGAGGAGACACTGTTTGAGTGTAACAAACGTGAAACATTTCTTTTAGCCTTTTCGCATGAAAACAGGGTCCAAAATCATGGGTTTTCGTTCAGCAGTGGAAGTAGGAGGCGCGCTCTACAATAGGCAAGGGTTTTCAAGTCTGCAAGTACGTTTTAAGCTGAGTTCCATGAACATTGTCCAAAATCATGTTTTAACCAAAATCCACAATGCGACCAGTTCAGCATATGAGAGGAGACACTGTTTGAGTGTAACTAACGTGAAACATTTCTTTTAGCCTTTTCGCATGAAAACAGGGTCCAAAATCATGGGTTTTCGTTCAGCAGTGGAAGTAGGAGGCGCGCTCTACAATAGGCAAGGGTTTTCATGTCTGCAAGTACGTTTTAAGCTGAGTTCCATGAACATTGTCCAAAATCATGTTTTAGGCCAAATCCACAATGCGACCAGTTCAGCATATGAGAGGAGACACTGTTTGAGTGTAACAAACGTGAAACATTTCTTTTAGCCTTTTCGCATGAAAACAGGGTCCAAAATCATGGGTTTTCGTTCAGCAGTGGAAGTAGGAGGCGCGCTCTACAATAGGCAAGGGTTTTCAAGTCTGCAAGTACGTTTTAAGCTGAGTTCCATGAACATTGTCCAAAATCATGTTTTATGCCAAATCCACAATGCGACCAGTTCAGCATATGAGAGGAGACACTGTTTGAGTGTAACAAACGTGAAACATTTCTTTTAGCCTTTTCGCATGAAAACAGGGTCCAAAATCATGGGTTTTCGTTCAGCAGTGGAAGTAGGAGGCGCGCTCTACAATAGGCAAGGGTTTTCAAGTCCGCAAGTACGTTTTAAGCTGAGTTCCATGAACATTGTCCAAAATCATGTTTTAACCAAAATCCACAATGCGACCAGTTCAGCATATGAGAGGAGACACTGTTTGAGTGTAACAAACGTGAAACATTTCTTTTAGCCTTTTCGCATGAAAACAGGGTCCAAAATCATGGGTTTTCGTTCAGCAGTGGAAGTAGGAGGCGCGCTCTACAATAGGCAAGGGTTTTCAAGTCTGCAAGTACGTTTTAAGCTGAGTTCCATGAACATTGTCCAAAATCATGTTTTAACCAAAATCCACAATGCGACCAGTTCAGCATATGAGAGGAGACACTGTTTGAGTGTAACAAACGTGAAACATTTCTTTTAGCCTTTTCGCATGAAAACAGGGTCCAAAATCATGGGTTTTCGTTCAGCAGTGGAAGTAGGAGGCGCGCTCTACAATAGGCAAGGGTTTTCAAGTCCGCAAGTACGTTTTAAGCTGAGTTCCGTGAACATTGTCCAAAATCATGTTTTAACCAAAATCCACAATGCGACCAGTTCAGCATTTGAGAGGAGACACTGTTTGAGTGTAACAAACGTGAAACATTTCTTTTAGCCTTTTCGCATGAAAACAGGGTCCAAAATCATGGGTTTTCGTTCAGCAGTGGAAGTAGGAGGCGCGCTCTACAATAGGCAAGGGTTTTCAAGTCTGCAAGTACGTTTTAAGCTGAGTTCCATGAACATTGTCCAAAATCATGTTTTAACCAAAATCCACAATGCGACCAGTTCAGCATATGAGAGGAGACACTGTTTGAGTGTAACAAACGTGAAACATTTCTTTTAGCCTTTTCGCATGAAAACAGGGTCCAAAATCATGGGTTTTCGTTCAGCAGTGGAAGTAGGAGGCGCGCTCTACAATAGGCAAGGGTTTTCATGTCTGCAAGTACGTTTTAAGCTGAGTTCCATGAACATTGTCCAAAATCATGTTTTAGGCCAAATCCACAATGCGACCAGTTCAGCATATGAGAGGAGACACTGTTTGAGTGTAACAAACGTGAAACATTTCTTTTAGCCTTTTCGCATGAAAACAGGGTCCAAAATCATGGGTTTTCGTTCAGCAGTGGAAGTAGGAGGCGCGCTCTACAATAGGCAAGGGTTTTCAAGTCTGCAAGTACGTTTTAAGCTGAGTTCCATGAACATTGTCCAAAATCATGTTTTATGCCAAATCCACAATGCGACCAGTTCAGCATATGAGAGGAGACACTGTTTGAGTGTAACAAACGTGAAACATTTCTTTTAGCCTTTTCGCATGAAAACAGGGTCCAAAATCATGGGTTTTCGTTCAGCAGTGGAAGTAGGAGGCGCGCTCTACAATAGGCAAGGGTTTTCAAGTCCGCAAGTACGTTTTAAGCTGAGTTCCATGAACATTGTCCAAAATCATGTTTTAACCAAAATCCACAATGCGACCAGTTCAGCATATGAGAGGAGACACTGTTTGAGTGTAACAAACGTGAAACATTTCTTTTAGCCTTTTCGCATGAAAACAGGGTCCAAAATCATGGGTTTTCGTTCAGCAGTGGAAGTAGGAGGCGCGCTCTACAATAGGCAAGGGTTTTCAAGTCTGCAAGTACGTTTTAAGCTGAGTTCCATGAACATTGTCCAAAATCATGTTTTAACCAAAATCCACAATGCGACCAGTTCAGCATATGAGAGGAGACACTGTTTGAGTGTAACAAACGTGAAACATTTCTTTTAGCCTTTTCGCATGAAAACAGGGTCCAAAATCATGGGTTTTCGTTCAGCACTGGAAGTAGGAGGCGCGCTCTACAATAGGCAAGGGTTTTCAAGTCTGCAAGTACGTTTTAAGCTGAGTTCCGTGAACATTGTCCAAAATCATGTTTTAGGCCAAATCCACAATGCGACCAGTTCAGCATATGAGAGGAGACACTGTTTGAGTGTAACAAACGTGAAACATTTCTTTTAGCCTTTTCGCATGAAAACAGGGTCCAAAATCATGGGTTTTCGTTCAGCAGTGGAAGTAGGAGGCGCGCTCTACAATAGGCAAGGGTTTTCAAGTCTGCAAGTACGATTTAAGCTGAGTTCCATGAACATTGTCCAAAATCATGTTTTAGGCCAAATCCACAATGCGACCAGTTCAGCATATGAGAGGAGACACTGTTTGAGTGTGACAAACGTGAAACATTTCTTTTAGCCTTTTCGCATGAAAACAGGGTCCAAAATCATGGGTTTTCGTTCAGCAGTGGAAGTAGGAGGCGCGCTCTACAATAGGCAAGGGTTTTCAAGTCTGCAAGTACGTTTTAAGCTGAGTTCCATGAACATTGTCCAAAATCATGTTTTAACCAAAATCCACAATGCGACCAGTTCAGCATATGAGAGGAGACACTGTTTGAGTGTAACAAACGTGAAACATTTCTTTTAGCCTTTTCGCATGAAAACAGGGTCCAAAATCATGGGTTTTCGTTCAGCAGTGGAAGTAGGAGGCGCGCTCTACAATAGGCAAGGGTTTTCAAGTCCGCAAGTACGTTTTAAGCTGAGTTCCGTGAACATTGTCCAAAATCATGTTTTAACCAAAATCCACAATGCGACCAGTTCAGCATTTGAGAGGAGACACTGTTTGAGTGTAACAAACGTGAAACATTTCTTTTAGCCTTTTCGCATGAAAACAGGGTCCAAAATCATGGGTTTTCGTTCAGCAGTGGAAGTAGGAGGCGCGCTCTACAATAGGCAAGGGTTTTCAAGTCTGCAAGTACGTTTTAAGCTGAGTTCCATGAACATTGTCCAAAATCATGTTTTAACCAAAATCCACAATGCGACCAGTTCAGCATATGAGAGGAGACACTGTTTGAGTGTAACAAACGTGAAACATTTCTTTTAGCCTTTTCGCATGAAAACAGGGTCCAAAATCATGGGTTTTCGTTCAGCAGTGGAAGTAGGAGGCGCGCTCTACAATAGGCAAGGGTTTTCATGTCTGCAAGTACGTTTTAAGCTGAGTTCCATGAACATTGTCCAAAATCATGTTTTAGGCCAAATCCACAATGCGACCAGTTCAGCATATGAGAGGAGACACTGTTTGAGTGTAACAAACGTGAAACATTTCTTTTAGCCTTTTCGCATGAAAACAGGGTCCAAAATCATGGGTTTTCGTTCAGCAGTGGAAGTAGGAGGCGCGCTCTACAATAGGCAAGGGTTTTCAAGTCTGCAAGTACGATTTAAGCTGAGTTCCATGAACATTGTCCAAAATCATGTTTTAGGCCAAATCCACAATGCGACCAGTTCAGCATATGAGAGGAGACACTGTTTGAGTTTAACAAACGTGAAACATTTCTTTTAGCCTTTTCGCATGAAAAAGGGTCCAAAATCATGGGTTTTCGTTCAGCAGTGGAAGTAGGAGGCGCGCTCTACAATAGGCAAGGGTTTTCAAGTCTGCAAGTACGTTTTAAGCTGAGTTCCATGAACATTGTCCAAAATCATGTTTTATGCCAAATCCACAATGCGACCAGTTCAGCATATGAGAGGAGACACTGTTTGAGTGTAACAAACGTGAAACATTTCTTTTAGCCTTTTCGCATGAAAACAGGGTCCAAAATCATGGGTTTTCGTTCAGCAGTGGAAGTAGGAGGCGCGCTCTACAATAGGCAAGGGTTTTCAAGTCCGCAAGTACGTTTTAAGCTGAGTTCCATGAACATTGTCCAAAATCATGTTTTAACCAAAATCCACAATGCGACCAGTTCAGCATATGAGAGGAGACACTGTTTGAGTGTAACAAACGTGAAACATTTCTTTTAGCCTTTTCGCATGAAAACAGGGTCCAAAATCATGGGTTTTCGTTCAGCAGTGGAAGTAGGAGGCGCGCTCTACAATAGGCAAGGGTTTTCAAGTCTGCAAGTACGTTTTAAGCTGAGTTCCATGAACATTGTCCAAAATCATGTTTTAACCAAAATCCACAATGCGACCAGTTCAGCATATGAGAGGAGACACTGTTTGAGTGTAACAAACGTGAAACATTTCTTTTAGCCTTTTCGCATGAAAACAGGGTCCAAAATCATGGGTTTTCGTTCAGCACTGGAAGTAGGAGGCGCGCTCTACAATAGGCAAGGGTTTTCAAGTCTGCAAGTACGTTTTAAGCTGAGTTCCGTGAACATTGTCCAAAATCATGTTTTAGGCCAAATCCACAATGCGACCAGTTCAGCATATGAGAGGAGACACTGTTTGAGTGTAACAAACGTGAAACATTTCTTTTAGCCTTTTCGCATGAAAACAGGGTCCAAAATCATGGGTTTTCGTTCAGCAGTGGAAGTAGGAGGCGCGCTCTACAATAGGCAAGGGTTTTCAAGTCTGCAAGTACGATTTAAGCTGAGTTCCATGAACATTGTCCAAAATCATGTTTTAGGCCAAATCCACAATGCGACCAGTTCAGCATATGAGAGGAGACACTGTTTGAGTGTGACAAACGTGAAACATTTCTTTTAGCCTTTTCGCATGAAAACAGGGTCCAAAATCATGGGTTTTCGTTCAGCAGTGGAAGTAGGAGGCGCGCTCTACAATAGGCAAGGGTTTTCAAGTCTGCAAGTACGTTTTAAGCTGAGTTCCATGAACATTGTCCAAAATCATGTTTTAACCAAAATCCACAATGCGACCAGTTCAGCATATGAGAGGAGACACTGTTTGAGTGTAACAAACGTGAAACATTTCTTTTAGCCTTTTCGCATGAAAACAGGGTCCAAAATCATGGGTTTTCGTTCAGCAGTGGAAGTAGGAGGCGCGCTCTACAATAGGCAAGGGTTTTCAAGTCCGCAAGTACGTTTTAAGCTGAGTTCCGTGAACATTGTCCAAAATCATGTTTTAACCAAAATCCACAATGCGACCAGTTCAGCATTTGAGAGGAGACACTGTTTGAGTGTAACAAACGTGAAACATTTCTTTTAGCCTTTTCGCATGAAAACAGGGTCCAAAATCATGGGTTTTCGTTCAGCAGTGGAAGTAGGAGGCGCGCTCTACAATAGGCAAGGGTTTTCAAGTCTGCAAGTACGTTTTAAGCTGAGTTCCATGAACATTGTCCAAAATCATGTTTTAACCAAAATCCACAATGCGACCAGTTCAGCATATGAGAGGAGACACTGTTTGAGTGTAACAAACGTGAAACATTTCTTTTAGCCTTTTCGCATGAAAACAGGGTCCAAAATCATGGGTTTTCGTTCAGCAGTGGAAGTAGGAGGCGCGCTCTACAATAGGCAAGGGTTTTCATGTCTGCAAGTACGTTTTAAGCTGAGTTCCATGAACATTGTCCAAAATCATGTTTTAGGCCAAATCCACAATGCGACCAGTTCAGCATATGAGAGGAGACACTGTTTGAGTGTAACAAACGTGAAACATTTCTTTTAGCCTTTTCGCATGAAAACAGGGTCCAAAATCATGGGTTTTCGTTCAGCAGTGGAAGTAGGAGGCGCGCTCTACAATAGGCAAGGGTTTTCAAGTCTGCAAGTACGTTTTAAGCTGAGTTCCATGAACATTGTCCAAAATCATGTTTTATGCCAAATCCACAATGCGACCAGTTCAGCATATGAGAGGAGACACTGTTTGAGTGTAACAAACGTGAAACATTTCTTTTAGCCTTTTCGCATGAAAACAGGGTCCAAAATCATGGGTTTTCGTTCAGCAGTGGAAGTAGGAGGCGCGCTCTACAATAGGCAAGGGTTTTCAAGTCCGCAAGTACGTTTTAAGCTGAGTTCCTTGAACATTGTCCAAAATCATGTTTTAACCAAAATCCACAATGCGACCAGTTCAGCATATGAGAGGAGACACTGTTTGAGTGTAACAAACGTGAAACATTTCTTTTAGCCTTTTCGCATGAAAACAGGGTCCAAAATCATGGGTTTTCGTTCAGCAGTGGAAGTAGGAGGCGCGCTCTACAATAGGCAAGGGTTTTCAAGTCTGCAAGTACGTCTTAAGCTGAGTTCCATGAACATTGTCCAAAATCATGTTTTAACCAAAATCCACAATGCGACCAGTTCAGCATATGAGAGGAGACACTGTTTGAGTGTAACAAACGTGAAACATTTCTTTTAGCCTTTTCGCATGAAAACAGGGTCCAAAATCATGGGTTTTCGTTCAGCACTGGAAGTAGGAGGCGCGCTCTACAATAGGCAAGGGTTTTCAAGTCTGCAAGTACGTTTTAAGCTGAGTTCCATGAACATTGTCCAAAATCATGTTTTAGGCCAAATCCACAATGCGACCAGTTCAGCATATGAGAGGAGACACTGTTTGAGTGTAACAAACGTGAAACATTTCTTTTAGCCTTTTCGCATGAAAACAGGGTCCAAAATCATGGGTTTTCGTTCAGCAGTGGAAGTAGGAGGCGCGCTCTACAATAGGCAAGGGTTTTCAAGTCTGCAAGTACGATTTAAGCTGAGTTCCATGAACATTGTCCAAAATCATGTTTTAGGCCAAATCCACAATGCGACCAGTTCAGCATATGAGAGGAGACACTGTTTGAGTGTAACAAACGTGAAACATTTCTTTTAGCCTTTTCGCATGAAAACAGGGTCCAAAATCATGGGTTTTCGTTCAGCAGTGGAAGTAGGAGGCGCGCTCTACAATAGGCAAGGGTTTTCAAGTCTGCAAGTACGATTTAAGCTGAGTTCCATGAACATTGTCCAAAATCATGTTTTAGGCCAAATCCACAATGCGACCAGTTCAGCATATGAGAGGAGACACTGTTTGAGTGTAACAAACGTGAAACATTTCTTTTAGCCTTTTCGCATGAAAACAGGGTCCAAAATCATGGGTTTTCGTTCAGCAGTGGAAGTAGGAGGCGCGCTCTACAATAGGCAAGGGTTTTCAAGTCCGCAAGTACGTTTTAAGCTGAGTTCCATGAACATTGTCCAAAATCATGTTTTAACCAAAATCCACAATCTGACCAGTTCAGCATATGAGAGGAGACACTGTTTGAGTGTAACAAACGTGAAACATTTCTTTTAGCCTTTTCGCATGAAAACAGGGTCCAAAATCATGGGTTTTCGTTCAGCACTGGAAGTAGGAGGCGCGCTCTACAATAGGCAGGGGTTTTCAAGTCTGCAAGTACGTCTTAAGCTGAGTGCCATGAACATTGTCCAAAATCATGTTTTAACCAAAATCCACAATGCGACCAGTTCAGCATATGAGAGGAGACACTGTTTGAGTGTAACAAACGTGAAACATTTCTTTTAGCCTTTTCGCATGAAAACAGGGTCCAAAATCATGGGTTTTCGTTCAGCAGTGGAAGTAGGAGGCGCGCTCTACAATAGGCAAGGGTTTTCATGTCTGCAAGTACGTTTTAAGCTGAGTTCCATGAACATTGTCCAAAATCATGTTTTAGGCCAAATCCACAATGCGACCAGTTCAGCATATGAGAGGAGACACTGTTTGAGTGTAACAAACGTGAAACATTTCTTTTAGCCTTTTCGCATGAAAACAGGGTCCAAAATCATGGGTTTTCGTTCAGCAGTGGAAGTAGGAGGCGCGCTCTACAATAGGCAAGGGTTTTCAAGTCTGCAAGTACGTTTTAAGCTGAGTTCCATGAACATTGTCCAAAATCATGTTTTATGCCAAATCCACAATGCGACCAGTTCAGCATATGAGAGGAGACACTGTTTGAGTGTAACAAACGTGAAACATTTCTTTTAGCCTTTTCGCATGAAAACAGGGTCCAAAATCATGGGTTTTCGTTCAGCAGTGGAAGTAGGAGGCGCGCTCTACAATAGGCAAGGGTTTTCATGTCTGCAAGTACGTTTTAAGCTGAGTTCCATGAACATTGTCCAAAATCATGTTTTAGGCCAAATCCACAATGCGACCAGTTCAGCATATGAGAGGAGACACTGTTTGAGTGTAACAAACGTGAAACATTTCTTTTAGCCTTTTCGCATGAAAACAGGGTCCAAAATCATGGGTTTTCGTTCAGCAGTGGAAGTAGGAGGCGCGCTCTACAATAGGCAAGGGTTTTCAAGTCTGCAAGTACGATTTAAGCTGAGTTCCATGAACATTGTCCAAAATCATGTTTTAGGCCAAATCCACAATCTGACCAGTTCAGCATATGAGAGGAGACACTGTTTGAGTGTAACAAACGTGAAACATTTCTTTTAGCCTTTTCGCATGAAAACAGGGTCCAAAATCATGGGTTTTCGTTCAGCACTGGAAGTAGGAGGCGCGCTCTACAATAGGCAGGGGTTTTCAAGTCTGCAAGTACGTCTTAAGCTGAGTGCCATGAACATTGTCCAAAATCATGTTTTAACCAAAATCCACAATGCGACCAGTTCAGCATATGAGAGGAGACACTGTTTGAGTGTAACAAACGTGAAACATTTCTTTTAGCCTTTTCGCATGAAAACAGGGTCCAAAATCATGGGTTTTCGTTCAGCAGTGGAAGTAGGAGGCGCGCTCTACAATAGGCAAGGGTTTTCATGTCTGCAAGTACGTTTTAAGCTGAGTTCCATGAACATTGTCCAAAATCATGTTTTAGGCCAAATCCACAATGCGACCAGTTCAGCATATGAGAGGAGACACTGTTTGAGTGTAACAAACGTGAAACATTTCTTTTAGCCTTTTCGCATGAAAACAGGGTCCAAAATCATGGGTTTTCGTTCAGCAGTGGAAGTAGGAGGCGCGCTCTACAATAGGCAAGGGTTTTCAAGTCTGCAAGTACGTTTTAAGCTGAGTTCCATGAACATTGTCCAAAATCATGTTTTATGCCAAATCCACAATGCGACCAGTTCAGCATATGAGAGGAGACACTGTTTGAGTGTAACAAACGTGAAACATTTCTTTTAGCCTTTTCGCATGAAAACAGGGTCCAAAATCATGGGTTTTCGTTCAGCAGTGGAAGTAGGAGGCGCGCTCTACAATAGGCAAGGGTTTTCATGTCTGCAAGTACGTTTTAAGCTGAGTTCCATGAACATTGTCCAAAATCATGTTTTAGGCCAAATCCACAATGCGACCAGTTCAGCATATGAGAGGAGACACTGTTTGAGTGTAACAAACGTGAAACATTTCTTTTAGCCTTTTCGCATGAAAACAGGGTCCAAAATCATGGGTTTTCGTTCAGCAGTGGAAGTAGGAGGCGCGCTCTACAATAGGCAAGGGTTTTCAAGTCTGCAAGTACGATTTAAGCTGAGTTCCATGAACATTGTCCAAAATCATGTTTTAGGCCAAATCCACAATGCGACCAGTTCAGCATATGAGAGGAGACACTGTTTGAGTTTAACAAACGTGAAACATTTCTTTTAGCCTTTTCGCATGAAAAAGGGTCCAAAATCATGGGTTTTCGTTCAGCAGTGGAAGTAGGAGGCGCGCTCTACAATAGGCAAGGGTTTTCAAGTCCGCAAGTACGTTTTAAGCTGAGTTCCATGAACATTGTCCAAAATCATGTTTTAACCAAAATCCACAATGCGACCAGTTCAGCATATGAGAGGAGACACTGTTTGAGTGTAACAAACGTGAAACATTTCTTTTAGCCTTTTCGCATGAAAACAGGGTCCAAAATCATGGGTTTTCGTTCAGCACTGGAAGTAGGAGGCGCGCTCTACAATAGGCAAGGGTTTTCAAGTCTGCAAGTACGTCTTAAGCTGAGTGCCATGAACATTGTCCAAAATCATGTTTTAACCAAAATCCACAATGCGACCAGTTCAGCATATGAGAGGAGACACTGTTTGAGTGTAACAAACGTGAAACATTTCTTTTAGCCTTTTCGCATGAAAACAGGGTCCAAAATCATGGGTTTTCGTTCAGCAGTGGAAGTAGGAGGCGCGCTCTACAATAGGCAAGGGTTTTCAAGTCTGCAAGTACGATTTAAGCTGAGTTCCATGAACATTGTCCAAAATCATGTTTTAGGCCAAATCCACAATGCGACCAGTTCAGCATATGAGAGGAGACACTGTTTGAGTGTAACAAACGTGAAACATTTCTTTTAGCCTTTTCGCATGAAAACAGGGTCCAAAATCATGGGTTTTCGTTCAGCAGTGGAAGTAGGAGGCGCGCTCTACAATAGGCAAGGGTTTTCATGTCTGCAAGTACGTTTTAAGCTGAGTTCCATGAACATTGTCCAAAATCATGTTTTAGGCCAAATCCACAATGCGACCAGTTCAGCATATGAGAGGAGACACTGTTTGAGTGTAACAAACGTGAAACATTTCTTTTAGCCTTTTCGCATGAAAACAGGGTCCAAAATCATGGGTTTTCGTTCAGCAGTGGAAGTAGGAGGCGCGCTCTACAATAGGCAAGGGTTTTCAAGTCTGCAAGTACGTTTTAAGCTGAGTTCCATGAACATTGTCCAAAATCATGTTTTATGCCAAATCCACAATGCGACCAGTTCAGCATATGAGAGGAGACACTGTTTGAGTGTAACAAACGTGAAACATTTCTTTTAGCCTTTTCGCATGAAAACAGGGTCCAAAATCATGGGTTTTCGTTCAGCAGTGGAAGTAGGAGGCGCGCTCTACAATAGGCAAGGGTTTTCAAGTCCGCAAGTACGTTTTAAGCTGAGTTCCATGAACATTGTCCAAAATCATGTTTTAACCAAAATCCACAATGCGACCAGTTCAGCATATGAGAGGAGACACTGTTTGAGTGTAACAAACGTGAAACATTTCTTTTAGCCTTTTCGCATGAAAACAGGGTCCAAAATCATGGGTTTTCGTTCAGCAGTGGAAGTAGGAGGCGCGCTCTACAATAGGCAAGGGTTTTCAAGTCTGCAAGTACGTTTTAAGCTGAGTTCCATGAACATTGTCCAAAATCATGTTTTATGCCAAATCCACAATGCGACCAGTTCAGCATATGAGAGGAGACACTGTTTGAGTGTAACAAACGTGAAACATTTCTTTTAGCCTTTTCGCATGAAAACAGGGTCCAAAATCATGGGTTTTCGTTCAGCAGTGGAAGTAGGAGGCGCGCTCTACAATAGGCAAGGGTTTTCAAGTCCGCAAGTACGTTTTAAGCTGAGTTCCGTGAACATTGTCCAAAATCATGTTTTAACCAAAATCCACAATGCGACCAGTTCAGCATTTGAGAGGAGACACTGTTTGAGTGTAACAAACGTGAAACATTTCTTTTAGCCTTTTCGCATGAAAACAGGGTCCAAAATCATGGGTTTTCGTTCAGCAGTGGAAGTAGGAGGCGCGCTCTACAATAGGCAAGGGTTTTCAAGTCTGCAAGTACGTTTTAAGCTGAGTTCCATGAACATTGTCCAAAATCATGTTTTAACCAAAATCCACAATGCGACCAGTTCAGCATATGAGAGGAGACACTGTTTGAGTGTAACAAACGTGAAACATTTCTTTTAGCCTTTTCGCATGAAAACAGGGTCCAAAATCATGGGTTTTCGTTCAGCAGTGGAAGTAGGAGGCGCGCTCTACAATAGGCAAGGGTTTTCATGTCTGCAAGTACGTTTTAAGCTGAGTTCCATGAACATTGTCCAAAATCATGTTTTAGGCCAAATCCACAATGCGACCAGTTCAGCATATGAGAGGAGACACTGTTTGAGTGTAACAAACGTGAAACATTTCTTTTAGCCTTTTCGCATGAAAACAGGGTCCAAAATCATGGGTTTTCGTTCAGCAGTGGAAGTAGGAGGCGCGCTCTACAATAGGCAAGGGTTTTCAAGTCTGCAAGTACGTTTTAAGCTGAGTTCCATGAACATTGTCCAAAATCATGTTTTATGCCAAATCCACAATGCGACCAGTTCAGCATATGAGAGGAGACACTGTTTGAGTGTAACAAACGTGAAACATTTCTTTTAGCCTTTTCGCATGAAAACAGGGTCCAAAATCATGGGTTTTCGTTCAGCAGTGGAAGTAGGAGGCGCGCTCTACAATAGGCAAGGGTTTTCAAGTCCGCAAGTACGTTTTAAGCTGAGTTCCATGAACATTGTCCAAAATCATGTTTTAACCAAAATCCACAATGCGACCAGTTCAGCATATGAGAGGAGACACTGTTTGAGTGTAACAAACGTGAAACATTTCTTTTAGCCTTTTCGCATGAAAACAGGGTCCAAAATCATGGGTTTTCGTTCAGCAGTGGAAGTAGGAGGCGCGCTCTACAATAGGCAAGGGTTTTCAAGTCTGCAAGTACGTCTTAAGCTGAGTTCCATGAACATTGTCCAAAATCATGTTTTAACCAAAATCCACAATGCGACCAGTTCAGCATATGAGAGGAGACACTGTTTGAGTGTAACAAACGTGAAACATTTCTTTTAGCCTTTTCGCATGAAAACAGGGTCCAAAATCATGGGTTTTCGTTCAGCACTGGAAGTAGGAGGCGCGCTCTACAATAGGCAAGGGTTTTCAAGTCTGCAAGTACGTTTTAAGCTGAGTTCCATGAACATTGTCCAAAATCATGTTTTAGGCCAAATCCACAATGCGACCAGTTCAGCATATGAGAGGAGACACTGTTTGAGTGTAACAAACGTGAAACATTTCTTTTAGCCTTTTCGCATGAAAACAGGGTCCAAAATCATGGGTTTTCGTTCAGCAGTGGAAGTAGGAGGCGCGCTCTACAATAGGCAAGGGTTTTCAAGTCTGCAAGTACGATTTAAGCTGAGTTCCATGAACATTGTCCAAAATCATGTTTTAGGCCAAATCCACAATGCGACCAGTTCAGCATATGAGAGGAGACACTGTTTGAGTGTAACAAACGTGAAACATTTCTTTTAGCCTTTTCGCATGAAAACAGGGTCCAAAATCATGGGTTTTCGTTCAGCAGTGGAAGTAGGAGGCGCGCTCTACAATAGGCAAGGGTTTTCAAGTCTGCAAGTACGATTTAAGCTGAGTTCCATGAACATTGTCCAAAATCATGTTTTAGGCCAAATCCACAATGCGACCAGTTCAGCATATGAGAGGAGACACTGTTTGAGTGTAACAAACGTGAAACATTTCTTTTAGCCTTTTCGCATGAAAACAGGGTCCAAAATCATGGGTTTTCGTTCAGCAGTGGAAGTAGGAGGCGCGCTCTACAATAGGCAAGGGTTTTCAAGTCCGCAAGTACGTTTTAAGCTGAGTTCCATGAACATTGTCCAAAATCATGTTTTAACCAAAATCCACAATCTGACCAGTTCAGCATATGAGAGGAGACACTGTTTGAGTGTAACAAACGTGAAACATTTCTTTTAGCCTTTTCGCATGAAAACAGGGTCCAAAATCATGGGTTTTCGTTCAGCACTGGAAGTAGGAGGCGCGCTCTACAATAGGCAGGGGTTTTCAAGTCTGCAAGTACGTCTTAAGCTGAGTGCCATGAACATTGTCCAAAATCATGTTTTAACCAAAATCCACAATGCGACCAGTTCAGCATATGAGAGGAGACACTGTTTGAGTGTAACAAACGTGAAACATTTCTTTTAGCCTTTTCGCATGAAAACAGGGTCCAAAATCATGGGTTTTCGTTCAGCAGTGGAAGTAGGAGGCGCGCTCTACAATAGGCAAGGGTTTTCATGTCTGCAAGTACGTTTTAAGCTGAGTTCCATGAACATTGTCCAAAATCATGTTTTAGGCCAAATCCACAATGCGACCAGTTCAGCATATGAGAGGAGACACTGTTTGAGTGTAACAAACGTGAAACATTTCTTTTAGCCTTTTCGCATGAAAACAGGGTCCAAAATCATGGGTTTTCGTTCAGCAGTGGAAGTAGGAGGCGCGCTCTACAATAGGCAAGGGTTTTCAAGTCTGCAAGTACGTTTTAAGCTGAGTTCCATGAACATTGTCCAAAATCATGTTTTATGCCAAATCCACAATGCGACCAGTTCAGCATATGAGAGGAGACACTGTTTGAGTGTAACAAACGTGAAACATTTCTTTTAGCCTTTTCGCATGAAAACAGGGTCCAAAATCATGGGTTTTCGTTCAGCAGTGGAAGTAGGAGGCGCGCTCTACAATAGGCAAGGGTTTTCATGTCTGCAAGTACGTTTTAAGCTGAGTTCCATGAACATTGTCCAAAATCATGTTTTAGGCCAAATCCACAATGCGACCAGTTCAGCATATGAGAGGAGACACTGTTTGAGTGTAACAAACGTGAAACATTTCTTTTAGCCTTTTCGCATGAAAACAGGGTCCAAAATCATGGGTTTTCGTTCAGCAGTGGAAGTAGGAGGCGCGCTCTACAATAGGCAAGGGTTTTCAAGTCTGCAAGTACGATTTAAGCTGAGTTCCATGAACATTGTCCAAAATCATGTTTTAGGCCAAATCCACAATGCGACCAGTTCAGCATATGAGAGGAGACACTGTTTGAGTTTAACAAACGTGAAACATTTCTTTTAGCCTTTTCGCATGAAAAAGGGTCCAAAATCATGGGTTTTCGTTCAGCAGTGGAAGTAGGAGGCGCGCTCTACAATAGGCAAGGGTTTTCAAGTCCGCAAGTACGTTTTAAGCTGAGTTCCATGAACATTGTCCAAAATCATGTTTTAACCAAAATCCACAATGCGACCAGTTCAGCATATGAGAGGAGACACTGTTTGAGTGTAACAAACGTGAAACATTTCTTTTAGCCTTTTCGCATGAAAACAGGGTCCAAAATCATGGGTTTTCGTTCAGCACTGGAAGTAGGAGGCGCGCTCTACAATAGGCAAGGGTTTTCAAGTCTGCAAGTACGTCTTAAGCTGAGTGCCATGAACATTGTCCAAAATCATGTTTTAACCAAAATCCACAATGCGACCAGTTCAGCATATGAGAGGAGACACTGTTTGAGTGTAACAAACGTGAAACATTTCTTTTAGCCTTTTCGCATGAAAACAGGGTCCAAAATCATGGGTTTTCGTTCAGCAGTGGAAGTAGGAGGCGCGCTCTACAATAGGCAAGGGTTTTCAAGTCTGCAAGTACGATTTAAGCTGAGTTCCATGAACATTGTCCAAAATCATGTTTTAGGCCAAATCCACAATGCGACCAGTTCAGCATATGAGAGGAGACACTGTTTGAGTGTAACAAACGTGAAACATTTCTTTTAGCCTTTTCGCATGAAAACAGGGTCCAAAATCATGGGTTTTCGTTCAGCAGTGGAAGTAGGAGGCGCGCTCTACAATAGGCAAGGGTTTTCATGTCTGCAAGTACGTTTTAAGCTGAGTTCCATGAACATTGTCCAAAATCATGTTTTAGGCCAAATCCACAATGCGACCAGTTCAGCATATGAGAGGAGACACTGTTTGAGTGTAACAAACGTGAAACATTTCTTTTAGCCTTTTCGCATGAAAACAGGGTCCAAAATCATGGGTTTTCGTTCAGCAGTGGAAGTAGGAGGCGCGCTCTACAATAGGCAAGGGTTTTCAAGTTTGCAAGTACGATTTAAGCTGAGTTCCATGAACATTGTCCAAAATCATGTTTTAGGCCAAATCCACAATGCGACCAGTTCAGCATATGAGAGGAGACACTGTTTGAGTGTAACAAACGTGAAACATTTCTTTTAGCCTTTTCGCATGAAAAAGGGTCCAAAATCATGGGTTTTCGTTCAGCAGTGGAAGTAGGAGGCGCGCTCTACAATAGGCAAGGGTTTTCAAGTCCGCAAGTACGTTTTAAGCTGAGTTCCATGAACATTGTCCAAAATCATGTTTTAACCAAAATCCACAATGCGACCAGTTCAGCATATGAGAGGAGACACTGTTTGAGTGTAACAAACGTGAAACATTTCTTTTAGCCTTTTCGCATGAAAACAGGGTCCAAAATCATGGGTTTTCGTTCAGCACTGGAAGTAGGAGGCGCGCTCTACAATAGGCAAGGGTTTTCAAGTCTGCAAGTACGTCTTAAGCTGAGTGCCATGAACATTGTCCAAAATCATGTTTTAGGCCAAATCCACAATGCGACCAGTTCAGCATATGAGAGGAGACACTGTTTGAGTGTAACAAACGTGAAACATTTCTTTTAGCCTTTTCGCATGAAAACAGGGTCCAAAATCATGGGTTTTCGTTCAGCAGTGGAAGTAGGAGGCGCGCTCTACAATAGGCAAGGGTTTTCAAGTCTGCAAGTACGATTTAAGCTGAGTTCCATGAACATTGTCCAAAATCATGTTTTAGGCCAAATCCACAATGCGACCAGTTCAGCATATGAGAGGAGACACTGTTTGAGTGTAACAAACGTGAAACATTTCTTTTAGCCTTTTCGCATGAAAACAGGGTCCAAAATCATGGGTTTTCGTTCAGCAGTGGAAGTAGGAGGCGCGCTCTACAATAGGCAAGGGTTTTCAAGTCTGCAAGTACGTTTTAAGCTGAGTTCCATGAACATTGTCCAAAATCATGTTTTATCCAAAATCCACAATGCGACCAGTTCAGCATATGAGAGGAGACACTGTTTGAGTGTAACAAACGTGAAACATTTCTTTTAGCCTTTTCGCATGAAAACAGGGTCCAAAATCATGGGTTTTCGTTCAGCAGTGGAAGTAGGAGGCGCGCTCTACAATAGGCAAGGGTTTTCATGTCTGCAAGTACGTTTTAAGCTGAGTTCCATGAACATTGTCCAAAATCATGTTTTAGGCCAAATCCACAATGCGACCAGTTCAGCATATGAGAGGAGACACTGTTTGAGTGTAACAAACGTGAAACATTTCTTTTAGCCTTTTCGCATGAAAACAGGGTCCAAAATCATGGGTTTTCGTTCAGCAGTGGAAGTAGGAGGCGCGCTCTACAATAGGCAAGGGTTTTCAAGTCTGCAAGTACGTTTTAAGCTGAGTTCCATGAACATTGTCCAAAATCATGTTTTATGCCAAATCCACAATGCGACCAGTTCAGCATATGAGAGGAGACACTGTGTGAGTGTAACAAACGTGAAACATTTCTTTTAGCCTTTTCGCATGAAAACAGGGTCCAAAATCATGGGTTTTCGTTCAGCAGTGGAAGTAGGAGGCGCGCTCTACAATAGGCAAGGGTTTTCAAGTCTGCAAGTACGATTTAAGCTGAGTTCCATGAACATTGTCCAAAATCATGTTTTAGGCCAAATCCACAATGCGACCAGTTCAGCATATGAGAGGAGACACTGTTTGAGTGTAACAAACGTGAAACATTTCTTTTAGCCTTTTCGCATGAAAAAGGGTCCAAAATCATGGGTTTTCGTTCAGCAGTGGAAGTAGGAGGCGCGCTCTACAATAGGCAAGGGTTTTCAAGTCCGCAAGTACGTTTTAAGCTGAGTTCCATGAACATTGTCCAAAATCATGTTTTAACCAAAATCCACAATGCGACCAGTTCAGCATATGAGAGGAGACACTGTTTGAGTGTAACAAACGTGAAACATTTCTTTTAGCCTTTTCGCATGAAAACAGGGTCCAAAATCATGGGTTTTCGTTCAGCAGTGGAAGTAGGAGGCGCGCTCTACAATAGGCAAGGGTTTTCAAGTCCGCAAGTACGTTTTAAGCTGAGTTCCATGAACATTGTCCAAAATCATGTTTTAACCAAAATCCACAATGCGACCAGTTCAGCATATGAGAGGAGACACTGTTTGAGTGTAACAAACGTGAAACATTTCTTTTAGCCTTTTCGCATGAAAACAGGGTCCAAAATCATGGGTTTTCGTTCAGCACTTGAAGTAGGAGGCGCGCTCTACAATAGGCAAGGGTTTTCAAGTCTGCAAGTACGTTTTAAGCTGAGTTCCATGAACATTGTCCAAAATCATGTTTTAACCAAAATCCACAATGCGACCTGTTCAGCATATGAGAGGAGACACTGTTTGAGTGTAACAAACGTGAAACATTTCTTTTAGCCTTTTCGCATGAAAACAGGGTCCAAAATCATGGGTTTTCGTTCAGCACTGGAAGTAGGAGGCGTGCTCTACAATAGGCAAGGGTTTTCAAGTCTGCAAGTACGTCTTAAGCTGAGTTCCATGAACATTGTCCAAAATCATGTTTTAGGCCAAATCCACAATGCGACCAGTTCAGCATATGAGAGGAGACACTGTTTGAGTGTAACAAACGTGAAACATTTCATTTTAGCCTTTTCGCATGAAAACAGGGTCCAAAATCATGGGTTTTCGTTCAGCAGTGGAAGTAGGAGGCGCGCTCTACAATAGGCAAGGGTTTTCATGTCTGCAAGTACGTTTTAAGCTGAGTTCCATGAACATTGTCCAAAATCATGTTTTAGGCCAAATCCACAATGCGACCAGTTCAGCATATGAGAGGAGACACTGTTTGAGTGTAACAAACGTGAAACATTTCTTTTAGCCTTTTCGCATGAAAACAGGGTCCAAAATCATGGGTTTTCGTTCAGCAGTGGAAGTAGGAGGCGCGCTCTACAATAGGCAAGGGTTTTCAAGTCTGCAAGTACGTTTTAAGCTGAGTTCCATGAACATTGTCCAAAATCATGTTTTATGCCAAATCCACAATGCGACCAGTTCAGCATATGAGAGGAGACACTGTGTGAGTGTAACAAACGTGAAACATTTCTTTTAGCCTTTTCGCATGAAAACAGGGTCCAAAATCATGGGTTTTCGTTCAGCAGTGGAAGTAGGAGGCGCGCTCTACAATAGGCAAGGGTTTTCAAGTCTGCAAGTACGATTTAAGCTGAGTTCCATGAACATTGTCCAAAATCATGTTTTAGGCCAAATCCACAATGCGACCAGTTCAGCATATGAGAGGAGACACTGTTTGAGTGTAACAAACGTGAAACATTTCTTTTAGCCTTTTCGCATGAAAAAGGGTCCAAAATCATGGGTTTTCGTTCAGCAGTGGAAGTAGGAGGCGCGCTCTACAATAGGCAAGGGTTTTCAAGTCCGCAAGTACGTTTTAAGCTGAGTTCCATGAACATTGTCCAAAATCATGTTTTAACCAAAATCCACAATGCGACCAGTTCAGCATATGAGAGGAGACACTGTTTGAGTGTAACAAACGTGAAACATTTCTTTTAGCCTTTTCGCATGAAAACAGGGTCCAAAATCATGGGTTTTCGTTCAGCAGTGGAAGTAGGAGGCGCGCTCTACAATAGGCAAGGGTTTTCAAGTCCGCAAGTACGTTTTAAGCTGAGTTCCATGAACATTGTCCAAAATCATGTTTTAACCAAAATCCACAATGCGACCAGTTCAGCATATGAGAGGAGACACTGTTTGAGTGTAACAAACGTGAAACATTTCTTTTAGCCTTTTCGCATGAAAACAGGGTCCAAAATCATGGGTTTTCGTTCAGCACTGGAAGTAGGAGGCGCGCTCTACAATAGGCAAGGGTTTTCAAGTCTGCAAGTACGTTTTAAGCTGAGTTCCATGAACATTGTCCAAAATCATGTTTTAACCAAAATCCACAATGCGACCAGTTCAGCATATGAGAGGAGACACTGTTTGAGTGTAACAAACGTGAAACATTTCTTTTAGCCTTTTCGCATGAAAACAGGGTCCAAAATCATGGGTTTTCGTTCAGCACTGGAAGTAGGAGGCGCGCTCTACAATAGGCAAGGGTTTTCAAGTCTGCAAGTACGTCTTAAGCTGAGTTCCATGAACATTGTCCAAAATCATGTTTTAGGCCAAATCCACAATGCGACCAGTTCAGCATATGAGAGGAGACACTGTTTGAGTGTTACAAACGTGAAACATTTCTTTTAGCCTTTTCGCATGAAAACAGGGTCCAAAATCATGGGTTTTCGTTCAGCAGTGGAAGGGAGGCGCGCTCTACAATAGGCAAGGGTTTTCAAGTCTGCAAGTACGTTTTAAGCTGAGTTCCATGAACATTGTCCAAAATCATGTTTTATGCCAAATCCACAATGCGACCAGTTCAGCATATGAGAGGAGACACTGTTTGAGTGTAACAAACGTGAAACATTTCTTTTAGCCTTTTCGCATGAAAACAGGGTCCAAAATCATGGGTTTTCGTTCAGCAGTGGAAGTAGGAGGCGCGCTCTACAATAGGCAAGGGTTTTCAAGTCCGCAAGTACGTTTTAAGCTGAGTTCCATGAACATTGTCCAAAATCATGTTTTAACCAAAATCCACAATGCGACCAGTTCAGCATATGAGAGGAGACACTGTTTGAGTGTAACAAACGTGAAACATTTCTTTTAGCCTTTTCGCATGAAAACAGGGTCCAAAATCATGGGTTTTCGTTCAGCACTGGAAGTAGGAGGCGCGCTCTACAATAGGCAAGGGTTTTCAAGTCTGCAAGTACGTTTTAAGCTGAGTTCCATGAACATTGTCCAAAATCATGTTTTAACCAAAATCCACAATGCGACCAGTTCAGCATATGAGAGGAGACACTGTTTGAGTGTAACAAACGTGAAACATTTATTTTAGCCTTTTCGCATGAAAACAGGGTCCAAAATCATGGGTTTTCGTTCAGCACTGGAAGTAGGAGGCGCGCTCTACAATAGGCAAGGGTTTTCAAGTCTGCAAGTACGTCTTAAGCTGAGTTCCATGAACATTGTCCAAAATCATGTTTTAGGCCAAATCCACAATGCGACCAGTTCAGCATATGAGAGGAGACACTGTTTGAGTGTAACAAACGTGAAACATTTCTTTTAGCCTTTTCGCATGAAAACAGGGTCCAAAATCATGGGTTTTCGTTCAGCAGTGGAAGTAGGAGGCGCGCTCTACAATAGGCAAGGGTTTTCAAGTCCGCAAGTACGTTTTAAGCTGAGTTCCATGAACATTGTCCAAAATCATGTTTTAACCAAAATCCACAATGCGACCAGTTCAGCATATGAGAGGAGACACTGTTTGAGTGTAACAAACGTGAAACATTTCTTTTAGCCTTTTCGCATGAAAACAGGGTCCAAAATCATGGGTTTTCGTTCAGCAGTGGAAGTAGGAGGCGCGCTCTACAATAGGCAAGGGTTTTCAAGTCTGCAAGTACGTTTTAAGCTGAGTTCCATGAACATTGTCCAAAATCATGTTTTAACCAAAATCCACAATGCGACCAGTTCAGCATATGAGAGGAGACACTGTTTGAGTGTAACAAACGTGAAACATTTCTTTTAGCCTTTTCGCATGAAAACAGGGTCCAAAATCATGGGTTTTCGTTCAGCAGTGGAAGTAGGAGGCGCGCTCTACAATAGGCAAGGGTTTTCAAGTCCGCAAGTACGTTTTAAGCTGAGTTCCATGAACATTGTCCAAAATCATGTTTTAACCAAAATCCACAATGCGACCAGTTCAGCATATGAGAGGAGACACTGTTTGAGTGTAACAAACGTGAAACATTTCTTTTAGCCTTTTCGCATGAAAACAGGGTCCAAAATCATGGGTTTTCGTTCAGCAGTGGAAGTAGGAGGCGCGCTCTACAATAGGCAAGGGTTTTCAAGTCTGCAAGTACGTTTTAAGCTGAGTTCCATGAACATTGTCCAAAATCATGTTTTAACCAAAATCCACAATGCGACCAGTTCAGCATATGAGAGGAGACACTGTTTGAGTGTAACAAACGTGAAACATTTCTTTTAGCCTTTTCGCATGAAAACAGGGTCCAAAATCATGGGTTTTCGTTCAGCACTGGAAGTAGGAGGCGCGCTCTACAATAGGCAAGGGTTTTCAAGTCTGCAAGTACGTTTTAAGCTGAGTTCCATGAACATTGTCCAAAATCATGTTTTATGCCAAATCCACAATGCGACCAGTTCAGCATATGAGAGGAGACACTGTTTGAGTGTAACAAACGTGAAACATTTCTTTTAGCCTTTTCGCATGAAAACAGGGTCCAAAATCATGGGTTTTCGTTCAGCAGTGGAAGTAGGAGGCGCGCTCTACAATAGGCAAGGGTTTTCATGTCTGCAAGTACGTTTTAAGCTGAGTTCCATGAACATTGTCCAAAATCATGTTTTAGGCCAAATCCACAATGCGACCAGTTCAGCATATGAGAGGAGACACTGTTTGAGTGTAACAAACGTGAAACATTTCTTTTAGCCTTTTCGCATGAAAACAGGGTCCAAAATCATGGGTTTTCGTTCAGCAGTGGAAGTAGGAGGCGCGCTCTACAATAGGCAAGGGTTTTCAAGTCTGCAAGTACGTTTTAAGCTGAGTTCCATGAACATTGTCCAAAATCATGTTTTATCCTAAATCCACAATGCAACCAGTTCAGCATATGAGAGGAGACACTGTTTGAGTGTAACAAACGTGAAACATTTCTTTTAGCCTTTTCGCATGAAAACAGGGTCCAAAATCATGGGTTTTCGTTCAGCAGTGGAAGTAGGAGGCGCGCTCTACAATAGGCAAGGGTTTTCAAGTCCGCAAGTACGTTTTAAGCTGAGTTCCATGAACATTGTCCAAAATCATGTTTTAACCAAAATCCACAATGCGACCAGTTCAGCATATGAGAGGAGACACTGTTTGAGTGTAACAAACGTGAAACATTTCTTTTAGCCTTTTCGCATGAAAACAGGGTCCAAAATCATGGGTTTTCGTTCAGCACTGGAAGTAGGAGGCGCGCTCTACAATAGGCAAGGGTTTTCAAGTCTGCAAGTACGTTTTAAGCTGAGTTCCATGAACATTGTCCAAAATCATGTTTTAACCAAAATCCACAATGCGACCAGTTCAGCATATGAGAGGAGACACTGTTTGAGTGTAACAAACGTGAAACATTTATTTTAGCCTTTTCGCATGAAAACAGGGTCCAAAATCATGGGTTTTCGTTCAGCACTGGAAGTAGGAGGCGCGCTCTACAATAGGCAAGGGTTTTCAAGTCTGCAAGTACATCTTAAGCTGAGTTCCATGAACATTGTCCAAAATCATGTTTTAGGCCAAATCCACAATGCGACCAGTTCAGCATATGAGAGGAGACACTGTTTGAGTGTAACAAACGTGAAACATTTCTTTTAGCCTTTTCGCATGAAAACAGGGTCCAAAATCATGGGTTTTCGTTCAGCAGTGGAAGTAGGAGGCGCGCTCTACAATAGGCAAGGGTTTTCAAGTCCGCAAGTACGTTTTAAGCTGAGTTCCATGAACATTGTCCAAAATCATGTTTTAACCAAAATCCACAATGCGACCAGTTCAGCATATGAGAGGAGACACTGTTTGAGTGTAACAAACGTGAAACATTTCTTTTAGCCTTTTCGCATGAAAACAGGGTCCAAAATCATGGGTTTTCGTTCAGCAGTGGAAGTAGGAGGCGCGCTCTACAATAGGCAAGGGTTTTCAAGTCTGCAAGTACGTTTTAAGCTGAGTTCCATGAACATTGTCCAAAATCATGTTTTAACCAAAATCCACAATGCGACCAGTTCAGCATATGAGAGGAGACACTGTTTGAGTGTAACAAACGTGAAACATTTCTTTTAGCCTTTTCGCATGAAAACAGGGTCCAAAATCATGGGTTTTCGTTCAGCACTGGAAGTAGGAGGCGCGCTCTACAATAGGCAAGGGTTTTCAAGTCTGCAAGTACGTTTTAAGCTGAGTTCCATGAACATTGTCCAAAATCATGTTTTATGCCAAATCCACAATGCGACCAGTTCAGCATATGAGAGGAGACACTGTTTGAGTGTAACAAACGTGAAACATTTCTTTTAGCCTTTTCGCATGAAAACAGGGTCCAAAATCATGGGTTTTCGTTCAGCAGTGGAAGTAGGAGGCGCGCTCTACAATAGGCAAGGGTTTTCATGTCTGCAAGTACGTTTTAAGCTGAGTTCCATGAACATTGTCCAAAATCATGTTTTAGGCCAAATCCACAATGCGACCAGTTCAGCATATGAGAGGAGACACTGTTTGAGTGTAACAAACGTGAAACATTTCTTTTAGCCTTTTCGCATGAAAACAGGGTCCAAAATCATGGGTTTTCGTTCAGCAGTGGAAGTAGGAGGCGCGCTCTACAATAGGCAAGGGTTTTCAAGTCTGCAAGTACGTTTTAAGCTGAGTTCCATGAACATTGTCCAAAATCATGTTTTATCCTAAATCCACAATGCAACCAGTTCAGCATATGAGAGGAGACACTGTTTGAGTGTAACAAACGTGAAACATTTCTTTTAGCCTTTTCGCATGAAAACAGGGTCCAAAATCATGGGTTTTCGTTCAGCAGTGGAAGTAGGAGGCGCGCTCTACAATAGGCAAGGGTTTTCAAGTCCGCAAGTACGTTTTAAGCTGAGTTCCATGAACATTGTCCAAAATCATGTTTTAACCAAAATCCACAATGCGACCAGTTCAGCATATGAGAGGAGACACTGTTTGAGTGTAACAAACGTGAAACATTTCTTTTAGCCTTTTCGCATGAAAACAGGGTCCAAAATCATGGGTTTTCGTTCAGCACTGGAAGTAGGAGGCGCGCTCTACAATAGGCAAGGGTTTTCAAGTCTGCAAGTACGTTTTAAGCTGAGTTCCATGAACATTGTCCAAAATCATGTTTTAACCAAAATCCACAATGCGACCAGTTCAGCATATGAGAGGAGACACTGTTTGAGTGTAACAAACGTGAAACATTTCTTTTAGCCTTTTCGCATGAAAACAGGGTCCAAAATCATGGGTTTTCGTTCAGCAGTGGAAGTAGGAGGCGCGCTCTACAATAGGCAAGGGTTTTCAAGTCTGCAAGTACGTTTTAAGCTGAGTTCCATGAACATTGTCCAAAATCATGTTTTAACCAAAATCCACAATGCGACCAGTTCAGCATATGAGAGGAGACACTGTTTGAGTGTAACAAACGTGAAACATTTCTTTTAGCCTTTTCGCATGAAAACAGGGTCCAAAATCATGGGTTTTCGTTCAGCACTGGAAGTAGGAGGCGCGCTCTACAATAGGCAAGGGTTTTCAAGTCTGCAAGTACGTTTTAAGCTGAGTTCCATGAACATTGTCCAAAATCATGTTTTATGCCAAATCCACAATGCGACCAGTTCAGCATATGAGAGGAGACACTGTTTGAGTGTAACAAACGTGAAACATTTCTTTTAGCCTTTTCGCATGAAAACAGGGTCCAAAATCATGGGTTTTCGTTCAGCAGTGGAAGTAGGAGGCGCGCTCTACAATAGGCAAGGGTTTTCATGTCTGCAAGTACGTTTTAAGCTGAGTTCCATGAACATTGTCCAAAATCATGTTTTAGGCCAAATCCACAATGCGACAAGTTCAGCATATGAGAGGAGACACTGTTTGAGTGTAACAAACGTGAAACATTTCTTTTAGCCTTTTCGCATGAAAACAGGGTCCAAAATCATGGGTTTTCGTTCAGCAGTGGAAGTAGGAGGCGCGCTCTACAATAGGCAAGGGTTTTCAAGTCTGCAAGTACGTTTTAAGCTGAGTTCCATGAACATTGTCCAAAATCATGTTTTAACCAAAATCCACAATGCGACCAGTTCAGCATATGAGAGGAGACACTGTTTGAGTGTAACAAACGTGAAACATTTCTTTTAGCCTTTTCGCATGAAAACAGGGTCCAAAATCATGGGTTTTCGTTCAGCAGTGGAAGTAGGAGGCGCGCTCTACAATAGGCAAGGGTTTTCAAGTCTGCAAGTACGTTTTAAGCTGAGTTCCATGAACATTGTCCAAAATCATGTTTTATCCAAAATCCACAATGCAACCAGTTCAGCATATGAGAGGAGACACTGTTTGAGTGTAACAAACGTGAAACATTTCTTTTAGCCTTTTCGCATGAAAACAGGGTCCAAAATCATGGGTTTTCGTTCAGCACTGGAAGTAGGAGGCGCGCTCTACAATAGGCAAGGGTTTTCAAGTCTGCAAGTACGTTTTAAGCTGAGTTCCATGAACATTGTCCAAAATCATGTTTTAACCAAAATCCACAATGCGACCAGTTCAGCATATGAGAGGAGACACTGTTTGAGTGTAACAAACGTGAAACATTTCTTTTAGCCTTTTCGCATGAAAACAGGGTCCAAAATCATGGGTTTTCGTTCAGCAGTGGAAGTAGGAGGCGCGCTCTACAATAGGCAAGGGTTTTCAAGTCTGCAAGTACGTTTTAAGCTGAGTTCCATGAACATTGTCCAAAATCATGTTTTAACCAAAATCCACAATGCGACCAGTTCAGCATATGAGAGGAGACACTGTTTGAGTGTAACAAACGTGAAACATTTCTTTTAGCCTTTTCGCATGAAAACAGGGTCCAAAATCATGGGTTTTCGTTCAGCAGTGGAAGTAGGAGGCGCGCTCTACAATAGGCAAGGGTTTTCAAGTCTGCAAGTACGTTTTAAGCTGAGTTCCATGAACATTGTCCAAAATCATGTTTTATGCCAAATCCACAATGCGACCAGTTCAGCATATGAGAGGAGACACTGTTTGAGTGTAACAAACGTGAAACATTTCTTTTAGCCTTTTCGCATGAAAACAGGGTCCAAAATCATGGGTTTTCGTTCAGCAGTGGAAGTAGGAGGCGCGCTCTACAATAGGCAAGGGTTTTCATGTCTGCAAGTACGTTTTAAGCTGAGTTCCATGAACATTGTCCAAAATCATGTTTTAGGCCAAATCCACAATGCGACCAGTTCAGCATATGAGAGGAGACACTGTTTGAGTGTAACAAACGTGAAACATTTCTTTTAGCCTTTTCGCATGAAAACAGGGTCCAAAATCATGGGTTTTCGTTCAGCAGTGGAAGTAGGAGGCGCGCTCTACAATAGGCAAGGGTTTTCAAGTCTGCAAGTACGTTTTAAGCTGAGTTCCATGAACATTGTCCAAAATCATGTTTTATCCAAAATCCACAATGCAACCAGTTCAGCATATGAGAGGAGACACTGTTTGAGTGTAACAAACGTGAAACATTTCTTTTAGCCTTTTCGCATGAAAACAGGGTCCAAAATCATGGGTTTTCGTTCAGCAGTGGAAGTAGGAGGCGCGCTCTACAATAGGCAAGGGTTTTCAAGTCCGCAAGTACGTTTTAAGCTGAGTTCCATGAACATTGTCCAAAATCATGTTTTAACCAAAATCCACAATGCGACCAGTTCAGCATATGAGAGGAGACACTGTTTGAGTGTAACAAACGTGAAACATTTCTTTTAGCCTTTTCGCATGAAAACAGGGTCCAAAATCATGGGTTTTCGTTCAGCACTGGAAGTAGGAGGCGCGCTCTACAATAGGCAAGGGTTTTCAAGTCTGCAAGTACGTTTTAAGCTGAGTTCCATGAACATTGTCCAAAATCATGTTTTAACCAAAATCCACAATGCGACCAGTTCAGCATATGAGAGGAGACACTGTTTGAGTGTAACAAACGTGAAACATTTCTTTTAGCCTTTTCGCATGAAAACAGGGTCCAAAATCATGGGTTTTCGTTCAGCAGTGGAAGTAGGAGGCGCGCTCTACAATAGGCAAGGGTTTTCAAGTCTGCAAGTACGTTTTAAGCTGAGTTCCATGAACATTGTCCAAAATCATGTTTTAACCAAAATCCACAATGCGACCAGTTCAGCATATGAGAGGAGACACTGTTTGAGTGTAACAAACGTGAAACATTTCTTTTAGCCTTTTCGCATGAAAACAGGGTCCAAAATCATGGGTTTTCGTTCAGCACTGGAAGTAGGAGGCGCGCTCTACAATAGGCAAGGGTTTTCAAGTCTGCAAGTACGTTTTAAGCTGAGTTCCATGAACATTGTCCAAAATCATGTTTTATGCCAAATCCACAATGCGACCAGTTCAGCATATGAGAGGAGACACTGTTTGAGTGTAACAAACGTGAAACATTTCTTTTAGCCTTTTCGCATGAAAACAGGGTCCAAAATCATGGGTTTTCGTTCAGCAGTGGAAGTAGGAGGCGCGCTCTACAATAGGCAAGGGTTTTCATGTCTGCAAGTACGTTTTAAGCTGAGTTCCATGAACATTGTCCAAAATCATGTTTTAGGCCAAATCCACAATGCGACCAGTTCAGCATATGAGAGGAGACACTGTTTGAGTGTAACAAACGTGAAACATTTCTTTTAGCCTTTTCGCATGAAAACAGGGTCCAAAATCATGGGTTTTCGTTCAGCAGTGGAAGTAGGAGGCGCGCTCTACAATAGGCAAGGGTTTTCAAGTCTGCAAGTACGTTTTAAGCTGAGTTCCATGAACATTGTCCAAAATCATGTTTTATCCAAAATCCACAATGCAACCAGTTCAGCATATGAGAGGAGACACTGTTTGAGTGTAACAAACGTGAAACATTTCTTTTAGCCTTTTCGCATGAAAACAGGGTCCAAAATCATGGGTTTTCGTTCAGCAGTGGAAGTAGGAGGCGCGCTCTACAATAGGCAAGGGTTTTCAAGTCTGCAAGTACGTTTTAAGCTGAGTTCCATGAACATTGTCCAAAATCATGTTTTATGCCAAATCCACAATGCGACCAGTTCAGCATATGAGAGGAGACACTGTTTGAGTGTAACAAACGTGAAACATTTCTTTTAGCCTTTTCGCATGAAAACAGGGTCCAAAATCATGGGTTTTCGTTCAGCAGTGGAAGTAGGAGGCGCGCTCTACAATAGGCAAGGGTTTTCAAGTCCGCAAGTACGTTTTAAGCTGAGTTCCATGAACATTGTCCAAAATCATGTTTTAACCAAAATCCACAATGCGACCAGTTCAGCATATGAGAGGAGACACTGTTTGAGTGTAACAAACGTGAAACATTTATTTTAGCCTTTTCGCATGAAAACAGGGTCCAAAATCATGGGTTTTCGTTCAGCACTGGAAGTAGGAGGCGCGCTCTACAATAGGCAAGGGTTTTCAAGTCTGCAAGTACGTCTTAAGCTGAGTTCCATGAACATTGTCCAAAATCATGTTTTAGGCCAAATCCACAATGCGACCAGTTCAGCATATGAGAGGAGACACTGTTTGAGTGTAACAAACGTGAAACATTTCTTTTAGCCTTTTCGCATGAAAACAGGGTCCAAAATCATGGGTTTTCGTTCAGCAGTGGAAGTAGGAGGCGCGCTCTACAATAGGCAAGGGTTTTCAAGTCCGCAAGTACGTTTTAAGCTGAGTTCCATGAACATTGTCCAAAATCATGTTTTAACCAAAATCCACAATGCGACCAGTTCAGCATATGAGAGGAGACACTGTTTGAGTGTAACAAACGTGAAACATTTCTTTTAGCCTTTTCGCATGAAAACAGGGTCCAAAATCATGGGTTTTCGTTCAGCACTGGAAGTAGGAGGCGCGCTCTACAATAGGCAAGGGTTTTCAAGTCTGCAAGTACGTTTTAAGCTGAGTTCCATGAACATTGTCCAAAATCATGTTTTATGCCAAATCCACAATGCGACCAGTTCAGCATATGAGAGGAGACACTGTTTGAGTGTAACAAACGTGAAACATTTCTTTTAGCCTTTTCGCATGAAAACAGGGTCCAAAATCATGGGTTTTCGTTCAGCAGTGGAATTAGGAGGCGCGCTCTACAATAGGCAAGGGTTTTCAAGTCTGCAAGTACGTTTTAAGCTGAGTTCCATGAACATTGTCCAAAATCATGTTTTATCCAAAATCCACAATGCAACCAGTTCAGCATATGAGAGGAGACACTGTTTGAGTGTAACAAACGTGAAACATTTCTTTTAGCCTTTTCGCATGAAAACAGGGTCCAAAATCATGGGTTTTCGTTCAGCAGTGGAAGTAGGAGGCGCGCTCTACAATAGGCAAGCGTTTTCAAGTCTGCAAGTACGTTTTAAGCTGAGTTCCATGAACATTGTCCAAAATCATGTTTTATGCCAAATCCACAATGCGACCAGTTCAGCATATGAGAGGAGACACTGTTTGAGTGTAACAAACGTGAAACATTTCTTTTAGCCTTTTCGCATGAAAACAGGGTCCAAAATCATGGGTTTTCGTTCAGCAGTGGAAGTAGGAGGCGCGCTCTACAATAGGCAAGGGTTTTCAAGTCCGCAAGTACGTTTTAAGCTGAGTTCCATGAACATTGTCCAAAATCATGTTTTAACCAAAATCCACAATGCGACCAGTTCAGCATATGAGAGGAGACACTGTTTGAGTGTAACAAACGTGAAACATTTCTTTTAGCCTTTTCGCATGAAAACAGGGTCCAAAATCATGGGTTTTCGTTCAGCACTGGAAGTAGGAGGCGCGCTCTACAATAGGCAAGGGTTTTCAAGTCTGCAAGTACGTTTTAAGCTGAGTTCCATGAACATTGTCCAAAATCATGTTTTAACCAAAATCCACAATGCGACCAGTTCAGCATATGAGAGGAGACACTGTTTGAGTGTAACAAACGTGAAACATTTCTTTTAGCCTTTTCGCATGAAAACAGGGTCCAAAATCATGGGTTTTCGTTCAGCAGTGGAAGTAGGAGGCGCGCTCTACAATAGGCAAGGGTTTTCAAGTCCGCAAGTACGTTTTAAGCTGAGTTCCATGAACATTGTCCAAAATCATGTTTTAACCAAAATCCACAATGCGACCAGTTCAGCATATGAGAGGAGACACTGTTTGAGTGTAACAAACGTGAAACATTTCTTTTAGCCTTTTCGCATGAAAACAGGGTCCAAAATCATGGGTTTTCGTTCAGCAGTGGAAGTAGGAGGCGCGCTCTACAATAGGCAAGGGTTTTCAAGTCTGCAAGTACGTTTTAAGCTGAGTTCCATGAACATTGTCCAAAATCATGTTTTAACCAAAATCCACAATGCGACCAGTTCAGCATATGAGAGGAGACACTGTTTGAGTGTAACAAACGTGAAACATTTATTTTAGCCTTTTCGCATGAAAACAGGGTCCAAAATCATGGGTTTTCGTTCAGCACTGGAAGTAGGAGGCGCGCTCTACAATAGGAAAGGGTTTTCAAGTCTGCAAGTACGTCTTAAGCTGAGTTCCATGAACATTGTCCAAAATCATGTTTTAGGCCAAATCCACAATGCGACCAGTTCAGCATATGAGAGGAGACACTGTTTGAGTGTAACAAAAGTGAAACATTTCTTTTAGCCTTTTCGCATGAAAACAGGGTCCAAAATCATGGGTTTTCGTTCAGCAGTGGAAGTAGGAGGCGCGCTCTACAATAGGCAAGGGTTTTCAAGTCTGCAAGTACGTTTTAAGCTGAGTTCCATGAACATTGTCCAAAATCATGTTTTAGGCCAAATCCACAATGCGACCAGTTCAGCATATGAGAGGAGACACTGTTTGAGTGTAACAAAAGTGAAACATTTCTTTTAGCCTTTTCGCATGAAAACAGGGTCCAAAATCATGGGTTTTCGTTCAGCAGTGGAAGTAGGAGGCGCGCTCTACAATAGGCAAGGGTTTTCAAGTCTGCAAGTACGTCTTAAGCTGAGTTCCATGAACATTGTCCAAAATCATGTTTTAACCAAAATCCACAATGCGACCAGTTCAGCATATGAGAGGAGACACTGTTTGAGTGTAACAAACGTGAAACATTTCTTTTAGCCTTTTCGCATGAAAACAGGGTCCAAAATCATGGGTTTTCGTTCAGCACTGGAAGTAGGAGGCGCGCTCTACAATAGGCAAGGGTTTTCAAGTCTGCAAGTACGTTTTAAGCTGAGTTCCATGAACATTGTCCAAAATCATGTTTTAGGCCAAATCCACAATGCGACCAGTTCAGCATATGAGAGGAGACACTGTTTGAGTGTAACAAACGTGAAACATTTCTTTTAGCCTTTTCGCATGAAAACAGGGTCCAAAATCATGGGTTTTCGTTCAGCAGTGGAAGTAGGAGACGCGCTCTACAATAGGCAAGGGTTTTCAAGTCTGCAAGTACGATTTAAGCTGAGTTCCATGAACATTGTCCAAAATCATGTTTTAGGCCAAATCCACAATGCGACCAGTTCAGCATATGAGAGGAGACACTGTTTGAGTGTAACAAAAGTGAAACATTTCTTTTAGCCTTTTCGCATGAAAACAGGGTCCAAAATCATGGGTTTTCGTTCAGCAGTGGAAGTAGGAGGCGCGCTCTACAATAGGCAAGGGTTTTCAAGTCTGCAAGTACGTCTTAAGCTGAGTTCCATGAACATTGTCCAAAATCATGTTTTAACCAAAATCCACAATGCGACCAGTTCAGCATATGAGAGGAGACACTGTTTGAGTGTAACAAACGTGAAACATTTCTTTTAGCCTTTTCGCATGAAAACAGGGTCCAAAATCATGGGTTTTCGTTCAGCAGTGGAAGTAGGAGGCGCGCTCTACAATAGGCAAGGGTTTTCAAGTCTGCAAGTACGTCTTAAGCTGAGTTCCATGAACATTGTCCAAAATCATGTTTTAACCAAAATCCACAATGCGACCAGTTCAGCATATGAGAGGAGACACTGTTTGAGTGTAACAAACGTGAAACATTTCTTTTAGCCTTTTCAGATGAAAACAGGGTCCAAAATCATGGGTTTTCGTTCAGCAGTGGAAGTAGGAGGCGCGCTCTACAATAGGCAAGGGTTTTCAAGTCTGCAAGTACGATTTAAGCTGAGTTCCATGAACATTGTCCAAAATCATGTTTTAGGCCAAATCCACAATGCGACCAGTTCAGCATATGAGAGGAGACACTGTTTGAGTGTAACAAAAGTGAAACATTTCTTTTAGCCTTTTCGCATGAAAACAGGGTCCAAAATCATGGGTTTTCGTTCAGCAGTGGAAGTAGGAGGCGCGCTCTACAATAGGCAAGGGTTTTCAAGTCTGCAAGTACGTCTTAAGCTGAGTTCCATGAACATTGTCCAAAATCATGTTTTAACCAAAATCCACAATGCGACCAGTTCAGCATATGAGAGGAGACACTGTTTGAGTGTAACAAACGTGAAACATTTCTTTTAGCCTTTTCGCATGAAAACAGGGTCCAAAATCATGGGTTTTCGTTCAGCAGTGGAAGTAGGAGGCGCGCTCTACAATAGGCAAGGGTTTTCAAGTCTGCAAGTACGTTTTAAGCTGAGTTCCATGAACATTGTCCAAAATCATGTTTTAGGCCAAATCCACAATGCGACCAGTTCAGCATATGAGAGGAGACACTGTTTGAGTGTAACAAACGTGAAACATTTCTTTTAGTCTTTTCGCATGAAAACAGGGTCCAAAATCATGGGTTTTCGTTCAGCAGTGGAAGTAGGAGGCGCGCTCTACAATAGGCAAGGGTTTTCAAGTCTGCAAGTACGATTTAAGCTGAGTTCCATGAACATTGTCCAAAATCATGTTTTAGGCCAAATCCACAATGCGACCAGTTCAGCATATGAGAGGAGACACTGTTTGAGTGTAACAAAAGTGAAACATTTCTTTTAGCCTTTTCGCATGAAAACAGGGTCCAAAATCATGGGTTTTCGTTCAGCAGTGGAAGTAGGAGGCGCGCTCTACAATAGGCAAGGGTTTTCAAGTCTGCAAGTACGTCTTAAGCTGAGTTCCATGAACATTGTCCAAAATCATGTTTTAACCAAAATCCACAATGCGACCAGTTCAGCATATGAGAGGAGACACTGTTTGAGTGTAACAAACGTGAAACATTTCTTTTAGCCTTTTCGCATGAAAACAGGGTCCAAAATCATGGGTTTTCGTTCAGCAGTGGAAGTAGGAGGCGCGCTCTACAATAGGCAAGGGTTTTCAAGTCTGCAAGTACGATTTAAGCTGAGTTCCATGAACATTGTCCAAAATCATGTTTTAGGCCAAATCCACAATGCGACCAGTTCAGCATATGAGAGGAGACACTGTTTGAGTGTAACAAAAGTGAAACATTTCTTTTAGCCTTTTCGCATGAAAACAGGGTCCAAAATCATGGGTTTTCGTTCAGCAGTGGAAGTAGGAGGCGCGCTCTACAATAGGCAAGGGTTTTCAAGTCTGCAAGTACGTCTTAAGCTGAGTTCCATGAACATTGTCCAAAAATCATGTTTTAACCAAAATCCACAATGCGACCAGTTCAGCATATGAGAGGAGACACTGTTTGAGTGTAACAAACGTGAAACATTTCTTTTAGCCTTTTCGCATGAAAACAGGGTCCAAAATCATGGGTTTTCGTTCAGCAGTGGAAGTAGGAGGCGCGCTCTACAATAGGCAAGGGTTTTCAAGTCTGCAAGTACGTTTTAAGCTGAGTTCCATGAACATTGTCCAAAATCATGTTTTAGGCCAAATCCACAATGCGACCAGTTCAGCATATGAGAGGAGACACTGTTTGAGTGTAACAAACGTGAAACATTTCTTTTAGCCTTTTCGCATGAAAACAGGGTCCAAAATCATGGGTTTTCGTTCAGCAGTGGAAGTAGGAGGCGCGCTCTACAATAGGCAAGGGTTTTCAAGTCTGCAAGTACGATTTAAGCTGAGTTCCATGAACATTGTCCAAAATCATGTTTTAGGCCAAATCCACAATGCGACCAGTTCAGCATATGAGAGGAGACACTGTTTGAGTGTAACAAAAGTGAAACATTTCTTTTAGCCTTTTCGCATGAAAACAGGGTCCAAAATCATGGGTTTTCGTTCAGCAGTGGAAGTAGGAGGCGCGCTCTACA
The DNA here is from genome assembly GCF_964263955.1 of Coregonus lavaretus. NCBI lineage: Eukaryota > Metazoa > Chordata > Actinopteri > Salmoniformes > Salmonidae > Coregonus > Coregonus lavaretus. Next base: position 252,692 of record NW_028159391.1, on the reverse strand, counting down.
ATAGGCAAGGGTTTTCAAGTCTGCAAGTACGTCTTAAGCTGAGTTCCATGAACATTGTCCAAAATCATGTTTTAACCAAAATCCACAATGCGACCAGTTCAGCATATGAGAGGAGACACTGTTTGAGTGTAACAAACGTGAAACATTTCTTTTAGCCTTTTCGCATGAAAACAGGGTCCAAAATCATGGGTTTTCGTTCAGCAGTGGAAGTAGGAGGCGCGCTCTACAATAGGCAAGGGTTTTCAAGTCTGCAAGTACGTTTTAAGCTGAGTTCCATGAACATTGTCCAAAATCATGTTTTAGGCCAAATCCACAATGCGACCAGTTCAGCATATGAGAGGAGACACTGTTTGAGTGTAACAAACGTGAAACATTTCTTTTAGCCTTTTCGCATGAAAACAGGGTCCAAAATCATGGGTTTTCGTTCAGCAGTGGAAGTAGGAGGCGCGCTCTACAATAGGCAAGGGTTTTCAAGTCTGCAAGTACGATTTAAGCTGAGTTCCATGAACATTGTCCAAAATCATGTTTTAGGCCAAATCCACAATGCGACCAGTTCAGCATATGAGAGGAGACACTGTTTGAGTGTAACAAAAGTGAAACATTTCTTTTAGCCTTTTCGCATGAAAACAGGGTCCAAAATCATGGGTTTTCGTTCAGCAGTGGAAGTAGGAGGCGCGCTCTACAATAGGCAAGGGTTTTCAAGTCTGCAAGTACGTCTTAAGCTGAGTTCCATGAACATTGTCCAAAATCATGTTTTAACCAAAATCCACAATGCGACCAGTTCAGCATATGAGAGGAGACACTGTTTGAGTGTAACAAACGTGAAACATTTCTTTTAGCCTTTTCGCATGAAAACAGGGTCCAAAATCATGGGTTTTCGTTCAGCAGTGGAAGTAGGAGGCGCGCTCTACAATAGGCAAGGGTTTTCAAGTCTGCAAGTACGATTTAAGCTGAGTTCCATGAACATTGTCCAAAATCATGTTTTAGGCCAAATCCACAATGCGACCAGTTCAGCATATGAGAGGAGACACTGTTTGAGTGTAACAAACGTGAAACATTTCTTTTAGCCTTTTCGCATGAAAACAGGGTCCAAAATCATGGGTTTTCGTTCAGCAGTGGAAGTAGGAGGCGCGCTCTACAATAGGCAAGGGTTTTCAAGTCTGCAAGTACGATTTAAGCTGAGTTCCATGAACATTGTCCAAAATCATGTTTTAGGCCAAATCCACAATGCGACCAGTTCAGCATATGAGAGGAGACACTGTTTGAGTGTAACAAAAGTGAAACATTTCTTTTAGCCTTTTCGCATGAAAACAGGGTCCAAAATCATGGGTTTTCGTTCAGCAGTGGAAGTAGGAGGCGCGCTCTACAATAGGCAAGGGTTTTCAAGTCTGCAAGTACGTCTTAAGCTGAGTTCCATGAACATTGTCCAAAATCATGTTTTAACCAAAATCCACAATGCGACCAGTTCAGCATATGAGAGGAGACACTGTTTGAGTGTAACAAACGTGAAACATTTCTTTTAGCCTTTTCGCATGAAAACAGGGTCCAAAATCATGGGTTTTCGTTCAGCAGTGGAAGTAGGAGGCGCGCTCTACAATAGGCAAGGGTTTTCAAGTCTGCAAGTACGTTTTAAGCTGAGTTCCATGAACATTGTCCAAAATCATGTTTTAGGCCAAATCCACAATGCGACCAGTTCAGCATATGAGAGGAGACACTGTTTGAGTGTAACAAACGTGAAACATTTCTTTTAGCCTTTTCGCATGAAAACAGGGTCCAAAATCATGGGTTTTCGTTCAGCAGTGGAAGTAGGAGGCGCGCTCTACAATAGGCAAGGGTTTTCAAGTCTGCAAGTACGATTTAAGCTGAGTTCCATGAACATTGTCCAAAATCATGTTTTAGGCCAAATCCACAATGCGACCAGTTCAGCATATGAGAGGAGACACTGTTTGAGTGTAACAAAAGTGAAACATTTCTTTTAGCCTTTTCGCATGAAAACAGGGTCCAAAATCATGGGTTTTCGTTCAGCAGTGGAAGTAGGAGGCGCGCTCTACAATAGGCAAGGGTTTTCAAGTCTGCAAGTACGTATTAAGCTGAGTTCCATGAACATTGTCCAAAATCATGTTTTAACCAAAATCCACAATGCGACCAGTTCAGCATATGAGAGGAGACACTGTTTGAGTGTAACAAACGTGAAACATTTCTTTTAGCCTTTTCGCATGAAAACAGGGTCCAAAATCATGGGTTTTCGTTCAGCAGTGGAAGTAGGAGGCGCGCTCTACAATAGGCAAGGGTTTTCAAGTCTGCAAGTACGATTTAAGCTGAGTTCCATGAACATTGTCCAAAATCATGTTTTAGGCCAAATCCACAATGCGACCAGTTCAGCATATGAGAGGAGACACTGTTTGAGTGTAACAAAAGTGAAACATTTCTTTTAGCCTTTTCGCATGAAAACAGGGTCCAAAATCATGGGTTTTCGTTCAGCAGTGGAAGTAGGAGGCGCGCTCTACAATAGGCAAGGGTTTTCAAGTCTGCAAGTACGTCTTAAGCTGAGTTCCATGAACATTGTCCAAAAATCATGTTTTAACCAAAATCCACAATGCGACCAGTTCAGCATATGAGAGGAGACACTGTTTGAGTGTAACAAACGTGAAACATTTCTTTTAGCCTTTTCGCATGAAAACAGGGTCCAAAATCATGGGTTTTCGTTCAGCAGTGGAAGTAGGAGGCGCGCTCTACAATAGGCAAGGGTTTTCAAGTCTGCAAGTACGTTTTAAGCTGAGTTCCATGAACATTGTCCAAAATCATGTTTTAGGCCAAATCCACAATGCGACCAGTTCAGCATATGAGAGGAGACACTGTTTGAGTGTAACAAACGTGAAACATTTCTTTTAGCCTTTTCGCATGAAAACAGGGTCCAAAATCATGGGTTTTCGTTCAGCAGTGGAAGTAGGAGGCGCGCTCTACAATAGGCAAGGGTTTTCAAGTCTGCAAGTACGATTTAAGCTGAGTTCCATGAACATTGTCCAAAATCATGTTTTAGGCCAAATCCACAATGCGACCAGTTCAGCATATGAGAGGAGACACTGTTTGAGTGTAACAAAAGTGAAACATTTCTTTTAGCCTTTTCGCATGAAAACAGGGTCCAAAATCATGGGTTTTCGTTCAGCAGTGGAAGTAGGAGGCGCGCTCTACAATAGGCAAGGGTTTTCAAGTCTGCAAGTACGTCTTAAGCTGAGTTCCATGAACATTGTCCAAAATCATGTTTTAACCAAAATCCACAATGCGACCAGTTCAGCATATGAGAGGAGACACTGTTTGAGTGTAACAAACGTGAAACATTTATTTTAGCCTTTTCGCATGAAAACAGGGTCCAAAATCATGGGTTTTCGTTCAGCAGTGGAAGTAGGAGGCGCGCTCTACAATAGGCAAGGGTTTTCAAGTCTGCAAGTACGTTTTAAGCTGAGTTCCATGAACATTGTCCAAAATCATGTTTTAGGCCAAATCCACAATGCGACCAGTTCAGCATATGAGAGGAGACACTGTTTGAGTGTAACAAACGTGAAACATTTCTTTTAGCCTTTTCGCATGAAAACAGGGTCCAAAATCATGGGTTTTCGTTCAGCAGTGGAAGTAGGAGGCGCGCTCTACAATAGGCAAGGGTTTTCAAGTCTGCAAGTACGATTTAAGCTGAGTTCCATGAACATTGTCCAAAATCATGTTTTAGGCCAAATCCACAATGCGACCAGTTCAGCATATGAGAGGAGACACTGTTTGAGTGTAACAAAAGTGAAACATTTCTTTTAGCCTTTTCGCATGAAAACAGGGTCCAAAATCATGGGTTTTCGTTCAGCAGTGGAAGTAGGAGGCGCGCTCTACAATAGGCAAGGGTTTTCAAGTCTGCAAGTACGTCTTAAGCTGAGTTCCATGAACATTGTCCAAAATCATGTTTTAACCAAAATCCACAATGCGACCAGTTCAGCATATGAGAGGAGACACTGTTTGAGTGTAACAAACGTGAAACATTTCTTTAAGCCTTTTCGCATGAAAACAGGGTCCAAAATCATGGGTTTTCGTTCAGCAGTGGAAGTAGGAGGCGCGCTCTACAATAGGCAAGGGTTTTCAAGTCTGCAAGTACGTTTTAAGCTGAGTTCCATGAACATTGTCCAAAATCATGTTTTAACCAAAATCCACAATGCGACCAGTTCAGCATATGAGAGGAGACACTGTTTGAGTGTAACAAACGTGAAACATTTCTTTTAGCCTTTTCGCATGAAAACAGGGTCCAAAATCATGGGTTTTCGTTCAGCAGTGGAAGTAGGAGGCGCGCTCTACAATAGGCAAGGGTTTTCAAGTCTGCAAGTACGATTTAAGCTGAGTTCCATGAACATTGTCCAAAATCATGTTTTAACCAAAATCCACAATGCGACCAGTTCAGCATATGAGAGGAGACACTGTTTGAGTGTAACAAACGTGAAACATTTCTTTTAGCCTTTTCGCATGAAAACAGGGTCCAAAATCATGGATTTTCGTTCAGAAGTGGAAGTAGGAGGCGCGCTCTACAATAGGCAAGGGTTTTCAAGTCTGCAAGTACGTCTTAAGCTGAGTTCCATGAACATTGTCCAAAATCATGTTTTAGGCCAAATCCACAATGCGACCAGTTCAGCATATGAGAGGAGACACTGTTTGAGTGTAACAAACGTGAAACATTTCTTTTAGCCTTTTCGCATGAAAACAGGGTCCAAAATCATGGGTTTTCGTTCAGCAGTGGAAGTAGGAGGCGCGCTCTACAATAGGCAAGGGTTTTCAAGTCTGCAAGTACGTTTTAAGCTGAGTTCCATGAACATTGTCCAAAATCATGTTTTAGGCCAAATCCACAATGCGACCAGTTCAGCATATGAGAGGAGACACTGTTTGAGTGTAACAAACGTGAAACATTTCTTTTAGCCTTTTCGCATGAAAACAGGGTCCAAAATCATGGGTTTTCGTTCAGCAGTGGAAGTAGGAGGCGCGCTCTACAATAGGCAAGGGTTTTCAAGTCTGCAAGTACGATTTAAGCTGAGTTCCATGAACATTGTCCAAAATCATGTTTTAGGCCAAATCCACAATGCGACCAGTTCAGCATATGAGAGGAGACACTGTTTGAGTGTAACAAAAGTGAAACATTTCTTTTAGCCTTTTCGCATGAAAACAGGGTCCAAAATCATGGGTTTTCGTTCAGCAGTGGAAGTAGGAGGCGCGCTCTACAATAGGCAAGGGTTTTCAAGTCTGCAAGTACGTCTTAAGCTGAGTTCCATGAACATTGTCCAAAATCATGTTTTAACCAAAATCCACAATGCGACCAGTTCAGCATATGAGAGGAGACACTGTTTGAGTGTAACAAACGTGAAACATTTCTTTTAGCCTTTTCGCATGAAAACAGGGTCCAAAATCATGGGTTTTCGTTCAGCAGTGGAAGTAGGAGGCGCGCTCTACAATAGGCAAGGGTTTTCAAGTCTGCAAGTACGATTTAAGCTGAGTTCCATGAACATTGTCCAAAATCATGTTTTAGGCCAAATCCACAATGCGACCAGTTCAGCATATGAGAGGAGACACTGTTTGAGTGTAACAAAAGTGAAACATTTCTTTTAGCCTTTTCGCATGAAAACAGGGTCCAAAATCATGGGTTTTCGTTCAGCAGTGGAAGTAGGAGGCGCGCTCTACAATAGGCAAGGGTTTTCAAGTCTGCAAGTACGTCTTAAGCTGAGTTCCATGAACATTGTCCAAAATCATGTTTTAACCAAAATCCACAATGCGACCAGTTCAGAATATGAGAGGAGACACTGTTTGAGTGTAACAAACGTGAAACATTTCTTTTAGCCTTTTCGCATGAAAACAGGGTCCAAAATCATGGGTTTTCGTTCAGCAGTGGAAGTAGGAGGCGCGCTCTACAATAGGCAAGGGTTTTCAAGTCTGCAAGTACGATTTAAGCTGAGTTCCATGAACATTGTCCAAAATCATGTTTTAACCAAAATCCACAATGCGACCAGTTCAGCATATGAGAGGAGACACTGTTTGAGTGTAACAAACGTGAAAAATTTCTTTTAGCCTTTTCGCATGAAAACAGGGTCCAAAATCATGGATTTTCGTTCAGCAGTGGAAGTAGGAGGCGCGCACTACAATAGGCAAGGGTTTTCAAGTCTGCAAGTACGTCTTAAGCTGAGTTCCATGAACATTGTCCAAAATCATGTTTTAGGCCAAATCCACAATGCGACCAGTTCAGCATATGAGAGGAGACACTGTTTGAGTGTAACAAACGTGAAACATTTCTTTTAGCCTTTTCGCATGAAAACAGGGTCCAAAATCATGGGTTTTCGTTCAGCAGTGGAAGTAGGAGGCGCGCTCTACAATAGGCAAGGGTTTTCAAGTCTGCAAGTACGTTTTAAGCTGAGTTCCATGAACATTGTCCAAAATCATGTTTTAGGCCAAATCCACAATGCGACCAGTTCAGAATATGAGAGGAGACACTGTTTGAGTGTAACAAACGTGAAACATTTCTTTTAGCCTTTTCGCATGAAAACAGGGTCCAAAATCATGGGTTTTCGTTCAGCAGTGGAAGTAGGAGGCGCGCTCTACAATAGGCAAGGGTTTTCAAGTCTGCAAGTACGATTTAAGCTGAGTTCCATGAACATTGTCCAAAATCATGTTTTAACCAAAATCCACAATGCGACCAGTTCAGCATATGAGAGGAGACACTGTTTGAGTGTAACAAACGTGAAAAATTTCTTTTAGCCTTTTCGCATGAAAACAGGGTCCAAAATCATGGATTTTCGTTCAGCAGTGGAAGTAGGAGGCGCGCACTACAATAGGCAAGGGTTTTCAAGTCTGCAAGTACGTCTTAAGCTGAGTTCCATGAACATTGTCCAAAATCATGTTTTAGGCCAAATCCACAATGCGACCAGTTCAGCATATGAGAGGAGACACTGTTTGAGTGTAACAAACGTGAAACATTTATTTTAGCCTTTTCGCATGAAAACAGGGTCCAAAATCATGGGTTTTCGTTCAGCAGTGGAAGTAGGAGGCGCGCTCTACAATAGGCAAGGGTTTTCAAGTCTGCAAGTACGTTTTAAGCTGAGTTCCATGAACATTGTCCAAAATCATGTTTTAGGCCAAATCCACAATGCGACCAGTTCAGCATATGAGAGGAGACACTGTTTGAGTGTAACAAACGTGAAACATTTCTTTTAGCCTTTTCGCATGAAAACAGGGTCCAAAATCATGGGTTTTCGTTCAGCAGTGGAAGTAGGAGGCGCGCTCTACAATAGGCAAGGGTTTTCAAGTCTGCAAGTACGATTTAAGCTGAGTTCCATGAACATTGTCCAAAATCATGTTTTAGGCCAAATCCACAATGCGACCAGTTCAGCATATGAGAGGAGACACTGTTTGAGTGTAACAAAAGTGAAACATTTCTTTTAGCCTTTTCGCATGAAAACAGGGTCCAAAATCATGGGTTTTCGTTCAGCAGTGGAAGTAGGAGGCGCGCTCTACAATAGGCAAGGGTTTTCAAGTCTGCAAGTACGTCTTAAGCTGAGTTCCATGAACATTGTCCAAAATCATGTTTTAACCAAAATCCACAATGCGACCAGTTCAGCATATGAGAGGAGACACTGTTTGAGTGTAACAAACGTGAAAAATTTCTTTTAGCCTTTTCGCATGAAAACAGGGTCCAAAATCATGGATTTTCGTTCAGCAGTGGAAGTAGGAGGCGCGCACTACAATAGGCAAGGGTTTTCAAGTCTGCAAGTACGTCTTAAGCTGAGTTCCATGAACATTGTCCAAAATCATGTTTTAGGCCAAATCCACAATGCGACCAGTTCAGCATATGAGAGGAGACACTGTTTGAGTGTAACAAACGTGAAACATTTCTTTTAGCCTTTTCGCATGAAAACAGGGTCCAAAATCATGGGTTTTCGTTCAGCAGTGGAAGTAGGAGGCGCGCTCTACAATAGGCAAGGGTTTTCAAGTCTGCAAGTACGTTTTAAGCTGAGTTCCATGAACATTGTCCAAAATCATGTTTTAGGCCAAATCCACAATGCGACCAGTTCAGCATATGAGAGGAGACACTGTTTGAGTGTAACAAACGTGAAACATTTCTTTTAGCCTTTTCGCATGAAAACAGGGTCCAAAATCATGGGTTTTCGTTCAGCAGTGGAAGTAGGAGGCGCGCTCTACAATAGGCAAGGGTTTTCAAGTCTGCAAGTACGATTTAAGCTGAGTTCCATGAACATTGTCCAAAATCATGTTTTAGGCCAAATCCACAATGCGACCAGTTCAGCATATGAGAGGAGACACTGTTTGAGTGTAACAAAAGTGAAACATTTCTTTTAGCCTTTTCGCATGAAAACAGGGTCCAAAATCATGGGTTTTCGTTCAGCAGTGGAAGTAGGAGGCGCGCTCTACAATAGGCAAGGGTTTTCAAGTCTGCAAGTACGTCTTAAGCTGAGTTCCATGAACATTGTCCAAAATCATGTTTTAACCAAAATCCACAATGCGACCAGTTCAGCATATGAGAGGAGACACTGTTTGAGTGTAACAAACGTGAAACATTTCTTTTAGCCTTTTCGCATGAAAACAGGGTCCAAAATCATGGGTTTTCGTTCAGCAGTGGAAGTAGGAGGCGCGCTCTACAATAGGCAAGGGTTTTCAAGTCTGCAAGTACGTCTTAAGCTGAGTTCCATGAACATTGTCCAAAATCATGTTTTAACCAAAATCCACAATGCGACCAGTTCAGAATATGAGAGGAGACACTGTTTGAGTGTAACAAACGTGAAACATTTCTTTTAGCCTTTTCGCATGAAAACAGGGTCCAAAATCATGGGTTTTCGTTCAGCAGTGGAAGTAGGAGGCGCGCTCTACAATAGGCAAGGGTTTTCAAGTCTGCAAGTACGATTTAAGCTGAGTTCCATGAACATTGTCCAAAATCATGTTTTAACCAAAATCCACAATGCGACCAGTTCAGCATATGAGAGGAGACACTGTTTGAGTGTAACAAACGTGAAAAATTTCTTTTAGCCTTTTCGCATGAAAACAGGGTCCAAAATCATGGATTTTCGTTCAGCAGTGGAAGTAGGAGGCGCGCACTACAATAGGCAAGGGTTTTCAAGTCTGCAAGTACGTCTTAAGCTGAGTTCCATGAACATTGTCCAAAATCATGTTTTAGGCCAAATCCACAATGCGACCAGTTCAGCATATGAGAGGAGACACTGTTTGAGTGTAACAAACGTGAAACATTTCTTTTAGCCTTTTCGCATGAAAACAGGGTCCAAAATCATGGGTTTTCGTTCAGCAGTGGAAGTAGGAGGCGCGCTCTACAATAGGCAAGGGTTTTCAAGTCTGCAAGTACGTTTTAAGCTGAGTTCCATGAACATTGTCCAAAATCATGTTTTAGGCCAAATCCACAATGCGACCAGTTCAGCATATGAGAGGAGACACTGTTTGAGTGTAACAAACGTGAAACATTTCTTTTAGCCTTTTCGCATGAAAACAGGGTCCAAAATCATGGGTTTTCGTTCAGCAGTGGAAGTAGGAGGCGCGCTCTACAATAGGCAAGGGTTTTCAAGTCTGCAAGTACGATTTAAGCTGAGTTCCATGAACATTGTCCAAAATCATGTTTTAGGCCAAATCCACAATGCGACCAGTTCAGCATATGAGAGGAGACACTGTTTGAGTGTAACAAAAGTGAAACATTTCTTTTAGCCTTTTCGCATGAAAACAGGGTCCAAAATCATGGGTTTTCGTTCAGCAGTGGAAGTAGGAGGCGCGCTCTACAATAGGCAAGGGTTTTCAAGTCTGCAAGTACGTCTTAAGCTGAGTTCCATGAACATTGTCCAAAATCATGTTTTAACCAAAATCCACAATGCGACCAGTTCAGCATATGAGAGGAGACACTGTTTGAGTGTAACAAACGTGAAACATTTCTTTTAGCCTTTTCGCATGAAAACAGGGTCCAAAATCATGGGTTTTCGTTCAGCAGTGGAAGTAGGAGGCGCGCTCTACAATAGGCAAGGGTTTTCAAGTCTGCAAGTACGATTTAAGCTGAGTTCCATGAACATTGTCCAAAATCATGTTTTAGGCCAAATCCACAATGCGACCAGTTCAGCATATGAGAGGAGACACTGTTTGAGTGTAACAAAAGTGAAACATTTCTTTTAGCCTTTTCGCATGAAAACAGGGTCCAAAATCATGGGTTTTCGTTCAGCAGTGGAAGTAGGAGGCGCGCTCTACAATAGGCAAGGGTTTTCAAGTCTGCAAGTACGTCTTAAGCTGAGTTCCATGAACATTGTCCAAAATCATGTTTTAACCAAAATCCACAATGCGACCAGTTCAGAATATGAGAGGAGACACTGTTTGAGTGTAACAAACGTGAAACATTTCTTTTAGCCTTTTCGCATGAAAACAGGGTCCAAAATCATGGGTTTTCGTTCAGCAGTGGAAGTAGGAGGCGCGCTCTACAATAGGCAAGGGTTTTCAAGTCTGCAAGTACGATTTAAGCTGAGTTCCATGAACATTGTCCAAAATCATGTTTTAACCAAAATCCACAATGCGACCAGTTCAGCATATGAGAGGAGACACTGTTTGAGTGTAACAAACGTGAAAAATTTCTTTTAGCCTTTTCGCATGAAAACAGGGTCCAAAATCATGGATTTTCGTTCAGCAGTGGAAGTAGGAGGCGCGCACTACAATAGGCAAGGGTTTTCAAGTCTGCAAGTACGTCTTAAGCTGAGTTCCATGAACATTGTCCAAAATCATGTTTTAGGCCAAATCCACAATGCGACCAGTTCAGCATATGAGAGGAGACACTGTTTGAGTGTAACAAACGTGAAACATTTCTTTTAGCCTTTTCGCATGAAAACAGGGTCCAAAATCATGGGTTTTCGTTCAGCAGTGGAAGTAGGAGGCGCGCTCTACAATAGGCAAGGGTTTTCAAGTCTGCAAGTACGTTTTAAGCTGAGTTCCATGAACATTGTCCAAAATCATGTTTTAGGCCAAATCCACAATGCGACCAGTTCAGCATATGAGAGGAGACACTGTTTGAGTGTAACAAACGTGAAACATTTCTTTTAGCCTTTTCGCATGAAAACAGGGTCCAAAATCATGGGTTTTCGTTCAGCAGTGGAAGTAGGAGGCGCGCTCTACAATAGGCAAGGGTTTTCAAGTCTGCAAGTACGATTTAAGCTGAGTTCCATGAACATTGTCCAAAATCATGTTTTAGGCCAAATCCACAATGCGACCAGTTCAGCATATGAGAGGAGACACTGTTTGAGTGTAACAAAAGTGAAACATTTCTTTTAGCCTTTTCGCATGAAAACAGGGTCCAAAATCATGGGTTTTCGTTCAGCAGTGGAAGTAGGAGGCGCGCTCTACAATAGGCAAGGGTTTTCAAGTCTGCAAGTACGTCTTAAGCTGAGTTCCATGAACATTGTCCAAAATCATGTTTTAACCAAAATCCACAATGCGACCAGTTCAGCATATGAGAGGAGACACTGTTTGAGTGTAACAAACGTGAAACATTTCTTTTAGCCTTTTCGCATGAAAACAGGGTCCAAAATCATGGGTTTTCGTTCAGCAGTGGAAGTAGGAGGCGCGCTCTACAATAGGCAAGGGTTTTCAAGTCTGCAAGTACGTCTTAAGCTGAGTTCCATGAACATTGTCCAAAATCATGTTTTAACCAAAATCCACAATGCGACCAGTTCAGAATATGAGAGGAGACACTGTTTGAGTGTAACAAACGTGAAACATTTCTTTTAGCCTTTTCGCATGAAAACAGGGTCCAAAATCATGGGTTTTCGTTCAGCAGTGGAAGTAGGAGGCGCGCTCTACAATAGGCAAGGGTTTTCAAGTCTGCAAGTACGATTTAAGCTGAGTTCCATGAACATTGTCCAAAATCATGTTTTAACCAAAATCCACAATGCGACCAGTTCAGCATATGAGAGGAGACACTGTTTGAGTGTAACAAACGTGAAAAATTTCTTTTAGCCTTTTCGCATGAAAACAGGGTCCAAAATCATGGATTTTCGTTCAGCAGTGGAAGTAGGAGGCGCGCACTACAATAGGCAAGGGTTTTCAAGTCTGCAAGTACGTCTTAAGCTGAGTTCCATGAACATTGTCCAAAATCATGTTTTAGGCCAAATCCACAATGCGACCAGTTCAGCATATGAGAGGAGACACTGTTTGAGTGTAACAAACGTGAAACATTTCTTTTAGCCTTTTCGCATGAAAACAGGGTCCAAAATCATGGGTTTTCGTTCAGCAGTGGAAGTAGGAGGCGCGCTCTACAATAGGCAAGGGTTTTCAAGTCTGCAAGTACGTTTTAAGCTGAGTTCCATGAACATTGTCCAAAATCATGTTTTAGGCCAAATCCACAATGCGACCAGTTCAGCATATGAGAGGAGACACTGTTTGAGTGTAACAAACGTGAAACATTTCTTTTAGCCTTTTCGCATGAAAACAGGGTCCAAAATCATGGGTTTTCGTTCAGCAGTGGAAGTAGGAGGCGCGCTCTACAATAGGCAAGGGTTTTCAAGTCTGCAAGTACGATTTAAGCTGAGTTCCATGAACATTGTCCAAAATCATGTTTTAGGCCAAATCCACAATGCGACCAGTTCAGCATATGAGAGGAGACACTGTTTGAGTGTAACAAAAGTGAAACATTTCTTTTAGCCTTTTCGCATGAAAACAGGGTCCAAAATCATGGGTTTTCGTTCAGCAGTGGAAGTAGGAGGCGCGCTCTACAATAGGCAAGGGTTTTCAAGTCTGCAAGTACGTCTTAAGCTGAGTTCCATGAACATTGTCCAAAATCATGTTTTAACCAAAATCCACAATGCGACCAGTTCAGCATATGAGAGGAGACACTGTTTGAGTGTAACAAACGTGAAACATTTCTTTTAGCCTTTTCGCATGAAAACAGGGTCCAAAATCATGGGTTTTCGTTCAGCAGTGGAAGTAGGAGGCGCGCTCTACAATAGGCAAGGGTTTTCAAGTCTGCAAGTACGATTTAAGCTGAGTTCCATGAACATTGTCCAAAATCATGTTTTAGGCCAAATCCACAATGCGACCAGTTCAGCATATGAGAGGAGACACTGTTTGAGTGTAACAAAAGTGAAACATTTCTTTTAGCCTTTTCGCATGAAAACAGGGTCCAAAATCATGGGTTTTCGTTCAGCAGTGGAAGTAGGAGGCGCGCTCTACAATAGGCAAGGGTTTTCAAGTCTGCAAGTACGTCTTAAGCTGAGTTCCATGAACATTGTCCAAAATCATGTTTTAACCAAAATCCACAATGCGACCAGTTCAGAATATGAGAGGAGACACTGTTTGAGTGTAACAAACGTGAAACATTTCTTTTAGCCTTTTCGCATGAAAACAGGGTCCAAAATCATGGGTTTTCGTTCAGCAGTGGAAGTAGGAGGCGCGCTCTACAATAGGCAAGGGTTTTCAAGTCTGCAAGTACGATTTAAGCTGAGTTCCATGAACATTGTCCAAAATCATGTTTTAGGCCAAATCCACAATGCGACCAGTTCAGCATATGAGAGGAGACACTGTTTGAGTGTAACAAACGTGAAACATTTCTTTTAGCCTTTCGCATGAAAACAGGGTCCAAAATCATGGGTTTTCGTTCAGCAGTGGAAGTAGGAGGCGCGCTCTACAATAGGCAAGGGTTTTCAAGTCTGCAAGTACGTTTTAAGCTGAGTTCCATGAACATTGTCCAAAATCATGTTTTAGGCCAAATCCACAATGCGACCAGTTCAGCATATGAGAGGAGACACTGTTTGAGTGTAACAAACGTGAAACATTTCTTTTAGCCTTTTCGCATTAAAACAGGGTCCAAAATCATGGGTTTTCGTTCAGCAGTGGAAGTAGGAGGCGTGCTCTACAATAGGCAAGGGTTTTCAAGTCTGCAAGTACGATTTAAGCTGAGTTCCATGAACATTGTCCAAAATCATGTTTTAGGCCAAATCCACAATGCGACCAGTTCAGCATATGAGAGGAGACACTGTTTGAGTGTAACAAAAGTGAAACATTTCTTTTAGCCTTTTCGCATGAAAACAGGGTCCAAAATCATGGGTTTTCGTTCAGCAGTGGAAGTAGGAGGCGCGCTCTACAATAGGCAAGGGTTTTCAAGTCTGCAAGTACGTCTTAAGCTGAGTTCCATGAACATTGTCCAAAATCATGTTTTAACCAAAATCCACAATGCGACCAGTTCAGCATATGAGAGGAGACACTGTTTGAGTGTAACAAACGTGAAACATTTCTTTTAGCCTTTTCGCATGAAAACAGGGTCCAAAATCATGGGTTTTCGTTCAGCAGTGGAAGTAGGAGGCACGCTCTACAATAGGCAAGGGTTTTCAAGTCTGCAAGTACGATTTAAGCTGAGTTCCATGAACATTGTCCAAAATCATGTTTTAGGCCAAATCCACAATGCGACCAGTTCAGCATATGAGAGGAGACACTGTTTGAGTGTAACAAAAGTGAAACATTTCTTTTAGCCTTTTCGCATGAAAACAGGGTCCAAAATCATGGGTTTTCGTTCAGCAGTGGAAGTAGGAGGCGCGCTCTACAATAGGCAAGGGTTTTCAAGTCTGCAAGTACGTCTTAAGCTGAGTTCCATGAACATTGTCCAAAATCATGTTTTAACCAAAATCCACAATGCGACCAGTTCAGAATATGAGAGGAGACACTGTTTGAGTGTAACAAACGTGAAACATTTCTTTTAGCCTTTTCGCATGAAAACAGGGTCCAAAATCATGGGTTTTCGTTCAGCAGTGGAAGTAGGAGGCGCGCTCTACAATAGGCAAGGGTTTTCAAGTCTGCAAGTACGATTTAAGCTGAGTTTCATGAACATTGTCCAAAATCATGTTTTAGGCCAAATCCACAATGCGACCAGTTCAGCATATGAGAGGAGACACTGTTTGAGTGTAACAAAAGTGAAACATTTCTTTTAGCCTTTTCGCATGAAAACAGGGTCCAAAATCATGGGTTTTCGTTCAGCAGTGGAAGTAGGAGGCGCGCTCTACAATAGGCAAGGGTTTTCAAGTCTGCAAGTCCGTCTTAAGCTGAGTTCCATGAACATTGTCCAAAATCATGTTTTAACCAAAATCCACAATGCGACCAGTTCAGCATATGAGAGGAGACACTGTTTGAGTGTAACAAACGTGAAACATTTCTTTTAGCCTTTTCGCATTAAAAAAGGGTCCAAAATCATGGGTTTTCGTTCAGCAGTGGAAGTAGGAGGCGTGCTCTACAATAGGCAAGGGTTTTCAAGTCTGCAAGTACGATTTAAGCTGAGTTCCATGAACATTGTCCAAAATCATGTTTTAGGCCAAATCCACAATGCGACCAGTTCAGCATATGAGAGGAGACACTGTTTGAGTGTAACAAAAGTGAAACATTTCTTTTAGCCTTTTCGCATGAAAACAGGGTCCAAAATCATGGGTTTTCGTTCAGCAGTGGAAGTAGGAGGCGCGCTCTACAATAGGCAAGGGTTTTCAAGTCTGCAAGTACGTCTTAAGCTGAGTTCCATGAACATTGTCCAAAATCATGTTTTAACCAAAATCCACAATGCGACCAGTTCAGCATATGAGAGGAGACACTGTTTGAGTGTAACAAACGTGAAACATTTCTTTTAGCCTTTTCGCATGAAAACAGGGTCCAAAATCATGGATTTTCGTTCAGCAGTGGAAGTAGGAGGCGCGCTCTACAATAGGCAAGGGTTTTCAAGTCTGCAAGTACGTTTTAAGCTGAGTTCCATGAACATTGTCCAAAATCATGTTTTAACCAAAATCCACAATGCGACCAGTTCAGCATATGAGAGGAGACACTGTTTGAGTGTAACAAACGTGAAACATTTCTTTTAGCCTTTTCGCATGAAAACAGGGTCCAAAATCATGGGTTTTCGTTCAGCAGTGGAAGTAGGAGGCGCGCTCTACAATAGGCAAGGGTTTTCAAGTCTGCAAGTACGTCTTAAGCTGAGTTCCATGAACATTGTCCAAAATCATGTTTTAACCAAAATCCACAATGCGACCAGTTCAGAATATGAGAGGAGACACTGTTTGAGTGTAACAAACGTGAAACATTTCTTTTAGCCTTTTCGCATGAAAACAGGGTCCAAAATCATGGGTTTTCGTTCAGCAGTGGAAGTAGGAGGCGTGCTCTACAATAGGCAAGGGTTTTCAAGTCTGCAAGTACGATTTAAGCTGAGTTCCATGAACATTGTCCAAAATCATGTTTTAACCAAAATCCATAATGCGACCAGTTCAGCATATGAGAGGAGACACTGTTTGAGTGTAACAAACGTGAAACATTTCTTTTAGCCTTTTCGCATGAAAACAGGGTCCAAAATCATGGGTTTTCGTTCAGCAGTGGAAGTAGGAGGCACGCTCTACAATAGGCAAGGGTTTTCAAGTCTGCAAGTACGATTTAAGCTGAGTTCCATGAACATTGTCCAAAATCTTGTTTTAGGCCAAATCCACAATGCGACCAGTTCAGCATATGAGAGGAGACACTGTTTGAGTGTAACAAAAGTGAAACATTTCTTTTAGCCTTTTCGCATGAAAACAGGGTCCAAAATCATGGGTTTTCGTTCAGCAGTGGAAGTAGGAGGCGCGCTCTACAATAGGCAAGGGTTTTCAAGTCTGCAAGTACGTCTTAAGCTGAGTTCCATGAACATTGTCCAAAATCATGTTTTAACCAAAATCCACAATGCGACCAGTTCAGAATATGAGAGGAGACACTGTTTGAGTGTAACAAACGTGAAACATTTCTTTTAGCCTTTTCGCATGAAAACAGGGTCCAAAATCATGGGTTTTCGTTCAGCAGTGGAAGTAGGAGGCGCGCTCTACAATAGGCAAGGGTTTTCAAGTCTGCAAGTACGATTTAAGCTGAGTTTCATGAACATTGTCCAAAATCATGTTTTAGGCCAAATCCACAATGCGACCAGTTCAGCATATGAGAGGAGACACTGTTTGAGTGTAACAAAAGTGAAACATTTATTTTAGCCTTTTCGCATGAAAACAGGGTCCAAAATCATGGGTTTTCGTTCAGCAGTGGAAGTAGGAGGCGCGCTCTACAATAGGCAAGGGTTTTCAAGTCTGCAAGTACGTTTTAAGCTGAGTTCCATGAACATTGTCCAAAATCATGTTTTAGGCCAAATCCACAATGCGACCAGTTCAGCATATGAGAGGAGACACTGTTTGAGTGTAACAAACGTGAAACATTTCTTTTAGCCTTTTCGCATGAAAACAGGGTCCAAAATCATGGGTTTTCGTTCAGCAGTGGAAGTAGGAGGCGCGCTCTACAATAGGCAAGGGTTTTCAAGTCTGCAAGTACGTCTTAAGCTGAGTTCCATGAACATTGTCCAAAATCATGTTTTAACCAAAATCCACAATGCGACCAGTTCAGCATATGAGAGGAGACACTGTTTGAGTGTAACAAACGTGAAACATTTCTTTTAGCCTTTTCGCATTAAAAAAGGGTCCAAAATCATGGGTTTTCGTTCAGCAGTGGAAGTAGGAGGCGTGCTCTACAATAGGCAAGGGTTTTCAAGTCTGCAAGTACGATTTAAGCTGAGTTCCATGAACATTGTCCAAAATCATGTTTTAGGCCAAATCCACAATGCGACCAGTTCAGCATATGAGAGGAGACACTGTTTGAGTGTAACAAAAGTGAAACATTTCTTTTAGCCTTTTCGCATGAAAACAGGGTCCAAAATCATGGGTTTTCGTTCAGCAGTGGAAGTAGGAGGCGCGCTCTACAATAGGCAAGGGTTTTCAAGTCTGCAAGTACGTCTTAAGCTGAGTTCCATGAACATTGTCCAAAATCATGTTTTAACCAAAATCCACAATGCGACCAGTTCAGCATATGAGAGGAGACACTGTTTGAGTGTAACAAACGTGAAACATTTCTTTTAGCCTTTTCGCATGAAAACAGGGTCCAAAATCATGGGTTTTCGTTCAGCAGTGGAAGTAGGAGGCGCGCTCTACAATAGGCAAGGGTTTTCAAGTCTGCAAGTACGATTTAAGCTGAGTTCCATGAACATTGTCCAAAATCATGTTTTAGGCCAAATCCACAATGCGACCAGTTCAGCATATGAGAGGAGACACTGTTTGAGTGTAACAAAAGTGAAACATTTCTTTTAGCCTTTTCGCATGAAAACAGGGTCCAAAATCATGGGTTTTCGTTCAGCAGTGGAAGTAGGAGGCGCGCTCTACAATAGGCAAGGGTTTTCAAGTCTGCAAGTACGTCTTAAGCTGAGTTCCATGAACATTGTCCAAAATCATGTTTTAACCAAAATCCACAATGCGACCAGTTCAGAATATGAGAGGAGACACTGTTTGAGTGTAACAAACGTGAAACATTTCTTTTAGCCTTTTCGCATGAAAACAGGGTCCAAAATCATGGGTTTTCGTTCAGCAGTGGAAGTAGGAGGCGCGCTCTACAATAGGCAAGGGTTTTCAAGTCTGCAAGTACGATTTAAGCTGAGTTTCATGAACATTGTCCAAAATCATGTATTAGGCCAAATCCACAATGCGACCAGTTCAGCATATGAGAGGAGACACTGTTTGAGTGTAACAAAAGTGAAACATTTATTTTAGCCTTTTCGCATGAAAACAGGGTCCAAAATCATGGGTTTTCGTTCAGCAGTGGAAGTAGGAGGCGCGCTCTACAATAGGCAAGGGTTTTCAAGTCTGCAAGTACGTCTTAAGCTGAGTTCCATGAACATTGTCCAAAATCATGTTTTAACCAAAATCCACAATGCGACCAGTTCAGCATATGAGAGGAGACACTGTTTGAGTGTAACAAACGTGAAACATTTCTTTTAGCCTTTTCGCATGAAAACAGGGTCCAAAATCATGGGTTTTCGTTCAGCAGTGGAAGTAGGAGGCGCGCTCTACAATAGGCAAGGGTTTTCAAGTCTGCAAGTACGTTTTAAGCTGAGTTCCATGAACATTGTCCAAAATCATGTTTTAACCAAAATCCACAATGCGACCAGTTCAGCATATGAGAGGAGACACTGTTTGAGTGTAACAAACGTGAAACATTTCTTTTAGCCTTTTCGCATGAAAACAGGGTCCAAAATCATGGGTTTTCGTTCAGCAGTGGAAGTAGGAGGCGCGCTCTACAATAGGCAAGGGTTTTCAAGTCTGCAAGTACGTTTTAAGCTGAGTTCCATGAACATTGTCCAAAATCATGTTTTAGGCCAAATCCACAATGCGACCAGTTCAGCATATGAGAGGAGACACTGTTTGAGTGTAACAAAAGTGAAACATTTCTTTTAGCCTTTTCGCATGAAAACAGGGTCCAAAATCATGGGTTTTCGTTCAGCAGTGGAAGTAGGAGGCGCGCTCTACAATAGGCAAGGGTTTTCAAGTCTGCAAGTACGTCTTAAGCTGAGTTCCATGAACATTGTCCAAAATCATGTTTTAACCAAAATCCACAATGCGACCAGTTCAGCATATGAGAGGAGACACTGTTTGAGTGTAACAAACGTGAAACATTTCTTTTAGCCTTTTCGCATGAAAACAGGGTCCAAAATCATGGGTTTTCGTTCAGCAGTGGAAGTAGGAGGCGTGCTCTACAATAGGCAAGGGTTTTCAAGTCTGCAAGTACGATTTAAGCTGAGTTCCATGAACATTGTCCAAAATCATGTTTTAGGCCAAATCCACAATGCGACCAGTTCAGCATATGAGAGGAGACACTGTTTGAGTGTAACAAAAGTGAAACATTTCTTTTAGCCTTTTCGCATGAAAACAGGGTCCAAAATCATGGGTTTTCGTTCAGCAGTGGAAGTAGGAGGCGCGCTCTACAATAGGCAAGGGTTTTCAAGTCTGCAAGTACGTCTTAAGCTGAGTTCCATGAACATTGTCCAAAATCATGTTTTAACCAAAATCCACAATGCGACCAGTTCAGCATATGAGAGGAGACACTGTTTGAGTGTAACAAACGTGAAACATTTCTTTTAGCCTTTTCGCATGAAAACAGGGTCCAAAATCATGGGTTTTCGTTCAGCAGTGGAAGTAGGAGGCGCGCTCTACAATAGGCAAGGGTTTTCAAGTCTGCAAGTACGTTTTAAGCTGAGTTCCATGAACATTGTCCAAAATCATGTTTTAACCAAAATCCACAATGCGACCAGTTCAGCATATGAGAGGAGACACTGTTTGAGTGTAACAAACGTGAAACATTTCTTTTAGCCTTTTCGCATGAAAACAGGGTCCAAAATCATGGGTTTTCATTCAGCAGTGGAAGTAGGAGGCGCGCTCTACAATAGGCAAGGGTTTTCAAGTCTGCAAGTACGTTTTAAGCTGAGTTCCATGAACATTGTCCAAAATCATGTTTTAGGCCAAATCCACAATGCGACCAGTTCAGCATATGAGAGGAGACACTGTTTGAGTGTAACAAAAGTGAAACATTTCTTTTAGCCTTTTCGCATGAAAACAGGGTCCAAAATCATGGGTTTTCGTTCAGCAGTGGAAGTAGGAGGCGCGCTCTACAATAGGCAAGGGTTTTCAAGTCTGCAAGTACGTCTTAAGCTGAGTTCCATGAACATTGTCCAAAATCATGTTTTAACCAAAATCCACAATGCGACCAGTTCAGCATATGAGAGGAGACACTGTTTGAGTGTAACAAACGTGAAACATTTCTTTTAGCCTTTTCGCATGAAAACAGGGTCCAAAATCATGGGTTTTCGTTCAGCAGTGGAAGTAGGAGGCGTGCTCTACAATAGGCAAGGGTTTTCAAGTCTGCAAGTACGATTTAAGCTGAGTTCCATGAACATTGTCCAAAATCATGTTTTAGGCCAAATCCACAATGCGACCAGTTCAGCATATGAGAGGAGACACTGTTTGAGTGTAACAAAAGTGAAACATTTCTTTTAGCCTTTTCGCATGAAAACAGGGTCCAAAATCATGGGTTTTCGTTCAGCAGTGGAAGTAGGAGGCGTGCTCTACAATAGGCAAGGGTTTTCAAGTCTGCAAGTACGATTTAAGCTGAGTTCCATGAACATTGTCCAAAATCATGTTTTAGGCCAAATCCACAATGCGACCAGTTCAGCATATGAGAGGAGACACTGTTTGAGTGTAACAAAAGTGAAACATTTCTTTTAGCCTTTTCGCATTAAAACAGGGTCCAAAATCATGGGTTTTCGTTCAGCAGTGGAATTAGGAGGCGCGCTCTACAATAGGCAAGGGTTTTCAAGTCTGCAAGTACGTCTTAAGCTGAGTTCCATGAACATTGTCCAAAATCATGTTTTAACCAAAATCCACAATGCGACCAGTTCAGCATATGAGAGGAGACATTGTTTGAGTGTAACAAACGTGAAACATTTCTTTTAGCCTTTTCGCATGAAAACAGGGTCCAAAATCATGGGTTTTCGTTCAGCAGTGGAAGTAGGAGGCGCGCTCTACAATAGGCAAGGGTTTTCAAGTCTGCAAGTACGATTTAAGCTGAGTTCCATGAACATTGTCCAAAATCATGTTTTAGGCCAAATCCACAATGCGACCAGTTCAGCATATGAGAGGAGACACTGTTTGAGTGTAACAAAAGTGAAACATTTATTTTAGCCTTTTCGCATGAAAACAGGGTCCAAAATCATGGGTTTTCGTTCAGCAGTGGAAGTAGGAGGCGCGCTCTACAATAGGCAAGGGTTTTCAAGTCTGCAAGTACGTCTTAAGCTGAGTTCCATGAACATTGTCCAAAATCATGTTTTAACCAAAATCCACAATGCGACCAGTTCAGAATATGAGAGGAGACACTGTTTGAGTGTAACAAACGTGAAACATTTCTTTTAGCCTTTTCGCATGAAAACAGGGTCCAAAATCATGGGTTTTCGTTCAGCAGTGGAAGTAGGAGGCGCGCTCTACAATAGGCAAGGGTTTTCAAGTCTGCAAGTACGATTTAAGCTGAGTTTCATGAACATTGTCCAAAATCATGTTTTAGGCCAAATCCACAATGCGACCAGTTCAGCATATGAGAGGAGACACTGTTTGAGTGTAACAAACGTGAAACATTTCTTTTAGCCTTTTCGCATTAAAAAAGGGTCCAAAATCATGGGTTTTCGTTCAGCAGTGGAAGTAGGAGGCGTGCTCTACAATAGGCAAGGGTTTTCAAGTCTGCAAGTACGATTTAAGCTGAGTTCCATGAACATTGTCCAAAATCATGTTTTAGGCCAAATCCACAATGCGACCAGTTCAGCATATGAGAGGAGACACTGTTTGAGTGTAACAAAAGTGAAACATTTCTTTTAGCCTTTTCGCATGAAAACAGGGTCCAAAATCATGGGTTTTCGTTCAGCAGTGGAAGTAGGAGGCGCGCTCTACAATAGGCAAGGGTTTTCAAGTCTGCAAGTACGTCTTAAGCTGAGTTCCATGAACATTGTCCAAAATCATGTTTTAACCAAAATCCACAATGCGACCAGTTCAGCATATGAGAGGAGACACTGTTTGAGTGTAACAAACGTGAAACATTTCTTTTAGCCTTTTCGCATGAAAACAGGGTCCAAAATCATGGGTTTTCGTTCAGCAGTGGAAGTAGGAGGCGCGCTCTACAATAGGCAAGGGTTTTCAAGTCTGCAAGTACGATTTAAGCTGAGTTCCATGAACATTGTCCAAAATCATGTTTTAGGCCAAATCCACAATGCGACCAGTTCAGCATATGAGAGGAGACACTGTTTGAGTGTAACAAAAGTGAAACATTTCTTTTAGCCTTTTCGCATGAAAACAGGGTCCAAAATCATGGGTTTTCGTTCAGCAGTGGAAGTAGGAGGCGCGCTCTACAATAGGCAAGGGTTTTCAAGTCTGCAAGTACGTCTTAAGCTGAGTTCCATGAACATTGTCCAAAATCATGTTTTAACCAAAATCCACAATGCGACCAGTTCAGAATATGAGAGGAGACACTGTTTGAGTGTAACAAAAGTGAAACATTTATTTTAGCCTTTTCGCATGAAAACAGGGTCCAAAATCATGGGTTTTCGTTCAGCAGTGGAAGTAGGAGGCGCGCTCTACAATAGGCAAGGGTTTTCAAGTCTGCAAGTACGTCTTAAGCTGAGTTCCATGAACATTGTCCAAAATCATGTTTTAACCAAAATCCACAATGCGACCAGTTCAGCATATGAGAGGAGACACTGTTTGAGTGTAACAAACGTGAAACATTTCTTTTAGCCTTTTCGCATGAAAACAGGGTCCAAAATCATGGGTTTTCGTTCAGCAGTGGAAGTAGGAGGCGCGCTCTACAATAGGCAAGGGTTTTCAAGTCTGCAAGTACGTTTTAAGCTGAGTTCCATGAACATTGTCCAAAATCATGTTTTAACCAAAATCCACAATGCGACCAGTTCAGCATATGAGAGGAGACACTGTTTGAGTGTAACAAACGTGAAACATTTCTTTTAGCCTTTTCGCATGAAAACAGGGTCCAAAATCATGGGTTTTCGTTCAGCAGTGGAAGTAGGAGGCGCGCTCTACAATAGGCAAGGGTTTTCAAGTCTGCAAGTACGTTTTAAGCTGAGTTCCATGAACATTGTCCAAAATCATGTTTTAGGCCAAATCCACAATGCGACCAGTTCAGCATATGAGAGGAGACACTGTTTGAGTGTAACAAAAGTGAAACATTTCTTTTAGCCTTTTCGCATGAAAACAGGGTCCAAAATCATGGGTTTTCGTTCAGCTCTACAATAGGCAAGGGTTTTCAAGTCTGCAAGTACGTCTTAAGCTGAGTTCCATGAACATTGTCCAAAATCATGTTTTAACCAAAATCCACAATGCGACCAGTTCAGCATATGAGAGGAGACACTGTTTGAGTGTAACAAACGTGAAACATTTCTTTTAGCCTTTTCGCATGAAAACAGGGTCCAAAATCATGGGTTTTCGTTCAGCAGTGGAAGTAGGAGGCGTGCTCTACAATAGGCAAGGGTTTTCAAGTCTGCAAGTACGATTTAAGCTGAGTTCCATGAACATTGTCCAAAATCATGTTTTAGGCCAAATCCACAATGCGACCAGTTCAGCATATGAGAGGAGACACTGTTTGAGTGTAACAAAAGTGAAACATTTATTTTAGCCTTTTCGCATGAAAACAGGGTCCAAAATCATGGGTTTTCGTTCAGCAGTGGAAGTAGGAGGCGCGCTCTACAATAGGCAAGGGTTTTCAAGTCTGCAAGTACGTCTTAAGCTGAGTTCCATGAACATTGTCCAAAATCATGTTTTAACCAAAATCCACAATGCGACCAGTTCAGAATATGAGAGGAGACACTGTTTGAGTGTAACAAACGTGAAACATTTCTTTTAGCCTTTTCGCATGAAAACAGGGTCCAAAATCATGGGTTTTCGTTCAGCAGTGGAAGTAGGAGGCGCGCTCTACAATAGGCAAGGGTTTTCAAGTCTGCAAGTACGATTTAAGCTGAGTTTCATGAACATTGTCCAAAATCATGTTTTAGGCCAAATCCACAATGCGACCAGTTCAGCATATGAGAGGAGACACTGTTTGAGTGTAACAAAAGTGAAACATTTATTTTAGCCTTTTCGCATGAAAACAGGGTCCAAAATCATGGGTTTTCGTTCAGCAGTGGAAGTAGGAGGCGCGCTCTACAATAGGCAAGGGTTTTCAAGTCTGCAAGTACGTCTTAAGCTGAGCTCCATGAACATTGTCCAAAATCATGTTTTAACCAAAATCCACAATGCGACCAGTTCAGCATATGAGAGGAGACACTGTTTGAGTGTAACAAACGTGAAACATTTCTTTTAGCCTTTTCGCATGAAAACAGGGTCCAAAA
The DNA here is from genome assembly GCF_964263955.1 of Coregonus lavaretus. Classification (NCBI taxonomy): domain Eukaryota; kingdom Metazoa; phylum Chordata; class Actinopteri; order Salmoniformes; family Salmonidae; genus Coregonus; species Coregonus lavaretus. The sequence continues at coordinate 227,905 of NW_028159391.1, read as the reverse complement.
TCATGGGTTTTCGTTCAGCAGTGGAAGTAGGAGGCGCGCTCTACAATAGGCAAGGGTTTTCAAGTCTGCAAGTACGTTTTAAGCTGAGTTCCATGAACATTGTCCAAAATCATGTTTTAACCAAAATCCACAATGCGACCAGTTCAGCATATGAGAGGAGACACTGTTTGAGTGTAACAAAAGTGAAACATTTCTTTTAGCCTTTTCGCATGAAAACAGGGTCCAAAATCATGGGTTTTCGTTCAGCAGTGGAAGTAGGAGGCGCGCTCTACAATAGGCAAGGGTTTTCAAGTCTGCAAGTACGTCTTAAGCTGAGTTCCATGAACATTGTCCAAAATCATGTTTTAACCAAAATCCACAATGCGACCAGTTCAGCATATGAGAGGAGACACTGTTTGAGTGTAACAAACGTGAAACATTTCTTTTAGCCTTTTCGCATGAAAACAGGGTCCAAAATCATGGGTTTTCGTTCAGCAGTGGAAGTAGGAGGCGTGCTCTACAATAGGCAAGGGTTTTCAAGTCTGCAAGTACGATTTAAGCTGAGTTCCATGAACATTGTCCAAAATCATGTTTTAGGCCAAATCCACAATGCGACCAGTTCAGCATATGAGAGGAGACACTGTTTGAGTGTAACAAAAGTGAAACATTTCTTTTAGCCTTTTCGCATGAAAACAGGGTCCAAAATCATGGGTTTTCGTTCAGCAGTGGAAGTAGGAGGCGCGCTCTACAATAGGCAAGGGTTTTCAAGTCTGCAAGTACGTCTTAAGCTGAGTTCCATGAACATTGTCCAAAATCATGTTTTAACCAAAATCCACAATGCGACCAGTTCAGCATATGAGAGGAGACTGTTTGAGTGTAACAAACGTGAAACATTTCTTTTAGCCTTTTCGCATGAAAACAGGGTCCAAAATCATGGGTTTTCGTTCAGCAGTGGAAGTAGGAGGCGCGCTCTACAATAGGCAAGGGTTTTCAAGTCTGCAAGTACGATTTAAGCTGAGTTCCATGAACATTGTCCAAAATCATGTTTTAGGCCAAATCCACAATGCGACCAGTTCAGCATATGAGAGGAGACACTGTTTGAGTGTAACAAAAGTGAAACATTTCTTTTAGCCTTTTCGCATGAAAACAGGGTCCAAAATCATGGGTTTTCGTTCAGCAGTGGAAGTAGGAGGCGCGCTCTACAATAGGCAAGGGTTTTCAAGTCTGCAAGTACGTCTTAAGCTGAGTTCCATGAACATTGTCCAAAATCATGTTTTAACCAAAATCCACAATGCGACCAGTTCAGAATATGAGAGGAGACACTGTTTGAGTGTAACAAACGTGAAACATTTCTTTTAGCCTTTTCGCATGAAAACAGGGTCCAAAATCATGGGTTTTCGTTCAGCAGTGGAAGTAGGAGGCGCGCTCTACAATAGGCAAGGGTTTTCAAGTCTGCAAGTACGATTTAAGCTGAGTTTCATGAACATTGTCCAAAATCATGTTTTAGGCCAAATCCACAATGCGACCAGTTCAGCATATGAGAGGAGACACTGTTTGAGTGTAACAAAAGTGAAACATTTATTTTAGCCTTTTCGCATGAAAACAGGGTCCAAAATCATGGGTTTTCGTTCAGCAGTGGAAGTAGGAGGCGCGCTCTACAATAGGCAAGGGTTTTCAAGTCTGCAAGTACGTCTTAAGCTGAGTTCCATGAACATTGTCCAAAATCATGTTTTAACCAAAATCCACAATGCGACCAGTTCAGCATATGAGAGGAGACACTGTTTGAGTGTAACAAACGTGAAACATTTCTTTTAGCCTTTTCGCATGAAAACAGGGTCCAAAATCATGGGTTTTCGTTCAGCAGTGGAAGTAGGAGGCACGCTCTACAATAGGCAAGGGTTTTCAAGTCTGCAAGTACGTTTTAAGCTGAGTTCCATGAACATTGTCCAAAATCATGTTTTAGGCCAAATCCACAATGCGACCAGTTCAGCATATGAGAGGAGACACTGTTTGAGTGTAACAAAAGTGAAACATTTCTTTTAGCCTGTTCGCATGAAAACAGGGTCCAAAATCATGGGTTTTCGTTCAGCAGTGGAAGTAGGAGGCGCGCTCTACAATAGGCAAGGGTTTTCAAGTCTGCAAGTACGTCTTAAGCTGAGTTCCATGAACATTGTCCAAAATCATGTTTTAACCAAAATCCACAATGCGACCAGTTCAGCATATGAGAGGAGACACTGTTTGAGTGTAACAAACGTGAAACATTTCTTTTAGCCTTTTCGCATGAAAACAGGGTCCAAAATCATGGGTTTTCGTTCAGCAGTGGAAGTAGGAGGCGCGCTCTACAATAGGCAAGGGTTTTCAAGTCTGCAAGTACGTTTTAAGCTGAGTTCCATGAACATTGTCCAAAATCATGTTTTAGGCCAAATCCACAATGCGACCAGTTCAGCATATGAGAGGAGACACTGTTTGAGTGTAACAAACGTGAAACATTTCTTTTAGCCTTTTCGCATGAAAACAGGGTCCAAAATCATGGGTTTTCGTTCAGCAGTGGAAGTAGGAGGCGCGCTCTACAATAGGCAAGGGTTTTCAAGTCTGCAAGTACGATTTAAGCTGAGTTCCATGAACATTGTCCAAAATCATGTTTTAGGCCAAATCCACAATGCGACCAGTTCAGCATATGAGAGGAGACACTGTTTGAGTGTAACAAAAGTGAAACATTTCTTTTAGCCTTTTCGCATGAAAACAGGGTCCAAAATCATGGGTTTTCGTTCAGCAGTGGAAGTAGGAGGCGCGCTCTACAATAGGCAAGGGTTTTCAAGTCTGCAAGTACGATTTAAGCTGAGTTTCATGAACATTGTCCAAAATCATGTATTAGGCCAAATCCACAATGCGACCAGTTCAGCATATGAGAGGAGACACTGTTTGAGTGTAACAAAAGTGAAACATTTATTTTAGCCTTTTCGCATGAAAACAGGGTCCAAAATCATGGGTTTTCGTTCAGCAGTGGAAGTAGGAGGCGCGCTCTACAATAGGCAAGGGTTTTCAAGTCTGCAAGTACGTTTTAAGCTGAGTTCCATGAACATTGTCCAAAATCATGTTTTAGGCCAAATCCACAATGCAACCAATTCAGCATATGAGAGGAGACACTGTTTGAGTGTAACAAACGTGAAACATTTCTTTTAGCCTTTTCGCATGAAAACAGGGTCCAAAATCATGGGTTTTCGTTCAGCAGTGGAAGTAGGAGGCGCGCTCTACAATAGGCAAGGGTTTTCAAGTCTGCAAGTACGTTTTAAGCTGAGTTCCATGAACATTGTCCAAAATCATGTTTTAGGCCAAATCCACAATGCGACCAGTTCAGCATATGAGAGGAGACACTGTTTGAGTGTAACAAACGTGAAACATTTCTTTTAGCCTTTTCGCATGAAAACAGGGTCCAAAATCATGGGTTTTCGTTCAGCAGTGGAAGTAGGAGGCGCGCTCTACAATAGGCAAGGGTTTTCAAGTCTGCAAGTACGATTTAAGCTGAGTTCCATGAACATTGTCCAAAATCATGTTTTAGGCCAAATCCACAATGCGACCAGTTCAGCATATGAGAGGAGACACTGTTTGAGTGTAACAAAAGTGAAACATTTCTTTTAGCCTTTTCGCATGAAAACAGGGTCCAAAATCATGGGTTTTCGTTCAGCAGTGGAAGTAGGAGGCGCGCTCTACAATAGGCAAGGGTTTTCAAGTCTGCAAGTACGTCTTAAGCTGAGTTCCATGAACATTGTCCAAAATCATGTTTTAACCAAAATCCACAATGCGACCAGTTCAGCATATGAGAGGAGACACTGTTTGAGTGTAACAAACGTGAAACATTTCTTTTAGCCTTTTCGCATGAAAACAGGGTCCAAAATCATGGGTTTTCGTTCAGCAGTGGAAGTAGGAGGCGCGCTCTACAATAGGCAAGGGTTTTCAAGTCTGCAAGTACGTTTTAAGCTGAGTTCCATGAACATTGTCCAAAATCATGTTTTAGGCCAAATCCACAATGCGACCAGTTCAGCATATGAGAGGAGACACTGTTTGAGTGTAACAAACGTGAAACATTTCTTTTAGCCTTTTCGCATGAAAACAGGGTCCAAAATCATGGGTTTTCGTTCAGCAGTGGAAGTAGGAGACGCGCTCTACAATAGGCAAGGGTTTTCAAGTCTGCAAGTACGATTTAAGCTGAGTTCCATGAACATTGTCCAAAATCATGTTTTAGGCCAAATCCACAATGCGACCAGTTCAGCATATGAGAGGAGACACTGTTTGAGTGTAACAAAAGTGAAACATTTCTTTTAGCCTTTTCGCATGAAAACAGGGTCCAAAATCATGGGTTTTCGTTCAGCAGTGGAAGTAGGAGGCGCGCTCTACAATAGGCAAGGGTTTTCAAGTCTGCAAGTACGTCTTAAGCTGAGTTCCATGAACATTGTCCAAAATCATGTTTTAACCAAAATCCACAATGCGACCAGTTCAGCATATGAGAGGAGACACTGTTTGAGTGTAACAAACGTGAAACATTTCTTTTAGCCTTTTCGCATGAAAACAGGGTCCAAAATCATGGGTTTTCGTTCAGCAGTGGAAGTAGGAGGCGCGCTCTACAATAGGCAAGGGTTTTCAAGTCTGCAAGTACGTCTTAAGCTGAGTTCCATGAACATTGTCCAAAATCATGTTTTAACCAAAATCCACAATGCGACCAGTTCAGCATATGAGAGGAGACATTGTTTGAGTGTAACAAACGTGAAACATTTCTTTTAGCCTTTTCGCATGAAAACAGGGTCCAAAATCATGGGTTTTCGTTCAGCAGTGGAAGTAGGAGGCGCGCTCTACAATAGGCAAGGGTTTTCATGTCTGCAAGTACGATTTAAGCTGAGTTCCATGAACATTGTCCAAAATCATGTTTTAGGCCAAATCCACAATGCGACCAGTTCAGCATATGAGAGGAGACACTGTTTGAGTGTAACAAAAGTGAAACATTTCTTTTAGCCTTTTCGCATGAAAACAGGGTCCAAAATCATGGGTTTTCGTTCAGCAGTGGAAGTAGGAGGCGCGCTCTACAATAGGCAAGGGTTTTCAAGTCTGCAAGTACGTCTTAAGCTGAGTTCCATGAACATTGTCCAAAATCATGTTTTAACCAAAATCCACAATGCGACCAGTTCAGCATATGAGAGGAGACACTGTTTGAGTGTAACAAACGTGAAACATTTCTTTTAGCCTTTTCGCATGAAAACAGGGTCCAAAATCATGGGTTTTCGTTCAGCAGTGGAAGTAGGAGGCGCGCTCTACAATAGGCAAGGGTTTTCAAGTCTGCAAGTACGTTTTAAGCTGAGTTCCATGAACATTGTCCAAAATCATGTTTTAGGCCAAATCCACAATGCGACCAGTTCAGCATATGAGAGGAGACACTGTTTGAGTGTAACAAACGTGAAACATTTCTTTTAGCCTTTTCGCATGAAAACAGGGTCCAAAATCATGGGTTTTCGTTCAGCAGTGGAAGTAGGAGACGCGCTCTACAATAGGCAAGGGTTTTCAAGTCTGCAAGTACGATTTAAGCTGAGTTCCATGAACATTGTCCAAAATCATGTTTTAGGCCAAATCCACAATGCGACCAGTTCAGCATATGAGAGGAGACACTGTTTGAGTGTAACAAAAGTGAAACATTTCTTTTAGCCTTTTCGCATGAAAACAGGGTCCAAAATCATGGGTTTTCGTTCAGCAGTGGAAGTAGGAGGCGCGCTCTACAATAGGCAAGGGTTTTCAAGTCTGCAAGTACGTCTTAAGCTGAGTTCCATGAACATTGTCCAAAATCATGTTTTAACCAAAATCCACAATGCGACCAGTTCAGCATATGAGAGGAGACACTGTTTGAGTGTAACAAACGTGAAACATTTCTTTTAGCCTTTTCGCATGAAAACAGGGTCCAAAATCATGGGTTTTCGTTCAGCAGTGGAAGTAGGAGGCGCGCTCTACAATAGGCAAGGGTTTTCAAGTCTGCAAGTACGTCTTAAGCTGAGTTCCATGAACATTGTCCAAAATCATGTTTTAACCAAAATCCACAATGCGACCAGTTCAGCATATGAGAGGAGACATTGTTTGAGTGTAACAAACGTGAAACATTTCTTTTAGCCTTTTCGCATGAAAACAGGGTCCAAAATCATGGGTTTTCGTTCAGCAGTGGAAGTAGGAGGCGCGCTCTACAATAGGCAAGGGTTTTCATGTCTGCAAGTACGATTTAAGCTGAGTTCCATGAACATTGTCCAAAATCATGTTTTAGGCCAAATCCACAATGCGACCAGTTCAGCATATGAGAGGAGACACTGTTTGAGTGTAACAAAAGTGAAACATTTATTTTAGCCTTTTCGCATGAAAACAGGGTCCAAAATCATGGGTTTTTGTTCAGCAGTGGAAGTAGGAGGCGCGCTCTACAATAGGCAAGGGTTTTCAAGTCTGCAAGTACGTCTTAAGCTGAGTTCCATGAACATTGTCCAAAATCATGTTTTAACCAAAATCCACAATGCGACCAGTTCAGAATATGAGAGGAGACACTGTTTGAGTGTAACAAACGTGAAACATTTATTTTAGCCTTTTCGCATGAAAACAGGGTCCAAAATCATGGGTTTTCGTTCAGCAGTGGAAGTAGGAGGCGCGCTCTACAATAGGCAAGGGTTTTCATGTCTGCAAGTACGATTTAAGCTGAGTTCCATGAACATTGTCCAAAATCATGTTTTAGGCCAAATCCACAATGCGACCAGTTCAGCATATGAGAGGAGACACTGTTTGAGTGTAACAAAAGTGAAACATTTATTTTAGCCTTTTCGCATGAAAACAGGGTCCAAAATCATGGGTTTTCGTTCAGCAGTGGAAGTAGGAGGCGCGCTCTACAATAGGCAAGGGTTTTCAAGTCTGCAAGTACGTCTTAAGCTGAGTTCCATGAACATTGTCCAAAATCATGTTTTAACCAAAATCCACAATGCGACCAGTTCAGAATATGAGAGGAGACACTGTTTGAGTGTAACAAACGTGAAACATTTCTTTTAGCCTTTTCGCATGAAAACAGGGTCCAAAATCATGGGTTTTCGTTCAGCAGTGGAAGTAGGAGGCGCGCTCTACAATAGGCAAGGGTTTTCAAGTCTGCAAGTACGATTTAAGCTGAGTTTCATGAACATTGTCCAAAATCATGTTTTAGGCCAAATCCACAATGCGACCAGTTCAGCATATGAGAGGAGACACTGTTTGAGTGTAACAAAAGTGAAACATTTATTTTAGCCTTTTCGCATGAAAACAGGGTCCAAAATCATGGGTTTTCGTTCAGCAGTGGAAGTAGGAGGCGCGCTCTACAATAGGCAAGGGTTTTCAAGTCTGCAAGTACGTCTTAAGCTGAGTTCCATGAACATTGTCCAAAATCATGTTTTAGGCCAAATCCACAATGCGACCAGTTCAGCATATGAGAGGAGACACTGTTTGAGTGTAACAAAAGTGAAACATTTCTTTTAGCCTTTTCGCATGAAAACAGGGTCCAAAATCATGGGTTTTCGTTCAGCAGTGGAAGTAGGAGGCGCGCTCTACAATAGGCAAGGGTTTTCAAGTCTGCAAGTACGTTTTAAGCTGAGTTCCATGAACATTGTCCAAAATCATGTTTTAACCAAAATCCACAATGCGACCAGTTCAGCATATGAGAGGAGACACTGTTTGAGTGTAACAAAAGTGAAACATTTCTTTTAGCCTTTTCGCATGAAAACAGGGTCCAAAATCATGGGTTTTCGTTCAGCAGTGGAAGTAGGAGGCGCGCTCTACAATAGGCAAGGGTTTTCAAGTCTGCAAGTACGTCTTAAGCTGAGTTCCATGAACATTGTCCAAAATCATGTTTTAACCAAAATCCACAATGCGACCAGTTCAGCATATGAGAGGAGACACTGTTTGAGTGTAACAAACGTGAAACATTTCTTTTAGCCTTTTCGCATGAAAACAGGGTCCAAAATCATGGGTTTTCGTTCAGCAGTGGAAGTAGGAGGCGTGCTCTACAATAGGCAAGGGTTTTCAAGTCTGCAAGTACGATTTAAGCTGAGTTCCATGAACATTGTCCAAAATCATGTTTTAGGCCAAATCCACAATGCGACCAGTTCAGCATATGAGAGGAGACACTGTTTGAGTGTAACAAAAGTGAAACATTTCTTTTAGCCTTTTCGCATGAAAACAGGGTCCAAAATCATGGGTTTTCGTTCAGCAGTGGAAGTAGGAGGCGCGCTCTACAATAGGCAAGGGTTTTCAAGTCTGCAAGTACGTCTTAAGCTGAGTTCCATGAACATTGTCCAAAATCATGTTTTAACCAAAATCCACAATGCGACCAGTTCAGCATATGAGAGGAGACTGTTTGAGTGTAACAAACGTGAAACATTTCTTTTAGCCTTTTCGCATGAAAACAGGGTCCAAAATCATGGGTTTTCGTTCAGCAGTGGAAGTAGGAGGCGCGCTCTACAATAGGCAAGGGTTTTCAAGTCTGCAAGTACGATTTAAGCTGAGTTCCATGAACATTGTCCAAAATCATGTTTTAGGCCAAATCCACAATGCGACCAGTTCAGCATATGAGAGGAGACACTGTTTGAGTGTAACAAAAGTGAAACATTTCTTTTAGCCTTTTCGCATGAAAACAGGGTCCAAAATCATGGGTTTTCGTTCAGCAGTGGAAGTAGGAGGCGCGCTCTACAATAGGCAAGGGTTTTCAAGTCTGCAAGTACGTCTTAAGCTGAGTTCCATGAACATTGTCCAAAATCATGTTTTAACCAAAATCCACAATGCGACCAGTTCAGAATATGAGAGGAGACACTGTTTGAGTGTAACAAACGTGAAACATTTCTTTTAGCCTTTTCGCATGAAAACAGGGTCCAAAATCATGGGTTTTCGTTCAGCAGTGGAAGTATGAGGCGCGCTCTACAATAGGCAAGGGTTTTCAAGTCTGCAAGTACGATTTAAGCTGAGTTTCATGAACATTGTCCAAAATCATGTTTTAGGCCAAATCCACAATGCGACCAGTTCAGCATATGAGAGGAGACACTGTTTGAGTGTAACAAAAGTGAAACATTTATTTTAGCCTTTTCGCATGAAAACAGGGTCCAAAATCATGGGTTTTCGTTCAGCAGTGGAAGTAGGAGGCGCGCTCTACAATAGGCAAGGGTTTTCAAGTCTGCAAGTACGTCTTAAGCTGAGTTCCATGAACATTGTCCAAAATCATGTTTTAACCAAAATCCACAATGCGACCAGTTCAGCATATGAGAGGAGACACTGTTTGAGTGTAACAAACGTGAAACATTTCTTTTAGCCTTTTCGCATGAAAACAGGGTCCAAAATCATGGGTTTTCGTTCAGCAGTGGAAGTAGGAGGCGCGCTCTACAATAGGCAAGGGTTTTCAAGTCTGCAAGTACGTCTTAAGCTGAGTTCCATGAACATTGTCCAAAATCATGTTTTAACCAAAATCCACAATGCGACCAGTTCAGCATATGAGAGGAGACACTGTTTGAGTGTAACAAACGTGAAACATTTCTTTTAGCCTTTTCGCATGAAAACAGGGTCCAAAATCATGGGTTTTCGTTCAGCAGTGGAAGTAGGAGGCGCGCTCTACAATAGGCAAGGGTTTTCAAGTCTGCAAGTACGTTTTAAGCTGAGTTCCATGAACATTGTCCAAAATCATGTTTTAGGCCAAATCCACAATGCGACCAGTTCAGCATATGAGAGGAGACACTGTTTGAGTGTAACAAACGTGAAACATTTCTTTTAGCCTTTTCGCATGAAAACAGGGTCCAAAATCATGGGTTTTCGTTCAGCAGTGGAAGTAGGAGGCGCGCTCTACAATAGGCAAGGGTTTTCAAGTCTGCAAGTACGATTTAAGCTGAGTTCCATGAACATTGTCCAAAATCATGTTTTAGGCCAAATCCACAATGCGACCAGTTCAGCATATGAGAGGAGACACTGTTTGAGTGTAACAAAAGTGAAACATTTCTTTTAGCCTTTTCGCATGAAAACAGGGTCCAAAATCATGGGTTTTCGTTCAGCAGTGGAAGTAGGAGGCGCGCTCTACAATAGGCAAGGGTTTTCAAGTCTGCAAGTACGATTTAAGCTGAGTTCCATGAACATTGTCCAAAATCATGTTTTAGGCCAAATCCACAATGCGACCAGTTCAGCATATGAGAGGAGACACTGTTTGAGTGTAACAAAAGTGAAACATTTCTTTTAGCCTTTTCGCATGAAAACAGGGTCCAAAATCATGGGTTTTCGTTCAGCAGTGGAAGTAGGAGGCGCGCTCTACAATAGGCAAGGGTTTTCAAGTCTGCAAGTACGTCTTAAGCTGAGTTCCATGAACATTGTCCAAAATCATGTTTTAACCAAAATCCACAATGCGACCAGTTCAGAATATGAGAGGAGACACTGTTTGAGTGTAACAAACGTGAAACATTTCTTTTAGCCTTTTCGCATGAAAACAGGGTCCAAAATCATGGGTTTTCGTTCAGCAGTGGAAGTATGAGGCGCGCTCTACAATAGGCAAGGGTTTTCAAGTCTGCAAGTACGATTTAAGCTGAGTTTCATGAACATTGTCCAAAATCATGTTTTAGGCCAAATCCACAATGCGACCAGTTCAGCATATGAGAGGAGACACTGTTTGAGTGTAACAAAAGTGAAACATTTATTTTAGCCTTTTCGCATGAAAACAGGGTCCAAAATCATGGGTTTTCGTTCAGCAGTGGAAGTAGGAGGCGCGCTCTACAATAGGCAAGGGTTTTCAAGTCTGCAAGTACGTCTTAAGCTGAGTTCCATGAACATTGTCCAAAATCATGTTTTAACCAAAATCCACAATGCGACCAGTTCAGCATATGAGAGGAGACACTGTTTGAGTGTAACAAACGTGAAACATTTCTTTTAGCCTTTTCGCATGAAAACAGGGTCCAAAATCATGGGTTTTCGTTCAGCAGTGGAAGTAGGAGGCGCGCTCTACAATAGGCAAGGGTTTTCAAGTCTGCAAGTACGTCTTAAGCTGAGTTCCATGAACATTGTCCAAAATCATGTTTTAACCAAAATCCACAATGCGACCAGTTCAGCATATGAGAGGAGACACTGTTTGAGTGTAACAAACGTGAAACATTTCTTTTAGCCTTTTCGCATGAAAACAGGGTCCAAAATCATGGGTTTTCGTTCAGCAGTGGAAGTAGGAGGCGCGCTCTACAATAGGCAAGGGTTTTCAAGTCTGCAAGTACGTTTTAAGCTGAGTTCCATGAACATTGTCCAAAATCATGTTTTAGGCCAAATCCACAATGCGACCAGTTCAGCATATGAGAGGAGACACTGTTTGAGTGTAACAAACGTGAAACATTTCTTTTAGCCTTTTCGCATGAAAACAGGGTCCAAAATCATGGGTTTTCGTTCAGCAGTGGAAGTAGGAGGCGCGCTCTACAATAGGCAAGGGTTTTCAAGTCTGCAAGTACGATTTAAGCTGAGTTCCATGAACATTGTCCAAAATCATGTTTTAGGCCAAATCCACAATGCGACCAGTTCAGCATATGAGAGGAGACACTGTTTGAGTGTAACAAAAGTGAAACATTTCTTTTAGCCTTTTCGCATGAAAACAGGGTCCAAAATCATGGGTTTTCGTTCAGCAGTGGAAGTAGGAGGCGCGCTCTACAATAGGCAAGGGTTTTCAAGTCTGCAAGTACGATTTAAGCTGAGTTTCATGAACATTGTCCAAAATCATGTATTAGGCCAAATCCACAATGCGACCAGTTCAGCATATGAGAGGAGACACTGTTTGAGTGTAACAAAAGTGAAACATTTATTTTAGCCTTTTCGCATGAAAACAGGGTCCAAAATCATGGGTTTTCGTTCAGCAGTGGAAGTTGGAGGCGCGCTCTACAATAGGCAAGGGTTTTCAAGTCTGCAAGTACGTTTTAAGCTGAGTTCCATGAACATTGTCCAAAATCATGTTTTAGGCCAAATCCACAATGCGACCAGTTCAGCATATGAGAGGAGACACTGTTTGAGTGTAACAAACGTGAAACATTTCTTTTAGCCTTTTTGCATGAAAACAGGGTCCAAAATCATGGGTTTTCGTTCAGCAGTGGAAGTAGGAGGCGCGCTCTACAATAGGCAAGGGTTTTCAAGTCTGCAAGTACGTTTTAAGCTGAGTTCCATGAACATTGTCCAAAATCATGTTTTAGGCCAAATCCACAATGCGACCAGTTCAGCATATGAGAGGAGACACTGTTTGAGTGTAACAAACGTGAAACATTTCTTTTAGCCTTTTCGCATGAAAACAGGGTCCAAAATCATGGGTTTTCGTTCAGCAGTGGAAGTAGGAGGCGCGCTCTACAATAGGCAAGGGTTTTCAAGTCTGCAAGTACGATTTAAGCTGAGTTCCATGAACATTGTCCAAAATCATGTTTTAGGCCAAATCCACAATGCGACCAGTTCAGCATATGAGAGGAGACACTGTTTGAGTGTAACAAAAGTGAAACATTTCTTTTAGCCTTTTCGCATGAAAACAGGGTCCAAAATCATGGGTTTTCGTTCAGCAGTGGAAGTAGGAGGCGCGCTCTACAATAGGCAAGGGTTTTCAAGTCTGCAAGTACGTCTTAAGCTGAGTTCCATGAACATTGTCCAAAATCATGTTTTAACCAAAATCCACAATGCGACCAGTTCAGCATATGAGAGGAGACACTGTTTGAGTGTAACAAACGTGAAACATTTCTTTTAGCCTTTTCGCATGAAAACAGGGTCCAAAATCATGGGTTTTCGTTCAGCAGTGGAAGTAGGAGGCGCGCTCTACAATAGGCAAGGGTTTTCAAGTCTGCAAGTACGTTTTAAGCTGAGTTCCATGAACATTGTCCAAAATCATGTTTTAGGCCAAATCCACAATGCGACCAGTTCAGCATATGAGAGGAGACACTGTTTGAGTGTAACAAACGTGAAACATTTCTTTTAGCCTTTTCGCATGAAAACAGGGTCCAAAATCATGGGTTTTCGTTCAGCAGTGGAAGTAGGAGGCGCGCTCTACAATAGGCAAGGGTTTTCAAGTCTGCAAGTACGATTTAAGCTGAGATCCATGAACATTGTCCAAAATCATGTTTTAGGCCAAATCCACAATGCGACCAGTTCAGCATATGAGAGGAGACACTGTTTAAGTGTAACAAAAGTGAAACATTTCTTTTAGCCTTTTCGCATGAAAACAGGGTCCAAAATCATGGGTTTTCGTTCAGCAGTGGAAGTAGGAGGCGCGCTCTACAATAGGCAAGGGTTTTCAAGTCTGCAAGTACGTCTTAAGCTGAGTTCCATGAACATTGTCCAAAATCATGTTTTAACCAGAATCCACAATGCGACCAGTTCAGCATATGAGAGGAGACACTGTTTGAGTGTAACAAACGTGAAACATTTCTTTTAGCCTTTTCGCATGAAAACAGGGTCCAAAATCATGGGTTTTCGTTCAGCAGTGGAAGTAGGAGGCGCGCTCTACAATAGGCAAGGGTTTTCAAGTCTGCAAGTACGTTTTAAGCTGAGTTCCATGAACATTGTCCAAAATCATGTTTTAACCAAAATCCACAATGCGACCAGTTCAGCATATGAGAGGAGACACTGTTTGAGTGTAACAAAAGTGAAACATTTCTTTTAGCCTTTTCGCATGAAAACAGGGTCCAAAATCATGGGTTTTCGTTCAGCAGTGGAAGTAGGAGGCGCGCTCTACAATAGGCAAGGGTTTTCAAGTCTGCAAGTACGTCTTAAGCTGAGTTCCATGAACATTGTCCAAAATCATGTTTTAACCAAAATCCACAATGCGACCAGTTCAGCATATGAGAGGAGACACTGTTTGAGTGTAACAAACGTGAAACATTTCTTTTAGCCTTTTCGCATGAAAACAGGGTCCAAAATCATGGGTTTTCGTTCAGCAGTGGAAGTAGGAGGCGCGCTCTACAATAGGCAAGGGTTTTCAAGTCTGCAAGTACGTTTTAAGCTGAGTTCCATGAACATTGTCCAAAATCATGTTTTAGGCCAAATCCACAATGCGACCAGTTCAGCATATGAGAGGAGACACTGTTTGAGTGTAACAAACGTGAAACATTTCTTTTAGCCTTTTCGCATGAAAACAGGGTCCAAAATCATGGGTTTTCGTTCAGCAGTGGAAGTAGGAGGCGCGCTCTACAATAGGCAAGGGTTTTCAAGTCTGCAAGTACGATTTAAGCTGAGTTCCATGAACATTGTCCAAAATCATGTTTTAGGCCAAATCCACAATGCGACCAGTTCAGCATATGAGAGGAGACACTGTTTGAGTGTAACAAAAGTGAAACATTTCTTTTAGCCTTTTCGCATGAAAACAGGGTCCAAAATCATGGGTTTTCGTTCAGCAGTGGAAGTAGGAGGCGCGCTCTACAATAGGCAAGGGTTTTCAAGTCTGCAAGTACGTCTTAAGCTGAGTTCCATGAACATTGTCCAAAATCATGTTTTAACCAAAATCCACAATGCGACCAGTTCAGCATATGAGAGGAGACACTGTTTGAGTGTAACAAACGTGAAACATTTCTTTTAGCCTTTTCGCATGAAAACAGGGTCCAAAATCATGGGTTTTCGTTCAGCAGTGGAAGTAGGAGGCGCGCTCTACAATAGGCAAGGGTTTTCAAGTCTGCAAGTACGTTTTAAGCTGAGTTCCATGAACATTGTCCAAAATCATGTTTTAACCAAAATCCACAATGCGACCAGTTCAGCATATGAGAGGAGACACTGTTTGAGTGTAACAAACGTGAAACATTTCTTTTAGCCTTTTCGCATGAAAACAGGGTCCAAAATCATGGGTTTTCGTTCAGCAGTGGAAGTAGGAGGCGCGCTCTACAATAGGCAAGGGTTTTCAAGTCTGCAAGTACGATTTAAGCTGAGTTCCATGAACATTGTCCAAAATCATGTTTTAACCAAAATCCACAATGCGACCAGTTCAGCATATGAGAGGAGACACTGTTTGAGTGTAACAAACGTGAAACATTTCTTTTAGCCTTTTCGCATGAAAACAGGGTCCAAAATCATGGATTTTCGTTCAGCAGTGGAAGTAGGAGGCGCGCTCTACAATAGGCAAGGGTTTTCAAGTCTGCAAGTACGTCTTAAGCTGAGTTCCATGAACATTGTCCAAAATCATGTTTTAGGCCAAATCCACAATGCGACCAGTTCAGCATATGAGAGGAGACACTGTTTGAGTGTAACAAACGTGAAACATTTCTTTTAGCCTTTTCGCATGAAAACAGGGTCCAAAATCATGGGTTTTCGTTCAGCAGTGGAAGTAGGAGGCGCGCTCTACAATAGGCAAGGGTTTTCAAGTCTGCAAGTACGTTTTAAGCTGAGTTCCATGAACATTGTCCAAAATCATGTTTTAGGCCAAATCCACAATGCGACCAGTTCAGCATATGAGAGGAGACACTGTTTGAGTGTAACAAATGTGAAACATTTCTTTTAGCCTTTTCGCATGAAAACAGGGTCCAAAATCATGGGTTTTCGTTCAGCAGTGGAAGTAGGAGGCGCGCTCTACAATAGGCAAGGGTTTTCAAGTCTGCAAGTACGATTTAAGCTGAGTTCCATGAACATTGTCCAAAATCATGTTTTAGGCCAAATCCACAATGCGACCAGTTCAGCATATGAGAGGAGACACTGTTTGAGTGTAACAAAAGTGAAACATTTCTTTTAGCCTTTTCGCATGAAAACAGGGTCCAAAATCATGGGTTTTCGTTCAGCAGTGGAAGTAGGAGGCGCGCTCTACAATAGGCAAGGGTTTTCAAGTCTGCAAGTACGTCTTAAGCTGAGTTCCATGAACATTGTCCAAAATCATGTTTTAACCAAAATCCACAATGCGACCAGTTCAGCATATGAGAGGAGACACTGTTTGAGTGTAACAAACGTGAAACATTTCTTTTAGCCTTTTCGCATGAAAACAGGGTCCAAAATCATGGGTTTTCGTTCAGCAGTGGAAGTAGGAGGCGCGCTCTACAATAGGCAAGGGTTTTCAAGTCTGCAAGTACGATTTAAGCTGAGTTCCATGAACATTGTCCAAAATCATGTTTTAGGCCAAATCCACAATGCGACCAGTTCAGCATATGAGAGGAGACACTGTTTGAGTGTAACAAAAGTGAAACATTTCTTTTAGCCTTTTCGCATGAAAACAGGGTCCAAAATCATGGGTTTTCGTTCAGCAGTGGAAGTAGGAGGCGCGCTCTACAATAGGCAAGGGTTTTCAAGCCTGCAAGTACGTCTTAAGCTTAGTTCCATGAACATTGTCCAAAATCATGTTTTAACCAAAATCCACAATGCGACCAGTTCAGAATATGAGAGGAGACACTGTTTGAGTGTAACAAACGTGAAACATTTCTTTTAGCCTTTTCGCATGAAAACAGGGTCCAAAATCATGGGTTTTCGTTCAGCAGTGGAAGTAGGAGGCGCGCTCTACAATAGGCAAGGGTTTTCAAGTCTGCAAGTACGATTTAAGCTGAGTTTCATGAACATTGTCCAAAATCATGTTTTAGGCCAAATCCACAATGCGACCAGTTCAGCATATGAGAGGAGACACTGTTTGAGTGTAACAAAAGTGAAACATTTCTTTTAGCCTTTTCGCATGAAAACAGGGTCCAAAATCATGGGTTTTCGTTCAGCAGTGGAAGTAGGAGGCGCGCTCTACAATAGGCAAGGGTTTTCAAGTCTGCAAGTACGTCTTAAGCTGAGTTCCATGAACATTGTCCAAAATCATGTTTTAACCAAAATCCACAATGCGACCAGTTCAGCATATGAGAGGAGACACTGTTTGAGTGTAACAAACGTGAAACATTTCTTTTAGCCTTTTCGCATGAAAACAGGGTCCAAAATCATGGGTTTTCGTTCAGCAGTGGAAGTAGGAGGCGCGCTCTACAATAGGCAAGGGTTTTCAAGTCTGCAAGTACGTTTTAAGCTGAGTTCCATGAACATTGTCCAAAATCATGTTTTAACCAAAATCCACAATGCGACCAGATCAGCATATGAGAGGAGACACTGTTTGAGTGTAACAAACGTGAAACATTTCTTTTAGCCTTTCGCATGAAAACAGGGTCCAAAATCATGGGTTTTCGTTCAGCAGTGGAAGTAGGAGGCGCGCTCTACAATAGGCAAGGGTTTTCAAGTCTGCAAGTACGTTTTAAGCTGAGTTCCATGAACATTGTCCAAAATCATGTTTTAGGCCAAATCCACAATGCGACCAGTTCAGCATATGAGAGGAGACACTGTTTGAGTGTAACAAACGTGAAACATTTCTTTTAGCCTTTTCGCATTAAAAAAGGGTCCAAAATCATGGGTTTTCGTTCAGCAGTGGAAGTAGGAGGCGTGCTCTACAATAGGCAAGGGTTTTCAAGTCTGCAAGTACGATTTAAGCTGAGTTCCATGAACATTGTCCAAAATCATGTTTTAGGCCAAATCCACAATGCGACCAGTTCAGCATATGAGAGGAGACACTGTTTGAGTGTAACAAAAGTGAAACATTTCTTTTAGCCTTTTCGCATGAAAACAGGGTCCAAAATCATGGGTTTTCGTTCAGCAGTGGAAGTAGGAGGCGCGCTCTACAATAGGCAAGGGTTTTCAAGTCTGCAAGTACGTCTTAAGCTGAGTTCCATGAACATTGTCCAAAATCATGTTTTAACCAAAATCCACAATGCGACCAGTTCAGCATATGAGAGGAGACACTGTTTGAGTGTAACAAACGTGAAACATTTCTTTTAGCCTTTTCGCATGAAAACAGGGTCCAAAATCATGGGTTTTCGTTCAGCAGTGGAAGTAGGAGGCGCGCTCTACAATAGGCAAGGGTTTTCAAGTCTGCAAGTACGATTTAAGCTGAGTTCCATGAACATTGTCCAAAATCATGTTTTAGGCCAAATCCACAATGCGACCAGTTCAGCATATGAGAGGAGACACTGTTTGAGTGTAACAAAAGTGAAACATTTCTTTTAGCCTTTTCGCATGAAAACAGGGTCCAAAATCATGGGTTTTCGTTCAGCAGTGGAAGTAGGAGGCGCGCTCTACAATAGGCAAGGGTTTTCAAGTCTGCAAGTACGTCTTAAGCTGAGTTCCATGAACATTGTCCAAAATCATGTTTTAACCAAAATCCACAATGCGACCAGTTCAGAATATGAGAGGAGACACTGTTTGAGTGTAACAAACGTGAAACATTTCTTTTAGCCTTTTCGCATGAAAACAGGGTCCAAAATCATGGGTTTTCGTTCAGCAGTGGAAGTAGGAGGCGCGCTCTACAATAGGCAAGGGTTTTCAAGTCTGCAAGTACGATTTAAGCTGAGTTTCATGAACATTGTCCAAAATCATGTTTTAGGCCAAATCCACAATGCGACCAGTTCAGCATATGAGAGGAGACACTGTTTGAGTGTAACAAAAGTGAAACATTTCTTTTAGCCTTTTCGCATGAAAACAGGGTCCAAAATCATGGGTTTTCGTTCAGCAGTGGAAGTAGGAGGCGCGCTCTACAATAGGCAAGGGTTTTCAAGTCTGCAAGTACGTCTTAAGCTGAGTTCCATGAACATTGTCCAAAATCATGTTTTAACCAAAATCCACAATGCGACCAGTTCAGCATATGAGAGGAGACACTGTTTGAGTGTAACAAACGTGAAACATTTCTTTTAGCCTTTTCGCATGAAAACAGGGTCCAAAATCATGGGTTTTCGTTCAGCAGTGGAAGTAGGAGGCGTGCTCTACAATAGGCAAGGGTTTTCAAGTCTGCAAGTACGTTTTAAGCTGAGTTCCATGAACATTGTCCAAAATCATGTTTTAACCAAAATCCACAATGCGACCAGTTCAGCATATGAGAGGAGACACTGTTTGAGTGTAACAAACGTGAAACATTTCTTTTAGCCTTTCGCATGAAAACAGGGTCCAAAATCATGGGTTTTCGTTCAGCAGTGGAAGTAGGAGGCGCGCTCTACAATAGGCAAGGGTTTTCAAGTCTGCAAGTACGTTTTAAGCAGAGTTCCATGAACATTGTCCAAAATCATGTTTTAGGCCAAATCCACAATGCGACCAGTTCAGCATATGAGAGGAGACACTGTTTGAGTGTAACAAACGTGAAACATTTCTTTTAGCCTTTTCGCATTAAAAAAGGGTCCAAAATCATGGGTTTTCGTTCAGCAGTGGAAGTAGGAGGCGTGCTCTACAATAGGCAAGGGTTTTCAAGTCTGCAAGTACGATTTAAGCTGAGTTCCATGAACATTGTCCAAAATCATGTTTTAGGCCAAATCCACAATGCGACCAGTTCAGCATATGAGAGGAGACACTGTTTGAGTGTAACAAAAGTGAAACATTTCTTTTAGCCTTTTCGCATGAAAACAGGGTCCAAAATCATGGGTTTTCGTTCAGCAGTGGAAGTAGGAGGCGCGCTCTACAATAGGCAAGGGTTTTCAAGTCTGCAAGTACGTCTTAAGCTGAGTTCCATGAACATTGTCCAAAATCATGTTTTAACCAAAATCCACAATGCGACCAGTTCAGCATATGAGAGGAGACACTGTTTGAGTGTAACAAACGTGAAACATTTCTTTTAGCCTTTTCGCATGAAAACAGGGTCCAAAATCATGGGTTTTCGTTCAGCAGTGGAAGTAGGAGGCGCGCTCTACAATAGGCAAGGGTTTTCAAGTCTGCAAGTACGATTTAAGCTGAGTTCCATGAACATTGTCCAAAATCATGTTTTAGGCCAAATCCACAATGCGACCAGTTCAGCATATGAGAGGAGACACTGTTTGAGTGTAACAAAAGTGAAACATTTCTTTTAGCCTTTTCGCATGAAAACAGGGTCCAAAATCATGGGTTTTCGTTCAGCAGTGGAAGTAGGAGGCGCGCTCTACAATAGGCAAGGGTTTTCAAGTCTGCAAGTACGTCTTAAGCTGAGTTCCATGAACATTGTCCAAAATCATGTTTTAACCAAAATCCACAATGCGACCAGTTCAGAATATGAGAGGAGACACTGTTTGAGTGTAACAAACGTGAAACATTTCTTTTAGCCTTTTCGCATGAAAACAGGGTCCAAAATCATGGGTTTTCGTTCAGCAGTGGAAGTAGGAGGCGCGCTCTACAATAGGCAAGGGTTTTCAAGTCTGCAAGTACGATTTAAGCTGAGTTTCATGAACATTGTCCAAAATCATGTTTTAGGCCAAATCCACAATGCGACCAGTTCAGCATATGAGAGGAGACACTGTTTGAGTGTAACAAAAGTGAAACATTTATTTTAGCCTTTTCGCATGAAAACAGGGTCCAAAATCATGGGTTTTCGTTCAGCAGTGGAAGTAGGAGGCGCGCTCTACAATAGGCAAGGGTTTTCAAGTCTGCAAGTACGTCTTAAGCTGAGTTCCATGAACATTGTCCAAAATCATGTTTTAACCAAAATCCACAATGCGACCAGTTCAGCATATGAGAGGAGACACTGTTTGAGTGTAACAAACGTGAAACATTTCTTTTAGCCTTTTCGCATGAAAACAGGGTCCAAAATCATGGGTTTTCGTTCAGCAGTGGAAGTAGGAGGCGCGCTCTACAATAGGCAAGGGTTTTCAAGTCTGCAAGTACGTTTTAAGCTGAGTTCCATGAACATTGTCCAAAATCATGTTTTAACCAAAATCCACAATGCGACCAGTTCAGCATATGAGAGGAGACACTGTTTGAGTGTAACAAACGTGAAACATTTCTTTTAGCCTTTTCGCATGAAAACAGGGTCCAAAATCATGGGTTTTCGTTCAGCAGTGGAAGTAGGAGGCGCGCTCTACAATAGGCAAGGGTTTTCAAGTCTGCAAGTACGTTTTAAGCTGAGTTCCATGAACATTGTCCAAAATCATGTTTTAGGCCAAATCCACAATGCGACCAGTTCAGCATATGAGAGGAGACACTGTTTGAGTGTAACAAAAGTGAAACATTTCTTTTAGCCTTTTCGCATGAAAACAGGGTCCAAAATCATGGGTTTTCGTTCAGCAGTGGAAGTAGGAGGCGCGCTCTACAATAGGCAAGGGTTTTCAAGTCTGCAAGTCCGTCTTAAGCTGAGTTCCATGAACATTGTCCAAAATCATGTTTTAACCAAAATCCACAATGCGACCAGTTCAGCATATGAGAGGAGACACTGTTTGAGTGTAACAAACGTGAAACATTTCTTTTAGCCTTTTCGCATTAAAAAAGGGTCCAAAATCATGGGTTTTCGTTCAGCAGTGGAAGTAGGAGGCGTGCTCTACAATAGGCAAGGGTTTTCAAGTCTGCAAGTACGATTTAAGCTGAGTTCCATGAACATTGTCCAAAATCATGTTTTAGGCCAAATCCACAATGCGACCAGTTCAGCATATGAGAGGAGACACTGTTTGAGTGTAACAAAAGTGAAACATTTCTTTTAGCCTTTTCGCATGAAAACAGGGTCCAAAATCATGGGTTTTCGTTCAGCAGTGGAAGTAGGAGGCGCGCTCTACAATAGGCAAGGGTTTTCAAGTCTGCAAGTACGTCTTAAGCTGAGTTCCATGAACATTGTCCAAAATCATGTTTTAACCAAAATCCACAATGCGACCAGTTCAGCATATGAGAGGAGACACTGTTTGAGTGTAACAAACGTGAAACATTTCTTTTAGCCTTTTCGCATGAAAACAGGGTCCAAAATCATGGGTTTTCGTTCAGCAGTGGAAGTAGGAGGCGCGCTCTACAATAGGCAAGGGTTTTCAAGTCTGCAAGTACGATTTAAGCTGAGTTCCATGAACATTGTCCAAAATCATGTTTTAGGCCAAATCCACAATGCGACCAGTTCAGCATATGAGAGGAGACACTGTTTGAGTGTAACAAAAGTGAAACATTTCTTTTAGCCTTTTCGCATGAAAACAGGGTCCAAAATCATGGGTTTTCGTTCAGCAGTGGAAGTAGGAGGCGCGCTCTACAATAGGCAAGGGTTTTCAAGTCTGCAAGTACGTCTTAAGCTGAGTTCCATGAACATTGTCCAAAATCATGTTTTAACCAAAATCCACAATGCGACCAGTTCAGAATATGAGAGGAGACACTGTTTGAGTGTAACAAACGTGAAACATTTCTTTTAGCCTTTTCGCATGAAAACAGGGTCCAAAATCATGGGTTTTCGTTCAGCAGTGGAAGTAGGAGGCGCGCTCTACAATAGGCAAGGGTTTTCAAGTCTGCAAGTACGATTTAAGCTGAGTTTCATGAACATTGTCCAAAATCATGTATTAGGCCAAATCCACAATGCGACCAGTTCAGCATATGAGAGGAGACACTGTTTGAGTGTAACAAAAGTGAAACATTTATTTTAGCCTTTTCGCATGAAAACAGGGTCCAAAATCATGGGTTTTCGTTCAGCAGTGGAAGTAGGAGGCGCGCTCTACAATAGGCAAGGGTTTTCAAGTCTGCAAGTACGTCTTAAGCTGAGTTCCATGAACATTGTCCAAAATCATGTTTTAACCAAAATCCACAATGCGACCAGTTTAGCATATGAGAGGAGACACTGTTTGAGTGTAACAAACGTGAAACATTTCTTTTAGCCTTTTCGCATGAAAACAGGGTCCAAAATCATGGGTTTTCGTTCAGCAGTGGAAGTAGGAGGCGCGCTCTACAATAGGCAAGGGTTTTCAAGTCTGCAAGTACGTTTTAAGCTGAGTTCCATGAACATTGTCCAAAATCATGTTTTAACCAAAATCCACAATGCGACCAGTTCAGCATATGAGAGGAGACACTGTTTGAGTGTAACAAACGTGAAACATTTCTTTTAGCCTTTTCGCATGAAAACAGGGTCCAAAATCATGGGTTTTCGTTCAGCAGTGGAAGTAGGAGGCGCGCTCTACAATAGGCAAGGGTTTTCAAGTCTGCAAGTACGTTTTAAGCTGAGTTCCATGAACATTGTCCAAAATCATGTTTTAGGCCAAATCCACAATGCGACCAGTTCAGCATATGAGAGGAGACACTGTTTGAGTGTAACAAACGTGAAACATTTCTTTTAGCCTTTTCGCATGAAAACAGGGTCCAAAATCATGGGTTTTCGTTCAGCAGTGGAAGTAGGAGGCGTGCTCTACAATAGGCAAGGGTTTTCAAGTCTGCAAGTACGATTTAAGCTGAGTTCCATGAACATTGTCCAAAATCATGTTTTAGGCCAAATCCACAATGCGACCAGTTCAGCATATGAGAGGAGACACTGTTTGAGTGTAACAAAAGTGAAACATTTCTTTTAGCCTTTTCGCATGAAAACAGGGTCCAAAATCATGGGTTTTCGTTCAGCAGTGGAAGTAGGAGGCGCGCTCTACAATAGGCAAGGGTTTTCAAGTCTGCAAGTACGTCTTAAGCTGAGTTCCATGAACATTGTCCAAAATCATGTTTTAACCAAAATCCACAATGCGACCAGTTCAGCATATGAGAGGAGACATTGTTTGAGTGTAACAAACGTGAAACATTTCTTTTAGCCTTTTCGCATGAAAACAGGGTCCAAAATCATGGGTTTTCGTTCAGCAGTGGAAGTAGGAGGCGCGCTCTACAATAGGCAAGGGTTTTCAAGTCTGCAAGTACGATTTAAGCTGAGTTCCATGAACATTGTCCAAAATCATGTTTTAGGCCAAATCCACAATGCGACCAGTTCAGCATATGAGAGGAGACACTGTTTGAGTGTAACAAAAGTGAAACATTTATTTTAGCCTTTTCGCATGAAAACAGGGTCCAAAATCATGGGTTTTCGTTCAGCAGTGGAAGTAGGAGGCGCGCTCTACAATAGGCAAGGGTTTTCAAGTCTGCAAGTACGTCTTAAGCTGAGTTCCATGAACATTGTCCAAAATCATGTTTTAACCAAAATCCACAATGCGACCAGTTCAGAATATGAGAGGAGACACTGTTTGAGTGTAACAAACGTGAAACATTTCTTTTAGCCTTTTCGCATGAAAACAGGGTCCAAAATCATGGGTTTTCGTTCAGCAGTGGAAGTAGGAGGCGCGCTCTACAATAGGCAAGGGTTTTCAAGTCTGCAAGTACGATTTAAGCTGAGTTTCATGAACATTGTCCAAAATCATGTTTTAGGCCAAATCCACAATGCGACCAGTTCAGCATATGAGAGGAGACACTGTTTGAGTGTAACAAAAGTGAAACATTTCTTTTAGCCTTTTCGCATGAAAACAGGGTCCAAAATCATGGGTTTTCGTTCAGCAGTGGAAGTAGGAGGCGCGCTCTACAATAGGCAAGGGTTTTCAAGTCTGCAAGTACGTCTTAAGCTGAGTTCCATGAACATTGTCCAAAATCATGTTTTAACCAAAATCCACAATGCGACCAGTTCAGCATATGAGAGGAGACTGTTTGAGTGTAACAAACGTGAAACATTTCTTTTAGCCTTTTCGCATGAAAACAGGGTCCAAAATCATGGGTTTTCGTTCAGCAGTGGAAGTAGGAGGCGTGCTCTACAATAGGCAAGGGTTTTCAAGTCTGCAAGTACGATTTAAGCTGAGTTCCATGAACATTGTCCAAAATCATGTTTTAGGCCAAATCCACAATGCGACCAGTTCAGCATATGAGAGGAGACACTGTTTGAGTGTAACAAAAGTGAAACATTTCTTTTAGCCTTTTCGCATGAAAACAGGGTCCAAAATCATGGGTTTTCGTTCAGCAGTGGAAGTAGGAGGCGCGCTCTACAATAGGCAAGGGTTTTCAAGTCTGCAAGTACGTCTTAAGCTGAGTTCCATGAACATTGTCCAAAATCATGTTTTAACCAAAATCCACAATGCGACCAGTTCAGAATATGAGAGGAGACACTGTTTGAGTGTAACAAACGTGAAACATTTCTTTTAGCCTTTTCGCATGAAAACAGGGTCCAAAATCATGGGTTTTCGTTCAGCAGTGGAAGTAGGAGGCGCGCTCTACAATAGGCAAGGGTTTTCAAGTCTGCAAGTACGATTTAAGCTGAGTTTCATGAACATTGTCCAAAATCATGTTTTAGGCCAAATCCACAATGCGACCAGTTCAGCATATGAGAGGAGACACTGTTTGAGTGTAACAAAAGTGAAACATTTATTTTAGCCTTTTCGCATGAAAACAGGGTCCAAAATCATGGGTTTTCGTTCAGCAGTGGAAGTAGGAGGCGCGCTCTACAATAGGCAAGGGTTTTCAAGTCTGCAAGTACGTCTTAAGCTGA
This sequence comes from Coregonus lavaretus, assembly GCF_964263955.1. Taxonomy (NCBI): domain Eukaryota; kingdom Metazoa; phylum Chordata; class Actinopteri; order Salmoniformes; family Salmonidae; genus Coregonus; species Coregonus lavaretus. Next base: position 202,746 of record NW_028159391.1, on the reverse strand, counting down.
GTTCCATGAACATTGTCCAAAATCATGTTTTAACCAAAATCCACAATGCGACCAGTTCAGAATATGAGAGGAGACACTGTTTGAGTGTAACAAACGTGAAACATTTCTTTTAGCCTTTTCGCATGAAAACAGGGTCCAAAATCATGGGTTTTCGTTCAGCAGTGGAAGTAGGAGGCGCGCTCTACAATAGGCAAGGGTTTTCAAGTCTGCAAGTACGATTTAAGCTGAGTTTCATGAACATTGTCCAAAATCATGTTTTAGGCCAAATCCACAATGCGACCAGTTCAGCATATGAGAGGAGACACTGTTTGAGTGTAACAAAAGTGAAACATTTATTTTAGCCTTTTCGCATGAAAACAGGGTCCAAAATCATGGGTTTTCGTTCAGCAGTGGAAGTAGGAGGCGCGCTCTACAATAGGCAAGGGTTTTCAAGTCTGCAAGTACGTCTTAAGCTGAGTTCCATGAACATTGTCCAAAATCATGTTTTAACCAAAATCCACAATGCGACCAGTTCAGAATATGAGAGGAGACACTGTTTGAGTGTAACAAACGTGAAACATTTCTTTTAGCCTTTTCGCATGAAAACAGGGTCCAAAATCATGGGTTTTCGTTCAGCAGTGGAAGTAGGAGGCGCGCTCTACAATAGGCAAGGGTTTTCAAGTCTGCAAGTACGATTTAAGCTGAGTTTCATGAACATTGTCCAAAATCATGTTTTAGGCCAAATCCACAATGCGACCAGTTCAGCATATGAGAGGAGACACTGTTTGAGTGTAACAAAAGTGAAACATTTATTTTAGCCTTTTCGCATGAAAACAGGGTCCAAAATCATGGGTTTTCGTTCAGCAGTGGAAGTAGGAGGCGCGCTCTACAATAGGCAAGGGTTTTCAAGTCTGCAAGTACGTCTTAAGCTGAGTTCCATGAACATTGTCCAAAATCATGTTTTAACCAAAATCCACAATGCGACCAGTTCAGAATATGAGAGGAGACACTGTTTGAGTGTAACAAACGTGAAACATTTCTTTTAGCCTTTTCGCATGAAAACAGGGTCCAAAATCATGGGTTTTCGTTCAGCAGTGGAAGTAGGAGGCGCGCTCTACAATAGGCAAGGGTTTTCAAGTCTGCAAGTACGATTTAAGCTGAGTTTCATGAACATTGTCCAAAATCATGTTTTAGGCCAAATCCACAATGCGACCAGTTCAGCATATGAGAGGAGACACTGTTTGAGTGTAACAAAAGTGAAACATTTATTTTAGCCTTTTCGCATGAAAACAGGGTCCAAAATCATGGGTTTTCGTTCAGCAGTGGAAGTAGGAGGCGCTTTACAATAGGCAAGGGTTTTCAAGTCTGCAAGTACGTCTTAAGCTGAGTTCCATGAACATTGTCCAAAATCATGTTTTAACCAAAATCCACAATGCGACCAGTTCAGCATATGAGAGGAGACACTGTTTGAGTGTAACAAACGTGAAACATTTCTTTTAGCCTTTTCGCATGAAAACAGGGTCCAAAATCATGGGTTTTCGTTCAGCAGTGGAAGTAGGAGGCGCGCTCTACAATAGGCAAGGGTTTTCAAGTCTGCAAGTACGTTTTAAGCTGAGTTCCATGAACATTGTCCAAAATCATGTTTTAACCAAAATCCACAATGCGACCAGTTCAGCATATGAGAGGAGACACTGTTTGAGTGTAACAAAAGTGAAACATTTCTTTTAGCCTTTTCGCATGAAAACAGGGTCCAAAATCATGGGTTTTCGTTCAGCAGTGGAAGTAGGAGGCGCGCTCTACAATAGGCAAGGGTTTTCAAGTCTGCAAGTACGTCTTAAGCTGAGTTCCATGAACATTGTCCAAAATCATGTTTTAACCAAAATCCACAATGCGACCAGTTCAGCATATGAGAGGAGACACTGTTTGAGTGTAACAAACGTGAAACATTTCTTTTAGCCTTTTCGCATGAAAACAGGGTCCAAAATCATGGGTTTTCGTTCAGCAGTGGAAGTAGGAGGCGTGCTCTACAATAGGCAAGGGTTTTCAAGTCTGCAAGTACGATTTAAGCTGAGTTCCATGAACATTGTCCAAAATCATGTTTTAGGCCAAATCCACAATGCGACCAGTTCAGCATATGAGAGGAGACACTGTTTGAGTGTAACAAAAGTGAAACATTTCTTTTAGCCTTTTCGCATGAAAACAGGGTCCAAAATCATGGGTTTTCGTTCAGCAATGGAAGTAGGAGGCGCGCTCTACAATAGGCAAGGGTTTTCAAGTCTGCAAGTACGTCTTAAGCTGAGTTCCATGAACATTGTCCAAAATCATGTTTTAACCAAAATCCACAATGCGACCAGTTCAGCATATGAGAGGAGACTGTTTGAGTGTAACAAACGTGAAACATTTCTTTTAGCCTTTTCGCATGAAAACAGGGTCCAAAATCATGGGTTTTCGTTCAGCAGTGGAAGTAGGAGGCGTGCTCTACAATAGGCAAGGGTTTTCAAGTCTGCAAGTACGATTTAAGCTGAGTTCCATGAACATTGTCCAAAATCATGTTTTAGGCCAAATCCACAATGCGACCAGTTCAGCATATGAGAGGAGACACTGTTTGAGTGTAACAAAAGTGAAACATTTCTTTTAGCCTTTTCGCATGAAAACAGGGTCCAAAATCATGGGTTTTCGTTCAGCAGTGGAAGTAGGAGGCGCGCTCTACAATAGGCAAGGGTTTTCAAGTCTGCAAGTACGTCTTAAGCTGAGTTCCATGAACATTGTCCAAAATCATGTTTTAACCAAAATCCACAATGCGACCAGTTCAGCATATGAGAGGAGACACTGTTTGAGTGTAACAAAAGTGAAACATTTCTTTTAGCCTTTTCGCATGAAAACAGGGTCCAAAATCATGGGTTTTCGTTCAGCAGTGGAAGTAGGAGGCGCGCTCTACAATAGGCAAGGGTTTTCAAGTCTGCAAGTACGTCTTAAGCTGAGTTCCATGAACATTGTCCAAAATCATGTTTTAACCAAAATCCACAATGCGACCAGTTCAGCATATGAGAGGAGACTGTTTGAGTGTAACAAACGTGAAACATTTCTTTTAGCCTTTTCGCATGAAAACAGGGTCCAAAATCATGGGTTTTCGTTCAGCAGTGGAAGTAGGAGGCGTGCTCTACAATAGGCAAGGGTTTTCAAGTCTGCAAGTACGATTTAAGCTGAGTTCCATGAACATTGTCCAAAATCATGTTTTAGGCCAAATCCACAATGCGACCAGTTCAGCATATGAGAGGAGACACTGTTTGAGTGTAACAAAAGTGAAACATTTCTTTTAGCCTTTTCGCATGAAAACAGGGTCCAAAATCATGGGTTTTCGTTCAGCAGTGGAAGTAGGAGGCGCGCTCTACAATAGGCAAGGGTTTTCAAGTCTGCAAGTACGTCTTAAGCTGAGTTCCATGAACATTGTCCAAAATCATGTTTTAACCAAAATCCACAATGCGACCAGTTCAGAATATGAGAGGAGACACTGTTTGAGTGTAACAAACGTGAAACATTTCTTTTAGCCTTTTCGCATGAAAACAGGGTCCAAAATCATGGGTTTTCGTTCAGCAGTGGAAGTAGGAGGCGCGCTCTACAATAGGCAAGGGTTTTCAAGTCTGCAAGTACGATTTAAGCTGAGTTTCATGAACATTGTCCAAAATCATGTTTTAGGCCAAATCCACAATGCGACCAGTTCAGCATATGAGAGGAGACACTGTTTGAGTGTAACAAAAGTGAAACATTTATTTTAGCCTTTTCGCATGAAAACAGGGTCCAAAATCATGGGTTTTCGTTCAGCAGTGGAAGTAGGAGGCGCGCTCTACAATAGGCAAGGGTTTTCAAGTCTGCAAGTACGTCTTAAGCTGAGTTCCATGAACATTGTCCAAAATCATGTTTTAACCAAAATCCACAATGCGACCAGTTCAGAATATGAGAGGAGACACTGTTTGAGTGTAACAAACGTGAAACATTTCTTTTAGCCTTTTCGCATGAAAACAGGGTCCAAAATCATGGGTTTTCGTTCAGCGGTGGAAGTAGGAGGCGCGCTCTACAATAGGCAAGGGTTTTCAAGTCTGCAAGTACGATTTAAGCTGAGTTTCATGAACATTGTCCAAAATCATGTTTTAGGCCAAATCCACAATGCGACCAGTTCAGCATATGAGAGGAGACACTGTTTGAGTGTAACAAAAGTGAAACATTTATTTTAGCCTTTTCGCATGAAAACAGGGTCCAAAATCATGGGTTTTCGTTCAGCAGTGGAAGTAGGAGGCGCGCTCTACAATAGGCAAGGGTTTTCAAGTCTGCAAGTACGTCTTAAGCTGAGTTCCATGAACATTGTCCAAAATCATGTTTTAACCAAAATCCACAATGCGACCAGTTCAGAATATGAGAGGAGACACTGTTTGAGTGTAACAAACGTGAAACATTTCTTTTAGCCTTTTCGCATGAAAACAGGGTCCAAAATCATGGGTTTTCGTTCAGCAGTGGAAGTAGGAGGCGCGCTCTACAATAGGCAAGGGTTTTCAAGTCTGCAAGTACGATTTAAGCTGAGTTTCATGAACATTGTCCAAAATCATGTTTTAGGCCAAATCCACAATGCGACCAGTTCAGCATATGAGAGGAGACACTGTTTGAGTGTAACAAAAGTGAAACATTTATTTTAGCCTTTTCGCATGAAAACAGGGTCCAAAATCATGGGTTTTCGTTCAGCAGTGGAAGTAGGAGGCGCGCTCTACAATAGGCAAGGGTTTTCAAGTCTGCAAGTACGTCTTAAGCTGAGTTCCATGAACATTGTCCAAAATCATGTTTTAACCAAAATCCACAATGCGACCAGTTCAGAATATGAGAGGAGACACTGTTTGAGTGTAACAAACGTGAAACATTTCTTTTAGCCTTTTCGCATGAAAACAGGGTCCAAAATCATGGGTTTTCGTTCAGCAGTGGAAGTAGGAGGCGCGCTCTACAATAGGCAAGGGTTTTCAAGTCTGCAAGTACGATTTAAGCTGAGTTTCATGAACATTGTCCAAAATCATGTTTTAGGCCAAATCCACAATGCGACCAGTTCAGCATATGAGAGGAGACACTGTTTGAGTGTAACAAAAGTGAAACATTTATTTTAGCCTTTTCGCATGAAAACAGGGTCCAAAATCATGGGTTTTCGTTCAGCAGTGGAAGTAGGAGGCGCGCTCTACAATAGGCAAGGGTTTTCAAGTCTGCAAGTACGTCTTAAGCTGAGTTCCATGAACATTGTCCAAAATCATGTTTTAACCAAAATCCACAATGCGACCAGTTCAGCATATGAGAGGAGACACTGTTTGAGTGTAACAAACGTGAAACATTTCTTTTAGCCTTTTCGCATGAAAACAGGGTCCAAAATCATGGGTTTTCGTTCAGCAGTGGAAGTAGGAGGCGCGCTCTACAATAGGCAAGGGTTTTCAAGTCTGCAAGTACGTTTTAAGCTGAGTTCCATGAACATTGTCCAAAATCATGTTTTAACCAAAATCCACAATGCGACCAGTTCAGCATATGAGAGGAGACACTGTTTGAGTGTAACAAAAGTGAAACATTTCTTTTAGCCTTTTCGCATGAAAACAGGGTCCAAAATCATGGGTTTTCGTTCAGCAGTGGAAGTAGGAGGCGCGCTCTACAATAGGCAAGGGTTTTCAAGTCTGCAAGTACGTCTTAAGCTGAGTTCCATGAACATTGTCCAAAATCATGTTTTAACCAAAATCCACAATGCGACCAGTTCAGCATATGAGAGGAGACACTGTTTGAGTGTAACAAACGTGAAACATTTCTTTTAGCCTTTTCGCATGAAAACAGGGTCCAAAATCATGGGTTTTCGTTCAGCAGTGGAAGTAGGAGGCGTGCTCTACAATAGGCAAGGGTTTTCAAGTCTGCAAGTACGATTTAAGCTGAGTTCCATGAACATTGTCCAAAATCATGTTTTAGGCCAAATCCACAATGCGACCAGTTCAGCATATGAGAGGAGACACTGTTTGAGTGTAACAAAAGTGAAACATTTCTTTTAGCCTTTTCGCATGAAAACAGGGTCCAAAATCATGGGTTTTCGTTCAGCAATGGAAGTAGGAGGCGCGCTCTACAATAGGCAAGGGTTTTCAAGTCTGCAAGTACGTCTTAAGCTGAGTTCCATGAACATTGTCCAAAATCATGTTTTAACCAAAATCCACAATGCGACCAGTTCAGCATATGAGAGGAGACTGTTTGAGTGTAACAAACGTGAAACATTTCTTTTAGCCTTTTCGCATGAAAACAGGGTCCAAAATCATGGGTTTTCGTTCAGCAGTGGAAGTAGGAGGCGTGCTCTACAATAGGCAAGGGTTTTCAAGTCTGCAAGTACGATTTAAGCTGAGTTCCATGAACATTGTCCAAAATCATGTTTTAGGCCAAATCCACAATGCGACCAGTTCAGCATATGAGAGGAGACACTGTTTGAGTGTAACAAAAGTGAAACATTTCTTTTAGCCTTTTCGCATGAAAACAGGGTCCAAAATCATGGGTTTTCGTTCAGCAGTGGAAGTAGGAGGCGCGCTCTACAATAGGCAAGGGTTTTCAAGTCTGCAAGTACGTCTTAAGCTGAGTTCCATGAACATTGTCCAAAATCATGTTTTAACCAAAATCCACAATGCGACCAGTTCAGAATATGAGAGGAGACACTGTTTGAGTGTAACAAACGTGAAACATTTCTTTTAGCCTTTTCGCATGAAAACAGGGTCCAAAATCATGGGTTTTCGTTCAGCAGTGGAAGTAGGAGGCGCGCTCTACAATAGGCAAGGGTTTTCAAGTCTGCAAGTACGATTTAAGCTGAGTTTCATGAACATTGTCCAAAATCATGTTTTAGGCCAAATCCACAATGCGACCAGTTCAGCATATGAGAGGAGACACTGTTTGAGTGTAACAAAAGTGAAACATTTATTTTAGCCTTTTCGCATGAAAACAGGGTCCAAAATCATGGGTTTTCGTTCAGCAGTGGAAGTAGGAGGCGCGCTCTACAATAGGCAAGGGTTTTCAAGTCTGCAAGTACGTCTTAAGCTGAGTTCCATGAACATTGTCCAAAATCATGTTTTAACCAAAATCCACAATGCGACCAGTTCAGCATATGAGAGGAGACACTGTTTGAGTGTAACAAACGTGAAACATTTCTTTTAGCCTTTTCGCATGAAAACAGGGTCCAAAATCATGGGTTTTCGTTCAGCAGTGGAAGTAGGAGGCGCGCTCTACAATAGGCAAGGGTTTTCAAGTCTGCAAGTACGTTTTAAGCTGAGTTCCATGAACATTGTCCAAAATCATGTTTTAGGCCAAATCCACAATGCGACCAGTTCAGCATATGAGAGGAGACACTGTTTGAGTGTAACAAAAGTGAAACATTTCTTTTAGCCTTTTCGCATGAAAACAGGGTCCAAAATCATGGGTTTTCGTTCAGCAGTGGAAGTAGGAGGCGCGCTCTACAATAGGCAAGGGTTTTCAAGTCTGCAAGTACGTCTTAAGCTGAGTTCCATGAACATTGTCCAAAATCATGTTTTAACCAAAATCCACAATGCGACCAGTTCAGCATATGAGAGGAGACACTGTTTGAGTGTAACAAACGTGAAACATTTCTTTTAGCCTTTTCGCATGAAAACAGGGTCCAAAATCATGGGTTTTCGTTCAGCAGTGGAAGTAGGAGGCGCGCTCTACAATAGGCAAGGGTTTTCAAGTCTGCAAGTACGTTTTAAGCTGAGTTCCATGAACATTGTCCAAAATCATGTTTTAGGCCAAATCCACAATGCGACCAGTTCAGCATATGAGAGGAGACACTGTTTGAGTGTAACAAACGTGAAACATTTCTTTTAGCCTTTTCGCATGAAAACAGGGTCCAAAATCATGGGTTTTCGTTCAGCAGTGGAAGTAGGAGGCGCGCTCTACAATAGGCAAGGGTTTTCAAGTCTGCAAGTACGTTTTAAGCTGAGTTCCATGAACATTGTCCAAAATCATGTTTTAGGCCAAATCCACAATGCGACCAGTTCAGCATATGAGAGGAGACACTGTTTGAGTGTAACAAAAGTGAAACATTTCTTTTAGCCTTTTCGCATGAAAACAGGGTCAAAATCATGGGTTTTCGTTCAGCAGTGGAAGTAGGAGGCGCGCTCTACAATAGGCAAGGGTTTTCAAGTCTGCAAGTACGTCTTAAGCTGAGTTGCATGAACATTGTCCAAAATCATGTTTTAGGCCAAATCCACAATGCGACCAGTTCAGCATATGAGAGGAGACACTGTTTGAGTGTAACAAAAGTGAAACATTTCTTTTAGCCTTTTCGCATGAAAACAGGGTCCAAAATCATGGGTTTTCGTTCAGCAGTGGAAGTAGGAGGCGAGCTCTACAATAGGCAAGGGTTTTCAAGTCTGCAAGTACGTCTTAAGCTGAGTTCCATGAACATTGTCCAAAATCATGTTTTAACCAAAATCCACAATGCGACCAGTTCAGCATATGAGAGGAGACACTGTTTGAGTGTAACAAACGTGAAACATTTCTTTTAGCCTTTTCGCATGAAAACAGGGTCCAAAATCATGGGTTTTCGTTCAGCAGTGGAAGTAGGAGGCGCGCTCTACAATAGGCAAGGGTTTTCAAGTCTGCAAGTACGTTTTAAGCTGAGTTCCATGAACATTGTCCAAAATCATGTTTTAACCAAAATCCACAATGCGACCAGTTCAGCATATGAGAGGAGACACTGTTTGAGTGTAACAAACGTGAAACATTTCTTTTAGCTTTTTCGCATGAAAACAGGGTCCAAAATCATGGGTTTTCGTTCAGCAGTGGAAGTAGGAGGCGCGCTCTACAATAGGCAAGGGTTTTCAAGTCTGCAAGTACGTTTTAAGCTGAGTTCCATGAACATTGTCCAAAATCATGTTTTAGGCCAAATCCACAATGCGACCAGTTCAGCATATGAGAGGAGACACTGTTTGAGTGTAACAAAAGTGAAACATTTCTTTTAGCCTTTTCGCATGAAAACAGGGTCCAAAATCATGGGTTTTCGTTCAGCAGTGGAAGTAGGAGGCGCGCTCTACAATAGGCAAGGGTTTTCAAGTCTGCAAGTACGTCTTAAGCTGAGTTCCATGAACATTGTCCAAAATCATGTTTTAACCAAAATCCACAATGCGACCAGTTCAGCATATGAGAGGAGACACTGTTTGAGTGTAACAAACGTGAAACATTTCTTTTAGCCTTTTCGCATGAAAACAGGGTCCAAAATCATGGGTTTTCGTTCAGCAGTGGAAGTAGGAGGCGTGCTCTACAATAGGCAAGGGTTTTCAAGTCTGCAAGTACGATTTAAGCTGAGTTCCATGAACATTGTCCAAAATCATGTTTTAGGCCAAATCCACAATGCGACCAGTTCAGCATATGAGAGGAGACACTGTTTGAGTGTAACAAAAGTGAAACATTTCTTTTAGCCTTTTCGCATGAAAACAGGGTCCAAAATCATGGGTTTTCGTTCAGCAGTGGAAGTAGGAGGCGCGCTCTACAATAGGCAAGGGTTTTCAAGTCTGCAAGTACGTTTTAAGCTGAGTTCCATGAACATTGTCCAAAATCATGTTTTAACCAAAATCCACAATGCGACCAGTTCAGCATATGAGAGGAGACACTGTTTGAGTGTAACAAACGTGAAACATTTCTTTTAGCTTTTTCGCATGAAAACAGGGTCCAAAATCATGGGTTTTCGTTCAGCAGTGGAAGTAGGAGGCGCGCTCTACAATAGGCAAGGGTTTTCAAGTCTGCAAGTACGTTTTAAGCTGAGTTCCATGAACATTGTCCAAAATCATGTTTTAGGCCAAATCCACAATGCGACCAGTTCAGCATATGAGAGGAGACACTGTTTGAGTGTAACAAAAGTGAAACATTTCTTTTAGCCTTTTCGCATGAAAACAGGGTCCAAAATCATGGGTTTTCGTTCAGCAGTGGAAGTAGGAGGCGCGCTCTACAATAGGCAAGGGTTTTCAAGTCTGCAAGTACGTCTTAAACTGAGTTCCATGAACATTGTCCAAAATCATGTTTTAACCAAAATCCACAATGCGACCAGTTCAGCATATGAGAGGAGACACTGTTTGAGTGTAACAAACGTGAAACATTTCTTTTAGCCTTTTCGCATGAAAACAGGGTCCAAAATCATGGGTTTTCGTTCAGCAGTGGAAGTAGGAGGCGTGCTCTACAATAGGCAAGGGTTTTCAAGTCTGCAAGTACGATTTAAGCTGAGTTCCATGAACATTGTCCAAAATCATGTTTTAGGCCAAATCCACAATGCGACCAGTTCAGCATATGAGAGGAGACACTGTTTGAGTGTAACAAAAGTGAAACATTTCTTTTAGCCTTTTCGCATGAAAACAGGGTCCAAAATCATGGGTTTTCGTTCAGCAGTGGAAGTAGGAGGCGCGCTCTACAATAGGCAAGGGTTTTCAAGTCTGCAAGTACGTCTTAAGCTGAGTTCCATGAACATTGTCCAAAATCATGTTTTAACCAAAATCCACAATGCGACCAGTTCAGCATATGAGAGGAGACATTGTTTGAGTGTAACAAACGTGAAACATTTCTTTTAGCCTTTTCGCATGAAAACAGGGTCCAAAATCATGGGTTTTCGTTCAGCAGTGGAAGTAGGAGGCGCGCTCTACAATAGGCAAGGGTTTTCAAGTCTGCAAGTACGATTTAAGCTGAGTTCCATGAACATTGTCCAAAATCATGTTTTAGGCCAAATCCACAATGCGACCAGTTCAGCATATGAGAGGAGACACTGTTTGAGTGTAACAAAAGTGAAACATTTATTTTAGCCTTTTCGCATGAAAACAGGGTCCAAAATCATGGGTTTTCGTTCAGCAGTGGAAGTAGGAGGCGCGCTCTACAATAGGCAAGGGTTTTCAAGTCTGCAAGTACGATTTAAGCTGAGTTCCATGAACATTGTCCAAAATCATGTTTTAGGCCAAATCCACAATGCGACCAGTTCAGCATATGAGAGGAGACACTGTTTGAGTGTAACAAAAGTGAAACATTTCTTTTAGCCTTTTCGCATGAAAACAGGGTCCAAAATCATGGGTTTTCGTTCAGCAGTGGAAGTAGGAGGCGCGCTCTACAATAGGCAAGGGTTTTCAAGTCTGCAAGTACGTCTTAAGCTGAGTTCCATGAACATTGTCCAAAATCATGTTTTAACCAAAATCCACAATGCGACCAGTTCAGCATATGAGAGGAGACACTGTTTGAGTGTAACAAACGTGAAACATTTCTTTTAGCCTTTTCGCATGAAAACAGGGTCCAAAATCATGGGTTTTCGTTCAGCAGTGGAAGTAGGAGGCGCGCTCTACAATAGGCAAGGGTTTTCAAGTCTGCAAGTACGATTTAAGCTGAGTTCCATGAACATTGTCCAAAATCATGTTTTAGGCCAAATCCACAATGCGACCAGTTCAGCATATGAGAGGAGACACTGTTTGAGTGTAACAAACGTGAAACATTTCTTTTAGCCTTTTCGCATGAAAACAGGGTCCAAAATCATGGGTTTTCGTTCAGCAGTGGAAGTAGGAGGCGCGCTCTACAATAGGCAAGGGTTTTCAAGTCTGCAAGTACGATTTAAGCTGAGTTCCATGAACATTGTCCAAAATCATGTTTTAGGCCAAATCCACAATGCGACCAGTTCAGCATATGAGAGGAGACACTGTTTGAGTGTAACAAAAGTGAAACATTTCTTTTAGCCTTTTCGCATGAAAACAGGGTCCAAAATCATGGGTTTTCGTTCAGCAGTGGAAGTAGGAGGCGCGCTCTACAATAGGCAAGGGTTTTCAAGTCTGCAAGTACGTCTTAAGCTGAGTTCCATGAACATTGTCCAAAATCATGTTTTAACCAAAATCCACAATGCGACCAGTTCAGCATATGAGAGGAGACACTGTTTGAGTGTAACAAACGTGAAACATTTCTTTTAGCCTTTTCGCATGAAAACAGGGTCCAAAATCATGGGTTTTCGTTCAGCAGTGGAAGTAGGAGGCGCGCTCTACAATAGGCAAGGGTTTTCAAGTCTGCAAGTACGTTTTAAGCTGAGTTCCATGAACATTGTCCAAAATCATGTTTTAACCAAAATCCACAATGCGACCAGTTCAGCATATGAGAGGAGACACTGTTTGAGTGTAACAAACGTGAAACATTTCTTTTAGCCTTTTCGCATGAAAACAGGGTCCAAAATCATGGGTTTTCGTTCAGCAGTGGAAGTAGGAGGCGCGCTCTACAATAGGCAAGGGTTTTCAAGTCTGCAAGTACGATTTAAGCTGAGTTCCATGAACATTGTCCAAAATCATGTTGTAGGCCAAATCCACAATGCGACCAGTTCAGCATATGAGAGGAGACACTGTTTGAGTGTAACAAACGTGAAACATTTCTTTTAGCCTTTTCGCATGAAAACAGGGTCCAAAATCATGGGTTTTCGTTCAGCAGTGGAAGTAGGAGGCGCGCTCTACAATAGGCAAGGGTTTTCAAGTCTGCAAGTACGTTTTAAGCTGAGTTCCATGAACATTGTCCAAAATCATGTTTTAGGCCAAATCCACAATGCGACCAGTTCAGCATATGAGAGGAGACACTGTTTGAGTGTAACAAAAGTGAAACATTTCTTTTAGCCTTTTCGCATGAAAACAGGGTCCAAAATCATGGGTTTTCGTTCAGCAGTGGAAGTAGGAGGCGCGCTCTACAATAGGCAAGGGTTTTCAAGTCTGCAAGTACGTCTTAAGCTGAGTTGCATGAACATTGTCCAAAATCATGTTTTAGGCCAAATCCACAATGCGACCAGTTCAGCATATGAGAGGAGACACTGTTTGAGTGTAACAAAAGTGAAACATTTCTTTTAGCCTTTTCGCATGAAAACAGGGTCCAAAATCATGGGTTTTCGTTCAGCAGTGGAAGTAGGAGGCGAGCTCTACAATAGGCAAGGGTTTTCAAGTCTGCAAGTACGTCTTAAGCTGAGTTCCATGAACATTGTCCAAAATCATGTTTTAACCAAAATCCACAATGCGACCAGTTCAGCATATGAGAGGAGACACTGTTTGAGTGTAACAAACGTGAAACATTTCTTTTAGCCTTTTCGCATGAAAACAGGGTCCAAAATCATGGGTTTTCGTTCAGCAGTGGAAGTAGGAGGCGCGCTCTACAATAGGCAAGGGTTTTCAAGTCTGCAAGTACGTTTTAAGCTGAGTTCCATGAACATTGTCCAAAATCATGTTTTAACCAAAATCCACAATGCGACCAGTTCAGCATATGAGAGGAGACACTGTTTGAGTGTAACAAACGTGAAACATTTCTTTTAGCTTTTTCGCATGAAAACAGGGTCCAAAATCATGGGTTTTCGTTCAGCAGTGGAAGTAGGAGGCGCGCTCTACAATAGGCAAGGGTTTTCAAGTCTGCAAGTACGTTTTAAGCTGAGTTCCATGAACATTGTCCAAAATCATGTTTTAGGCCAAATCCACAATGCGACCAGTTCAGCATATGAGAGGAGACACTGTTTGAGTGTAACAAAAGTGAAACATTTCTTTTAGCCTTTTCGCATGAAAACAGGGTCCAAAATCATGGGTTTTCGTTCAGCAGTGGAAGTAGGAGGCGCGCTCTACAATAGGCAAGGGTTTTCAAGTCTGCAAGTACGTCTTAAGCTGAGTTCCATGAACATTGTCCAAAATCATGTTTTAACCAAAATCCACAATGCGACCAGTTCAGCATATGAGAGGAGACACTGTTTGAGTGTAACAAACGTGAAACATTTCTTTTAGCCTTTTCGCATGAAAACAGGGTCCAAAATCATGGGTTTTCGTTCAGCAGTGGAAGTAGGAGGCGTGCTCTACAATAGGCAAGGGTTTTCAAGTCTGCAAGTACGATTTAAGCTGAGTTCCATGAACATTGTCCAAAATCATGTTTTAGGCCAAATCCACAATGCGACCAGTTCAGCATATGAGAGGAGACACTGTTTGAGTGTAACAAAAGTGAAACATTTCTTTTAGCCTTTTCGCATGAAAACAGGGTCCAAAATCATGGGTTTTCGTTCAGCAGTGGAAGTAGGAGGCGCGCTCTACAATAGGCAAGGGTTTTCAAGTCTGCAAGTACGTTTTAAGCTGAGTTCCATGAACATTGTCCAAAATCATGTTTTAACCAAAATCCACAATGCGACCAGTTCAGCATATGAGAGGAGACACTGTTTGAGTGTAACAAACGTGAAACATTTCTTTTAGCTTTTTCGCATGAAAACAGGGTCCAAAATCATGGGTTTTCGTTCAGCAGTGGAAGTAGGAGGCGCGCTCTACAATAGGCAAGGGTTTTCAAGTCTGCAAGTACGTTTTAAGCTGAGTTCCATGAACATTGTCCAAAATCATGTTTTAGGCCAAATCCACAATGCGACCAGTTCAGCATATGAGAGGAGACACTGTTTGAGTGTAACAAAAGTGAAACATTTCTTTTAGCCTTTTCGCATGAAAACAGGGTCCAAAATCATGGGTTTTCGTTCAGCAGTGGAAGTAGGAGGCGCGCTCTACAATAGGCAAGGGTTTTCAAGTCTGCAAGTACGTCTTAAGCTGAGTTCCATGAACATTGTCCAAAATCATGTTTTAACCAAAATCCACAATGCGACCAGTTCAGCATATGAGAGGAGACACTGTTTGAGTGTAACAAACGTGAAACATTTCTTTTAGCCTTTTCGCATGAAAACAGGGTCCAAAATCATGGGTTTTCGTTCAGCAGTGGAAGTAGGAGGCGTGCTCTACAATAGGCAAGGGTTTTCAAGTCTGCAAGTACGATTTAAGCTGAGTTCCATGAACATTGTCCAAAATCATGTTTTAGGCCAAATCCACAATGCGACCAGTTCAGCATATGAGAGGAGACACTGTTTGAGTGTAACAAAAGTGAAACATTTCTTTTAGCCTTTTCGCATGAAAACAGGGTCCAAAATCATGGGTTTTCGTTCAGCAGTGGAAGTAGGAGGCGCGCTCTACAATAGGCAAGGGTTTTCAAGTCTGCAAGTACGTTTTAAGCTGAGTTCCATGAACATTGTCCAAAATCATGTTTTAACCAAAATCCACAATGCGACCAGTTCAGCATATGAGAGGAGACACTGTTTGAGTGTAACAAACGTGAAACATTTCTTTTAGCTTTTTCGCATGAAAACAGGGTCCAAAATCATGGGTTTTCGTTCAGCAGTGGAAGTAGGAGGCGCGCTCTACAATAGGCAAGGGTTTTCAAGTCTGCAAGTACGTTTTAAGCTGAGTTCCATGAACATTGTCCAAAATCATGTTTTAGGCCAAATCCACAATGCGACCAGTTCAGCATATGAGAGGAGACACTGTTTGAGTGTAACAAAAGTGAAACATTTCTTTTAGCCTTTTCGCATGAAAACAGGGTCCAAAATCATGGGTTTTCGTTCAGCAGTGGAAGTAGGAGGCGCGCTCTACAATAGGCAAGGGTTTTCAAGTCTGCAAGTACGTCTTAAGCTGAGTTCCATGAACATTGTCCAAAATCATGTTTTAACCAAAATCCACAATGCGACCAGTTCAGCATATGAGAGGAGACACTGTTTGAGTGTAACAAACGTGAAACATTTCTTTTAGCCTTTTCGCATGAAAACAGGGTCCAAAATCATGGGTTTTCGTTCAGCAGTGGAAGTAGGAGGCGTGCTCTACAATAGGCAAGGGTTTTCAAGTCTGCAAGTACGATTTAAGCTGAGTTCCATGAACATTGTCCAAAATCATGTTTTAGGCCAAATCCACAATGCGACCAGTTCAGCATATGAGAGGAGACACTGTTTGAGTGTAACAAAAGTGAAACATTTCTTTTAGCCTTTTCGCATGAAAACAGGGTCCAAAATCATGGGTTTTCGTTCAGCAGTGGAAGTAGGAGGCGCGCTCTACAATAGGCAAGGGTTTTCAAGTCTGCAAGTACGTTTTAAGCTGAGTTCCATGAACATTGTCCAAAATCATGTTTTAACCAAAATCCACAATGCGACCAGTTCAGCATATGAGAGGAGACACTGTTTGAGTGTAACAAACGTGAAACATTTCTTTTAGCTTTTTCGCATGAAAACAGGGTCCAAAATCATGGGTTTTCGTTCAGCAGTGGAAGTAGGAGGCGCGCTCTACAATAGGCAAGGGTTTTCAAGTCTGCAAGTACGTTTTAAGCTGAGTTCCATGAACATTGTCCAAAATCATGTTTTAGGCCAAATCCACAATGCGACCAGTTCAGCATATGAGAGGAGACACTGTTTGAGTGTAACAAAAGTGAAACATTTCTTTTAGCCTTTTCGCATGAAAACAGGGTCCAAAATCATGGGTTTTCGTTCAGCAGTGGAAGTAGGAGGCGCGCTCTACAATAGGCAAGGGTTTTCAAGTCTGCAAGTACGTCTTAAACTGAGTTCCATGAACATTGTCCAAAATCATGTTTTAACCAAAATCCACAATGCGACCAGTTCAGCATATGAGAGGAGACACTGTTTGAGTGTAACAAACGTGAAACATTTCTTTTAGCCTTTTCGCATGAAAACAGGGTCCAAAATCATGGGTTTTCGTTCAGCAGTGGAAGTAGGAGGCGTGCTCTACAATAGGCAAGGGTTTTCAAGTCTGCAAGTACGATTTAAGCTGAGTTCCATGAACATTGTCCAAAATCATGTTTTAGGCCAAATCCACAATGCGACCAGTTCAGCATATGAGAGGAGACACTGTTTGAGTGTAACAAAAGTGAAACATTTCTTTTAGCCTTTTCGCATGAAAACAGGGTCCAAAATCATGGGTTTTCGTTCAGCAGTGGAAGTAGGAGGCGCGCTCTACAATAGGCAAGGGTTTTCAAGTCTGCAAGTACGTCTTAAGCTGAGTTCCATGAACATTGTCCAAAATCATGTTTTAACCAAAATCCACAATGCGACCAGTTCAGCATATGAGAGGAGACATTGTTTGAGTGTAACAAACGTGAAACATTTCTTTTAGCCTTTTCGCATGAAAACAGGGTCCAAAATCATGGGTTTTCGTTCAGCAGTGGAAGTAGGAGGCGCGCTCTACAATAGGCAAGGGTTTTCAAGTCTGCAAGTACGATTTAAGCTGAGTTCCATGAACATTGTCCAAAATCATGTTTTAGGCCAAATCCACAATGCGACCAGTTCAGCATATGAGAGGAGACACTGTTTGAGTGTAACAAAAGTGAAACATTTATTTTAGCCTTTTCGCATGAAAACAGGGTCCAAAATCATGGGTTTTCGTTCAGCAGTGGAAGTAGGAGGCGCGCTCTACAATAGGCAAGGGTTTTCAAGTCTGCAAGTACGATTTAAGCTGAGTTCCATGAACATTGTCCAAAATCATGTTTTAGGCCAAATCCACAATGCGACCAGTTCAGCATATGAGAGGAGACACTGTTTGAGTGTAACAAAAGTGAAACATTTCTTTTAGCCTTTTCGCATGAAAACAGGGTCCAAAATCATGGGTTTTCGTTCAGCAGTGGAAGTAGGAGGCGCGCTCTACAATAGGCAAGGGTTTTCAAGTCTGCAAGTACGTCTTAAGCTGAGTTCCATGAACATTGTCCAAAATCATGTTTTAACCAAAATCCACAATGCGACCAGTTCAGCATATGAGAGGAGACACTGTTTGAGTGTAACAAACGTGAAACATTTCTTTTAGCCTTTTCGCATGAAAACAGGGTCCAAAATCATGGGTTTTCGTTCAGCAGTGGAAGTAGGAGGCGCGCTCTACAATAGGCAAGGGTTTTCAAGTCTGCAAGTACGATTTAAGCTGAGTTCCATGAACATTGTCCAAAATCATGTTTTAGGCCAAATCCACAATGCGACCAGTTCAGCATATGAGAGGAGACACTGTTTGAGTGTAACAAACGTGAAACATTTCTTTTAGCCTTTTCGCATGAAAACAGGGTCCAAAATCATGGGTTTTCGTTCAGCAGTGGAAGTAGGAGGCGCGCTCTACAATAGGCAAGGGTTTTCAAGTCTGCAAGTACGATTTAAGCTGAGTTCCATGAACATTGTCCAAAATCATGTTTTAGGCCAAATCCACAATGCGACCAGTTCAGCATATGAGAGGAGACACTGTTTGAGTGTAACAAAAGTGAAACATTTCTTTTAGCCTTTTCGCATGAAAACAGGGTCCAAAATCATGGGTTTTCGTTCAGCAGTGGAAGTAGGAGGCGCGCTCTACAATAGGCAAGGGTTTTCAAGTCTGCAAGTACGTCTTAAGCTGAGTTCCATGAACATTGTCCAAAATCATGTTTTAACCAAAATCCACAATGCGACCAGTTCAGCATATGAGAGGAGACACTGTTTGAGTGTAACAAACGTGAAACATTTCTTTTAGCCTTTTCGCATGAAAACAGGGTCCAAAATCATGGGTTTTCGTTCAGCAGTGGAAGTAGGAGGCGCGCTCTACAATAGGCAAGGGTTTTCAAGTCTGCAAGTACGTTTTAAGCTGAGTTCCATGAACATTGTCCAAAATCATGTTTTAACCAAAATCCACAATGCGACCAGTTCAGCATATGAGAGGAGACACTGTTTGAGTGTAACAAACGTGAAACATTTCTTTTAGCCTTTTCGCATGAAAACAGGGTCCAAAATCATGGGTTTTCGTTCAGCAGTGGAAGTAGGAGGCGCGCTCTACAATAGGCAAGGGTTTTCAAGTCTGCAAGTACGATTTAAGCTGAGTTCCATGAACATTGTCCAAAATCATGTTGTAGGCCAAATCCACAATGCGACCAGTTCAGCATATGAGAGGAGACACTGTTTGAGTGTAACAAACGTGAAACATTTCTTTTAGCCTTTTCGCATGAAAACAGGGTCCAAAATCATGGGTTTTCGTTCAGCAGTGGAAGTAGGAGGCGCGCTCTACAATAGGCAAGGGTTTTCAAGTCTGCAAGTACGATTTAAGCTGAGTTCCATGAACATTGTCCAAAATCATGTTTTAGGCCAAATCCACAATGCGACCAGTTCAGCATATGAGAGGAGACACTGTTTGAGTGTAACAAAAGTGAAACATTTCTTTTAGCCTTTTCGCATGAAAACAGGGTCCAAAATCATGGGTTTTCGTTCAGCAGTGGAAGTAGGAGGCGCGCTCTACAATAGGCAAGGGTTTTCAAGTCTGCAAGTACGTCTTAAGCTGAGTTCCATGAACATTGTCCAAAATCATGTTTTAACCAAAATCCACAATGCGACCAGTTCAGCATATGAGAGGAGACACTGTTTGAGTGTAACAAACGTGAAACATTTCTTTTAGCCTTTTCGCATGAAAACAGGGTCCAAAATCATGGGTTTTCGTTCAGCAGTGGAAGTAGGAGGCGCGCTCTACAATAGGCAAGGGTTTTCAAGTCTGCAAGTACGTTTTAAGCTGAGTTCCATGAACATTGTCCAAAATCATGTTTTAACCAAAATCCACAATGCGACCAGTTCAGCATATGAGAGGAGACACTGTTTGAGTGTAACAAACGTGAAACATTTCTTTTAGCCTTTTCGCATGAAAACAGGGTCCAAAATCATGGGTTTTCGTTCAGCAGTGGAAGAAGGAGGCGCGCTCTACAATAGGCAAGGGTTTTCAAGTCTGCAAGTACGTTTTAAGCTGAGTTCCATGAACATTGTCCAAAATCATGTTTTAGGCCAAATCCACAATGCGACCAGTTCAGCATATGAGAGGAGACACTGTTTGAGTGTAACAAAAGTGAAACATTTCTTTTAGCCTTTTCGCATGAAAACAGGGTCCAAAATCATGGGTTTTCGTTCAGCAGTGGAAGTAGGAGGCGAGCTCTACAATAGGCAAGGGTTTTCAAGTCTGCAAGTACGTCTTAAGCTGAGTTCCATGAACATTGTCCAAAATCATGTTTTAACCAAAATCCACAATGCGACCAGTTCAGCATATGAGAGGAGACACTGTTTGAGTGTAACAAACGTGAAACATTTCTTTTAGCCTTTTCGCATGAAAACAGGGTCCAAAATCATGGGTTTTCGTTCAGCAGTGGAAGTAGGAGGCGCGCTCTACAATAGGCAAGGGTTTTCAAGTCTGCAAGTACGTCTTAAGCTGAGTTCCATGAACATTGTCCAAAATCATGTTTTAACCAAAATCCACAATGCGACCAGTTCAGCATATGAGAGGAGACACTGTTTGAGTGTAACAAAAGTGAAACATTTATTTTAGCCTTTTCGCATGAAAACAGGGTCCAAAATCATGGGTTTTCGTTCAGCAGTGGAAGTAGGAGGCGCGCTCTACAATAGGCAAGGGTTTTCAAGTCTGCAAGTACGTCTTAAGCTGAGTTCCATGAACATTGTCCAAAATCATGTTTTAACCAAAATCCACAATGCGACCAGTTCAGCATATGAGAGGAGACACTGTTTGAGTGTAACAAACGTGAAACATTTCTTTTAGCCTTTTCGCATGAAAACAGGGTCCAAAATCATGGGTTTTCGTTCAGCAGTGGAAGTAGGAGGCGCGCTCTACAATAGGCAAGGGTTTTCAAGTCTGCAAGTACGTTTTAAGCTGAGTTCCATGAACATTGTCCAAAATCATGTTTTAGGCCAAATCCACAATGCGACCAGTTCAGCATATGAGAGGAGACACTGTTTGAGTGTAACAAAAGTGAAACATTTCTTTTAGCCTTTTCGCATGAAAACAGGGTCCAAAATCATGGGTTTTCGTTCAGCAGTGGAAGTAGGAGGCGCGCTCTACAATAGGCAAGGGTTTTCAAGTCTGCAAGTACGTCTTAAGCTGAGTTCCATGAACATTGTCCAAAATCATGTTTTAACCAAAATCCACAATGCGACCAGTTCAGCATATGAGAGGAGACACTGTTTGAGTGTAACAAACGTGAAACATTTCTTTTAGCCTTTTCGCATGAAAACAGGGTCCAAAATCATGGGTTTTCGTTCAGCAGTGGAAGTAGGAGGCGCGCTCTACAATAGGCAAGGGTTTTCAAGTCTGCAAGTACGTTTTAAGCTGAGTTCCATGAACATTGTCCAAAATCATGTTTTAGGCCAAATCCACAATGCGACCAGTTCAGCATATGAGAGGAGACACTGTTTGAGTGTAACAAACGTGAAACATTTCTTTTAGCCTTTTCGCATGAAAACAGGGTCCAAAATCATGGGTTTTCGTTCAGCAGTGGAAGTAGGAGGCGCGCTCTACAATAGGCAAGGGTTTTCAAGTCTGCAAGTACGATTTAAGCTGAGTTCCATGAACATTGTCCAAAATCATGTTTTAGGCCAAATCCACAATGCGACCAGTTCAGCATATGAGAGGAGACACTGTTTGAGTGTAACAAACGTGAAACATTTCTTTTAGCCTTTTCGCATGAAAACAGGGTCCAAAATCATGGGTTTTCGTTCAGCAGTGGAAGTAGGAGGCGCGCTCTACAATAGGCAAGGGTTTTCAAGTCTGCAAGTACGATTTAAGCTGAGTTCCATGAACATTGTCCAAAATCATGTTTTAGGCCAAATCCACAATGCGACCAGTTCAGCATATGAGAGGAGACACTGTTTGAGTGTAACAAACGTGAAACATTTCTTTTAGCCTTTTCGCATGAAAACAGGGTCCAAAATCATGGGTTTTCGTTCAGCAGTGGAAGTAGGAGGCGCGCTCTACAATAGGCAAGGGTTTTCAAGTCTGCAAGTACGTCTTAAGCTGAGTTCCATGAACATTGTCCAAAATCATGTTTTAACCAAAATCCACAATGCGACCAGTTCAGCATATGAGAGGAGACACTGTTTGAGTGTAACAAAAGTGAAACATTTATTTTAGCCTTTTCGCATGAAAACAGGGTCCAAAATCATGGGTTTTCGTTCAGCAGTGGAAGTAGGAGGCGCGCTCTACAATAGGCAAGGGTTTTCAAGTCTGCAAGTACGTCTTAAGCTGAGTTCCATGAACATTGTCCAAAATCATGTTTTAACCAAAATCCACAATGCGACCAGTTCAGCATATGAGAGGAGACACTGTTTGAGTGTAACAAACGTGAAACATTTCTTTTAGCCTTTTCGCATGAAAACAGGGTCCAAAATCATGGGTTTTCGTTCAGCAGTGGAAGTAGGAGGCGCGCTCTACAATAGGCAAGGGTTTTCAAGTCTGCAAGTACGTTTTAAGCTGAGTTCCATGAACATTGTCCAAAATCATGTTTTAGGCCAAATCCACAATGCGACCAGTTCAGCATATGAGAGGAGACACTGTTTGAGTGTAACAAAAGTGAAACATTTCTTTTAGCCTTTTCGCATGAAAACAGGGTCCAAAATCATGGGTTTTCGTTCAGCAGTGGAAGTAGGAGGCGCGCTCTACAATAGGCAAGGGTTTTCAAGTCTGCAAGTACGTCTTAAGCTGAGTTCCATGAACATTGTCCAAAATCATGTTTTAACCAAAATCCACAATGCGACCAGTTCAGCATATGAGAGGAGACACTGTTTGAGTGTAACAAACGTGAAACATTTCTTTTAGCCTTTTCGCATGAAAACAGGGTCCAAAATCATGGGTTTTCGTTCAGCAGTGGAAGTAGGAGGCGCGCTCTACAATAGGCAAGGGTTTTCAAGTCTGCAAGTACGTTTTAAGCTGAGTTCCATGAACATTGTCCAAAATCATGTTTTAGGCCAAATCCACAATGCGACCAGTTCAGCATATGAGAGGAGACACTGTTTGAGTGTAACAAACGTGAAACATTTCTTTTAGCCTTTTCGCATGAAAACAGGGTCCAAAATCATGGGTTTTCGTTCAGCAGTGGAAGTAGGAGGCGCGCTCTACAATAGGCAAGGGTTTTCAAGTCTGCAAGTACGATTTAAGCTGAGTTCCATGAACATTGTCCAAAATCATGTTTTAGGCCAAATCCACAATGCGACCAGTTCAGCATATGAGAGGAGACACTGTTTGAGTGTAACAAACGTGAAACATTTCTTTTAGCCTTTTCGCATGAAAACAGGGTCCAAAATCATGGGTTTTCGTTCAGCAGTGGAAGTAGGAGGCGCGCTCTACAATAGGCAAGGGTTTTCAAGTCTGCAAGTACGTCTTAAGCTGAGTTCCATGAACATTGTCCAAAATCATGTTTTAACCAAAATCCACAATGCGACCAGTTCAGCATATGAGAGGAGACACTGTTTGAGTGTAACAAACGTGAAACATTTCTTTTAGCCTTTTCGCATGAAAACAGGGTCCAAAATCATGGGTTTTCGTTCAGCAGTGGAAGTAGGAGGCGCGCGCTACAATAGGCAAGGGTTTTCAAGTCTGCAAGTACGTTTTAAGCTGAGTTCCATGAACATTGTCCAAAATCATGTTTTAGGCCAAATCCACAATGCGACCAGTTCAGCATATGAGAGGAGACACTGTTTGAGTGTAACAAACGTGAAACATTTCTTTTAGCCTTTTCGCATGAAAACAGGGTCCAAAATCATGGGTTTTCGTTCAGCAGTGGAAGTAGGAGGCGCGCTCTACAATAGGCAAGGGTTTTCAAGTCTGCAAGTACGATTTAAGCTGAGTTCCATGAACATTGTCCAAAATCATGTTTTAGGCCAAATCCACAATGCGACCAGTTCAGCATATGAGAGGAGACACTGTTTGAGTGTAACAAAAGTGAAACATTTCTTTTAGCCTTTTCGCATGAAAACAGGGTCCAAAATCATGGGTTTTCGTTCAGCAGTGGAAGTAGGAGGCGCGCTCTACAATAGGCAAGGGTTTTCAAGTCTGCAAGTACGTCTTAAGCTGAGTTCCATGAACATTGTCCAAAATCATGTTTTAACCAAAATCCACAATGCGACCAGTTCAGCATATGAGAGGAGACACTGTTTGAGTGTAACAAATGTGAAACATTTCTTTTAGCCTTTTCGCATGAAAACAGGGTCCAAAATCATGGGTTTTCGTTCAGCAGTGGAAGTAGGAGGCGCGCTCTACAATAGGCAAGGGTTTTCAAGTCTGCAAGTACGTCTTAAGCTGAGTTCCATGAACATTGTCCAAAATCATGTTTTAACCAAAATCCACAATGCGACCAGTTCAGCATATGAGAGGAGACACTGTTTGAGTGTAACAAAAGTGAAACATTTATTTTAGCCTTTTCGCATGAAAACAGGGTCCAAAATCATGGGTTTTCGTTCAGCAGTGGAAGTAGGAGGCGCGCTCTACAATAGGCAAGGGTTTTCAAGTCTGCAAGTACGTCTTAAGCTGAGTTCCATGAACATTGTCCAAAATCATGTTTTAACCAAAATCCACAATGCGACCAGTTCAGCATATGAGAGGAGACACTGTTTGAGTGTGACAAACGTGAAACATTTCTTTTAGCCTTTTCGCATGAAAACAGGGTCCAAAATCATGGGTTTTCGTTCAGCAGTGGAAGTAGGAGGCGCGCTCTACAATAGGCAAGGGTTTTCAAGTCTGCAAGTACGTTTTAAGCTGAGTTCCATGAACATTGTCCAAAATCATGTTTTAGGCCAAATCCACAATGCGACCAGTTCAGCATATGAGAGGAGACACTGTTTGAGTGTAACAAAAGTGAAACATTTCTTTTAGCCTTTTCGCATGAAAACAGGGTCCAAAATCATGGGTTTTCGTTCAGCAGTGGAAGTAGGAGGCGCGCTCTACAATAGGCAAGGGTTTTCAAGTCTGCAAGTACGTCTTAAGCTGAGTTCCATGAACATTGTCCAAAATCATGTTTTAACCAAAATCCACAATGCGACCAGTTCAGCATATGAGAGGAGACACTGTTTGAGTGTAACAAACGTGAAACATTTCTTTTAGCCTTTTCGCATGAAAACAGGGTCCAAAATCATGGGTTTTCGTTCAGCAGTGGAAGTAGGAGGCGCGCTCTACAATAGGCAAGGGTTTTCAAGTCTGCAAGTACGTTTTAAGCTGAGTTCCATGAACATTGTCCAAAATCATGTTTTAGGCCAAATCCACAATGCGACCAGTTCAGCATATGAGAGGAGACACTGTTTGAGTGTAACAAACGTGAAACATTTCTTTTAGCCTTTTCGCATGAAAACAGGGTCCAAAATCATGGGTTTTCGTTCAGCAGTGGAAGTAGGAGGAGCGCTCTACAATAGGCAAGGGTTTTCAAGTCTGCAAGTACGATTTAAGCTGAGTTCCATGAACATTGTCCAAAATCATGTTTTAGGCCAAATCCACAATGCGACCAGTTCAGCATATGAGAGGAGACACTGTTTGAGTGTAACAAACGTGAAACATTTCTTTTAGCCTTTTCGCATGAAAACAGGGTCCAAAATCATGGGTTTTCGTTCAGCAGTGGAAGTAGGAGGCGCGCTCTACAATAGGCAAGGGTTTTCAAGTCTGCAAGTACGTCTTAAGCTGAGTTCCATGAACATTGTCCAAAATCATGTTTTAACCAAAATCCACAATGCGACCAGTTCAGCATATGAGAGGAGACACTGTTTGAGTGTAACAAAAGTGAAACATTTATTTTAGCCTTTTCGCATGAAAACAGGGTCCAAAATCATGGGTTTTCGTTCAGCAGTGGAAGTAGGAGGCGCGCTCTACAATAGGCAAGGGTTTTCAAGTCTGCAAGTACGTCTTAAGCTGAGTTCCATGAACATTGTCCAAAATCATGTTTTAACCAAAATCCACAATGCGACCAGTTCAGCATATGAGAGGAGACACTGTTTGAGTGTAACAAACGTGAAACATTTCTTTTAGCCTTTTCGCATGAAAACAGGGTCCAAAATCATGGGTTTTCGTTCAGCAGTGGAAGTAGGAGGCGCGCTCTACAATAGGCAAGGGTTTTCAAGTCTGCAAGTACGTTTTAAGCTGAGTTCCATGAACATTGTCCAAAATCATGTTTTAGGCCAAATCCACAATGCGACCAGTTCAGCATATGAGAG
The DNA here is from genome assembly GCF_964263955.1 of Coregonus lavaretus. Taxonomy (NCBI): domain Eukaryota; kingdom Metazoa; phylum Chordata; class Actinopteri; order Salmoniformes; family Salmonidae; genus Coregonus; species Coregonus lavaretus. Next base: position 176,921 of record NW_028159391.1, on the reverse strand, counting down.
GAGACACTGTTTGAGTGTAACAAAAGTGAAACATTTCTTTTAGCCTTTTCGCATGAAAACAGGGTCCAAAATCATGGGTTTTCGTTCAGCAGTGGAAGTAGGAGGCGCGCTCTACAATAGGCAAGGGTTTTCAAGTCTGCAAGTACGTCTTAAGCTGAGTTCCATGAACATTGTCCAAAATCATGTTTTAACCAAAATCCACAATGCGACCAGTTCAGCATATGAGAGGAGACACTGTTTGAGTGTAACAAACGTGAAACATTTCTTTTAGCCTTTTCGCATGAAAACAGGGTCCAAAATCATGGGTTTTCGTTCAGCAGTGGAAGTAGGAGGCGCGCTCTACAATAGGCAAGGGTTTTCAAGTCTGCAAGTACGTTTTAAGCTGAGTTCCATGAACATTGTCCAAAATCATGTTTTAGGCCAAATCCACAATGCGACCAGTTCAGCATATGAGAGGAGACACTGTTTGAGTGTAACAAACGTGAAACATTTCTTTTAGCCTTTTCGCATGAAAACAGGGTCCAAAATCATGGGTTTTCGTTCAGCAGTGGAAGTAGGAGGCGCGCTCTACAATAGGCAAGGGTTTTCAAGTCTGCAAGTACGATTTAAGCTGAGTTCCATGAACATTGTCCAAAATCATGTTTTAGGCCAAATCCACAATGCGACCAGTTCAGCATATGAGAGGAGACACTGTTTGAGTGTAACAAACGTGAAACATTTCTTTTAGCCTTTTCGCATGAAAACAGGGTCCAAAATCATGGGTTTTCGTTCAGCAGTGGAAGTAGGAGGCGCGCTCTACAATAGGCAAGGGTTTTCAAGTCTGCAAGTACGTCTTAAGCTGAGTTCCATGAACATTGTCCAAAATCATGTTTTAACCAAAATCCACAATGCGACCAGTTCAGCATATGAGAGGAGACACTGTTTGAGTGTAACAAACGTGAAACATTTCTTTTAGCCTTTTCGCATGAAAACAGGGTCCAAAATCATGGGTTTTCGTTCAGCAGTGGAAGTAGGAGGCGCGCGCTACAATAGGCAAGGGTTTTCAAGTCTGCAAGTACGTTTTAAGCTGAGTTCCATGAACATTGTCCAAAATCATGTTTTAGGCCAAATCCACAATGCGACCAGTTCAGCATATGAGAGGAGACACTGTTTGAGTGTAACAAACGTGAAACATTTCTTTTAGCCTTTTCGCATGAAAACAGGGTCCAAAATCATGGGTTTTCGTTCAGCAGTGGAAGTAGGAGGCGCGCTCTACAATAGGCAAGGGTTTTCAAGTCTGCAAGTACGATTTAAGCTGAGTTCCATGAACATTGTCCAAAATCATGTTTTAGGCCAAATCCACAATGCGACCAGTTCAGCATATGAGAGGAGACACTGTTTGAGTGTAACAAAAGTGAAACATTTCTTTTAGCCTTTTCGCATGAAAACAGGGTCCAAAATCATGGGTTTTCGTTCAGCAGTGGAAGTAGGAGGCGCGCTCTACAATAGGCAAGGGTTTTCAAGTCTGCAAGTACGTCTTAAGCTGAGTTCCATGAACATTGTCCAAAATCATGTTTTAACCAAAATCCACAATGCGACCAGTTCAGCATATGAGAGGAGACACTGTTTGAGTGTAACAAATGTGAAACATTTCTTTTAGCCTTTTCGCATGAAAACAGGGTCCAAAATCATGGGTTTTCGTTCAGCAGTGGAAGTAGGAGGCGCGCTCTACAATAGGCAAGGGTTTTCAAGTCTGCAAGTACGTCTTAAGCTGAGTTCCATGAACATTGTCCAAAATCATGTTTTAACCAAAATCCACAATGCGACCAGTTCAGCATATGAGAGGAGACACTGTTTGAGTGTAACAAAAGTGAAACATTTATTTTAGCCTTTTCGCATGAAAACAGGGTCCAAAATCATGGGTTTTCGTTCAGCAGTGGAAGTAGGAGGCGCGCTCTACAATAGGCAAGGGTTTTCAAGTCTGCAAGTACGTCTTAAGCTGAGTTCCATGAACATTGTCCAAAATCATGTTTTAACCAAAATCCACAATGCGACCAGTTCAGCATATGAGAGGAGACACTGTTTGAGTGTGACAAACGTGAAACATTTCTTTTAGCCTTTTCGCATGAAAACAGGGTCCAAAATCATGGGTTTTCGTTCAGCAGTGGAAGTAGGAGGCGCGCTCTACAATAGGCAAGGGTTTTCAAGTCTGCAAGTACGTTTTAAGCTGAGTTCCATGAACATTGTCCAAAATCATGTTTTAGGCCAAATCCACAATGCGACCAGTTCAGCATATGAGAGGAGACACTGTTTGAGTGTAACAAAAGTGAAACATTTCTTTTAGCCTTTTCGCATGAAAACAGGGTCCAAAATCATGGGTTTTCGTTCAGCAGTGGAAGTAGGAGGCGCGCTCTACAATAGGCAAGGGTTTTCAAGTCTGCAAGTACGTCTTAAGCTGAGTTCCATGAACATTGTCCAAAATCATGTTTTAACCAAAATCCACAATGCGACCAGTTCAGCATATGAGAGGAGACACTGTTTGAGTGTAACAAACGTGAAACATTTCTTTTAGCCTTTTCGCATGAAAACAGGGTCCAAAATCATGGGTTTTCGTTCAGCAGTGGAAGTAGGAGGCGCGCTCTACAATAGGCAAGGGTTTTCAAGTCTGCAAGTACGTTTTAAGCTGAGTTCCATGAACATTGTCCAAAATCATGTTTTAGGCCAAATCCACAATGCGACCAGTTCAGCATATGAGAGGAGACACTGTTTGAGTGTAACAAACGTGAAACATTTCTTTTAGCCTTTTCGCATGAAAACAGGGTCCAAAATCATGGGTTTTCGTTCAGCAGTGGAAGTAGGAGGAGCGCTCTACAATAGGCAAGGGTTTTCAAGTCTGCAAGTACGATTTAAGCTGAGTTCCATGAACATTGTCCAAAATCATGTTTTAGGCCAAATCCACAATGCGACCAGTTCAGCATATGAGAGGAGACACTGTTTGAGTGTAACAAACGTGAAACATTTCTTTTAGCCTTTTCGCATGAAAACAGGGTCCAAAATCATGGGTTTTCGTTCAGCAGTGGAAGTAGGAGGCGCGCTCTACAATAGGCAAGGGTTTTCAAGTCTGCAAGTACGTCTTAAGCTGAGTTCCATGAACATTGTCCAAAATCATGTTTTAACCAAAATCCACAATGCGACCAGTTCAGCATATGAGAGGAGACACTGTTTGAGTGTAACAAACGTGAAACATTTCTTTTAGCCTTTTCGCATGAAAACAGGGTCCAAAATCATGGGTTTTCGTTCAGCAGTGGAAGTAGGAGGCGCGCGCTACAATAGGCAAGGGTTTTCAAGTCTGCAAGTACGTTTTAAGCTGAGTTCCATGAACATTGTCCAAAATCATGTTTTAGGCCAAATCCACAATGCGACCAGTTCAGCATATGAGAGGAGACACTGTTTGAGTGTAACAAACGTGAAACATTTCTTTTAGCCTTTTCGCATGAAAACAGGGTCCAAAATCATGGGTTTTCGTTCAGCAGTGGAAGTAGGAGGCGCGCTCTACAATAGGCAAGGGTTTTCAAGTCTGCAAGTACGATTTAAGCTGAGTTCCATGAACATTGTCCAAAATCATGTTTTAGGCCAAATCCACAATGCGACCAGTTCAGCATATGAGAGGAGACACTGTTTGAGTGTAACAAAAGTGAAACATTTCTTTTAGCCTTTTCGCATGAAAACAGGGTCCAAAATCATGGGTTTTCGTTCAGCAGTGGAAGTAGGAGGCGCGCTCTACAATAGGCAAGGGTTTTCAAGTCTGCAAGTACGTCTTAAGCTGAGTTCCATGAACATTGTCCAAAATCATGTTTTAACCAAAATCCACAATGCGACCAGTTCAGCATATGAGAGGAGACACTGTTTGAGTGTAACAAATGTGAAACATTTCTTTTAGCCTTTTCGCATGAAAACAGGGTCCAAAATCATGGGTTTTCGTTCAGCAGTGGAAGTAGGAGGCGCGCTCTACAATAGGCAAGGGTTTTCAAGTCTGCAAGTACGTTTTAAGTTGAGTTCCATGAACATTGTCCAAAATCATGTTTTAACCAAAATCCACAATGCGACCAGTTCAGCATATGAGAGGAGACACTGTTTGAGTGTAACAAACGTGAAACATTTCTTTTAGCCTTTTCGCATGAAAACAGGGTCCAAAATCATGGGTTTTCGTTCAGCAGTGGAAGTAGGAGGCGCGCTCTACAATAGGCAAGGGTTTTCAAGTCTGCAAGTACGATTTAAGCTGAGTTCCATGAACATTGTCCAAAATCATGTTTTAACCAAAATCCACAATGCGACCAGTTCAGCATATGAGAGGAGACACTGTTTGAGTGTAACAAACGTGAAACATTTCTTTTAGCCTTTTCGCATGAAAACAGGGTCCAAAATCATGGATTTTCGTTCAGCAGTGGAAGTAGGAGGCGCGCTCTACAATAGGCAAGGGTTTTCAAGTCTGCAAGTACGTCTTAAGCTGAGTTCCATGAACATTGTCCAAAATCATGTTTTAGGCCAAATCCACAATGCGACCAGTTCAGCATATGAGAGGAGACACTGTTTGAGTGTAACAAACGTGAAACATTTCTTTTAGCCTTTTCGCATGAAAACAGGGTCCAAAATCATGGGTTTTCGTTCAGCAGTGGAAGTAGGAGGCGCGCTCTACAATAGGCAAGGGTTTTCAAGTCTGCAAGTACGTTTTAAGCTGAGTTCCATGAACATTGTCCAAAATCATGTTTTAGGCCAAATCCACAATGCGACCAGTTCAGCATATGAGAGGAGACACTGTTTGAGTGTAACAAACGTGAAACATTTCTTTTAGCCTTTTCGCATGAAAACAGGGTCCAAAATCATGGGTTTTCGTTCAGCAGTGGAAGTAGGAGGCGTGCTCTACAATAGGCAAGGTTTTTCAAGTCTGCAAGTACGATTTAAGCTGAGTTCCATGAACATTGTCCAAAATCATGTTTTAGGCCAAATCCACAATGCGACCAGTTCAGCATATGAGAGGAGACACTGTTTGAGTGTAACAAAAGTGAAACATTTCTTTTAGCCTTTTCGCATGAAAACAGGGTCCAAAATCATGGGTTTTCGTTCAGCAGTGGAAGTAGGAGGCGCGCTCTACAATAGGCAAGGGTTTTCAAGTCTGCAAGTACGTCTTAAGCTGAGTTCCATGAACATTGTCCAAAATCATGTTTTAACCAAAATCCACAATGCGACCAGTTCAGCATATGAGAGGAGACACTGTTTGAGTGTAACAAATGTGAAACATTTCTTTTAGCCTTTTCGCATGAAAACAGGGTCCAAAATCATGGGTTTTCGTTCAGCAGTGGAAGTAGGAGGCGCGCTCTACAATAGGCAAGGGTTTTCAAGTCTGCAAGTACGTCTTAAGCTGAGTTCCATGAACATTGTCCAAAATCATGTTTTAACCAAAATCCACAATGCGACCAGTTCAGCATATGAGAGGAGACACTGTTTGAGTGTAACAAAAGTGAAACATTTATTTTAGCCTTTTCGCATGAAAACAGGGTCCAAAATCATGGGTTTTCGTTCAGCAGTGGAAGTAGGAGGCGCGCTCTACAATAGGCAAGGGTTTTCAAGTCTGCAAGTACGTCTTAAGCTGAGTTCCATGAACATTGTCCAAAATCATGTTTTAACCAAAATCCACAATGCGACCAGTTCAGCATATGAGAGGAGACACTGTTTGAGTGTAACAAACGTGAAACATTTCTTTTAGCCTTTTCGCATGAAAACAGGGTCCAAAATCATGGGTTTTCGTTCAGCAGTGGAAGTAGGAGGCGCGCTCTACAATAGGCAAGGGTTTTCAAGTCTGCAAGTACGTTTTAAGCTGAGTTCCATGAACATTGTCCAAAATCATGTTTTAGGCCAAATCCACAATGCGACCAGTTCAGCATATGAGAGGAGACACTGTTTGAGTGTAACAAAAGTGAAACATTTCTTTTAGCCTTTTCGCATGAAAACAGGGTCCAAAATCATGGGTTTTCGTTCAGCAGTGGAAGTAGGAGGCGCGCTCTACAATAGGCAAGGGTTTTCAAGTCTGCAAGTACGTCTTAAGCTGAGTTCCATGAACATTGTCCAAAATCATGTTTTAACCAAAATCCACAATGCGACCAGTTCAGCATATGAGAGGAGACACTGTTTGAGTGTAACAAACGTGAAACATTTCTTTTAGCCTTTTCGCATGAAAACAGGGTCCAAAATCATGGGTTTTCGTTCAGCAGTGGAAGTAGGAGGCGCGCTCTACAATAGGCAAGGGTTTTCAAGTCTGCAAGTACGTTTTAAGCTGAGTTCCATGAACATTGTCCAAAATCATGTTTTAGGCCAAATCCACAATGCGACCAGTTCAGCATATGAGAGGAGACACTGTTTGAGTGTAACAAACGTGAAACATTTCTTTTAGCCTTTTCGCATGAAAACAGGGTCCAAAATCATGGGTTTTCGTTCAGCAGTGGAAGTAGGAGGAGCGCTCTACAATAGGCAAGGGTTTTCAAGTCTGCAAGTACGATTTAAGCTGAGTTCCATGAACATTGTCCAAAATCATGTTTTAGGCCAAATCCACAATGCGACCAGTTCAGCATATGAGAGGAGACACTGTTTGAGTGTAACAAACGTGAAACATTTCTTTTAGCCTTTTCGCATGAAAACAGGGTCCAAAATCATGGGTTTTCGTTCAGCAGTGGAAGTAGGAGGCGCGCTCTACAATAGGCAAGGGTTTTCAAGTCTGCAAGTACGTCTTAAGCTGAGTTCCATGAACATTGTCCAAAATCATGTTTTAGGCCAAATCCACAATGCGACCAGTTCAGCATATGAGAGGAGACACTGTTTGAGTGTAACAAACGTGAAACATTTCTTTTAGCCTTTTCGCATGAAAACAGGGTCCAAAATCATGGGTTTTCGTTCAGCAGTGGAAGTAGGAGGCGCGCTCTACAATAGGCAAGGGTTTTCAAGTCTGCAAGTACGATTTAAGCTGAGTTCCATGAACATTGTCCAAAATCATGTTTTAGGCCAAATCCACAATGCGACCAGTTCAGCATATGAGAGGAGACACTGTTTGAGTGTAACAAAAGTGAAACATTTCTTTTAGCCTTTTCGCATGAAAACAGGGTCCAAAATCATGGGTTTTCGTTCAGCAGTGGAAGTAGGAGGCGCGCTCTACAATAGGCAAGGGTTTTCAAGTCTGCAAGTACGTCTTAAGCTGAGTTCCATGAACATTGTCCAAAATCATGTTTTAACCAAAATCCACAATGCGACCAGTTCAGCATATGAGAGGAGACACTGTTTGAGTGTAACAAATGTGAAACATTTCTTTTAGCCTTTTCGCATGAAAACAGGGTCCAAAATCATGGGTTTTCGTTCAGCAGTGGAAGTAGGAGGCGCGCTCTACAATAGGCAAGGGTTTTCAAGTCTGCAAGTACGTTTTAAGCTGAGTTCCATGAACATTGTCCAAAATCATGTTTTAACCAAAATCCACAATGCGACCAGTTCAGCATATGAGAGGAGACACTGTTTGAGTGTAACAAACGTGAAACATTTCTTTTAGCCTTTTCGCATGAAAACAGGGTCCAAAATCATGGGTTTTCGTTCAGCAGTGGAAGTAGGAGGCGCGCTCTACAATAGGCAAGGGTTTTCAAGTCTGCAAGTACGATTTAAGCTGAGTTCCATGAACATTGTCCAAAATCATGTTTTAACCAAAATCCACAATGCGACCAGTTCAGCATATGAGAGGAGACACTGTTTGAGTGTAACAAACGTGAAACATTTCTTTTAGCCTTTTCGCATGAAAACAGGGTCCAAAATCATGGATTTTCGTTCAGCAGTGGAAGTAGGAGGCGCGCTCTACAATAGGCAAGGGTTTTCAAGTCTGCAAGTACGTCTTAAGCTGAGTTCCATGAACATTGTCCAAAATCATGTTTTAGGCCAAATCCACAATGCGACCAGTTCAGCATATGAGAGGAGACACTGTTTGAGTGTAACAAACGTGAAACATTTCTTTTAGCCTTTTCGCATGAAAACAGGGTCCAAAATCATGGGTTTTCGTTCAGCAGTGGAAGTAGGAGGCGCGCTCTACAATAGGCAAGGGTTTTCAAGTCTGCAAGTACGTTTTAAGCTGAGTTCCATGAACATTGTCCAAAATCATGTTTTAGGCCAAATCCACAATGCGACCAGTTCAGCATATGAGAGGAGACACTGTTTGAGTGTAACAAACGTGAAACATTTCTTTTAGCCTTTTCGCATGAAAACAGGGTCCAAAATCATGGGTTTTCGTTCAGCAGTGGAAGTAGGAGGCGTGCTCTACAATAGGCAAGGTTTTTCAAGTCTGCAAGTACGATTTAAGCTGAGTTCCATGAACATTGTCCAAAATCATGTTTTAGGCCAAATCCACAATGCGACCAGTTCAGCATATGAGAGGAGACACTGTTTGAGTGTAACAAAAGTGAAACATTTCTTTTAGCCTTTTCGCATGAAAACAGGGTCCAAAATCATGGGTTTTCGTTCAGCAGTGGAAGTAGGAGGCGCGCTCTACAATAGGCAAGGGTTTTCAAGTCTGCAAGTACGTCTTAAGCTGAGTTCCATGAACATTGTCCAAAATCATGTTTTAACCAAAATCCACAATGCGACCAGTTCAGCATATGAGAGGAGACACTGTTTGAGTGTAACAAACGTGAAACATTTCTTTTAGCCTTTTCGCATGAAAACAGGGTCCAAAATCATGGGTTTTCGTTCAGCAGTGGAAGTAGGAGGCGCGCTCTACAATAGGCAAGGGTTTTCAAGTCTGCAAGTACGTTTTAAGCTGAGTTCCATGAACATTGTCCAAAATCATGTTTTAGGCCAAATCCACAATGCGACCAGTTCAGCATATGAGAGGAGACACTGTTTGAGTGTAACAAACGTGAAACATTTCTTTTAGCCTTTTCGCATGAAAACAGGGTCCAAAATCATGGGTTTTCGTTCAGCAGTGGAAGTAGGAGGCGCGCTCTACAATAGGCAAGGGTTTTCAAGTCTGCAAGTACGATTTAAGCTGAGTTCCATGAACATTGTCCAAAATCATGTTTTAACCAAAATCCACAATGCGACCAGTTCAGCATATGAGAGGAGACACTGTTTGAGTGTAACAAACGTGAAACATTTCTTTTAGCCTTTTCGCATGAAAACAGGGTCCAAAATCATGGATTTTCATTCAGCAGTGGAAGTAGGAGGCGCGCTCTACAATAGGCAAGGGTTTTCAAGTCTGCAAGTACGTCTTAAGCTGAGTTCCATGAACATTGTCCAAAATCATGTTTTAGGCCAAATCCACAATGCGACCAGTTCAGCATATGAGAGGAGACACTGTTTGAGTGTAACAAACGTGAAACATTTCTTTTAGCCTTTTCGCATGAAAACAGGGTCCAAAATCATGGGTTTTCGTTCAGCAGTGGAAGTAGGAGGCGCGCTCTACAATAGGCAAGGGTTTTCAAGTCTGCAAGTACGTTTTAAGCTGAGTTCCATGAACATTGTCCAAAATCATGTTTTAGGCCAAATCCACAATGCGACCAGTTCAGCATATGAGAGGAGACACTGTTTGAGTGTAACAAACGTGAAACATTTCTTTTAGCCTTTTCGCATGAAAACAGGGTCCAAAATCATGGGTTTTCGTTCAGCAGTGGAAGTAGGAGGCGTGCTCTACAATAGGCAAGGTTTTTCAAGTCTGCAAGTACGATTTAAGCTGAGTTCCATGAACATTGTCCAAAATCATGTTTTAGGCCAAATCCACAATGCGACCAGTTCAGCATATGAGAGGAGACACTGTTTGAGTGTAACAAAAGTGAAACATTTCTTTTAGCCTTTTCGCATGAAAACAGGGTCCAAAATCATGGGTTTTCGTTCAGCAGTGGAAGTAGGAGGCGCGCTCTACAATAGGCAAGGGTTTTCAAGTCTGCAAGTACGATTTAAGCTGAGTTCCATGAACATTGTCCAAAATCATGTTTTAACCAAAATCCACAATGCGACCAGTTCAGCATATGAGAGGAGACACTGTTTGAGTGTAACAAACGTGAAACATTTCTTTTAGCCTTTTCGCATGAAAACAGGGTCCAAAATCATGGATTTTCGTTCAGCAGTGGAAGTAGGAGGCGCGCTCTACAATAGGCAAGGGTTTTCAAGTCTGCAAGTACGTCTTAAGCTGAGTTCCATGAACATTGTCCAAAATCATGTTTTAGGCCAAATCCACAATGCGACCAGTTCAGCATATGAGAGGAGACACTGTTTGAGTGTAACAAACGTGAAACATTTCTTTTAGCCTTTTCGCATGAAAACAGGGTCCAAAATCATGGGTTTTCGTTCAGCAGTGGAAGTAGGAGGCGCGCTCTACAATAGGCAAGGGTTTTCAAGTCTGCAAGTACGTTTTAAGCTGAGTTCCATGAACATTGTCCAAAATCATGTTTTAGGCCAAATCCACAATGCGACCAGTTCAGCATATGAGAGGAGACACTGTTTGAGTGTAACAAACGTGAAACATTTCTTTTAGCCTTTTCGCATGAAAACAGGGTCCAAAATCATGGGTTTTCGTTCAGCAGTGGAAGTAGGAGGCGTGCTCTACAATAGGCAAGGTTTTTCAAGTCTGCAAGTACGATTTAAGCTGAGTTCCATGAACATTGTCCAAAATCATGTTTTAGGCCAAATCCACAATGCGACCAGTTCAGCATATGAGAGGAGACACTGTTTGAGTGTAACAAAAGTGAAACATTTCTTTTAGCCTTTTCGCATGAAAACAGGGTCCAAAATCATGGGTTTTCGTTCAGCAGTGGAAGTAGGAGGCGCGCTCTACAATAGGCAAGGGTTTTCAAGTCTGCAAGTACGTCTTAAGCTGAGTTCCATGAACATTGTCCAAAATCATGTTTTAACCAAAATCCACAATGCGACCAGTTCAGCATATGAGAGGAGACACTGTTTGAGTGTAACAAATGTGAAACATTTCTTTTAGCCTTTTCGCATGAAAACAGGGTCCAAAATCATGGGTTTTCGTTCAGCAGTGGAAGTAGGAGGCGCGCTCTACAATAGGCAAGGGTTTTCAAGTCTGCAAGTACGTCTTAAGCTGAGTTCCATGAACATTGTCCAAAATCATGTTTTAACCAAAATCCACAATGCGACCAGTTCAGCATATGAGAGGAGACACTGTTTGAGTGTAACAAAAGTGAAACATTTATTTTAGCCTTTTCGCATGAAAACAGGGTCCAAAATCATGGGTTTTCGTTCAGCAGTGGAAGTAGGAGGCGCGCTCTACAATAGGCAAGGGTTTTCAAGTCTGCAAGTACGTCTTAAGCTGAGTTCCATGAACATTGTCCAAAATCATGTTTTAACCAAAATCCACAATGCGACCAGTTCAGCATATGAGAGGAGACACTGTTTGAGTGTAACAAACGTGAAACATTTCTTTTAGCCTTTTCGCATGAAAACAGGGTCCAAAATCATGGGTTTTCGTTCAGCAGTGGAAGTAGGAGGCGCGCTCTACAATAGGCAAGGGTTTTCAAGTCTGCAAGTACGTTTTAAGCTGAGTTCCATGAACATTGTCCAAAATCATGTTTTAGGCCAAATCCACAATGCGACCAGTTCAGCATATGAGAGGAGACACTGTTTGAGTGTAACAAAAGTGAAACATTTCTTTTAGCCTTTTCGCATGAAAACAGGGTCCAAAATCATGGGTTTTCGTTCAGCAGTGGAAGTAGGAGGCGCGCTCTACAATAGGCAAGGGTTTTCAAGTCTGCAAGTACGTCTTATAATAATAATAATAATAATATGCCATTTAGCAGACGCTTTTATCCAAAGCGACTTACAGTCATGCGTGCATACATTTTTTTTTTTTTTGTGTATGGGTGGTCCCGGGGATCGAACCCACTACCTTGGCGTTACAAGCGCCGTGCTCTACCAGCTGAGCTACAGAGGACCACCTTAAGCTGAGTTCCATGAACATTGTCCAAAATCATGTTTTAACCAAAATCCACAATGCGACCAGTTCAGCATATGAGAGGAGACACTGTTTGAGTGTAACAAACGTGAAACATTTCTTTTAGCCTTTTCGCATGAAAACAGGGTCCAAAATCATGGGTTTTCGTTCAGCAGTGGAAGTAGGAGGCGCGCTCTACAATAGGCAAGGGTTTTCAAGTCTGCAAGTACGTTTTAAGCTGAGTTCCATGAACATTGTCCAAAATCATGTTTTAGGCCAAATCCACAATGCGACCAGTTCAGCATATGAGAGGAGACACTGTTTGAGTGTAACAAACGTGAAACATTTCTTTTAGCCTTTTCGCATGAAAACAGGGTCCAAAATCATGGGTTTTCGTTCAGCAGTGGAAGTAGGAGGAGCGCTCTACAATAGGCAAGGGTTTTCAAGTCTGCAAGTACGATTTAAGCTGAGTTCCATGAACATTGTCCAAAATCATGTTTTAGGCCAAATCCACAATGCGACCAGTTCAGCATATGAGAGGAGACACTGTTTGAGTGTAACAAACGTGAAACATTTCTTTTAGCCTTTTCGCATGAAAACAGGGTCCAAAATCATGGGTTTTCGTTCAGCAGTGGAAGTAGGAGGCGCGCTCTACAATAGGCAAGGGTTTTCAAGTCTGCAAGTACGTCTTAAGCTGAGTTCCATGAACATTGTCCAAAATCATGTTTTAGGCCAAATCCACAATGCGACCAGTTCAGCATATGAGAGGAGACACTGTTTGAGTGTAACAAACGTGAAACATTTCTTTTAGCCTTTTCGCATGAAAACAGGGTCCAAAATCATGGGTTTTCGTTCAGCAGTGGAAGTAGGAGGCGCGCTCTACAATAGGCAAGGGTTTTCAAGTCTGCAAGTACGATTTAAGCTGAGTTCCATGAACATTGTCCAAAATCATGTTTTAGGCCAAATCCACAATGCGACCAGTTCAGCATATGAGAGGAGACACTGTTTGAGTGTAACAAAAGTGAAACATTTCTTTTAGCCTTTTCGCATGAAAACAGGGTCCAAAATCATGGGTTTTCGTTCAGCAGTGGAAGTAGGAGGCGCGCTCTACAATAGGCAAGGGTTTTCAAGTCTGCAAGTACGTCTTAAGCTGAGTTCCATGAACATTGTCCAAAATCATGTTTTAACCAAAATCCACAATGCGACCAGTTCAGCATATGAGAGGAGACACTGTTTGAGTGTAACAAATGTGAAACATTTCTTTTAGCCTTTTCGCATGAAAACAGGGTCCAAAATCATGGGTTTTCGTTCAGCAGTGGAAGTAGGAGGCGCGCTCTACAATAGGCAAGGGTTTTCAAGTCTGCAAGTACGTTTTAAGCTGAGTTCCATGAACATTGTCCAAAATCATGTTTTAACCAAAATCCACAATGCGACCAGTTCAGCATATGAGAGGAGACACTGTTTGAGTGTAACAAACGTGAAACATTTCTTTTAGCCTTTTCGCATGAAAACAGGGTCCAAAATCATGGGTTTTCGTTCAGCAGTGGAAGTAGGAGGCGCGCTCTACAATAGGCAAGGGTTTTCAAGTCTGCAAGTACGATTTAAGCTGAGTTCCATGAACATTGTCCAAAATCATGTTTTAACCAAAATCCACAATGCGACCAGTTCAGCATATGAGAGGAGACACTGTTTGAGTGTAACAAACGTGAAACATTTCTTTTAGCCTTTTCGCATGAAAACAGGGTCCAAAATCATGGATTTTCGTTCAGCAGTGGAAGTAGGAGGCGCGCTCTACAATAGGCAAGGGTTTTCAAGTCTGCAAGTACGTCTTAAGCTGAGTTCCATGAACATTGTCCAAAATCATGTTTTAGGCCAAATCCACAATGCGACCAGTTCAGCATATGAGAGGAGACACTGTTTGAGTGTAACAAACGTGAAACATTTCTTTTAGCCTTTTCGCATGAAAACAGGGTCCAAAATCATGGGTTTTCGTTCAGCAGTGGAAGTAGGAGGCGCGCTCTACAATAGGCAAGGGTTTTCAAGTCTGCAAGTACGTTTTAAGCTGAGTTCCATGAACATTGTCCAAAATCATGTTTTAGGCCAAATCCACAATGCGACCAGTTCAGCATATGAGAGGAGACACTGTTTGAGTGTAACAAACGTGAAACATTTCTTTTAGCCTTTTCGCATGAAAACAGGGTCCAAAATCATGGGTTTTCGTTCAGCAGTGGAAGTAGGAGGCGTGCTCTACAATAGGCAAGGTTTTTCAAGTCTGCAAGTACGATTTAAGCTGAGTTCCATGAACATTGTCCAAAATCATGTTTTAGGCCAAATCCACAATGCGACCAGTTCAGCATATGAGAGGAGACACTGTTTGAGTGTAACAAAAGTGAAACATTTCTTTTAGCCTTTTCGCATGAAAACAGGGTCCAAAATCATGGGTTTTCGTTCAGCAGTGGAAGTAGGAGGCGCGCTCTACAATAGGCAAGGGTTTTCAAGTCTGCAAGTACGTCTTAAGCTGAGTTCCATGAACATTGTCCAAAATCATGTTTTAACCAAAATCCACAATGCGACCAGTTCAGCATATGAGAGGAGACACTGTTTGAGTGTAACAAACGTGAAACATTTCTTTTAGCCTTTTCGCATGAAAACAGGGTCCAAAATCATGGGTTTTCGTTCAGCAGTGGAAGTAGGAGGCGCGCTCTACAATAGGCAAGGGTTTTCAAGTCTGCAAGTACGTTTTAAGCTGAGTTCCATGAACATTGTCCAAAATCATGTTTTAGGCCAAATCCACAATGCGACCAGTTCAGCATATGAGAGGAGACACTGTTTGAGTGTAACAAACGTGAAACATTTCTTTTAGCCTTTTCGCATGAAAACAGGGTCCAAAATCATGGGTTTTCGTTCAGCAGTGGAAGTAGGAGGCGCGCTCTACAATAGGCAAGGGTTTTCAAGTCTGCAAGTACGATTTAAGCTGAGTTCCATGAACATTGTCCAAAATCATGTTTTAACCAAAATCCACAATGCGACCAGTTCAGCATATGAGAGGAGACACTGTTTGAGTGTAACAAACGTGAAACATTTCTTTTAGCCTTTTCGCATGAAAACAGGGTCCAAAATCATGGATTTTCATTCAGCAGTGGAAGTAGGAGGCGCGCTCTACAATAGGCAAGGGTTTTCAAGTCTGCAAGTACGTCTTAAGCTGAGTTCCATGAACATTGTCCAAAATCATGTTTTAGGCCAAATCCACAATGCGACCAGTTCAGCATATGAGAGGAGACACTGTTTGAGTGTAACAAACGTGAAACATTTCTTTTAGCCTTTTCGCATGAAAACAGGGTCCAAAATCATGGGTTTTCGTTCAGCAGTGGAAGTAGGAGGCGCGCTCTACAATAGGCAAGGGTTTTCAAGTCTGCAAGTACGTTTTAAGCTGAGTTCCATGAACATTGTCCAAAATCATGTTTTAGGCCAAATCCACAATGCGACCAGTTCAGCATATGAGAGGAGACACTGTTTGAGTGTAACAAACGTGAAACATTTCTTTTAGCCTTTTCGCATGAAAACAGGGTCCAAAATCATGGGTTTTCGTTCAGCAGTGGAAGTAGGAGGCGTGCTCTACAATAGGCAAGGTTTTTCAAGTCTGCAAGTACGATTTAAGCTGAGTTCCATGAACATTGTCCAAAATCATGTTTTAGGCCAAATCCACAATGCGACCAGTTCAGCATATGAGAGGAGACACTGTTTGAGTGTAACAAAAGTGAAACATTTCTTTTAGCCTTTTCGCATGAAAACAGGGTCCAAAATCATGGGTTTTCGTTCAGCAGTGGAAGTAGGAGGCGCGCTCTACAATAGGCAAGGGTTTTCAAGTCTGCAAGTACGATTTAAGCTGAGTTCCATGAACATTGTCCAAAATCATGTTTTAACCAAAATCCACAATGCGACCAGTTCAGCATATGAGAGGAGACACTGTTTGAGTGTAACAAACGTGAAACATTTCTTTTAGCCTTTTCGCATGAAAACAGGGTCCAAAATCATGGATTTTCGTTCAGCAGTGGAAGTAGGAGGCGCGCTCTACAATAGGCAAGGGTTTTCAAGTCTGCAAGTACGTCTTAAGCTGAGTTCCATGAACATTGTCCAAAATCATGTTTTAGGCCAAATCCACAATGCGACCAGTTCAGCATATGAGAGGAGACACTGTTTGAGTGTAACAAACGTGAAACATTTCTTTTAGCCTTTTCGCATGAAAACAGGGTCCAAAATCATGGGTTTTCGTTCAGCAGTGGAAGTAGGAGGCGCGCTCTACAATAGGCAAGGGTTTTCAAGTCTGCAAGTACGTTTTAAGCTGAGTTCCATGAACATTGTCCAAAATCATGTTTTAGGCCAAATCCACAATGCGACCAGTTCAGCATATGAGAGGAGACACTGTTTGAGTGTAACAAACGTGAAACATTTCTTTTAGCCTTTTCGCATGAAAACAGGGTCCAAAATCATGGGTTTTCGTTCAGCAGTGGAAGTAGGAGGCGTGCTCTACAATAGGCAAGGTTTTTCAAGTCTGCAAGTACGATTTAAGCTGAGTTCCATGAACATTGTCCAAAATCATGTTTTAGGCCAAATCCACAATGCGACCAGTTCAGCATATGAGAGGAGACACTGTTTGAGTGTAACAAAAGTGAAACATTTCTTTTAGCCTTTTCGCATGAAAACAGGGTCCAAAATCATGGGTTTTCGTTCAGCAGTGGAAGTAGGAGGCGCGCTCTACAATAGGCAAGGGTTTTCAAGTCTGCAAGTACGTCTTAAGCTGAGTTCCATGAACATTGTCCAAAATCATGTTTTAACCAAAATCCACAATGCGACCAGTTCAGCATATGAGAGGAGACACTGTTTGAGTGTAACAAACGTGAAACATTTCTTTTAGCCTTTTCGCATGAAAACAGGGTCCAAAATCATGGGTTTTCGTTCAGCAGTGGAAGTAGGAGGCGCGCTCTACAATAGGCAAGGGTTTTCAAGTCTGCAAGTACGATTTAAGCTGAGTTCCATGAACATTGTCCAAAATCATGTTTTAGGCCAAATCCACAATGCGACCAGTTCAGCATATGAGAGGAGACACTGTTTGAGTGTAACAAAAGTGAAACATTTCTTTTAGCCTTTTCGCATGAAAACAGGGTCCAAAATCATGGGTTTTCGTTCAGCAGTGGAAGTAGGAGGCGCGCTCTACAATAGGCAAGGGTTTTCAAGTCTGCAAGTACGTCTTAAGCTGAGTTCCATGAACATTGTCCAAAATCATGTTTTAGGCCAAATCCACAATGCGACCAGTTCAGCATATGAGAGGAGACACTGTTTGAGTGTAACAAACGTGAAACATTTCTTTTAGCCTTTTCGCATGAAAACAGGGTCCAAAATCATGGGTTTTCGTTCAGCAGTGGAAGTAGGAGGCGCGCTCTACAATAGGCAAGGGTTTTCAAGTCTGCAAGTACGTTTTAAGCTGAGTTCCATGAACATTGTCCAAAATCATGTTTTAGGCCAAATCCACAATGCGACCAGTTCAGCATATGAGAGGAGACACTGTTTGAGTGTAACAAACGTGAAACATTTCTTTTAGCCTTTTCGCATGAAAACAGGGTCCAAAATCATGGGTTTTCGTTCAGCAGTGGAAGTAGGAGGCGTGCTCTACAATAGGCTAGGGTTTTCAAGTCTGCAAGTACGATTTAAGCTGAGTTCCATGAACATTGTCCAAAATCATGTTTTAGGCCAAATCCACAATGCGACCAGTTCAGCATATGAGAGGAGACACTGTTTGAGTGTAACAAAAGTGAAACATTTCTTTTAGCCTTTTCGCATGAAAACAGGGTCCAAAATCATGGGTTTTCGTTCAGCAGTGGAAGTAGGAGGCGCGCTCTACAATAGGCAAGGGTTTTCAAGTCTGCAAGTACGTCTTAAGCTGAGTTCCATGAACATTGTCCAAAATCATGTTTTAACCAAAATCCACAATGCGACCAGTTCAGCATATGAGAGGAGACACTGTTTGAGTGTAACAAACGTGAAACATTTCTTTTAGCCTTTTCGCATGAAAACAGGGTCCAAAATCATGGGTTTTCGTTCAGCAGTGGAAGTAGGAGGCGCGCTCTACAATAGGCAAGGGTTTTCAAGTCTGCAAGTACGATTTAAGCTGAGTTCCATGAACATTGTCCAAAATCATGTTTTAGGCCAAATCCACAATGCGACCAGTTCAGCATATGAGAGGAGACACTGTTTGAGTGTAACAAAAGTGAAACATTTCTTTTAGCCTTTTCGCATGAAAACAGGGTCCAAAATCATGGGTTTTCGTTCAGCAGTGGAAGTAGGAGGCGCGCTCTACAATAGGCAAGGGTTTTCAAGTCTGCAAGTACGTCTTAAGCTGAGTTCCATGAACATTGTCCAAAATCATGTTTTAACCAAAATCCACAATGCGACCAGTTCAGCATATGAGAGGAGACACTGTTTGAGTGTAACAAACGTGAAACATTTCTTTTAGCCTTTTCGCATGAAAACAGGGTCCAAAATCATGGGTTTTCGTTCAGCAGTGGAAGTAGGAGGCGCGCTCTACAATAGGCAAGGGTTTTCAAGTCTGCAAGTACGATTTAAGCTGAGTTCCATGAACATTGTCCAAAATCATGTTTTAGGCCAAATCCACAATGCGACCAGTTCAGCATATGAGAGGAGACACTGTTTGAGTGTAACAAAAGTGAAACATTTCTTTTAGCCTTTTCGCATGAAAACAGGGTCCAAAATCATGGGTTTTCGTTCAGCAGTGGAAGTAGGAGGCGCGCTCTACAATAGGCAAGGGTTTTCAAGTCTGCAAGTACGTCTTAAGCTGAGTTCCATGAACATTGTCCAAAATCATGTTTTAACCAAAATCCACAATGCGACCAGTTCAGCATATGAGAGGAGACACTGTTTGAGTGTAACAAACGTGAAACATTTCTTTTAGCCTTTTCGCATGAAAACAGGGTCCAAAATCATGGGTTTTCGTTCAGCAGTGGAAGTAGGAGGCGCGCTCTACAATAGGCAAGGGTTTTCAAGTCTGCAAGTACGTTTTAAGCTGAGTTCCATGAACATTGTCCAAAATCATGTTTTAACCAAAATCCACAATGCGACCAGTTCAGCATATGAGAGGAGACACTGTTTGAGTGTAACAAACGTGAAACATTTCTTTTAGCCTTTTCGCATGAAAACAGGGTCCAAAATCATGGGTTTTCGTTCAGCAGTGGAAGTAGGAGGCGCGCTCTACAATAGGCAAGGGCTTTCAAGTCTGCAAGTACGTTTTAAGCTGAGTTCCATGAACATTGTCCAAAATCATGTTTTAACCAAAATCCACAATGCGACCAGTTCAGCATATGAGAGGAGACACTGTTTGAGTGTAACAAACGTGAAACATTTCTTTTAGCCTTTTCGCATGAAAACAGGGTCCAAAATCATGGGTTTTCGTTCAGCAGTGGAAGTAGGAGGCGCGCTCTACAATAGGCAAGGGTTTTCAAGTCTGCAAGTACGTTTTAAGCTGAGTTCCATGAACATTGTCCAAAATCATGTTTTAGGCCAAATCCACAATGCGACCAGTTCAGCATATGAGAGGAGACACTGTTTGAGTGTAACAAACGTGAAACATTTCTTTTAGCCTTTTCGCATGAAAACAGGGTCCAAAATCATGGGTTTTCGTTCAGCAGTGGAAGTAGGAGGCGCGCTCTACAATAGGCAAGGGTTTTCAAGTCTGCAAGTACGATTTAAGCTGAGTTCCATGAACATTGTCCAAAATCATGTTTTAACCAAAATCCACAATGCGACCAGTTCAGCATATGAGAGGAGACACTGTTTGAGTGTAACAAACGTGAAACATTTCTTTTAGCCTTTTCGCATGAAAACAGGGTCCAAAATCATGGATTTTCGTTCAGCAGTGGAAGTAGGAGGCGCGCTCTACAATAGGCAAGGGTTTTCAAGTCTGCAAGTACGTCTTAAGCTGAGTTCCATGAACATTGTCCAAAATCATGTTTTAGGCCAAATCCACAATGCGACCAGTTCAGCATATGAGAGGAGACACTGTTTGAGTGTAACAAACGTGAAACATTTCTTTTAGCCTTTTCGCATGAAAACAGGGTCCAAAATCATGGGTTTTCGTTCAGCAGTGGAAGTAGGAGGCGCGCTCTACAATAGGCAAGGGTTTTCAAGTCTGCAAGTACGATTTAAGCTGAGTTCCATGAACATTGTCCAAAATCATGTTTTAGGCCAAATCCACAATGCGACCAGTTCAGCATATGAGAGGAGACACTGTTTGAGTGTAACAAAAGTGAAACATTTCTTTTAGCCTTTTCGCATGAAAACAGGGTCCAAAATCATGGGTTTTCGTTCAGCAGTGGAAGTAGGAGGCGCGCTCTACAATAGGCAAGGGTTTTCAAGTCTGCAAGTACGTCTTAAGCTGAGTTCCATGAACATTGTCCAAAATCATGTTTTAACCAAAATCCACAATGCGACCAGTTCAGCATATGAGAGGAGACACTGTTTGAGTGTAACAAACGTGAAACATTTCTTTTAGCCTTTTCGCATGAAAACAGGGTCCAAAATCATGGGTTTTCGTTCAGCAGTGGAAGTAGGAGGCGCGCTCTACAATAGGCAAGGGTTTTCAAGTCTGCAAGTACGATTTAAGCTGAGTTCCATGAACATTGTCCAAAATCATGTTTTAGGCCAAATCCACAATGCGACCAGTTCAGCATATGAGAGGAGACACTGTTTGAGTGTAACAAAAGTGAAACATTTCATTTAGCCTTTTCGCATGAAAACAGGGTCCAAAATCATGGGTTTTCGTTCAGCAGTGGAAGTAGGAGGCGCGCTCTACAATAGGCAAGGGTTTTCAAGTCTGCAAGTACGTCTTAAGCTGAGTTCCATGAACATTGTCCAAAATCATGTTTTAACCAAAATCCACAATGCGACCAGTTCAGCATATGAGAGGAGACACTGTTTGAGTGTAACAAACGTGAAACATTTCTTTTAGCCTTTTCGCATGAAAACAGGGTCCAAAATCATGGGTTTTCGTTCAGCAGTGGAAGTAGGAGGCGCGCTCTACAATAGGCAAGGGTTTTCAAGTCTGCAAGTACGTCTTAAGCTGAGTTCCATGAACATTGTCCAAAATCATGTTTTAACCAAAATCCACAATGCGACCAGTTCAGCATATGAGAGGAGACACTGTTTGAGTGTAACAAACGTGAAACATTTCTTTTAGCCTTTTCGCATGAAAACAGGGTCCAAAATCATGGGTTTTCGTTCAGCAGTGGAAGTAGGAGGCGCGCTCTACAATAGGCAAGGGTTTTCAAGTCTGCAAGTACGATTTAAGCTGAGTTCCATGAACATTGTCCAAAATCATGTTTTAGGCCAAATCCACAATGCGACCAGTTCAGCATATGAGAGGAGACACTGTTTGAGTGTAACAAAAGTGAAACATTTCTTTTAGCCTTTTCGCATGAAAACAGGGTCCAAAATCATGGGTTTTCGTTCAGCAGTGGAAGTAGGAGGCGCGCTCTACAATAGGCAAGGGTTTTCAAGTCTGCAAGTACGTCTTAAGCTGAGTTCCATGAACATTGTCCAAAATCATGTTTTAACCAAAATCCACAATGCGACCAGTTCAGCATATGAGAGGAGACACTGTTTGAGTGTAACAAACGTGAAACATTTCTTTTAGCCTTTTCGCATGAAAACAGGGTCCAAAATCATGGGTTTTCGTTCAGCAGTGGAAGTAGGAGGCGCGCTCTACAATAGGCAAGGGTTTTCAAGTCTGCAAGTACGTTTTAAGCTGAGTTCCATGAACATTGTCCAAAATCATGTTTTAACCAAAATCCACAATGCGACCAGTTCAGCATATGAGAGGAGACACTGTTTGAGTGTAACAAACGTGAAACATTTCTTTTAGCCTTTTCGCATGAAAACAGGGTCCAAAATCATGGGTTTTCGTTCAGCAGTGGAAGTAGGAGGCGCGCTCTACAATAGGCAAGGGTTTTCAAGTCTGCAAGTACGTTTTAAGCTGAGTTCCATGAACATTGTCCAAAATCATGTTTTAACCAAAATCCACAATGCGACCAGTTCAGCATATGAGAGGAGACACTGTTTGAGTGTAACAAACGTGAAACATTTCTTTTAGCCTTTTCGCATGAAAACAGGGTCCAAAATCATGGGTTTTCGTTCAGCAGTGGAAGTAGGAGGCGCGCTCTACAATAGGCAAGGGTTTTCAAGTCTGCAAGTACGTTTTAAGCTGAGTTCCATGAACATTGTCCAAAATCATGTTTTAGGCCAAATCCACAATGCGACCAGTTCAGCATATGAGAGGAGACACTGTTTGAGTGTAACAAAAGTGAAACATTTCTTTTAGCCTTTTCGCATGAAAACAGGGTCCAAAATCATGGGTTTTCGTTCAGCAGTGGAAGTAGGAGGCGCGCTCTACAATAGGCAAGGGTTTTCAAGTCTGCAAGTACGTCTTAAGCTGAGTTCCATGAACATTGTCCAAAATCATGTTTTAACCAAAATCCACAATGCGACCAGTTCAGCATATGAGAGGAGACACTGTTTGAGTGTAACAAACGTGAAACATTTCTTTTAGCCTTTTCGCATGAAAACAGGGTCCAAAATCATGGGTTTTCGTTCAGCAGTGGAAGTAGGAGGCGCGCTCTACAATAGGCAAGGGTTTTCAAGTCTGCAAGTACGTTTTAAGCTGAGTTCCATGAACATTGTCCAAAATCATGTTTTAACCAAAATCCACAATGCGACCAGTTCAGCATATGAGAGGAGACACTGTTTGAGTGTAACAAACGTGAAACATTTCTTTTAGCCTTTTCGCATGAAAACAGGGTCCAAAATCATGGGTTTTCGTTCAGCAGTGGAAGTAGGAGGCGCGCTCTACAATAGGCAAGGGTTTTCAAGTCTGCAAGTACGTTTTAAGCTGAGTTCCATGAACATTGTCCAAAATCATGTTTTAACCAAAATCCACAATGCGACCAGTTCAGCATATGAGAGGAGACACTGTTTGAGTGTAACAAACGTGAAACATTTCTTTTAGCCTTTTCGCATGAAAACAGGGTCCAAAATCATGGGTTTTCGTTCAGCAGTGGAAGTAGGAGGCGCGCTCTACAATAGGCAAGGGTTTTCAAGTCTGCAAGTACGTTTTAAGCTGAGTTCCATGAACATTGTCCAAAATCATGTTTTAACCAAAATCCACAATGCGACCAGTTCAGCATATGAGAGGAGACACTGTTTGAGTGTAACAAACGTGAAACATTTCTTTTAGCCTTTTCGCATGAAAACAGGGTCCAAAATCATGGGTTTTCGTTCAGCAGTGGAAGTAGGAGGCGCGCTCTACAATAGGCAAGGGTTTTCAAGTCTGCAAGTACGTTTTAAGCTGAGTTCCATGAACATTGTCCAAAATCATGTTTTAGGCCAAATCCACAATGCTACCAGTTCAGCATATGAGAGGAGACACTGTTTGAGTGTAACAAACGTGAAACATTTCTTTTAGCCTTTTCGCATGAAAACAGGGTCCAAAATCATGGGTTTTCGTTCAGCAGTGGAAGTAGGAGGCGCGCTCTACAATAGGCAAGGGTTTTCAAGTCTGCAAGTACGATTTAAGCTGAGTTCCATGAACATTGTCCAAAATCATGTTTTAACCAAAATCCACAATGCGACCAGTTCAGCATATGAGAGGAGACACTGTTTGAGTGTAACAAACGTGAAACATTTCTTTTAGCCTTTTCGCATGAAAACAGGGTCCAAAATCATGGATTTTCGTTCAGCAGTGGAAGTAGGAGGCGCGCTCTACAATAGGCAAGGGTTTTCAAGTCTGCAAGTACGTCTTAAGCTGAGTTCCATGAACATTGTCCAAAATCATGTTTTAGGCCAAATCCACAATGCGACCAGTTCAGCATATGAGAGGAGACACTGTTTGAGTGTAACAAACGTGAAACATTTCTTTTAGCCTTTTCGCATGAAAACAGGGTCCAAAATCATGGGTTTTCGTTCAGCAGTGGAAGTAGGAGGCGCGCTCTACAATAGGCAAGGGTTTTCAAGTCTGCAAGTACGATTTAAGCTGAGTTCCATGAACATTGTCCAAAATCATGTTTTAACCAAAATCCACAATGCGACCAGTTCAGCATATGAGAGGAGACACTGTTTGAGTGTAACAAACGTGAAACATTTCTTTTAGCCTTTTCGCATGAAAACAGGGTCCAAAATCATGGATTTTCGTTCAGCAGTGGAAGTAGGAGGCGCGCTCTACAATAGGCAAGGGTTTTCAAGTCTGCAAGTACGTCTTAAGCTGAGTTCCATGAACATTGTCCAAAATCATGTTTTAGGCCAAATCCACAATGCGACCAGTTCAGCATATGAGAGGAGACACTGTTTGAGTGTAACAAACGTGAAACATTTCTTTTAGCCTTTTCGCATGAAAACAGGGTCCAAAATCATGGGTTTTCGTTCAGCAGTGGAAGTAGGAGGCGCGCTCTACAATAGGCAAGGGTTTTCAAGTCTGCAAGTACGATTTAAGCTGAGTTCCATGAACATTGTCCAAAATCATGTTTTAACCAAAATCCACAATGCGACCAGTTCAGCATATGAGAGGAGACACTGTTTGAGTGTAACAAACGTGAAACATTTCTTTTAGCCTTTTCGCATGAAAACAGGGTCCAAAATCATGGATTTTCGTTCAGCAGTGGAAGTAGGAGGCGCGCTCTACAATAGGCAAGGGTTTTCAAGTCTGCAAGTACGTCTTAAGCTGAGTTCCATGAACATTGTCCAAAATCATGTTTTAGGCCAAATCCACAATGCGACCAGTTCAGCATATGAGAGGAGACACTGTTTGAGTGTAACAAACGTGAAACATTTCTTTTAGCCTTTTCGCATGAAAACAGGGTCCAAAATCATGGGTTTTCGTTCAGCAGTGGAAGTAGGAGGCGCGCTCTACAATAGGCAAGGGTTTTCAAGTCTGCAAGTACGATATAAGCTGAGTTCCATGAACATTGTCCAAAATCATGTTTTAGGCCAAATCCACAATGCGACCAGTTCAGCATATGAGAGGAGACACTGTTTGAGTGTAACAAAAGTGAAACATTTCTTTTAGCCTTTTCGCATGAAAACAGGGTCCAAAATCATGGGTTTTCGTTCAGCAGTGGAAGTAGGAGGCGCGCTCTACAATAGGCAAGGGTTTTCAAGTCTGCAAGTACGTCTTAAGCTGAGTTCCATGAACATTGTCCAAAATCATGTTTTAACCAAAATCCACAATGCGACCAGTTCAGCATATGAGAGGAGACACTGTTTGAGTGTAACAAACGTGAAACATTTCTTTTAGCCTTTTCGCATGAAAACAGGGTCCAAAATCATGGGTTTTCGTTCAGCAGTGGAAGTAGGAGGCGCGCTCTACAATAGGCAAGGGTTTTCAAGTCTGCAAGTACGATTTAAGCTGAGTTCCATGAACATTGTCCAAAATCATGTTTTAGGCCAAATCCACAATGCGACCAGTTCAGCATATGAGAGGAGACACTGTTTGAGTGTAACAAAAGTGAAACATTTCTTTTAGCCTTTTCGCATGAAAACAGGGTCCAAAATCATGGGTTTTCGTTCAGCAGTGGAAGTAGGAGGCGCGCTCTACAATAGGCAAGGGTTTTCAAGTCTGCAAGTACGTCTTAAGCTGAGTTCCATGAACATTGTCCAAAATCATGTTTTAACCAAAATCCACAATGCGACCAGTTCAGCATATGAGAGGAGACACTGTTTGAGTGTAACAAACGTGAAACATTTCTTTTAGCCTTTTCGCATGAAAACAGGGTCCAAAATCATGGGTTTTCGTTCAGCAGTGGAAGTAGGAGGCGCGCTCTACAATAGGCAAGGGTTTTCAAGTCTGCAAGTACGTCTTAAGCTGAGTTCCATGAACATTGTCCAAAATCATGTTTTAACCAAAATCCACAATGCGACCAGTTCAGCATATGAGAGGAGACACTGTTTGAGTGTAACAAACGTGAAACATTTCTTTTAGCCTTTTCGCATGAAAACAGGGTCCAAAATCATGGGTTTTCGTTCAGCAGTGGAAGTAGGAGGCGCGCTCTACAATAGGCAAGGGTTTTCAAGTCTGCAAGTACGATTTAAGCTGAGTTCCATGAACATTGTCCAAAATCATGTTTTAGGCCAAATCCACAATGCGACCAGTTCAGCATATGAGAGGAGACACTGTTTGAGTGTAACAAAAGTGAAACATTTCTTTTAGCCTTTTCGCATGAAAACAGGGTCCAAAATCATGGGTTTTCGTTCAGCAGTGGAAGTAGGAGGCGCGCTCTACAATAGGCAAGGGTTTTCAAGTCTGCAAGTACGTCTTAAGCTGAGTTCCATGAACATTGTCCAAAATCATGTTTTAACCAAAATCCACAATGCGACCAGTTCAGCATATGAGAGGAGACACTGTTTGAGTGTAACAAACGTGAAACATTTCTTTTAGCCTTTTCGCATGAAAACAGGGTCCAAAATCATGGGTTTTCGTTCAGCAGTGGAAGTAGGAGGCGCGCTCTACAATAGGCAAGGGTTTTCAAGTCTGCAAGTACGTTTTAAGCTGAGTTCCATGAACATTGTCCAAAATCATGTTTTAACCAAAATCCACAATGCGACCAGTTCAGCATATGAGAGGAGACACTGTTTGAGTGTAACAAACGTGAAACATTTCTTTTAGCCTTTTCGCATGAAAACAGGGTCCAAAATCATGGGTTTTCGTTCAGCAGTGGAAGTAGGAGGCGCGCTCTACAATAGGCAAGGGTTTTCAAGTCTGCAAGTACGTTTTAAGCTGAGTTCCATGAACATTGTCCAAAATCATGTTTTAACCAAAATCCACAATGCGACCAGTTCAGCATATAAGAGGAGACACTGTTTGAGTGTAACAAACGTGAAACATTTCTTTTAGCCTTTTCGCATGAAAACAGGGTCCAAAATCATGGGTTTTCGTTCAGCAGTGGAAGTAGGAGGCGCGCTCTACAATAGGCAAGGGTTTTCAAGTCTGCAAGTACGTTTTAAGCTGAGTTCCATGAACATTGTCCAAAATCATGTTTTAGGCCAAATCCACAATGCGACCAGTTCAGCATATGAGAGGAGACACTGTTTGAGTGTAACAAAAGTGAAACATTTCTTTTAGCCTTTTCGCATGAAAACAGGGTCCAAAATCATGGGTTTTCGTTCAGCAGTGGAAGTAGGAGGCGCGCTCTACAATAGGCAAGGGTTTTCAAGTCTGCAAGTACGTCTTAAGCTGAGTTCCATGAACATTGTCCAAAATCATGTTTTAACCAAAATCCACAATGCGACCAGTTCAGCATATGAGAGGAGACACTGTTTGAGTGTAACAAACGTGAAACATTTCTTTTAGCCTTTTCGCATGAAAACAGGGTCCAAAATCATGGGTTTTCGTTCAGCAGCGGAAGTAGGAGGCGCGCTCTACAATAGGCAAGGGTTTTCAAGTCTGCAAGTACGTTTTAAGCTGAGTTCCATGAACATTGTCCAAAATCATGTTTTAACCAAAATCCACAATGCGACCAGTTCAGCATATGAGAGGAGACACTGTTTGAGTGTAACAAACGTGAAACATTTCTTTTAGCCTTTTCGCATGAAAACAGGGTCCAAAATCATGGGTTTTCGTTCAGCAGTGGAAGTAGGAGGCGCGCTCTACAATAGGCAAGGGTTTTCAAGTCTGCAAGTACGATTTAAGCTGAGTTCCATGAACATTGTCCAAAATCATGTTTTAACCAAAATCCACAATGCGACCAGTTCAGCATATGAGAGGAGACACTGTTTGAGTGTAACAAACGTGAAACATTTCTTTTAGCCTTTTCGCATGAAAACAGGGTCCAAAATCATGGATTTTCGTTCAGCAGTGGAAGTAGGAGGCGCGCTCTACAATAGGCAAGGGTTTTCAAGTCTGCAAGTACGTCTTAAGCTGAGTTCCATGAACATTGTCCAAAATCATGTTTTAGGCCAAATCCACAATGCGACCAGTTCAGCATATGAGAGGAGACACTGTTTGAGTGTAACAAACGTGAAACATTTCTTTTAGCCTTTTCGCATGAAAACAGGGTCCAAAATCATGGGTTTTCGTTCAGCAGTGGAAGTAGGAGGCGCGCTCTACAATAGGCAAGGGTTTTCAAGTCTGCAAGTACGTTTTAAGCTGAGTTCCATGAACATTGTCCAAAATCATGTTTTAACCAAAATCCACAATGCGACCAGTTCAGCATATGAGAGGAGACACTGTTTGAGTGTAACAAACGTGAAACATTTCTTTTAGCCTTTTCGCATGAAAACAGGGTCCAAAATCATGGGTTTTCGTTCAGCAGTGGAAGTAGGAGGCGCGCTCTACAATAGGCAAGGGTTTTCAAGTCTGCAAGTACGTTTTAAGCTGAGTTCCATGAACATTGTCCAAAATCATGTTTTAGGCCAAATCCACAATGCGACCAGTTCAGCATATGAGAGGAGACACTGTTTGAGTGTAACAAAAGTGAAACATTTCTTTTAGCCTTTTCGCATGAAAACAGGGTCCAAAATCATGGGTTTTCGTTCAGCAGTGGAAGTAGGAGGCGCGCTCTACAATAGGCAAGGGTTTTCAAGTCTGCAAGTACGTTTTAAGCTGAGTTCCATGAACATTGTCCAAAATCATGTTTTAGGCCAAATCCACAATGCGACCAGTTCAGCATATGAGAGGAGACACTGTTTGAGTGTAACAAACGTGAAACATTTCTTTTAGCCTTTTCGCATGAAAACAGGGTCCAAAATCATGGGTTTTCGTTCAGCAGTGGAAGTAGGAGGCGCGCTCTACAATAGGCAAGGGTTTTCAAGTCTGCAAGTACGATTTAAGCTGAGTTCCATGAACATTGTCCAAAATCATGTTTTAACCAAAATCCACAATGCGACCAGTTCAGCATATGAGAGGAGACACTGTTTGAGTGTAACAAACGTGAAACATTTCTTTTAGCCTTTTCGCATGAAAACAGGGTCCAAAATCATGGATTTTCGTTCAGCAGTGGAAGTAGGAGGCGCGCTCTACAATAGGCAAGGGTTTTCAAGTCTGCAAGTACGTCTTAAGCTGAGTTCCATGAACATTGTCCAAAATCATGTTTTAGGCCAAATCCACAATGCGACCAGTTCAGCATATGAGAGGAGACACTGTTTGAGTGTAACAAACGTGAAACATTTCTTTTAGCCTTTTCGCATGAAAACAGGGTCCAAAATCATGGGTTTTCGTTCAGCAGTGGAAGTAGGAGGCGCGCTCTACAATAGGCAAGGGTTTTCAAGTCTGCAAGTACGATTTAAGCTGAGTTCCATGAACATTGTCCAAAATCATGTTTTAGGCCAAATCCACAATGCGACCAGTTCAGCATATGAGAGGAGACACTGTTTGAGTGTAACAAAAGTGAAACATTTCTTTTAGCCTTTTCGCATGAAAACAGGGTCCAAAATCATGGGTTTTCGTTCAGCAGTGGAAGTAGGAGGCGCGCTCTACAATAGGCAAGGGTTTTCAAGTCTGCAAGTACGTCTTAAGCTGAGTTCCATGAACATTGTCCAAAATCATGTTTTAACCAAAATCCACAATGCGACCAGTTCAGCATATGAGAGGAGACACTGTTTGAGTGTAACAAACGTGAAACATTTCTTTTAGCCTTTTCGCATGAAAACAGGGTCCAAAATCATGGGTTTTCGTTCAGCAGTGGAAGTAGGAGGCGCGCTCTACAATAGGCAAGGGTTTTCAAGTCTGCAAGTACGTTTTAAGCTGAGTTCCATGAACATTGTCCAAAATCATGTTTTAGGCCAAATCCACAATGCGACCAGTTCAGCATATGAGAGGAGACACTGTTTGAGTGTAACAAACGTGAAACATTTCTTTTAGCCTTTTCGCATGAAAACAGGGTCCAAAATCATGGGTTTTCGTTCAGCAGTGGAAGTAGGAGGCGCGCTCTACAATAGGCAAGGGTTTTCAAGTCTGCAAGTACGATTTAAGCTGAGTTCCATGAACATTGTCCAAAATCATGTTTTAGGCCAAATCCACAATGCGACCAGTTCAGCATATGAGAGGAGACACTGTTTGAGTGTAACAAAAGTGAAACATTTCTTTTAGCCTTTTCGCATGAAAACAGGGTCCAAAATCATGGGTTTTCGTTCAGCAGTGGAAGTAGGAGGCGCGCTCTACAATAGGCAAGGGTTTTCAAGTCTGCAAGTACGTCTTAAGCTGAGTTCCATGAACATTGTCCAAAATCATGTTTTAACCAAAATCCACAATGCGACCAGTTCAGCATATGAGAGGAGACACTGTTTGAGTGTAACAAACGTGAAACATTTCTTTTAGCCTTTTCGCATGAAAACAGGGTCCAAAATCATGGGTTTTCGTTCAGCAGTGGAAGTAGGAGGCGCGCTCTACAATAGGCAAGGGTTTTCAAGTCTGCAAGTACGTTTTAAGCTGAGTTCCATGAACATTGTCCAAAATCATGTTTTAGGCCAAATCCACAATGCGACCAGTTCAGCATATGAGAGGAGACACTGTTTGAGTGTAACAAACGTGAAACATTTCTTTTAGCCTTTTCGCATGAAAACAGGGTCCAAAATCATGGGTTTTCGTTCAGCAGTGGAAGTAGGAGGCGCGCTCTACAATAGGCAAGGGTTTTCAAGTCTGCAAGTACGATTTAAGCTGAGTTCCATGAACATTGTCCAAAATCATGTTTTAACCAAAATCCACAATGCGACCAGTTCAGCATATGAGAGGAGACACTGTTTGAGTGTAACAAACGTGAAACATTTCTTTTAGCCTTTTCGCATGAAAACAGGGTCCAAAATCATGGGTTTTCGTTCAGCAGTGGAAGTAGGAGGCGCGCTCTACAATAGGCAAGGGTTTTCAAGTCTGCAAGTACGTTTTAAGCTGAGTTCCATGAACATTGTCCAAAATCATGTTTTAACCAAAATCCACAATGCGACCAGTTCAGCATATGAGAGGAGACACTGTTTGAGTGTAACAAACGTGAAACATTTCTTTTAGCCTTTTCGCATGAAAACAGGGTCCAAAATCATGGGTTTTCGTTCAGCAGTGGAAGTAGGAGGCGCGCTCTACAATAGGCAAGGGTTTTCAAGTCTGCAAGTACGTTTTAAGCTGAGTTCCATGAACATTGTCCAAAATCATGTTTTAGGCCAAATCCACAATGCGACCAGTTCAGCATATGAGAGGAGACACTGTTTGAGTGTAACAAACGTGAAACATTTCTTTTAGCCTTTTCGCATGAAAACAGGGTCCAAAATCATGGGTTTTCGTTCAGCAGTGGAAGTAGGAGGCGCGCTCTACAATAGGCAAGGGTTTTCAAGTCTGCAAGTACGTCTTAAGCTGAGTTCCATGAACATTGTCCAAAATCATGTTTTAGGCCAAATCCACAATGCGACCAGTTCAGCATATGAGAGGAGACACTGTTTGAGTGTAACAAACGTGAAACATTTCTTTTAGCCTTTTCGCATGAAAACAGGGTCCAAAATCATGGGTTTTCGTTCAGCAGTGGAAGTAGGAGGCGCGCTCTACAATAGGCAAGGGTTTTCAAGTCTGCAAGTACGATTTAAGCTGAGTTCCATGAACATTGTCCAAAATCATGTTTTAGGCCAAATCCACAATGCGACCAGTTCAGCATATGAGAGGAGACACTGTTTGAGTGTAACAAACGTGAAACATTTCTTTTAGCCTTTTCGCATGAAAACAGGGTCCAAAATCATGGGTTTTCGTTCAGCAGTGGAAGTAGGAGGCGCGCTCTACAATAGGCAAGGGTTTTCAAGTCTGCAAGTACGTTTTAAGCTGAGTTCCATGAACATTGTCCAAAATCATGTTTTAGGCCAAATCCACAATGCGACCAGTTCAGCATATGAGAGGAGACACTGTTTGAGTGTAACAAACGTGAAACATTTCTTTTAGCCTTTTCGCATGAAAACAGGGTCCAAAATCATGGGTTTTCGTTCAGCAGTGGAAGTAGGAGGCGCGCTCTACAATAGGCAAGGGTTTTCAAGTCTGCAAGTACGATTTAAGCTGAGTTCCATGAACATTGTCCAAAATCATGTTTTAACCAAAATCCACAATGCGACCAGTTCAGCATATGAGAGGAGACACTGTTTGAGTGTAACAAACGTGAAACATTTCTTTTAGCCTTTTCGCATGAAAACAGGGTCCAAAATCATGGATTTTCGTTCAGCAGTGGAAGTAGGAGGCGCGCTCTACAATAGGCAAGGGTTTTCAAGTCTGCAAGTACGTCTTAAGCTGAGTTCCATGAACATTGTCCAAAATCATGTTTTAGGCCAAATCCACAATGCGACCAGTTCAGCATATGAGAGGAGACACTGTTTGAGTGTAACAAACGTGAAACATTTCTTTTAGCCTTTTCGCATGAAAACAGGGTCCAAAATCATGGGTTTTCGTTCAGCAGTGGAAGTAGGAGGCGCGCTCTACAATAGGCAAGGGTTTTCAAGTCTGCAAGTACGATTTAAGCTGAGTTCCATGAACATTGTCCAAAATCATGTTTTAGGCCAAATCCACAATGCGACCAGTTCAGCATAGGAGAGGAGACACTGTTTGAGTGTAACAAAAGTGAAACATTTCTTTTAGCCTTTTCGCATGAAAACAGGGTCCAAAATCATGGGTTTTCGTTCAGCAGTGGAAGTAGGAGGC
This sequence comes from Coregonus lavaretus, assembly GCF_964263955.1. Classification (NCBI taxonomy): domain Eukaryota; kingdom Metazoa; phylum Chordata; class Actinopteri; order Salmoniformes; family Salmonidae; genus Coregonus; species Coregonus lavaretus. Next base: position 144,264 of record NW_028159391.1, on the reverse strand, counting down.
GCGCTCTACAATAGGCAAGGGTTTTCAAGTCTGCAAGTACGTCTTAAGCTGAGTTCCATGAACATTGTCCAAAATCATGTTTTAACCAAAATCCACAATGCGACCAGTTCAGCATATGAGAGGAGACACTGTTTGAGTGTAACAAACGTGAAACATTTCTTTTAGCCTTTTCGCATGAAAACAGGGTCCAAAATCATGGGTTTTCGTTCAGCAGTGGAAGTAGGAGGCGCGCTCTACAATAGGCAAGGGTTTTCAAGTCTGCAAGTACGATTTAAGCTGAGTTCCATGAACATTGTCCAAAATCATGTTTTAGGCCAAATCCACAATGCGACCAGTTCAGCATATGAGAGGAGACACTGTTTGAGTGTAACAAAAGTGAAACATTTCTTTTAGCCTTTTCGCATGAAAACAGGGTCCAAAATCATGGGTTTTCGTTCAGCAGTGGAAGTAGGAGGCGCGCTCTACAATAGGCAAGGGTTTTCAAGTCTGCAAGTACGTCTTAAGCTGAGTTCCATGAACATTGTCCAAAATCATGTTTTAACCAAAATCCACAATGCGACCAGTTCAGCATAAGAGAGGAGACACTGTTTGAGTGTAACAAACGTGAAACATTTCTTTTAGCCTTTTCGCATGAAAACAGGGTCCAAAATCATGGGTTTTCGTTCAGCAGTGGAAGTAGGAGGCGCGCTCTACAATAGGCAAGGGTTTTCAAGTCTGCAAGTACGATTTAAGCTGAGTTCCATGAACATTGTCCAAAATCATGTTTTAGGCCAAATCCACAATGCGACCAGTTCAGCATATGAGAGGAGACACTGTTTGAGTGTAACAAAAGTGAAACATTTCTTTTAGCCTTTTCGCATGAAAACAGGGTCCAAAATCATGGGTTTTCGTTCAGCAGTGGAAGTAGGAGGCGCGCTCTACAATAGGCAAGGGTTTTCAAGTCTGCAAGTACGTCTTAAGCTGAGTTCCATGAACATTGTCCAAAATCATGTTTTAACCAAAATCCACAATGCGACCAGTTCAGCATATGAGAGGAGACACTGTTTGAGTGTAACAAACGTGAAACATTTCTTTTAGCCTTTTCGCATGAAAACAGGGTCCAAAATCATGGGTTTTCGTTCAGCAGTGGAAGTAGGAGGCGCGCTCTACAATAGGCAAGGGTTTTCAAGTCTGCAAGTACGTTTTAAGCTGAGTTCCATGAACATTGTCCAAAATCATGTTTTAACCAAAATCCACAATGCGACCAGTTCAGCATATGAGAGGAGACACTGTTTGAGTGTAACAAACGTGAAACATTTCTTTTAGCCTTTTCGCATGAAAACAGGGTCCAAAATCATGGGTTTTCGTTCAGCAGTGGAAGTAGGAGGCGCGCTCTACAATAGGCAAGAGTTTTCAAGTCTGCAAGTACGTTTTAAGCTGAGTTCCATGAACATTGTCCAAAATCATGTTTTAGGCCAAATCCACAATGTGACCAGTTCAGCATATGAGAGGAGACACTGTTTGAGTGTAACAAACGTGAAACATTTCTTTTAGCCTTTTCGCATGAAAACAGGGTCCAAAATCATGGGTTTTCGTTCAGCAGTGGAAGTAGGAGGCGCGCTCTACAATAGGCAAGGGTTTTCAAGTCTGCAAGTACGATTTAAGCTGAGTTCCATGAACATTGTCCAAAATCATGTTTTAGGCCAAATCCACAATGCGACCAGTTCAGCATATGAGAGGAGACACTGTTTGAGTGTAACAAAAGTGAAACATTTCTTTTAGCCTTTTCGCATGAAAACAGGGTCCAAAATCATGGGTTTTCGTTCAGCAGTGGAAGTAGGAGGCGCGCTCTACAATAGGCAAGGGTTTTCAAGTCTGCAAGTACGTCTTAAGCTGAGTTCCATGAACATTGTCCAAAATCATGTTTTAACCAAAATCCACAATGCGACCAGTTCAGCATATGAGAGGAGACACTGTTTGAGTGTAACAAACGTGAAACATTTCTTTTAGCCTTTTCGCATGAAAACAGGGTCCAAAATCATGGGTTTTCGTTCAGCAGTGGAAGTAGGAGGCGCGCTCTACAATAGGCAAGGGTTTTCAAGTCTGCAAGTACGATTTAAGCTGAGTTCCATGAACATTGTCCAAAATCATGTTTTAGGCCAAATCCACAATGCGACCAGTTCAGCATATGAGAGGAGACACTGTTTGAGTGTAACAAAAGTGAAACATTTCTTTTAGCCTTTTCGCATGAAAACAGGGTCCAAAATCATGGGTTTTCGTTCAGCAGTGGAAGTAGGAGGCGCGCTCTACAATAGGCAAGGGTTTTCAAGTCTGCAAGTACGTCTTAAGCTGAGTTCCATGAACATTGTCCAAAATCATGTTTTAACCAAAATCCACAATGCGACCAGTTCAGCATATGAGAGGAGACACTGTTTGAGTGTAACAAACGTGAAACATTTCTTTTAGCCTTTTCGCATGAAAACAGGGTCCAAAATCATGGGTTTTCGTTCAGCAGTGGAAGTAGGAGGCGCGCTCTACAATAGGCAAGGGTTTTCAAGTCTGCAAGTACGTTTTAAGGTGAGTTCCATGAACATTGTCCAAAATCATGTTTTAACCAAAATCCACAATGCGACCAGTTCAGCATATGAGAGGAGACACTGTTTGAGTGTAACAAACGTGAAACATTTCTTTTAGCCTTTTCGCATGAAAACAGGGTCCAAAATCATGGGTTTTCGTTCAGCAGTGGAAGTAGGAGGCGCGCTCTACAATAGGCAAGGGTTTTCAAGTCTGCAAGTACGTTTTAAGCTGAGTTCCATGAACATTGTCCAAAATCATGTTTTAGGCCAAATCCACAATGCGACCAGTTCAGCATATGAGAGGAGACACTGAGTGTAACAAACGTGAAACATTTCTTTTAGCCTTTTCGCATGAAAACAGGGTCCAAAATCATGGGTTTTCGTTCAGCAGTGGAAGTAGGATGCGCGCTCTACAATAGGCAAGGGTTTTCAAGTCTGCAAGTACGATTTAAGCTGAGTTCCATGAACATTGTCCAAAATCATGTTTTAGGCCAAATCCACAATGCGACCAGTTCAGCATATGAGAGGAGACACTGTTTGAGTGTAACAAAAGTGAAACATTTCTTTTAGCCTTTTCGCATGAAAACAGGGTCCAAAATCATGGGTTTTCGTTCAGCAGTGGAAGTAGGAGGCGCGCTCTACAATAGGCAAGGGTTTTCAAGTCTGCAAGTACGTCTTAAGCTGAGTTCCATGAACATTGTCCAAAATCATGTTTTAACCAAAATCCACAATGCGACCAGTTCAGCATATGAGAGGAGACACTGTTTGAGTGTAACAAACGTGAAACATTTCTTTTAGCCTTTTCGCATGAAAACAGGGTCCAAAATCATGGGTTTTCGTTCAGCAGTGGAAGTAGGAGGCGCGCTCTACAATAGGCAAGGGTTTTCAAGTCTGCAAGTACGTTTTAAGCTGAGTTCCATGAACATTGTCCAAAATCATGTTTTAACCAAAATCCACAATGCGACCAGTTCAGCATATGAGAGGAGACACTGTTTGAGTGTAACAAACGTGAAACATTTCTTTTAGCCTTTTCGCATGAAAACAGGGTCCAAAATCATGGGTTTTCGTTCAGCAGTGGAAGTAGGAGGCGCGCTCTACAATAGGCAAGGGTTTTCAAGTCTGCAAGTACGTTTTAAGCTGAGTTCCATGAACATTGTCCAAAATCATGTTTTAACCAAAATCCACAATGCGACCAGTTCAGCATATGAGAGGAGACACTGTTTGAGTGTAACAAACGTGAAACATTTCTTTTAGCCTTTTCACATGAAAACAGGGTCCAAAATCATGGGTTTTCGTTCAGCAGTGGAAGTAGGAGGCGCGCTCTACAATAGGCAAGGGTTTTCAAGTCTGCAAGTACGTTTTAAGCTGAGTTCCATGAACATTGTCCAAAATCATGTTTTAGGCCAAATCCACAATGCGACCAGTTCAGCATATGAGAGGAGACACTGTTTGAGTGTAACAAACGTGAAACATTTCTTTTAGCCTTTTCGCATGAAAACAGGGTCCAAAATCATGGGTTTTCGTTCAGCAGTGGAAGTAGGAGGCGCGCTCTACAATAGGCAAGGGTTTTCAAGTCTGCAAGTACGATTTAAGCTGAGTTCCATGAACATTGTCCAAAATCATGTTTTAACCAAAATCCACAATGCGACCAGTTCAGCATATGAGAGGAGACACTGTTTGAGTGTAACAAACGTGAAACATTTCTTTTAGCCTTTTCGCATGAAAACAGGGTCCAAAATCATGGGTTTTCGTTCAGCAGTGGAAGTAGGAGGCGCGCTCTACAATAGGCAAGGGTTTTCAAGTCTGCAAGTACGTTTTAAGCTGAGTTCCATGAACATTGTCCAAAATCATGTTTTAACCAAAATCCACAATGCGACCAGTTCAGCATATGAGAGGAGACACTGTTTGAGTGTAACAAACGTGAAACATTTCTTTTAGCCTTTTCGCATGAAAACAGGGTCCAAAATCATGGGTTTTCGTTCAGCAGTGGAAGTAGGAGGCGCGCTCTACAATAGGCAAGAGTTTTCAAGTCTGCAAGTACGTTTTAAGCTGAGTTCCATGAACATTGTCCAAAATCATGTTTTAGGCCAAATCCACAATGTGACCAGTTCAGCATATGAGAGGAGACACTGTTTGAGTGTAACAAACGTGAAACATTTCTTTTAGCCTTTTCGCATGAAAACAGGGTCCAAAATCATGGGTTTTCGTTCAGCAGTGGAAGTAGGAGGCGCGCTCTACAATAGGCAAGGGTTTTCAAGTCTGCAAGTACGATTTAAGCTGAGTTCCATGAACATTGTCCAAAATCATGTTTTAGGCCAAATCCACAATGCGACCAGTTCAGCATATGAGAGGAGACACTGTTTGAGTGTAACAAAAGTGAAACATTTCTTTTAGCCTTTTCGCATGAAAACAGGGTCCAAAATCATGGGTTTTCGTTCAGCAGTGGAAGTAGGAGGCGCGCTCTACAATAGGCAAGGGTTTTCAAGTCTGCAAGTACGTCTTAAGCTGAGTTCCATGAACATTGTCCAAAATCATGTTTTAACCAAAATCCACAATGCGACCAGTTCAGCATATGAGAGGAGACACTGTTTGAGTGTAACAAACGTGAAACATTTCTTTTAGCCTTTTCGCATGAAAACAGGGTCCAAAATCATGGGTTTTCGTTCAGCAGTGGAAGTAGGAGGCGCGCTCTACAATAGGCAAGGGTTTTCAAGTCTGCAAGTACGATTTAAGCTGAGTTCCATGAACATTGTCCAAAATCATGTTTTAGGCCAAATCCACAATGCGACCAGTTCAGCATATGAGAGGAGACACTGTTTGAGTGTAACAAAAGTGAAACATTTCTTTTAGCCTTTTCGCATGAAAACAGGGTCCAAAATCATGGGTTTTCGTTCAGCAGTGGAAGTAGGAGGCGCGCTCTACAATAGGCAAGGGTTTTCAAGTCTGCAAGTACGTCTTAAGCTGAGTTCCATGAACATTGTCCAAAATCATGTTTTAACCAAAATCCACAATGCGACCAGTTCAGCATATGAGAGGAGACACTGTTTGAGTGTAACAAACGTGAAACATTTCTTTTAGCCTTTTCGCATGAAAACAGGGTCCAAAATCATGGGTTTTCGTTCAGCAGTGGAAGTAGGAGGCGCGCTCTACAATAGGCAAGGGTTTTCAAGTCTGCAAGTACGTTTTAAGGTGAGTTCCATGAACATTGTCCAAAATCATGTTTTAACCAAAATCCACAATGCGACCAGTTCAGCATATGAGAGGAGACACTGTTTGAGTGTAACAAACGTGAAACATTTCTTTTAGCCTTTTCGCATGAAAACAGGGTCCAAAATCATGGGTTTTCGTTCAGCAGTGGAAGTAGGAGGCGCGCTCTACAATAGGCAAGGGTTTTCAAGTCTGCAAGTACGTTTTAAGCTGAGTTCCATGAACATTGTCCAAAATCATGTTTTAGGCCAAATCCACAATGCGACCAGTTCAGCATATGAGAGGAGACACTGAGTGTAACAAACGTGAAACATTTCTTTTAGCCTTTTCGCATGAAAACAGGGTCCAAAATCATGGGTTTTCGTTCAGCAGTGGAAGTAGGATGCGCGCTCTACAATAGGCAAGGGTTTTCAAGTCTGCAAGTACGATTTAAGCTGAGTTCCATGAACATTGTCCAAAATCATGTTTTAGGCCAAATCCACAATGCGACCAGTTCAGCATATGAGAGGAGACACTGTTTGAGTGTAACAAAAGTGAAACATTTCTTTTAGCCTTTTCGCATGAAAACAGGGTCCAAAATCATGGGTTTTCGTTCAGCAGTGGAAGTAGGAGGCGCGCTCTACAATAGGCAAGGGTTTTCAAGTCTGCAAGTACGTCTTAAGCTGAGTTCCATGAACATTGTCCAAAATCATGTTTTAACCAAAATCCACAATGCGACCAGTTCAGCATATGAGAGGAGACACTGTTTGAGTGTAACAAACGTGAAACATTTCTTTTAGCCTTTTCGCATGAAAACAGGGTCCAAAATCATGGGTTTTCGTTCAGCAGTGGAAGTAGGAGGCGCGCTCTACAATAGGCAAGGGTTTTCAAGTCTGCAAGTACGTTTTAAGCTGAGTTCCATGAACATTGTCCAAAATCATGTTTTAACCAAAATCCACAATGCGACCAGTTCAGCATATGAGAGGAGACACTGTTTGAGTGTAACAAACGTGAAACATTTCTTTTAGCCTTTTCGCATGAAAACAGGGTCCAAAATCATGGGTTTTCGTTCAGCAGTGGAAGTAGGAGGCGCGCTCTACAATAGGCAAGGGTTTTCAAGTCTGCAAGTACGTTTTAAGCTGAGTTCCATGAACATTGTCCAAAATCATGTTTTAACCAAAATCCACAATGCGACCAGTTCAGCATATGAGAGGAGACACTGTTTGAGTGTAACAAACGTGAAACATTTCTTTTAGCCTTTTCACATGAAAACAGGGTCCAAAATCATGGGTTTTCGTTCAGCAGTGGAAGTAGGAGGCGCGCTCTACAATAGGCAAGGGTTTTCAAGTCTGCAAGTACGTTTTAAGCTGAGTTCCATGAACATTGTCCAAAATCATGTTTTAGGCCAAATCCACAATGCGACCAGTTCAGCATATGAGAGGAGACACTGTTTGAGTGTAACAAACGTGAAACATTTCTTTTAGCCTTTTCGCATGAAAACAGGGTCCAAAATCATGGGTTTTCGTTCAGCAGTGGAAGTAGGAGGCGCGCTCTACAATAGGCAAGGGTTTTCAAGTCTGCAAGTACGATTTAAGCTGAGTTCCATGAACATTGTCCAAAATCATGTTTTAACCAAAATCCACAATGCGACCAGTTCAGCATATGAGAGGAGACACTGTTTGAGTGTAACAAACGTGAAACATTTCTTTTAGCCTTTTCGCATGAAAACAGGGTCCAAAATCATGGATTTTCGTTCAGCAGTGGAAGTAGGAGGCGCGCTCTACAATAGGCAAGGGTTTTCAAGTCTGCAAGTACGTCTTAAGCTGAGTTCCATGAACATTGTCCAAAATCATGTTTTAGGCCAAATCCACAATGCGACCAGTTCAGCATATGAGAGGAGACACTGTTTGAGTGTAACAAACGTGAAACATTTCTTTTAGCCTTTTCGCATGAAAACAGGGTCCAAAATCATGGGTTTTCGTTCAGCAGTGGAAGTAGGAGGCGCGCTCTACAATAGGCAAGGGTTTTCAAGTCTGCAAGTACGTTTTAAGCTGAGTTCCATGAACATTGTCCAAAATCATGTTTTAGAACAAATCCACAATGCGACCAGTTCAGCATATGAGAGGAGACACTGTTTGAGTGTAACAAACGTGAAACATTTCTTTTAGCCTTTTCGCATGAAAACAGGGTCCAAAATCATGGGTTTTCGTTCAGCAGTGGAAGTAGGAGGCGCGCTCTACAATAGGCAAGGGTTTTCAAGTCTGCAAGTACGTTTTAAGCTGAGTTCCATGAACATTGTCCAAAATCATGTTTTAGGCCAAATCCACAATGCGACCAGTTCAGCATATGAGAGGAGACACTGTTTGAGTGTAACAAACGTGAAACATTTCTTTTAGCCTTTTCGCATGAAAACAGGGTCCAAAATCATGGGTTTTCGTTCAGCAGTGGAAGTAGGAGGCGCGCTCTACAATAGGCAAGGGTTTTCAAGTCTGCAAGTACGATTTAAGCTGAGTTCCATGAACATTGTCCAAAATCATGTTTTAACCAAAATCCACAATGCGACCAGTTCAGCATATGAGAGGAGACACTGTTTGAGTGTAACAAACGTGAAACATTTCTTTTAGCCTTTTCGCATGAAAACAGGGTCCAAAATCATGGATTTTCGTTCAGCAGTGGAAGTAGGAGGCGCGCTCTACAATAGGCAAGGGTTTTCAAGTCTGCAAGTACGTCTTAAGCTGAGTTCCATGAACATTGTCCAAAATCATGTTTTAGGCCAAATCCACAATGCGACCAGTTCAGCATATGAGAGGAGACACTGTTTGAGTGTAACAAACGTGAAACATTTCTTTTAGCCTTTTCGCATGAAAACAGGGTCCAAAATCATGGGTTTTCGTTCAGCAGTGGAAGTAGGAGGCGCGCTCTACAATAGGCAAGGGTTTTCAAGTCTGCAAGTACGTTTTAAGCTGAGTTCCATGAACATTGTCCAAAATCATGTTTTAGGCCAAATCCACAATGCGACCAGTTCAGCATATGAGAGGAGACACTGTTTGAGTGTAACAAACGTGAAACATTTCTTTTAGCCTTTTCGCATGAAAACAGGGTCCAAAATCATGGGTTTTCGTTCAGCAGTGGAAGTAGGAGGCGCGCTCTACAATAGGCAAGGGTTTTCAAGTCTGCAAGTACGATTTAAGCTGAGTTCCATGAACATTGTCCAAAATCATGTTTTAGGCCAAATCCACAATGCGACCAGTTCAGCATATGAGAGGAGACACTGTTTGAGTGTAACAAAATTGAAACATTTCTTTTAGCCTTTTCGCATGAAAACAGGGTCCAAAATCATGGGTTTTCGTTCAGCAGTGGAAGTAGGAGGCGCGCTCTACAATAGGCAAGGGTTTTCAAGTCTGCAAGTACGTCTTAAGCTGAGTTCCATGAACATTGTCCAAAATCATGTTTTAACCAAAATCCACAATGCGACCAGTTCAGCATATGAGAGGAGACACTGTTTGAGTGTAACAAACGTGAAACATTTCTTTTAGCCTTTTCGCATGAAAACAGGGTCCAAAATCATGGGTTTTCGTTCAGCAGTGGAAGTAGGAGGCGCGCTCTACAATAGGCAAGGGTTTTCAAGTCTGCAAGTACGTTTTAAGCTGAGTTCCATGAACATTGTCCAAAATCATGTTTTAGGCCAAATCCACAATGCGACCAGTTCAGCATATGAGAGGAGACACTGTTTGAGTGTAACAAACGTGAAACATTTCTTTTAGCCTTTTCGCATGAAAACAGGGTCCAAAATCATGGGTTTTCGTTCAGCAGTGGAAGTAGGAGGCGCGCTCTACAATAGGCAAGGGTTTTCAAGTCTGCAAGTACGATTTAAGCTGAGTTCCATGAACATTGTCCAAAATCATGTTTTAACCAAAATCCACAATGCGACCAGTTCAGCATATGAGAGGAGACACTGTTTGAGTGTAACAAACGTGAAACATTTCTTTTAGCCTTTTCGCATGAAAACAGGGTCCAAAATCATGGATTTTCGTTCAGCAGTGGAAGTAGGAGGCGCGCTCTACAATAGGCAAGGGTTTTCAAGTCTGCAAGTACGTCTTAAGCTGAGTTCCATGAACATTGTCCAAAATCATGTTTTAGGCCAAATCCACAATGCGACCAGTTCAGCATATGAGAGGAGACACTGTTTGAGTGTAACAAACGTGAAACATTTCTTTTAGCCTTTTCGCATGAAAACAGGGTCCAAAATCATGGGTTTTCGTTCAGCAGTGGAAGTAGGAGGCGCGCTCTACAATAGGCAAGGGTTTTCAAGTCTGCAAGTACGTTTTAAGCTGAGTTCCATGAACATTGTCCAAAATCATGTTTTAGGCCAAATCCACAATGCGACCAGTTCAGCATATGAGAGGAGACACTGTTTGAGTGTAACAAACGTGAAACATTTCTTTTAGCCTTTTCGCATGAAAACAGGGTCCAAAATCATGGGTTTTCGTTCAGCAGTGGAAGTAGGAGGCGCGCTCTACAATAGGCAAGGGTTTTCAAGTCTGCAAGTACGATTTAAGCTGAGTTCCATGAATATTGTCCAAAATCATGTTTTAGGCCAAATCCACAATGCGACCAGTTCAGCATATGAGAGGAGACACTGTTTGAGTGTAACAAAAGTGAAACATTTCTTTTAGCCTTTTCGCATGAAAACAGGGTCCAAAATCATGGGTTTTCGTTCAGCAGTGGAAGTAGGAGGCGCGCTCTACAATAGGCAAGGGTTTTCAAGTCTGCAAGTACGTCTTAAGCTGAGTTCCATGAACATTGTCCAAAATCATGTTTTAGGCCAAATCCACAATGCGACCAGTTCAGCATATGAGAGGAGACACTGTTTGAGTGTAACAAACGTGAAACATTTCTTTTAGCCTTTTCGCATGAAAACAGGGTCCAAAATCATGGGTTTTCGTTCAGCAGTGGAAGTAGGAGGCGCGCTCTACAATAGGCAAGGGTTTTCAAGTCTGCAAGTACGTTTTAAGCTGAGTTCCATGAACATTGTCCAAAATCATGTTTTAGGCCAAATCCACAATGCGACCAGTTCAGCATATGAGAGGAGACACTGTTTGAGTGTAACAAACGTGAAACATTTCTTTTAGCCTTTTCGCATGAAAACAGGGTCCAAAATCATGGGTTTTCGTTCAGCAGTGGAAGTAGGAGGCGCGCTCTACAATAGGCAAGGGTTTTCAAGTCTGCAAGTACGATTTAAGCTGAGTTCCATGAACATTGTCCAAAATCATGTTTTAGGCCAAATCCACAATGCGACCAGTTCAGCATATGAGAGGAGACACTGTTTGAGTGTAACAAACGTGAAACATTTCTTTTAGCCTTTTCGCATGAAAACAGGGTCCAAAATCATGGGTTTTCGTTCAGCAGTGGAAGTAGGAGGCGCGCTCTACAATAGGCAAGGGTTTTCAAGTCTGCAAGTACGATTTAAGCTGAGTTCCATGAACATTGTCCAAAATCATGTTTTAGGCCAAATCCACAATGCGACCAGTTCAGCATATGAGAGGAGACACTGTTTGAGTGTAACAAAAGTGAAACATTTCTTTTAGCCTTTTCGCATGAAAACAGGGTCCAAAATCATGGGTTTTCGTTCAGCAGTGGAAGTAGGAGGCGCGCTCTACAATAGGCAAGGGTTTTCAAGTCTGCAAGTACGTCTTAAGCTGAGTTCCATGAACATTGTCCAAAATCATGTTTTAACCAAAATCCACAATGCGACCAGTTCAGCATATGAGAGGAGACACTGTTTGAGTGTAACAAACGTGAAACATTTCTTTTAGCCTTTTCGCATGAAAACAGGGTCCAAAATCATGGGTTTTCGTTCAGCAGTGGAAGTAGGAGGTGCGCTCTACAATAGGCAAGGGTTTTCAAGTCTGCAAGTACGTCTTAAGCTGAGTTCCATGAACATTGTCCAAAATCATGTTTTAGGCCAAATCCACAATGCGACCAGTTCAGCATATGAGAGGAGACACTGTTTGAGTGTAACAAACGTGAAACATTTCTTTTAGCCTTTTCGCATGAAAACAGGGTCCAAAATCATGGGTTTTCGTTCAGCAGTGGAAGTAGGAGGCGCGCTCTACAATAGGCAAGGGTTTTCAAGTCTGCAAGTACGTTTTAAGCTGAGTTCCATGAACATTGTCCAAAATCATGTTTTAGGCCAAATCCACAATGCGACCAGTTCAGCATATGAGAGGAGACACTGTTTGAGTGTAACAAACGTGAAACATTTCTTTTAGCCTTTTCGCATGAAAACAGGGTCCAAAATCATGGGTTTTCGTTCAGCAGTGGAAGTAGGAGGCGCGCTCTACAATAGGCAAGGGTTTTCAAGTCTGCAAGTACGATTTAAGCTGAGTTCCATGAACATTGTCCAAAATCATGTTTTAGGCCAAATCCACAATGCGACCAGTTCAGCATATGAGAGGAGACACTGTTTGAGTGTAACAAACGTGAAACATTTCTTTTAGCCTTTTCGCATGAAAACAGGGTCCAAAATCATGGGTTTTCGTTCAGCAGTGGAAGTAGGAGGCGCGCTCTACAATAGGCAAGGGTTTTCAAGTCTGCAAGTACGATTTAAGCTGAGTTCCATGAACATTGTCCAAAATCATGTTTTAGGCCAAATCCACAATGCGACCAGTTCAGCATATGAGAGGAGACACTGTTTGAGTGTAACAAAAGTGAAACATTTCTTTTAGCCTTTTCGCATGAAAACAGGGTCCAAAATCATGGGTTTTCGTTCAGCAGTGGAAGTAGGAGGCGCGCTCTACAATAGGCAAGGGTTTTCAAGTCTGCAAGTACGTCTTAAGCTGAGTTCCATGAACATTGTCCAAAATCATGTTTTAACCAAAATCCACAATGCGACCAGTTCAGCATATGAGAGGAGACACTGTTTGAGTGTAACAAACGTGAAACATTTCTTTTAGCCTTTTCGCATGAAAACAGGGTCCAAAATCATGGGTTTTCGTTCAGCAGTGGAAGTAGGAGGCGCGCTCTACAATAGGCAAGGGTTTTCAAGTCTGCAAGTACGTCTTAAGCTGAGTTCCATGAACATTGTCCAAAATCATGTTTTAGGCCAAATCCACAATGCGACCAGTTCAGCATATGAGAGGAGACACTGTTTGAGTGTAACAAACGTGAAACATTTCTTTTAGCCTTTTCGCATGAAAACAGGGTCCAAAATCATGGGTTTTCGTTCAGCAGTGGAAGTAGGAGGCGCGCTCTACAATAGGCAAGGGTTTTCAAGTCTGCAAGTACGTTTTAAGCTGAGTTCCATGAACATTGTCCAAAATCATGTTTTAGGCCAAATCCACAATGCGACCAGTTCAGCATATGAGAGGAGACACTGTTTGAGTGTAACAAACGTGAAACATTTCTTTTAGCCTTTTCGCATGAAAACAGGGTCCAAAATCATGGGTTTTCGTTCAGCAGTGGAAGTAGGAGGCGCGCTCTACAATAGGCAAGGGTTTTCAAGTCTGCAAGTACGATTTAAACTGAGTTCCATGAACATTGTCCAAAATCATGTTTTAGGCCAAATCCACAATGCGACCAGTTCAGCATATGAGAGGAGACACTGTTTGAGTGTAACAAACGTGAAACATTTCTTTTAGCCTTTTCGCATGAAAACAGGGTCCAAAATCATGGGTTTTCGTTCAGCAGTGGAAGTAGGAGGCGCGCTCTACAATAGGCAAGGGTTTTCAAGTCTGCAAGTACGATTTAAGCTGAGTTCCATGAACATTGTCCAAAATCATGTTTTAGGCCAAATCCACAATGCGACCAGTTCAGCATATGAGAGGAGACACTGTTTGAGTGTAACAAAAGTGAAACATTTCTTTTAGCCTTTTCGCATGAAAACAGGGTCCAAAATCATGGGTTTTCGTTCAGCAGTGGAAGTAGGAGGCGCGCTCTACAATAGGCAAGGGTTTTCAAGTCTGCAAGTACGTCTTAAGCTGAGTTCCATGAACATTGTCCAAAATCATGTTTTAACCAAAATCCACAATGCGACCAGTTCAGCATATGAGAGGAGACACTGTTTGAGTGTAACAAACGTGAAACATTTCTTTTAGCCTTTTCGCATGAAAACAGGGTCCAAAATCATGGGTTTTCGTTCAGCAGTGGAAGTAGGAGGTGCGCTCTACAATAGGCAAGGGTTTTCAAGTCTGCAAGTACGTCTTAAGCTGAGTTCCATGAACATTGTCCAAAATCATGTTTTAGGCCAAATCCACAATGCGACCAGTTCAGCATATGAGAGGAGACACTGTTTGAGTGTAACAAACGTGAAACATTTCTTTTAGCCTTTTCGCATGAAAACAGGGTCCAAAATCATGGGTTTTCGTTCAGCAGTGGAAGTAGGAGGCGCGCTCTACAATAGGCAAGGGTTTTCAAGTCTGCAAGTACGTTTTAAGCTGAGTTCCATGAACATTGTCCAAAATCATGTTTTAGGCCAAATCCACAATGCGACCAGTTCAGCATATGAGAGGAGACACTGTTTGAGTGTAACAAACGTGAAACATTTCTTTTAGCCTTTTCGCATGAAAACAGGGTCCAAAATCATGGGTTTTCGTTCAGCAGTGGAAGTAGGAGGCGCGCTCTACAATAGGCAAGGGTTTTCAAGTCTGCAAGTACGATTTAAGCTGAGTTCCATGAACATTGTCCAAAATCATGTTTTAGGCCAAATCCACAATGCGACCAGTTCAGCATATGAGAGGAGACACTGTTTGAGTGTAACAAACGTGAAACATTTCTTTTAGCCTTTTCGCATGAAAACAGGGTCCAAAATCATGGGTTTTCGTTCAGCAGTGGAAGTAGGAGGCGCGCTCTACAATAGGCAAGGGTTTTCAAGTCTGCAAGTACGATTTAAGCTGAGTTCCATGAACATTGTCCAAAATCATGTTTTAGGCCAAATCCACAATGCGACCAGTTCAGCATATGAGAGGAGACACTGTTTGAGTGTAACAAACGTGAAACATTTCTTTTAGCCTTTTCGCATGAAAACAGGGTCCAAAATCATGGGTTTTCGTTCAGCAGTGGAAGTAGGAGGCGCGCTCTACAATAGGCAAGGGTTTTCAAGTCTGCAAGTACGATTTAAGCTGAGTTCCATGAACATTGTCCAAAATCATGTTTTAGGCCAAATCCACAATGCGACCAGTTCAGCATATGAGAGGAGACACTGTTTGAGTGTAACAAAAGTGAAACATTTCTTTTAGCCTTTTCGCATGAAAACAGGGTCCAAAATCATGGGTTTTCGTTCAGCAGTGGAAGTAGGAGGCGCGCTCTACAATAGGCAAGAGTTTTCAAGTCTGCAAGTACGTCTTAAGCTGAGTTCCATGAACATTGTCCAAAATCATGTTTTAACCAAAATCCACAATGCGACCAGTTCAGCATATGAGAGGAGACACTGTTTGAGTGTAACAAACGTGAAACATTTCTTTTAGCCTTTTCGCATGAAAACAGGGTCCAAAATCATGGGTTTTCGTTCAGCAGTGGAAGTAGGAGGCGCGCTCTACAATAGGCAAGGGTTTTCAAGTCTGCAAGTACGATTTAAGCTGAGTTCCATGAACATTGTCCAAAATCATGTTTTAACCAAAATCCACAATGCGACCAGTTCAGCATATGAGAGGAGACACTGTTTGAGTGTAACAAACGTGAAACATTTCTTTTAGCCTTTTCGCATGAAAACAGGGTCCAAAATCATGGGTTTTCGTTCAGCAGTGGAAGTAGGAGGCGCGCTCTACAATAGGCAAGGGTTTTCAAGTCTGCAAGTACGTCTTAAGCTGAGTTCCATGAACATTGTCCAAAATCATGTTTTAGGCCAAATCCACAATGCGACCAGTTCAGCATATGAGAGGAGACACTGTTTGAGTGTAACAAACGTGAAACATTTCTTTTAGCCTTTTCGCATGAAAACAGGGTCCAAAATCATGGGTTTTCGTTCAGCAGTGGAAGTAGGAGGCGCGCTCTACAATAGGCAAGGGTTTTCAAGTCTGCAAGTACGTTTTAAGCTGAGTTCCATGAACATTGTCCAAAATCATGTTTTAGGCCAAATCCACAATGCGACCAGTTCAGCATATGAGAGGAGACACTGTTTGAGTGTAACAAACGTGAAACATTTCTTTTAGCCTTTTCGCATGAAAACAGGGTCCAAAATCATGGGTTTTCGTTCAGCAGTGGAAGTAGGAGGCGCGCTCTACAATAGGCAAGGGTTTTCAAGTCTGCAAGTACGATTTAAGCTGAGTTCCATGAACATTGTCCAAAATCATGTTTTAGGCCAAATCCACAATGCGACCAGTTCAGCATATGAGAGGAGACACTGTTTGAGTGTAACAAACGTGAAACATTTCTTTTAGCCTTTTCGCATGAAAACAGGGTCCAAAATCATGGGTTTTCGTTCAGCAGTGGAAGGAGGAGGCGCGCTCTACAATAGGCAAGGGTTTTCAAGTCTGCAAGTACGATTTAAGCTGAGTTCCATGAACATTGTCCAAAATCATGTTTTAGGCCAAATCCACAATGCGACCAGTTCAGCATATGAGAGGAGACACTGTTTGAGTGTAACAAACGTGAAACATTTCTTTTAGCCTTTTCGCATGAAAACAGGGTCCAAAATCATGGGTTTTCGTTCAGCAGTGGAAGTAGGAGGCGCGCTCTACAATAGGCAAGGGTTTTCAAGTCTGCAAGTACGATTTAAGCTGAGTTCCATGAACATTGTCCAAAATCATGTTTTAGGCCAAATCCACAATGCGACCAGTTCAGCATATGAGAGGAGACACTGTTTGAGTGTAACAAAAGTGAAACATTTCTTTTAGCCTTTTCGCATGAAAACAGGGTCCAAAATCATGGGTTTTCGTTCAGCAGTGGAAGTAGGAGGCGCGCTCTACAATAGGCAAGAGTTTTCAAGTCTGCAAGTACGTCTTAAGCTGAGTTCCATGAACATTGTCCAAAATCATGTTTTAACCAAAATCCACAATGCGACCAGTTCAGCATATGAGAGGAGACACTGTTTGAGTGTAACAAACGTGAAACATTTCTTTTAGCCTTTTCGCATGAAAACAGGGTCCAAAATCATGGGTTTTCGTTCAGCAGTGGAAGTAGGAGGCGCGCTCTACAATAGGCAAGGGTTTTCAAGTCTGCAAGTACGATTTAAGCTGAGTTCCATGAACATTGTCCAAAATCATGTTTTAACCAAAATCCACAATGCGACCAGTTCAGCATATGAGAGGAGACACTGTTTGAGTGTAACAAACGTGAAACATTTCTTTTAGCCTTTTCGCATGAAAACAGGGTCCAAAATCATGGGTTTTCGTTCAGCAGTGGAAGTAGGAGGCGCGCTCTACAATAGGCAAGGGTTTTCAAGTCTGCAAGTACGATTTAAACTGAGTTCCATGAACATTGTCCAAAATCATGTTTTAGGCCAAATCCACAATGCGACCAGTTCAGCATATGAGAGGAGACACTGTTTGAGTGTAACAAACGTGAAACATTTCTTTTAGCCTTTTCGCATGAAAACAGGGTCCAAAATCATGGGTTTTCGTTCAGCAGTGGAAGTAGGAGGCGCGCTCTACAATAGGCAAGGGTTTTCAAGTCTGCAAGTACGATTTAAGCTGAGTTCCATGAACATTGTCCAAAATCATGTTTTAGGCCAAATCCACAATGCGACCAGTTCAGCATATGAGAGGAGACACTGTTTGAGTGTAACAAAAGTGAAACATTTCTTTTAGCCTTTTCGCATGAAAACAGGGTCCAAAATCATGGGTTTTCGTTCAGCAGTGGAAGTAGGAGGCGCGCTCTACAATAGGCAAGGGTTTTCAAGTCTGCAAGTACGTCTTAAGCTGAGTTCCATGAACATTGTCCAAAATCATGTTTTAACCAAAATCCACAATGCGACCAGTTCAGCATATGAGAGGAGACACTGTTTGAGTGTAACAAACGTGAAACATTTCTTTTAGCCTTTTCGCATGAAAACAGGGTCCAAAATCATGGGTTTTCGTTCAGCAGTGGAAGTAGGAGGTGCGCTCTACAATAGGCAAGGGTTTTCAAGTCTGCAAGTACGTCTTAAGCTGAGTTCCATGAACATTGTCCAAAATCATGTTTTAGGCCAAATCCACAATGCGACCAGTTCAGCATATGAGAGGAGACACTGTTTGAGTGTAACAAACGTGAAACATTTCTTTTAGCCTTTTCGCATGAAAACAGGGTCCAAAATCATGGGTTTTCGTTCAGCAGTGGAAGTAGGAGGCGCGCTCTACAATAGGCAAGGGTTTTCAAGTCTGCAAGTACGTTTTAAGCTGAGTTCCATGAACATTGTCCAAAATCATGTTTTAGGCCAAATCCACAATGCGACCAGTTCAGCATATGAGAGGAGACACTGTTTGAGTGTAACAAACGTGAAACATTTCTTTTAGCCTTTTCGCATGAAAACAGGGTCCAAAATCATGGGTTTTCGTTCAGCAGTGGAAGTAGGAGGCGCGCTCTACAATAGGCAAGGGTTTTCAAGTCTGCAAGTACGATTTAAGCTGAGTTCCATGAACATTGTCCAAAATCATGTTTTAGGCCAAATCCACAATGCGACCAGTTCAGCATATGAGAGGAGACACTGTTTGAGTGTAACAAACGTGAAACATTTCTTTTAGCCTTTTCGCATGAAAACAGGGTCCAAAATCATGGGTTTTCGTTCAGCAGTGGAAGTAGGAGGCGCGCTCTACAATAGGCAAGGGTTTTCAAGTCTGCAAGTACGATTTAAGCTGAGTTCCATGAACATTGTCCAAAATCATGTTTTAGGCCAAATCCACAATGCGACCAGTTCAGCATATGAGAGGAGACACTGTTTGAGTGTAACAAACGTGAAACATTTCTTTTAGCCTTTTCGCATGAAAACAGGGTCCAAAATCATGGGTTTTCGTTCAGCAGTGGAAGTAGGAGGCGCGCTCTACAATAGGCAAGGGTTTTCAAGTCTGCAAGTACGATTTAAGCTGAGTTCCATGAACATTGTCCAAAATCATGTTTTAGGCCAAATCCACAATGCGACCAGTTCAGCATATGAGAGGAGACACTGTTTGAGTGTAACAAAAGTGAAACATTTCTTTTAGCCTTTTCGCATGAAAACAGGGTCCAAAATCATGGGTTTTCGTTCAGCAGTGGAAGTAGGAGGCGCGCTCTACAATAGGCAAGAGTTTTCAAGTCTGCAAGTACGTCTTAAGCTGAGTTCCATGAACATTGTCCAAAATCATGTTTTAACCAAAATCCACAATGCGACCAGTTCAGCATATGAGAGGAGACACTGTTTGAGTGTAACAAACGTGAAACATTTCTTTTAGCCTTTTCGCATGAAAACAGGGTCCAAAATCATGGGTTTTCGTTCAGCAGTGGAAGTAGGAGGCGCGCTCTACAATAGGCAAGGGTTTTCAAGTCTGCAAGTACGATTTAAGCTGAGTTCCATGAACATTGTCCAAAATCATGTTTTAACCAAAATCCACAATGCGACCAGTTCAGCATATGAGAGGAGACACTGTTTGAGTGTAACAAACGTGAAACATTTCTTTTAGCCTTTTCGCATGAAAACAGGGTCCAAAATCATGGATTTTCGTTCAGCAGTGGAAGTAGGAGGCGCGCTCTACAATAGGCAAGGGTTTTCAAGTCTGCAAGTACGTCTTAAGCTGAGTTCCATGAACATTGTCCAAAATCATGTTTTAGGCCAAATCCACAATGCGACCAGTTCAGCATATGAGAAGAGACACTGTTTGAGTGTAACAAACGTGAAACATTTCTTTTAGCCTTTTCGCATGAAAACAGGGTCCAAAATCATGGGTTTTCGTTCAGCAGTGGAAGTAGGAGGCGCGCTCTACAATAGGCAAGGGTTTTCAAGTCTGCAAGTACGTCTTAAGCTGAGTTCCATGAACATTGTCCAAAATCATGTTTTAACCAAAATCCACAATGCGACCAGTTCAGCATATGAGAGGAGACACTGTTTGAGTGTAACAAACGTGAAACATTTCTTTTAGCCTTTTCGCATGAAAACAGGGTCCAAAATCATGGGTTTTCGTTCAGCAGTGGAAGTAGGAGGCGCGCTCTACAATAGGCAAGGGTTTTCAAGTCTGCAAGTACGTCTTAAGCTGAGTTCCATGAACATTGTCCAAAATCATGTTTTAACCAAAATCCACAATGCGACCAGTTCAGCATATGAGAGGAGACACTGTTTGAGTGTAACAAACGTGAAACATTTCTTTTAGCCTTTTCGCATGAAAACAGGGTCCAAAATCATGGGTTTTCGTTCAGCAGTGGAAGTAGGAGGCGCGCTCTACAATAGGCAAGGGTTTTCAAGTCTGCAAGTACGTTTTAAGCTGAGTTCCATGAACATTGTCCAAAATCATGTTTTAGGCCAAATCCACAATGCGACCAGTTCAGCATATGAGAGGAGACACTGTTTGAGTGTAACAAACGTGAAACATTTCTTTTAGCCTTTTCGCATGAAAACAGGGTCCAAAATCATGGATTTTCGTTCAGCAGTGGAAGTAGGAGGCGCGCTCTACAATAGGCAAGGGTTTTCAAGTCTGCAAGTACGTCTTAAGCTGAGTTCCATGAACATTGTCCAAAATCATGTTTTAGGCCAAATCCACAATGCGACCAGTTCAGCATATGAGAGGAGACACTGTTTGAGTGTAACAAACGTGAAACATTTCTTTTAGCCTTTTCGCATGAAAACAGGGTCCAAAATCATGGGTTTTCGTTCAGCAGTGGAAGTAGGAGGCGCGCTCTACAATAGGCAAGGGTTTTCAAGTCTGCAAGTACGTCTTAAGCTGAGTTCCATGAACATTGTCCAAAATCATGTTTTAACCAAAATCCACAATGCGACCAGTTCAGCATATGAGAGGAGACACTGTTTGAGTGTAACAAACGTGAAACATTTCTTTTAGCCTTTTCGCATGAAAACAGGGTCCAAAATCATGGGTTTTCGTTCAGCAGTGGAAGTAGGAGGCGCGCTCTACAATAGGCAAGGGTTTTCAAGTCTGCAAGTACGTTTTAAGCTGAGTTCCATGAACATTGTCCAAAATCATGTTTTAGGCCAAATCCACAATGCGACCAGTTCAGCATATGAGAGGAGACACTGTTTGAGTGTAACAAACGTGAAACATTTCTTTTAGCCTTTTCGCATGAAAACAGGGTCCAAAATCATGGGTTTTCGTTCAGCAGTGGAAGTAGGAGGCGCGCTCTACAATAGGCAAGGGTTTTCAAGTCTGCAAGTACGATTTAAGCTGAGTTCCATGAACATTGTCCAAAATCATGTTTTAGGCCAAATCCACAATGCGACCAGTTCAGCATATGAGAGGAGACACTGTTTGAGTGTAACAAACGTGAAACATTTCTTTTAGCCTTTTCGCATGAAAACAGGGTCCAAAATCATGGGTTTTCGTTCAGCAGTGGAAGTAGGAGGCGCGCTCTACAATAGGCAAGGGTTTTCAAGTCTGCAAGTACGATTTAAGCTGAGTTCCATGAACATTGTCCAAAATCATGTTTTAGGCCAAATCCACAATGCGACCAGTTCAGCATATGAGAGGAGACACTGTTTGAGTGTAACAAACGTGAAACATTTCTTTTAGCCTTTTCGCATGAAAACAGGGTCCAAAATCATGGGTTTTCGTTCAGCAGTGGAAGTAGGAGGCGCGCTCTACAATAGGCAAGGGTTTTCAAGTCTGCAAGTACGATTTAAGCTGAGTTCCATGAACATTGTCCAAAATCATGTTTTAGGCCAAATCCACAATGCGACCAGTTCAGCATATGAGAGGAGACACTGTTTGAGTGTAACAAAAGTGAAACATTTCTTTTAGCCTTTTCGCATGAAAACAGGGTCCAAAATCATGGGTTTTCGTTCAGCAGTGGAAGTAGGAGGCGCGCTCTACAATAGGCAAGAGTTTTCAAGTCTGCAAGTACGTCTTAAGCTGAGTTCCATGAACATTGTCCAAAATCATGTTTTAACCAAAATCCACAATGCGACCAGTTCAGCATATGAGAGGAGACACTGTTTGAGTGTAACAAACGTGAAACATTTCTTTTAGCCTTTTCGCATGAAAACAGGGTCCAAAATCATGGGTTTTCGTTCAGCAGTGGAAGTAGGAGGCGCGCTCTACAATAGGCAAGGGTTTTCAAGTCTGCAAGTACGATTTAAGCTGAGTTCCATGAACATTGTCCAAAATCATGTTTTAACCAAAATCCACAATGCGACCAGTTCAGCATATGAGAGGAGACACTGTTTGAGTGTAACAAACGTGAAACATTTCTTTTAGCCTTTTCGCATGAAAACAGGGTCCAAAATCATGGATTTTCGTTCAGCAGTGGAAGTAGGAGGCGCGCTCTACAATAGGCAAGGGTTTTCAAGTCTGCAAGTACGTCTTAAGCTGAGTTCCATGAACATTGTCCAAAATCATGTTTTAGGCCAAATCCACAATGCGACCAGTTCAGCATATGAGAAGAGACACTGTTTGAGTGTAACAAACGTGAAACATTTCTTTTAGCCTTTTCGCATGAAAACAGGGTCCAAAATCATGGGTTTTCGTTCAGCAGTGGAAGTAGGAGGCGCGCTCTACAATAGGCAAGGGTTTTCAAGTCTGCAAGTACGTCTTAAGCTGAGTTCCATGAACATTGTCCAAAATCATGTTTTAACCAAAATCCACAATGCGACCAGTTCAGCATATGAGAGGAGACACTGTTTGAGTGTAACAAACGTGAAACATTTCTTTTAGCCTTTTCGCATGAAAACAGGGTCCAAAATCATGGGTTTTCGTTCAGCAGTGGAAGTAGGAGGCGCGCTCTACAATAGGCAAGGGTTTTCAAGTCTGCAAGTACGTCTTAAGCTGAGTTCCATGAACATTGTCCAAAATCATGTTTTAACCAAAATCCACAATGCGACCAGTTCAGCATATGAGAGGAGACACTGTTTGAGTGTAACAAACGTGAAACATTTCTTTTAGCCTTTTCGCATGAAAACAGGGTCCAAAATCATGGGTTTTCGTTCAGCAGTGGAAGTAGGAGGCGCGCTCTACAATAGGCAAGGGTTTTCAAGTCTGCAAGTACGTTTTAAGCTGAGTTCCATGAACATTGTCCAAAATCATGTTTTAGGCCAAATCCACAATGCGACCAGTTCAGCATATGAGAGGAGACACTGTTTGAGTGTAACAAACGTGAAACATTTCTTTTAGCCTTTTCGCATGAAAACAGGGTCCAAAATCATGGATTTTCGTTCAGCAGTGGAAGTAGGAGGCGCGCTCTACAATAGGCAAGGGTTTTCAAGTCTGCAAGTACGTCTTAAGCTGAGTTCCATGAACATTGTCCAAAATCATGTTTTAGGCCAAATCCACAATGCGACCAGTTCAGCATATGAGA
Organism: Coregonus lavaretus; assembly: GCF_964263955.1. NCBI lineage: Eukaryota > Metazoa > Chordata > Actinopteri > Salmoniformes > Salmonidae > Coregonus > Coregonus lavaretus. The sequence goes on along the minus strand of NW_028159391.1, from coordinate 121,123 downwards.
GGAGACACTGTTTGAGTGTAACAAACGTGAAACATTTCTTTTAGCCTTTTCGCATGAAAACAGGGTCCAAAATCATGGGTTTTCGTTCAGCAGTGGAAGTAGGAGGCGCGCTCTACAATAGGCAAGGGTTTTCAAGTCTGCAAGTACGTCTTAAGCTGAGTTCCATGAACATTGTCCAAAATCATGTTTTAACCAAAATCCACAATGCGACCAGTTCAGCATATGAGAGGAGACACTGTTTGAGTGTAACAAACGTGAAACATTTCTTTTAGCCTTTTCGCATGAAAACAGGGTCCAAAATCATGGGTTTTCGTTCAGCAGTGGAAGTAGGAGGCGCGCTCTACAATAGGCAAGGGTTTTCAAGTCTGCAAGTACGTCTTAAGCTGAGTTCCATGAACATTGTCCAAAATCATGTTTTAGGCCAAATCCACAATGCGACCAGTTCAGCATATGAGAGGAGACACTGTTTGAGTGTAACAAACGTGAAACATTTCTTTTAGCCTTTTCGCATGAAAACAGGGTCCAAAATCATGGGTTTTCGTTCAGCAGTGGAAGTAGGAGGCGCGCTCTACAATAGGCAAGGGTTTTCAAGTCTGCAAGTACGTCTTAAGCTGAGTTCCATGAACATTGTCCAAAATCATGTTTTAACCAAAATCCACAATGCGACCAGTTCAGCATATGAGAGGAGACACTGTTTGAGTGTAACAAACGTGAAACATTTCTTTTAGCCTTTTCGCATGAAAACAGGGTCCAAAATCATGGGTTTTCGTTCAGCAGTGGAAGTAGGAGGCGCGCTCTACAATAGGCAAGGGTTTTCAAGTCTGCAAGTACGTTTTAAGCTGAGTTCCATGAACATTGTCCAAAATCATGTTTTAGGCCAAATCCACAATGCGACCAGTTCAGCATATGAGAGGAGACACTGTTTGAGTGTAACAAACGTGAAACATTTCTTTTAGCCTTTTCGCATGAAAACAGGGTCCAAAATCATGGATTTTCGTTCAGCAGTGGAAGTAGGAGGCGCGCTCTACAATAGGCAAGGGTTTTCAAGTCTGCAAGTACGTCTTAAGCTGAGTTCCATGAACATTGTCCAAAATCATGTTTTAGGCCAAATCCACAATGCGACCAGTTCAGCATATGAGAGGAGACACTGTTTGAGTGTAACAAACGTGAAACATTTCTTTTAGCCTTTTCGCATGAAAACAGGGTCCAAAATCATGGGTTTTCGTTCAGCAGTGGAAGTAGGAGGCGCGCTCTACAATAGGCAAGGGTTTTCAAGTCTGCAAGTACGTCTTAAGCTGAGTTCCATGAACATTGTCCAAAATCATGTTTTAACCAAAATCCACAATGCGACCAGTTCAGCATATGAGAGGAGACACTGTTTGAGTGTAACAAACGTGAAACATTTCTTTTAGCCTTTTCGCATGAAAACAGGGTCCAAAATCATGGGTTTTCGTTCAGCAGTGGAAGTAGGAGGCGCGCTCTACAATAGGCAAGGGTTTTCAAGTCTGCAAGTACGTCTTAAGCTGAGTTCCATGAACATTGTCCAAAATCATGTTTTAGGCCAAATCCACAATGCGACCAGTTCAGCATATGAGAGGAGACACTGTTTGAGTGTAACAAACGTGAAACATTTCTTTTAGCCTTTTCGCATGAAAACAGGGTCCAAAATCATGGGTTTTCGTTCAGCAGTGGAAGTAGGAGGCGCGCTCTACAATAGGCAAGGGTTTTCAAGTCTGCAAGTACGTTTTAAGCTGAGTTCCATGAACATTGTCCAAAATCATGTTTTAGGCCAAATCCACAATGCGACCAGTTCAGCATATGAGAGGAGACACTGTTTGAGTGTAACAAACGTGAAACATTTCTTTTAGCCTTTTCGCATGAAAACAGGGTCCAAAATCATGGGTTTTCGTTCAGCAGTGGAAGTAGGAGGCGCGCTCTACAATAGGCAAGGGTTTTCAAGTCTGCAAGTACGTTTTAAGCTGAGTTCCATGAACATTGTCCAAAATCATGTTTTAGGCCAAATCCACAATGCGACCAGTTCAGCATATGAGAGGAGACACTGTTTGAGTGTAACAAACGTGAAACATTTCTTTTAGCCTTTTCGCATGAAAACAGGGTCCAAAATCATGGGTTTTCGTTCAGCAGTGGAAGTAGGAGGCGCGCTCTACAATAGGCAAGGGTTTTCAAGTCTGCAAGTACGATTTAAGCTGAGTTCCATGAACATTGTCCAAAATCATGTTTTAGGCCAAATCCACAATGCGACCAGTTCAGCATATGAGAGGAGACACTGTTTGAGTGTAACAAACGTGAAACATTTCTTTTAGCCTTTTCGCATGAAAACAGGGTCCAAAATCATGGGTTTTCGTTCAGCAGTGGAAGTAGGAGGCGCGCTCTACAATAGGCAAGGGTTTTCAAGTCTGCAAGTACGATTTAAGCTGAGTTCCATGAACATTGTCCAAAATCATGTTTTAGGCCAAATCCACAATGCGACCAGTTCAGCATATGAGAGGAGACACTGTTTGAGTGTAACAAAAGTGAAACATTTCTTTTAGCCTTTTCGCATGAAAACAGGGTCCAAAATCATGGGTTTTCGTTCAGCAGTGGAAGTAGGAGGCGCGCTCTACAATAGGCAAGGGTTTTCAAGTCTGCAAGTACGTCTTAAGCTGAGTTCCATGAACATTGTCCAAAATCATGTTTTAACCAAAATCCACAATGCGACCAGTTCAGCATATGAGAGGAGACACTGTTTGAGTGTAACAAACGTGAAACATTTCTTTTAGCCTTTTCGCATGAAAACAGGGTCCAAAATCATGGGTTTTCGTTCAGCAGTGGAAGTAGGAGGTGCGCTCTACAATAGGCAAGGGTTTTCAAGTCTGCAAGTACGTCTTAAGCTGAGTTCCATGAACATTGTCCAAAATCATGTTTTAGGCCAAATCCACAATGCGACCAGTTCAGCATATGAGAGGAGACACTGTTTGAGTGTAACAAACGTGAAACATTTCTTTTAGCCTTTTCGCATGAAAACAGGGTCCAAAATCATGGGTTTTCGTTCAGCAGTGGAAGTAGGAGGCGCGCTCTACAATAGGCAAGGGTTTTCAAGTCTGCAAGTACGTTTTAAGCTGAGTTCCATGAACATTGTCCAAAATCATGTTTTAGGCCAAATCCACAATGCGACCAGTTCAGCATATGAGAGGAGACACTGTTTGAGTGTAACAAACGTGAAACATTTCTTTTAGCCTTTTCGCATGAAAACAGGGTCCAAAATCATGGGTTTTCGTTCAGCAGTGGAAGTAGGAGGCGCGCTCTACAATAGGCAAGGGTTTTCAAGTCTGCAAGTACGTTTTAAGCTGAGTTCCATGAACATTGTCCAAAATCATGTTTTAGGCCAAATCCACAATGCGACCAGTTCAGCATATGAGAGGAGACACTGTTTGAGTGTAACAAACGTGAAACATTTCTTTTAGCCTTTTCGCATGAAAACAGGGTCCAAAATCATGGGTTTTCGTTCAGCAGTGGAAGTAGGAGGCGCGCTCTACAATAGGCAAGGGTTTTCAAGTCTGCAAGTACGTTTTAAGCTGAGTTCCATGAACATTGTCCAAAATCATGTTTTAGGCCAAATCCACAATGCGACCAGTTCAGCATATGAGAGGAGACACTGTTTGAGTGTAACAAACGTGAAACATTTCTTTTAGCCTTTTCGCATGAAAACAGGGTCCAAAATCATGGGTTTTCGTTCAGCAGTGGAAGTAGGAGGCGCGCTCTACAATAGGCAAGGGTTTTCAAGTCTGCAAGTACGATTTAAGCTGAGTTCCATGAACATTGTCCAAAATCATGTTTTAGGCCAAATCCACAATGCGACCAGTTCAGCATATGAGAGGAGACACTGTTTGAGTGTAACAAACGTGAAACATTTCTTTTAGCCTTTTCGCATGAAAACAGGGTCCAAAATCATGGGTTTTCGTTCAGCAGTGGAAGTAGGAGGCGCGCTCTACAATAGGCAAGGGTTTTCAAGTCTGCAAGTACGATTTAAGCTGAGTTCCATGAACATTGTCCAAAATCATGTTTTAGGCCAAATCCACAATGCGACCAGTTCAGCATATGAGAGGAGACACTGTTTGAGTGTAACAAAAGTGAAACATTTCTTTTAGCCTTTTCGCATGAAAACAGGGTCCAAAATCATGGGTTTTCGTTCAGCAGTGGAAGTAGGAGGCGCGCTCTACAATAGGCAAGGGTTTTCAAGTCTGCAAGTATGTCTTAAGCTGAGTTCCATGAACATTGTCCAAAATCATGTTTTAACCAAAATCCACAATGCGACCAGTTCAGCATATGAGAGGAGACACTGTTTGAGTGTAACAAACGTGAAACATTTCTTTTAGCCTTTTCGCATGAAAACAGGGTCCAAAATCATGGGTTTTCGTTCAGCAGTGGAAGTAGGAGGTGCGCTCTACAATAGGCAAGGGTTTTCAAGTCTGCAAGTACGTCTTAAGCTGAGTTCCATGAACATTGTCCAAAATCATGTTTTAGGCCAAATCCACAATGCGACCAGTTCAGCATATGAGAGGAGACACTGTTTGAGTGTAACAAACGTGAAACATTTCTTTTAGCCTTTTCGCATGAAAACAGGGTCCAAAATCATGGGTTTTCGTTCAGCAGTGGAAGTAGGAGGCGCGCTCTACAATAGGCAAGGGTTTTCAAGTCTGCAAGTACGTTTTAAGCTGAGTTCCATGAACATTGTCCAAAATCATGTTTTAGGCCAAATCCACAATGCGACCAGTTCAGCATATGAGAGGAGACACTGTTTGAGTGTAACAAACGTGAAACATTTCTTTTAGCCTTTTCGCATGAAAACAGGGTCCAAAATCATGGGTTTTCGTTCAGCAGTGGAAGTAGGAGGCGCGCTCTACAATAGGCAAGGGTTTTCAAGTCTGCAAGTACGATTTAAGCTGAGTTCCATGAACATTGTCCAAAATCATGTTTTAGGCCAAATCCACAATGCGACCAGTTCAGCATATGAGAGGAGACACTGTTTGAGTGTAACAAAAGTGAAACATTTCTTTTAGCCTTTTCGCATGAAAACAGGGTCCAAAATCATGGGTTTTCGTTCAGCAGTGGAAGTAGGAGGCGCGCTCTACAATAGGCAAGGGTTTTCAAGTCTGCAAGTACGTCTTAAGCTGAGTTCCATGAACATTGTCCAAAATCATGTTTTAACCAAAATCCACAATGCGACCAGTTCAGCATATGAGAGGAGACACTGTTTGAGTGTAACAAACGTGAAACATTTCTTTTAGCCTTTTCGCATGAAAACAGGGTCCAAAATCATGGGTTTTCGTTCAGCAGTGGAAGTAGGAGGCGCGCTCTACAATAGGCAAGGGTTTTCAAGTCTGCAAGTACGATTTAAGCTGAGTTCCATGAACATTGTCCAAAATCATGTTTTAGGCCAAATCCACAATGCGACCAGTTCAGCATATGAGAGGAGACACTGTTTGAGTGTAACAAAAGTGAAACATTTCTTTTAGCCTTTTCGCATGAAAACAGGGTCCAAAATCATGGGTTTTCGTTCAGCAGTGGAAGTAGGAGGCGCGCTCTACAATAGGCAAGGGTTTTCAAGTCTGCAAGTACGTCTTAAGCTGAGTTCCATGAACATTGTCCAAAATCATGTTTTAACCAAAATCCACAATGCGACCAGTTCAGCATATGAGAGGAGACACTGTTTGAGTGTAACAAACGTGAAACATTTCTTTTAGCCTTTTCGCATGAAAACAGGGTCCAAAATCATGGGTTTTCGTTCAGCAGTGGAAGTAGGAGGCGCGCTCTACAATAGGCAAGGGTTTTCAAGTCTGCAAGTACGATTTAAGCTGAGTTCCATGAACATTGTCCAAAATCATGTTTTAGGCCAAATCCACAATGCGACCAGTTCAGCATATGAGAGGAGACACTGTTTGAGTGTAACAAAAGTGAAACATTTCTTTTAGCCTTTTCGCATGAAAACAGGGTCCAAAATCATGGGTTTTCGTTCAGCAGTGGAAGTAGGAGGCGCGCTCTACAATAGGCAAGGGTTTTCAAGTCTGCAAGTACGTTTTAAGCTGAGTTCCATGAACATTGTCCAAAATCATGTTTTAACCAAAATCCACAATGCGACCAGTTCAGCATATGAGAGGAGACACTGTTTGAGTGTAACAAACGTGAAACATTTCTTTTAGCCTTTTCGCATGAAAACAGGGTCCAAAATCATGGGTTTTCGTTCAGCAGTGGAAGTAGGAGGCGCGCTCTACAATAGGCAAGGGTTTTCAAGTCTGCAAGTACGATTTAAGCTGAGTTCCATGAACATTGTCCAAAATCATGTTTTAACCAAAATCCATAATGCGACCAGTTCAGCATATGAGAGGAGACACTGTTTGAGTGTAACAAACGTGAAACATTTCTTTTAGCCTTTTCGCATGAAAACAGGGTCCAAAATCATGGATTTTCGTTCAGCAGTGGAAGTAGGAGGCGCGCTCTACAATAGGCAAGGGTTTTCAAGTCTGCAAGTACGTCTTAAGCTGAGTTCCATGAACATTGTCCAAAATCATGTTTTAGGCCAAATCCACAATGCGACCAGTTCAGCATATGAGAGGAGACACTGTTTGAGTGTAACAAACGTGAAACATTTCTTTTAGCCTTTTCGCATGAAAACAGGGTCCAAAATCATGGGTTTTCGTTCAGCAGTGGAAGTAGGAGGCGCGCTCTACAATAGGCAAGGGTTTTCAAGTCTGCAAGTACGTCTTAAGCTGAGTTCCATGAACATTGTCCAAAATCATGTTTTAGGCCAAATCCACAATGCGACCAGTTCAGCATATGAGAGGAGACACTGTTTGAGTGTAACAAACGTGAAACATTTCTTTTAGCCTTTTCGCATGAAAACAGGGTCCAAAATCATGGGTTTTCGTTCAGCAGTGGAAGTAGGAGGCGCGCTCTACAATAGGCAAGGGTTTTCAAGTCTGCAAGTACGTTTTAAGCTGAGTTCCATGAACATTGTCCAAAATCATGTTTTAGGCCAAATCCACAATGCGACCAGTTCAGCATATGAGAGGAGACACTGTTTGAGTGTAACAAACGTGAAACATTTCTTTTAGCCTTTTCGCATGAAAACAGGGTCCAAAATCATGGGTTTTCGTTCAGCAGTGGAAGTAGGAGGCGCGCTCTACAATAGGCAAGGGTTTTCAAGTCTGCAAGTACGTTTTAAGCTGAGTTCCATGAACATTGTCCAAAATCATGTTTTAGGCCAAATCCACAATGCGACCAGTTCAGCATATGAGAGGAGACACTGTTTGAGTGTAACAAACGTGAAACATTTCTTTTAGCCTTTTCGCATGAAAACAGGGTCCAAAATCATGGGTTTTCGTTCAGCAGTGGAAGTAGGAGGCGCGCTCTACAATAGGCAAGGGTTTTCAAGTCTGCAAGTACGATTTAAGCTGAGTTCCATGAACATTGTCCAAAATCATGTTTTAGGCCAAATCCACAATGCGACCAGTTCAGCATATGAGAGGAGACACTGTTTGAGTGTAACAAACGTGAAACATTTCTTTTAGCCTTTTCGCATGAAAACAGGGTCCAAAATCATGGGTTTTCGTTCAACAGTGGAAGTAGGAGGCGCGCTCTACAATAGGCAAGGGTTTTCAAGTCTGCAAGTACGATTTAAGCTGAGTTCCATGAACATTGTCCAAAATCATGTTTTAGGCCAAATCCACAATGCGACCAGTTCAGCATATGAGAGGAGACACTGTTTGAGTGTAACAAAAGTGAAACATTTCTTTTAGCCTTTTCGCATGAAAACAGGGTCCAAAATCATGGGTTTTCGTTCAGCAGTGGAAGTAGGAGGCGCGCTCTACAATAGGCAAGGGTTTTCAAGTCTGCAAGTACGTCTTAAGCTGAGTTCCATGAACATTGTCCAAAATCATGTTTTAACCAAAATCCACAATGCGACCAGTTCAGCATATGAGAGGAGACACTGTTTGAGTGTAACAAACGTGAAACATTTCTTTTAGCCTTTTCGCATGAAAACAGGGTCCAAAATCATGGGTTTTCGTTCAGCAGTGGAAGTAGGAGGTGCGCTCTACAATAGGCAAGGGTTTTCAAGTCTGCAAGTACGTCTTAAGCTGAGTTCCATGAACATTGTCCAAAATCATGTTTTAGGCCAAATCCACAATGCGACCAGTTCAGCATATGAGAGGAGACACTGTTTGAGTGTAACAAACGTGAAACATTTCTTTTAGCCTTTTCGCATGAAAACAGGGTCCAAAATCATGGGTTTTCGTTCAGCAGTGGAAGTAGGAGGCGCGCTCTACAATAGGCAAGGGTTTTCAAGTCTGCAAGTACGTTTTAAGCTGAGTTCCATGAACATTGTCCAAAATCATGTTTTAGGCCAAATTCACAATGCGACCAGTTCAGCATATGAGAGGAGACACTGTTTGAGTGTAACAAACGTGAAACATTTCTTTTAGCCTTTTCGCATGAAAACAGGGTCCAAAATCATGGGTTTTCGTTCAGCAGTGGAAGTAGGAGGCGCGCTCTACAATAGGCAAGGGTTTTCAAGTCTGCAAGTACGATTTAAGCTGAGTTCCATGAACATTGTCCAAAATCATGTTTTAGGCCAAATCCACAATGCGACCAGTTCAGCATATGAGAGGAGACACTGTTTGAGTGTAACAAAAGTGAAACATTTCTTTTAGCCTTTTCGCATGAAAACAGGGTCCAAAATCATGGGTTTTCGTTCAGCAGTGGAAGTAGGAGGCGCGCTCTACAATAGGCAAGGGTTTTCAAGTCTGCAAGTACGTCTTAAGCTGAGTTCCATGAACATTGTCCAAAATCATGTTTTAACCAAAATCCACAATGCGACCAGTTCAGCATATGAGAGGAGACACTGTTTGAGTGTAACAAACGTGAAACATTTCTTTTAGCCTTTTCTCATGAAAACAGGGTCCAAAATCATGGGTTTTCGTTCAGCAGTGGAAGTAGGAGGCGCGCTCTACAATAGGCAAGGGTTTTCAAGTCTGCAAGTACGATTTAAGCTGAGTTCCATGAACATTGTCCAAAATCATGTTTTAGGCCAAATCCACAATGCGACCAGTTCAGCATATGAGAGGAGACACTGTTTGAGTGTAACAAAAGTGAAACATTTCTTTTAGCCTTTTCGCATGAAAACAGGGTCCAAAATCATGGGTTTTCGTTCAGCAGTGGAAGTAGGAGGCGCGCTCTACAATAGGCAAGGGTTTTCAAGTCTGCAAGTACGTCTTAAGCTGAGTTCCATGAACATTGTCCAAAATCATGTTTTAACCAAAATCCACAATGCGACCAGTTCAGCATATGAGAGGAGACACTGTTTGAGTGTAACAAACGTGAAACATTTCTTTTAGCCTTTTCGCATGAAAACAGGGTCCAAAATCATGGGTTTTCGTTCAGCAGTGGAAGTAGGAGGCGCGCTCTACAATAGGCAAGGGTTTTCAAGTCTGCAAGTACGATTTAAGCTGAGTTCCATGAACATTGTCCAAAATCATGTTTTAACCAAAATCCACAATGCGACCAGTTCAGCATATGAGAGGAGACACTGTTTGAGTGTAACAAACGTGAAACATTTCTTTTAGCCTTTTCGCATGAAAACAGGGTCCAAAATCATGGATTTTCGTTCAGCAGTGGAAGTAGGAGGCGCGCTCTACAATAGGCAAGGGTTTTCAAGTCTGCAAGTACTTCTTAAGCTGAGTTCCATGAACATTGTCCAAAATCATGTTTTAGGCCAAATCCACAATGCGACCAGTTCAGCATATGAGAGGAGACACTGTTTGAGTGTAACAAACGTGAAACATTTCTTTTAGCCTTTTCGCATGAAAACAGGGTCCAAAATCATGGGTTTTCGTTCAGCAGTGGAAGTAGGAGGCGCGCTCTACAATAGGCAAGGGTTTTCAAGTCTGCAAGTACGTTTTAAGCTGAGTTCCATGAAAATTGTCCAAAATCATGTTTTAGGCCAAATCCACAATGCGACCAGTTCAGCATATGAGAGGAGACACTGTTTGAGTGTAACAAACGTGAAACATTTCTTTTAGCCTTTTCGCATGAAAACAGGGTCCAAAATCATGGGTTTTCGTTCAGCAGTGGAAGTAGGAGGCGCGCTCTACAATAGGCAAGGGTTTTCAAGTCTGCAAGTACGTCTTAAGCTGAGTTCCATGAACATTGTCCAAAATCATGTTTTAACCAAAATCCACAATGCGACCAGTTCAGCATATGAGAGGAGACACTGTTTGAGTGTAACAAACGTGAAACATTTCTTTTAGCCTTTTCGCATGAAAACAGGGTCCAAAATCATGGGTTTTCGTTCAGCAGTGGAAGTAGGAGGCGCGCTCTACAATAGGCAAGGGTTTTCAAGTCTGCAAGTACGTTTTAAGCTGAGTTCCATGAACATTGTCCAAAATCATGTTTTAGGCCAAATCCACAATGCGACCAGTTCAGCATATGAGAGGATACACTGTTTGAGTGTAACAAACGTGAAACATTTCTTTTAGCCTTTTCGCATGAAAACAGGGTCCAAAATCATGGATTTTCGTTCAGCAGTGGAAGTAGGAGGCGCGCTCTACAATAGGCAAGGGTTTTCAAGTCTGCAAGTACGTCTTAAGCTGAGTTCCATGAACATTGTCCAAAATCATGTTTTAGGCCAAATCCACAATGCGACCAGTTCAGCATATGAGAGGAGACACTGTTTGAGTGTAACAAACGTGAAACATTTCTTTTAGCCTTTTCGCATGAAAACAGGGTCCAAAATCATGGGTTTTCGTTCAGCAGTGGAAGTAGGAGGCGCGCTCTACAATAGGCAAGGGTTTTCAAGTCTGCAAGTACGATTTAAGCTGAGTTCCATGAACATTGTCCAAAATCATGTTTTAGGCCAAATCCACAATGCGACCAGTTCAGCATATGAGAGGAGACACTGTTTGAGTGTAACAAAAGTGAAACATTTCTTTTAGCCTTTTCGCATGAAAACAGGGTCCAAAATCATGGGTTTTCGTTCAGCAGTGGAAGTACGAGGCGCGCTCTACAATAGGCAAGGGTTTTCAAGTCTGCAAGTACGTCTTAAGCTGAGTTCCATGAACATTGTCCAAAATCATGTTTTAACCAAAATCCACAATGCGACCAGTTCAGCATATGAGAGGAGACACTGTTTGAGTGTAACAAAAGTGAAACATTTCTTTTAGCCTTTTCGCATGAAAACAGGGTCCAAAATCATGGGTTTTCGTTCAGCAGTGGAAGTAGGAGGCGCGCTCTACAATAGGCAAGGGTTTTCAAGTCTGCAAGTACGTCTTAAGCTGAGTTCCATGAACATTGTCCAAAATCATGTTTTAACCAAAATCCACAATGCGACCAGTTCAGCATATGAGAGGAGACACTGTTTGAGTGTAACAAACGTGAAACATTTCTTTTAGCCTTTTCGCATGAAAACAGGGTCCAAAATCATGGGTTTTCGTTCAGCAGTGGAAGTAGGAGGCGCGCTCTACAATAGGCAAGGGTTTTCAAGTCTGCAAGTACGATTTAAGCTGAGTTCCATGAACATTGTCCAAAATCATGTTTTAGGCCAAATCCACAATGCGACCAGTTCAGCATATGAGAGGAGACACTGTTTGAGTGTAACAAAAGTGAAACATTTCTTTTAGCCTTTTCGCATGAAAACAGGGTCCAACATCATGGGTTTTCGTTCAGCAGTGGAAGTAGGAGGCGCGCTCTACAATAGGCAAGGGTTTTCAAGTCTGCAAGTACGTCTTAAGCTGAGTTCCATGAACATTGTCCAAAATCATGTTTTAACCAAAATCCACAATGCGACCAGTTCAGCATATGAGAGGAGACACTGTTTGAGTGTAACAAACGTGAAACATTTCTTTTAGCCTTTTCGCATGAAAACAGGGTCCAAAATCATGGGTTTTCGTTCAGCAGTGGAAGTAGGAGGCGCGCTCTACAATAGGCAAGGGTTTTCAAGTCTGCAAGTACGATTTAAGCTGAGTTCCATGAACATTGTCCAAAATCATGTTTTAACCAAAATCCACAATGCGACCAGTTCAGCATATGAGAGGAGACACTGTTTGAGTGTAACAAACGTGAAACATTTCTTTTAGCCTTTTCGCATGAAAACAGGGTCCAAAATCATGGATTTTCGTTCAGCAGTGGAAGTAGGAGGCGCGCTCTACAATAGGCAAGGGTTTTCAAGTCTGCAAGTACGTCTTAAGCTGAGTTCCATGAACATTGTCCAAAATCATGTTTTAGGCCAAATCCACAATGCGACCAGTTCAGCATATGAGAGGAGACACTGTTTGAGTGTAACAAACGTGAAACATTTCTTTTAGCCTTTTCGCATGAAAACAGGGTCCAAAATCATGGGTTTTCGTTCAGCAGTGGAAGTAGGAGGCGCGCTCTACAATAGGCAAGGGTTTTCAAGTCTGCAAGTACGTCTTAAGCTGAGTTCCATGAACATTGTCCAAAATCATGTTTTAGGCCAAATCCACAATGCGACCAGTTCAGCATATGAGAGGAGACACTGTTTGAGTGTAACAAACGTGAAACATTTCTTTTAGCCTTTTCGCATGAAAACAGGGTCCAAAATCATGGGTTTTCGTTCAGCAGTGGAAGTAGGACGCGCGCTCTACAATAGGCAAGGGTTTTCAAGTCTGCAAGTACGTTTTAAGCTGAGTTCCATGAACATTGTCCAAAATCATGTTTTAGGCCAAATCCACAATGCGACCAGTTCAGCATATGAGAGGAGACACTGTTTGAGTGTAACAAACGTGAAACATTTCTTTTAGCCTTTTCGCATGAAAACAGGGTCCAAAATCATGGGTTTTCGTTCAGCAGTGGAAGTAGGAGGCGCGCTCTACAATAGGCAAGGGTTTTCAAGTCTGCAAGTACGATTTAAGCTGAGTTCCATGAACATTGTCCAAAATCATGTTTTAGGCCAAATCCACAATGCGACCAGTTCAGCATATGAGAGGAGACACTGTTTGAGTGTAACAAAAGTGAAACATTTCTTTTAGCCTTTTCGCATGAAAACAGGGTCCAAAATCATGGGTTTTCGTTCAGCAGTGGAAGTAGGAGGCGCGCTCTACAATAGGCAAGGGTTTTCAAGTCTGCAAGTACGTCTTAAGCTGAGTTCCATGAACATTGTCCAAAATCATGTTTTAACCAAAATCCACAATGCGACCAGTTCAGCATATGAGAGGAGACACTGTTTGAGTGTAACAAACGTGAAACATTTCTTTTAGCCTTTTCGCATGAAAACAGGGTCCAAAATCATGGGTTTTCGTTCAGCAGTGGAAGTAGGAGGCGCGCTCTACAATAGGCAAGGGTTTTCAAGTCTGCAAGTACGATTTAAGCTGAGTTCCATGAACATTGTCCAAAATCATGTTTTAGGCCAAATCCACAATGCGACCAGTTCAGCATATGAGAGGAGACACTGTTTGAGTGTAACAAAAGTGAAACATTTCTTTTAGCCTTTTCGCATGAAAACAGGGTCCAAAATCATGGGTTTTCGTTCAGCAGTGGAAGTAGGAGGCGCGCTCTACAATAGGCAAGGGTTTTCAAGTCTGCAAGTACGTCTTAAGCTGAGTTCCATGAACATTGTCCAAAATCATGTTTTAACCAAAATCCACAATACGACCAGTTCAGCATATGAGAGGAGACACTGTTTGAGTGTAACAAACGTGAAACATTTCTTTTAGCCTTTTCGCATGAAAACAGGGTCCAAAATCATGGGTTTTCGTTCAGCAGTGGAAGTAGGAGGCGCGCTCTACAATAGGCAAGGGTTTTCAAGTCTGCAAGTACGATTTAAGCTGAGTTCCATGAACATTGTCCAAAATCATGTTTTAGGCCAAATCCACAATGCGACCAGTTCAGCATATGAGAGGAGACACTGTTTGAGTGTAACAAAAGTGAAACATTTCTTTTAGCCTTTTCGCATGAAAACAGGGTCCAAAATCATGGGTTTTCGTTCAGCAGTGGAAGTAGGAGGCGCGCTCTACAATAGGCAAGGGTTTTCAAGTCTGCAAGTACGTCTTAAGCTGAGTTCCATGAACATTGTCCAAAATCATGTTTTAACCAAAATCCACAATGCGACCAGTTCAGCATATGAGAGGAGACACTGTTTGAGTGTAACAAACGTGAAACATTTCTTTTAGCCTTTTCGCATGAAAACAGGGTCCAAAATCATGGGTTTTCGTTCAGCAGTGGAAGTAGGAGGCGCGCTCTACAATAGGCAAGGGTTTTCAAGTCTGCAAGTACGATTTAAGCTGAGTTCCATGAACATTGTCCAAAATCATGTTTTAGGCCAAATCCACAATGCGACCAGTTCAGCATATGAGAGGAGACACTGTTTGAGTGTAACAAAAGTGAAACATTTCTTTTAGCCTTTTCGCATGAAAACAGGGTCCAAAATCATGGGTTTTCGTTCAGCAGTGGAAGTAGGAGGCGCGCTCTACAATAGGCAAGGGTTTTCAAGTCTGCAAGTACGTCTTAAGCTGAGTTCCATGAACATTGTCCAAAATCATGTTTTAACCAAAATCCACAATGCGACCAGTTCAGCATATGAGAGGAGACACTGTTTGAGTGTAACAAACGTGAAACATTTCTTTTAGCCTTTTCGCATGAAAACAGGGTCCAAAATCATGGGTTTTCGTTCAGCAGTGGAAGTAGGAGGCGCGCTCTACAATAGGCAAGGGTTTTCAAGTCTGCAAGTACGATTTAAGCTGAGTTCCATGAACATTGTCCAAAATCATGTTTTAGGCCAAATCCACAATGCGACCAGTTCAGCATATGAGAGGAGACACTGTTTGAGTGTAACAAAAGTGAAACATTTCTTTTAGCCTTTTCGCATGAAAACAGGGTCCAAAATCATGGGTTTTCGTTCAGCAGTGGAAGTAGGAGGCGCGCTCTACAATAGGCAAGGGTTTTCAAGTCTGCAAGTACGTCTTAAGCTGAGTTCCATGAACATTGTCCAAAATCATGTTTTAACCAAAATCCACAATACGACCAGTTCAGCATATGAGAGGAGACACTGTTTGAGTGTAACAAACGTGAAACATTTCTTTTAGCCTTTTCGCATGAAAACAGGGTCCAAAATCATGGGTTTTCGTTCAGCAGTGGAAGTAGGAGGCGCGCTCTACAATAGGCAAGGGTTTTCAAGTCTGCAAGTACGATTTAAGCTGAGTTCCATGAACATTGTCCAAAATCATGTTTTAGGCCAAATCCACAATGCGACCAGTTCAGCATATGAGAGGAGACACTGTTTGAGTGTAACAAAAGTGAAACATTTCTTTTAGCCTTTTCGCATGAAAACAGGGTCCAAAATCATGGGTTTTCGTTCAGCAGTGGAAGTAGGAGGCGCGCTCTACAATAGGCAAGGGTTTTCAAGTCTGCAAGTACGTCTTAAGCTGAGTTCCATGAACATTGTCCAAAATCATGTTTTAACCAAAATCCACAATGCGACCAGTTCAGCATATGAGAGGAGACACTGTTTGAGTGTAACAAACGTGAAACATTTCTTTTAGCCTTTTCGCATGAAAACAGGGTCCAAAATCATGGGTTTTCGTTCAGCAGTGGAAGTAGGAGGCGCGCTCTACAATAGGCAAGGGTTTTCAAGTCTGCAAGTACGATTTAAGCTGAGTTCCATGAACATTGTCCAAAATCATGTTTTAGGCCAAATCCACAATGCGACCAGTTCAGCATATGAGAGGAGACACTGTTTGAGTGTAACAAAAGTGAAACATTTCTTTTAGCCTTTTCGCATGAAAACAGGGTCCAAAATCATGGGTTTTCGTTCAGCAGTGGAAGTAGGAGGCGCGCTCTACAATAGGCAAGGGTTTTCAAGTCTGCAAGTACGTCTTAAGCTGAGTTCCATGAACATTGTCCAAAATCATGTTTTAGGCCAAATCCACAATGCGACCAGTTCAGCATATGAGAGGAGACACTGTTTGAGTGTAACAAAAGTGAAACATTTCTTTTAGCCTTTTCGCATGAAAACAGGGTCCAAAATCATGGGTTTTCGTTCAGCAGTGGAAGTAGGAGGCGCGCTCTACAATAGGCAAGGGTTTTCAAGTCTGCAAGTACGTCTTAAGCTGAGTTCCATGAACATTGTCCAAAATCATGTTTTAACCAAAATCCACAATGCGACCAGTTCAGCATATGAGAGGAGACACTGTTTGAGTGTAACAAACGTGAAACATTTCTTTTAGCCTTTTCGCATGAAAACAGGGTCCAAAATCATGGATTTTCGTTCAGCAGTGGAAGTAGGAGGCGCGCTCTACAATAGGCAAGGGTTTTCAAGTCTGCAAGTACGTCTTAAGCTGAGTTCCATGAACATTGTCCAAAATCATGTTTTAGGCCAAATCCACAATGCGACCAGTTCAGCATATGAGAGGAGACACTGTTTGAGTGTAACAAACGTGAAACATTTCTTTTAGCCTTTTCGCATGAAAACAGGGTCCAAAATCATGGGTTTTCGTTCAGCAGTGGAAGTAGGAGGCGCGCTCTACAATAGGCAAGGGTTTTCAAGTCTGCAAGTACGTTTTAAGCTGAGTTCCATGAAAATTGTCCAAAATCATGTTTTAGGCCAAATCCACAATGCGACCAGTTCAGCATATGAGAGGAGACACTGTTTGAGTGTAACAAACGTGAAACATTTCTTTTAGCCTTTTCGCATGAAAACAGGGTCCAAAATCATGGGTTTTCGTTCAGCAGTGGAAGTAGGAGGCGCGCTCTACAATAGGCAAGGGTTTTCAAGTCTGCAAGTACGTCTTAAGCTGAGTTCCATGAACATTGTCCAAAATCATGTTTTAACCAAAATCCACAATGCGACCAGTTCAGCATATGAGAGGAGACACTGTTTGAGTGTAACAAACGTGAAACATTTCTTTTAGCCTTTTCGCATGAAAACAGGGTCCAAAATCATGGGTTTTCGTTCAGCAGTGGAAGTAGGAGGCGCGCTCTACAATAGGCAAGGGTTTTCAAGTCTGCAAGTACGTTTTAAGCTGAGTTCCATGAACATTGTCCAAAATCATGTTTTAGGCCAAATCCACAATGCGACCAGTTCAGCATATGAGAGGAGACACTGTTTGAGTGTAACAAACGTGAAACATTTCTTTTAGCCTTTTCGCATGAAAACAGGGTCCAAAATCATGGATTTTCGTTCAGCAGTGGAAGTAGGAGGCGCGCTCTACAATAGGCAAGGGTTTTCAAGTCTGCAAGTACGTCTTAAGCTGAGTTCCATGAACATTGTCCAAAATCATGTTTTAGGCCAAATCCACAATGCGACCAGTTCAGCATATGAGAGGAGACACTGTTTGAGTGTAACAAACGTGAAACATTTCTTTTAGCCTTTTCGCATGAAAACAGGGTCCAAAATCATGGGTTTTCGTTCAGCAGTGGAAGTAGGAGGCGCGCTCTACAATAGGCAAGGGTTTTCAAGTCTGCAAGTACGTCTTAAGCTGAGTTCCATGAACATTGTCCAAAATCATGTTTTAACCAAAATCCACAATGCGACCAGTTCAGCATATGAGAGGAGACACTGTTTGAGTGTAACAAACGTGAAACATTTCTTTTAGCCTTTTCGCATGAAAACAGGGTCCAAAATCATGGGTTTTCGTTCAGCAGTGGAAGTAGGAGGCGCGCTCTACAATAGGCAAGGGTTTTCAAGTCTGCAAGTACGTCTTAAGCTGAGTTCCATGAACATTGTCCAAAATCATGTTTTAGGCCAAATCCACAATGCGACCAGTTCAGCATATGAGAGGAGACACTGTTTGAGTGTAACAAACGTGAAACATTTCTTTTAGCCTTTTCGCATGAAAACAGGGTCCAAAATCATGGGTTTTCGTTCAGCAGTGGAAGTAGGAGGCGCGCTCTACAATAGGCAAGGGTTTTCAAGTCTGCAAGTACGTTTTAAGCTGAGTTCCATGAACATTGTCCAAAATCATGTTTTAGGCCAAATCCACAATGCGACCAGTTCAGCATATGAGAGGAGACACTGTTTGAGTGTAACAAACGTGAAACATTTCTTTTAGCCTTTTCGCATGAAAACAGGGTCCAAAATCATGGGTTTTCGTTCAGCAGTGGAAGTAGGAGGCGCGCTCTACAATAGGCAAGGGTTTTCAAGTCTGCAAGTACGATTTAAGCTGAGTTCCATGAACATTGTCCAAAATCATGTTTTAGGCCAAATCCACAATGCGACCAGTTCAGCATATGAGAGGAGACGCTGTTTGAGTGTAACAAAAGTGAAACATTTCTTTTAGCCTTTTCGCATGAAAACAGGGTCCAAAATCATGGGTTTTCGTTCAGCAGTGGAAGTAGGAGGCGCGCTCTACAATAGGCAAGGGTTTTCAAGTCTGCAAGTACGTCTTAAGCTGAGTTCCATGAACATTGTCCAAAATCATGTTTTAACCAAAATCCACAATGCGACCAGTTCAGCATATGAGAGGAGACACTGTTTGAGTGTAACAAACGTGAAACATTTCTTTTAGCCTTTTCGCATGAAAACAGGGTCCAAAATCATGGGTTTTCGTTCAGCAGTGGAAGTAGGAGGCGCGCTCTACAATAGGCAAGGGTTTTCAAGTCTGCAAGTACGATTTAAGCTGAGTTCCATGAACATTGTCCAAAATCATGTTTTAGGCCAAATCCACAATGCGACCAGTTCAGCATATGAGAGGAGACACTGTTTGAGTGTAACAAAAGTGAAACATTTCTTTTAGCCTTTTCGCATGAAAACAGGGTCCAAAATCATGGGTTTTCGTTCAGCAGTGGAAGTAGGAGGCGCGCTCTACAATAGGCAAGGGTTTTCAAGTCTGCAAGTACGTCTTAAGCTGAGTTCCATGAACATTGTCCAAAATCATGTTTTAACCAAAATCCACAATGCGACCAGTTCAGCATATGAGAGGAGACACTGTTTGAGTGTAACAAACGTGAAACATTTCTTTTAGCCTTTTCGCATGAAAACAGGGTCCAAAATCATGGGTTTTCGTTCAGCAGTGGAAGTAGGAGGCGCGCTCTACAATAGGCAAGTGTTTTCAAGTCTGCAAGTACGATTTAAGCTGAGTTCCATGAACATTGTCCAAAATCATGTTTTAGGCCAAATCCACAATGCGACCAGTTCAGCATATGAGAGGAGACACTGTTTGAGTGTAACAAACGTGAAACATTTCTTTTAGCCTTTTCGCATGAAAACAGGGTCCAAAATCATGGGTTTTCGTTCAGCAGTGGAAGTAGGAGGCACGCTCTACAATAGGCAAGGGTTTTCAAGTCTGCAAGTACGTTTTAAGCTGAGTTCCATGAACATTGTCCAAAATCATGTTTTAGGCCAAATCCACAATGCGACCAGTTCAGCATATGAGAGGAGACACTGTTTGAGTGTAACAAAAGTGAAACATTTCTTTTAGCCTTTTCGCATGAAAACAGGGTCCAAAATCATGGGTTTTCGTTCAGCAGTGGAAGTAGGAGGCGCGCTCTACAATAGGCAAGGGTTTTCAAGTCTGCAAGTACGTCTTAAGCTGAGTTCCATGAACATTGTCCAAAATCATGTTTTAACCAAAATCCACAATGCGACCAGTTCAGCATATGAGAGGAGACACTGTTTGAGTGTAACAAACGTGAAACATTTCTTTTAGCCTTTTCGCATGAAAACAGGGTCCAAAATCATGGGTTTTCGTTCAGCAGTGGAAGTAGGAGGCGCGCTCTACAATAGGCAAGGGTTTTCAAGTCTGCAAGTACGATTTAAGCTGAGTTCCATGAACATTGTCCAAAATCATGTTTTAACCAAAATCCACAATGCGACCAGTTCAGCATATGAGAGGAGACACTGTTTGAGTGTAACAAACGTGAAACATTTCTTTTAGCCTTTTCGCATGAAAACAGGGTCCAAAATCATGGGTTTTCGTTCAGCAGTGGAAGTAGGAGGCGCGCTCTACAATAGGCAAGGGTTTTCAAGTCTGCAAGTACGTTTTAAGCTGAGTTCCATGAAAATTGTCCAAAATCATGTTTTAGGCCAAATCCACAATGCGACCAGTTCAGCATATGAGAGGAGACACTGTTTGAGTGTAACAAACGTGAAACATTTCTTTTAGCCTTTTCGCATGAAAACAGGGTCCAAAATCATGGGTTTTCGTTCAGCAGTGGAAGTAGGAGGCGCGCTCTACAATAGGCAAGGGTTTTCAAGTCTGCAAGTACGTCTTAAGCTGAGTTCCATGAACATTGTCCAAAATCATGTTTTAGGCCAAATCCACAATGCGACCAGTTCAGCATATGAGAGGAGACACTGTTTGAGTGTAACAAACGTGAAACATTTCTTTTAGCCTTTTCGCATGAAAACAGGGTCCAAAATCATGGGTTTTCGTTCAGCAGTGGAAGTAGGAGGCGCGCTCTACAATAGGCAAGGGTTTTCAAGTCTGCAAGTACGTCTTAAGCTGAGTTCCATGAACATTGTCCAAAATCATGTTTTAACCAAAATCCACAATGCGACCAGTTCAGCATATGAGAGGAGACACTGTTTGAGTGTAACAAACGTGAAACATTTCTTTTAGCCTTTTCGCATGAAAACAGGGTCCAAAATCATGGGTTTTCGTTCAGCAGTGGAAGTAGGAGGCGCGCTCTACAATAGGCAAGGGTTTTCAAGTCTGCAAGTACGATTTAAGCTGAGTTCCATGAACATTGTCCAAAATCATGTTTTAACCAAAATCCACAATGCGACCAGTTCAGCATATGAGAGGAGACACTGTTTGAGTGTAACAAACGTGAAACATTTCTTTTAGCCTTTTCGCATGAAAACAGGGTCCAAAATCATGGGTTTTCGTTCAGCAGTGGAAGTAGGAGGCGCGCTCTACAATAGGCAAGGGTTTTCAAGTCTGCAAGTACGTTTTAAGCTGAGTTCCATGAAAATTGTCCAAAATCATGTTTTAGGCCAAATCCACAATGCGACCAGTTCAGCATATGAGAGGAGACACTGTTTGAGTGTAACAAACGTGAAACATTTCTTTTAGCCTTTTCGCATGAAAACAGGGTCCAAAATCATGGGTTTTCGTTCAGCAGTGGAAGTAGGAGGCGCGCTCTACAATAGGCAAGGGTTTTCAAGTCTGCAAGTACGTCTTAAGCTGAGTTCCATGAACATTGTCCAAAATCATGTTTTAGGCCAAATCCACAATGCGACCAGTTCAGCATATGAGAGGAGACACTGTTTGAGTGTAACAAACGTGAAACATTTCTTTTAGCCTTTTCGCATGAAAACAGGGTCCAAAATCATGGGTTTTCGTTCAGCAGTGGAAGTAGGAGGCGCGCTCTACAATAGGCAAGGGTTTTCAAGTCTGCAAGTACGTCTTAAGCTGAGTTCCATGAACATTGTCCAAAATCATGTTTTAACCAAAATCCACAATGCGACCAGTTCAGCATATGAGAGGAGACACTGTTTGAGTGTAACAAACGTGAAACATTTCTTTTAGCCTTTTCGCATGAAAACAGGGTCCAAAATCATGGGTTTTCGTTCAGCAGTGGAAGTAGGAGGCGCGCTCTACAATAGGCAAGGGTTTTCAAGTCTGCAAGTACGTTTTAAGCTGAGTTCCATGAACATTGTCCAAAATCATGTTTTAGGCCAAATCCACAATGCGACCAGTTCAGCATATGAGAGGAGACACTGTTTGAGTGTAACAAACGTGAAACATTTCTTTTAGCCTTTTCGCATGAAAACAGGGTCCAAAATCATGGATTTTCGTTCAGCAGTGGAAGTAGGAGGCGCGCTCTACAATAGGCAAGGGTTTTCAAGTCTGCAAGTACGTCTTAAGCTGAGTTCCATGAACATTGTCCAAAATCATGTTTTAGGCCAAATCCACAATGCGACCAGTTCAGCATATGAGAGGAGACACTGTTTGAGTGTAACAAACGTGAAACATTTCTTTTAGCCTTTTCGCATGAAAACAGGGTCCAAAATCATGGGTTTTCGTTCAGCAGTGGAAGTAGGAGGCGCGCTCTACAATAGGCAAGGGTTTTCAAGTCTGCAAGTACGTCTTAAGCTGAGTTCCATGAACATTGTCCAAAATCATGTTTTAACCAAAATCCACAATGCGACCAGTTCAGCATATGAGAGGAGACACTGTTTGAGTGTAACAAACGTGAAACATTTCTTTTAGCCTTTTCGCATGAAAACAGGGTCCAAAATCATGGGTTTTCGTTCAGCAGTGGAAGTAGGAGGCGCGCTCTACAATAGGCAAGGGTTTTCAAGTCTGCAAGTACGTCTTAAGCTGAGTTCCATGAACATTGTCCAAAATCATGTTTTAGGCCAAATCCACAATGCGACCAGTTCAGCATATGAGAGGAGACACTGTTTGAGTGTAACAAACGTGAAACATTTCTTTTAGCCTTTTCGCATGAAAACAGGGTCCAAAATCATGGGTTTTCGTTCAGCAGTGGAAGTAGGAGGCGCGCTCTACAATAGGCAAGGGTTTTCAAGTCTGCAAGTACGTCTTAAGCTGAGTTCCATGAACATTGTCCAAAATCATGTTTTAACCAAAATCCACAATGCGACCAGTTCAGCATATGAGAGGAGACACTGTTTGAGTGTAACAAACGTGAAACATTTCTTTTAGCCTTTTCGCATGAAAACAGGGTCCAAAATCATGGGTTTTCGTTCAGCAGTGGAAGTAGGAGGCGCGCTCTACAATAGGCAAGTGTTTTCAAGTCTGCAAGTACGATTTAAGCTGAGTTCCATGAACATTGTCCAAAATCATGTTTTAGGCCAAATCCACAATGCGACCAGTTCAGCATATGAGAGGAGACACTGTTTGAGTGTAACAAACGTGAAACATTTCTTTTAGCCTTTTCGCATGAAAACAGGGTCCAAAATCATGGGTTTTCGTTCAGCAGTGGAAGTAGGAGGCGCGCTCTACAATAGGCAAGGGTTTTCAAGTCTGCAAGTACGTTTTAAGCTGAGTTCCATGAACATTGTCCAAAATCATGTTTTAGGCCAAATCCACAATGCGACCAGTTCAGCATATGAGAGGAGACACTGTTTGAGTGTAACAAACGTGAAACATTTCTTTTAGCCTTTTCGCATGAAAACAGGGTCCAAAATCATGGGTTTTCGTTCAGCAGTGGAAGTAGGAGGCGCGCTCTACAATAGGCAAGGGTTTTCAAGTCTGCAAGTACGTTTTAAGCTGAGTTCCATGAACATTGTCCAAAATCATGTTTTAGGCCAAATCCACAATGCGACCAGTTCAGCATATGAGAGGAGACACTGTTTGAGTGTAACAAACGTGAAACATTTCTTTTAGCCTTTTCGCATGAAAACAGGGTCCAAAATCATGGGTTTTCGTTCAGCAGTGGAAGTAGGAGGCGCGCTCTACAATAGGCAAGGGTTTTCAAGTCTGCAAGTACGATTTAAGCTGAGTTCCATGAACATTGTCCAAAATCATGTTTTAGGCCAAATCCACAATGCGACCAGTTCAGCATATGAGAGGAGACACTGTTTGAGTGTAACAAACGTGAAACATTTCTTTTAGCCTTTTCGCATGAAAACAGGGTCCAAAATCATGGGTTTTCGTTCAGCAGTGGAAGTAGGAGGCGCGCTCTACAATAGGCAAGGGTTTTCAAGTCTGCAAGTACGATTTAAGCTGAGTTCCATGAACATTGTCCAAAATCATGTTTTAGGCCAAATCCACAATGCGACCAGTTCAGCATATGAGAGGAGACACTGTTTGAGTGTAACAAAAGTGAAACATTTCTTTTAGCCTTTTCGCATGAAAACAGGGTCCAAAATCATGGGTTTTCGTTCAGCAGTGGAAGTAGGAGGCGCGCTCTACAATAGGCAAGGGTTTTCAAGTCTGCAAGTATGTCTTAAGCTGAGTTCCATGAACATTGTCCAAAATCATGTTTTAACCAAAATCCACAATGCGACCAGTTCAGCATATGAGAGGAGACACTGTTTGAGTGTAACAAACGTGAAACATTTCTTTTAGCCTTTTCGCATGAAAACAGGGTCCAAAATCATGGGTTTTCGTTCAGCAGTGGAAGTAGGAGGTGCGCTCTACAATAGGCAAGGGTTTTCAAGTCTGCAAGTACGTCTTAAGCTGAGTTCCATGAACATTGTCCAAAATCATGTTTTAGGCCAAATCCACAATGCGACCAGTTCAGCATATGAGAGGAGACACTGTTTGAGTGTAACAAACGTGAAACATTTCTTTTAGCCTTTTCGCATGAAAACAGGGTCCAAAATCATGGGTTTTCGTTCAGCAGTGGAAGTAGGAGGCGCGCTCTACAATAGGCAAGGGTTTTCAAGTCTGCAAGTACGTTTTAAGCTGAGTTCCATGAACATTGTCCAAAATCATGTTTTAGGCCAAATCCACAATGCGACCAGTTCAGCATATGAGAGGAGACACTGTTTGAGTGTAACAAACGTGAAACATTTCTTTTAGCCTTTTCGCATGAAAACAGGGTCCAAAATCATGGGTTTTCGTTCAGCAGTGGAAGTAGGAGGCGCGCTCTACAATAGGCAAGGGTTTTCAAGTCTGCAAGTACGATTTAAGCTGAGTTCCATGAACATTGTCCAAAATCATGTTTTAGGCCAAATCCACAATGCGACCAGTTCAGCATATGAGAGGAGACACTGTTTGAGTGTAACAAAAGTGAAACATTTCTTTTAGCCTTTTCGCATGAAAACAGGGTCCAAAATCATGGGTTTTCGTTCAGCAGTGGAAGTAGGAGGCGCGCTCTACAATAGGCAAGGGTTTTCAAGTCTGCAAGTACGTCTTAAGCTGAGTTCCATGAACATTGTCCAAAATCATGTTTTAACCAAAATCCACAATGCGACCAGTTCAGCATATGAGAGGAGACACTGTTTGAGTGTAACAAACGTGAAACATTTCTTTTAGCCTTTTCGCATGAAAACAGGGTCCAAAATCATGGGTTTTCGTTCAGCAGTGGAAGTAGGAGGCGCGCTCTACAATAGGCAAGGGTTTTCAAGTCTGCAAGTACGATTTAAGCTGAGTTCCATGAACATTGTCCAAAATCATGTTTTAGGCCAAATCCACAATGCGACCAGTTCAGCATATGAGAGGAGACACTGTTTGAGTGTAACAAAAGTGAAACATTTCTTTTAGCCTTTTCGCATGAAAACAGGGTCCAAAATCATGGGTTTTCGTTCAGCAGTGGAAGTAGGAGGCGCGCTCTACAATAGGCAAGGGTTTTCAAGTCTGCAAGTACGTCTTAAGCTGAGTTCCATGAACATTGTCCAAAATCATGTTTTAACCAAAATCCACAATGCGACCAGTTCAGCATATGAGAGGAGACACTGTTTGAGTGTAACAAACGTGAAACATTTCTTTTAGCCTTTTCGCATGAAAACAGGGTCCAAAATCATGGGTTTTCGTTCAGCAGTGGAAGTAGGAGGCGCGCTCTACAATAGGCAAGGGTTTTCAAGTCTGCAAGTACGATTTAAGCTGAGTTCCATGAACATTGTCCAAAATCATGTTTTAGGCCAAATCCACAATGCGACCAGTTCAGCATATGAGAGGAGACACTGTTTGAGTGTAACAAAAGTGAAACATTTCTTTTAGCCTTTTCGCATGAAAACAGGGTCCAAAATCATGGGTTTTCGTTCAGCAGTGGAAGTAGGAGGCGCGCTCTACAATAGGCAAGGGTTTTCAAGTCTGCAAGTACGTTTTAAGCTGAGTTCCATGAACATTGTCCAAAATCATGTTTTAACCAAAATCCACAATGCGACCAGTTCAGCATATGAGAGGAGACACTGTTTGAGTGTAACAAACGTGAAACATTTCTTTTAGCCTTTTCGCATGAAAACAGGGTCCAAAATCATGGGTTTTCGTTCAGCAGTGGAAGTAGGAGGCGCGCTCTACAATAGGCAAGGGTTTTCAAGTCTGCAAGTACGATTTAAGCTGAGTTCCATGAACATTGTCCAAAATCATGTTTTAACCAAAATCCATAATGCGACCAGTTCAGCATATGAGAGGAGACACTGTTTGAGTGTAACAAACGTGAAACATTTCTTTTAGCCTTTTCGCATGAAAACAGGGTCCAAAATCATGGATTTTCGTTCAGCAGTGGAAGTAGGAGGCGCGCTCTACAATAGGCAAGGGTTTTCAAGTCTGCAAGTACGTCTTAAGCTGAGTTCCATGAACATTGTCCAAAATCATGTTTTAGGCCAAATCCACAATGCGACCAGTTCAGCATATGAGAGGAGACACTGTTTGAGTGTAACAAACGTGAAACATTTCTTTTAGCCTTTTCGCATGAAAACAGGGTCCAAAATCATGGGTTTTCGTTCAGCAGTGGAAGTAGGAGGCGCGCTCTACAATAGGCAAGGGTTTTCAAGTCTGCAAGTACGTCTTAAGCTGAGTTCCATGAACATTGTCCAAAATCATGTTTTAGGCCAAATCCACAATGCGACCAGTTCAGCATATGAGAGGAGACACTGTTTGAGTGTAACAAACGTGAAACATTTCTTTTAGCCTTTTCGCATGAAAACAGGGTCCAAAATCATGGGTTTTCGTTCAGCAGTGGAAGTAGGAGGCGCGCTCTACAATAGGCAAGGGTTTTCAAGTCTGCAAGTACGTTTTAAGCTGAGTTCCATGAACATTGTCCAAAATCATGTTTTAGGCCAAATCCACAATGCGACCAGTTCAGCATATGAGAGGAGACACTGTTTGAGTGTAACAAACGTGAAACATTTCTTTTAGCCTTTTCGCATGAAAACAGGGTCCAAAATCATGGGTTTTCGTTCAGCAGTGGAAGTAGGAGGCGCGCTCTACAATAGGCAAGGGTTTTCAAGTCTGCAAGTACGTTTTAAGCTGAGTTCCATGAACATTGTCCAAAATCATGTTTTAGGCCAAATCCACAATGCGACCAGTTCAGCATATGAGAGGAGACACTGTTTGAGTGTAACAAACGTGAAACATTTCTTTTAGCCTTTTCGCATGAAAACAGGGTCCAAAATCATGGGTTTTCGTTCAGCAGTGGAAGTAGGAGGCGCGCTCTACAATAGGCAAGGGTTTTCAAGTCTGCAAGTACGATTTAAGCTGAGTTCCATGAACATTGTCCAAAATCATGTTTTAGGCCAAATCCACAATGCGACCAGTTCAGCATATGAGAGGAGACACTGTTTGAGTGTAACAAACGTGAAACATTTCTTTTAGCCTTTTCGCATGAAAACAGGGTCCAAAATCATGGGTTTTCGTTCAACAGTGGAAGTAGGAGGCGCGCTCTACAATAGGCAAGGGTTTTCAAGTCTGCAAGTACGATTTAAGCTGAGTTCCATGAACATTGTCCAAAATCATGTTTTAGGCCAAATCCACAATGCGACCAGTTCAGCATATGAGAGGAGACACTGTTTGAGTGTAACAAAAGTGAAACATTTCTTTTAGCCTTTTCGCATGAAAACAGGGTCCAAAATCATGGGTTTTCGTTCAGCAGTGGAAGTAGGAGGCGCGCTCTACAATAGGCAAGGGTTTTCAAGTCTGCAAGTACGTCTTAAGCTGAGTTCCATGAACATTGTCCAAAATCATGTTTTAACCAAAATCCACAATGCGACCAGTTCAGCATATGAGAGGAGACACTGTTTGAGTGTAACAAACGTGAAACATTTCTTTTAGCCTTTTCGCATGAAAACAGGGTCCAAAATCATGGGTTTTCGTTCAGCAGTGGAAGTAGGAGGTGCGCTCTACAATAGGCAAGGGTTTTCAAGTCTGCAAGTACGTCTTAAGCTGAGTTCCATGAACATTGTCCAAAATCATGTTTTAGGCCAAATCCACAATGCGACCAGTTCAGCATATGAGAGGAGACACTGTTTGAGTGTAACAAACGTGAAACATTTCTTTTAGCCTTTTCGCATGAAAACAGGGTCCAAAATCATGGGTTTTCGTTCAGCAGTGGAAGTAGGAGGCGCGCTCTACAATAGGCAAGGGTTTTCAAGTCTGCAAGTACGTTTTAAGCTGAGTTCCATGAACATTGTCCAAAATCATGTTTTAGGCCAAATTCACAATGCGACCAGTTCAGCATATGAGAGGAGACACTGTTTGAGTGTAACAAACGTGAAACATTTCTTTTAGCCTTTTCGCATGAAAACAGGGTCCAAAATCATGGGTTTTCGTTCAGCAGTGGAAGTAGGAGGCGCGCTCTACAATAGGCAAGGGTTTTCAAGTCTGCAAGTACGATTTAAGCTGAGTTCCATGAACATTGTCCAAAATCATGTTTTAGGCCAAATCCACAATGCGACCAGTTCAGCATATGAGAGGAGACACTGTTTGAGTGTAACAAAAGTGAAACATTTCTTTTAGCCTTTTCGCATGAAAACAGGGTCCAAAATCATGGGTTTTCGTTCAGCAGTGGAAGTAGGAGGCGCGCTCTACAATAGGCAAGGGTTTTCAAGTCTGCAAGTACGTCTTAAGCTGAGTTCCATGAACATTGTCCAAAATCATGTTTTAACCAAAATCCACAATGCGACCAGTTCAGCATATGAGAGGAGACACTGTTTGAGTGTAACAAACGTGAAACATTTCTTTTAGCCTTTTCTCATGAAAACAGGGTCCAAAATCATGGGTTTTCGTTCAGCAGTGGAAGTAGGAGGCGCGCTCTACAATAGGCAAGGGTTTTCAAGTCTGCAAGTACGATTTAAGCTGAGTTCCATGAACATTGTCCAAAATCATGTTTTAGGCCAAATCCACAATGCGACCAGTTCAGCATATGAGAGGAGACACTGTTTGAGTGTAACAAAAGTGAAACATTTCTTTTAGCCTTTTCGCATGAAAACAGGGTCCAAAATCATGGGTTTTCGTTCAGCAGTGGAAGTAGGAGGCGCGCTCTACAATAGGCAAGGGTTTTCAAGTCTGCAAGTACGTCTTAAGCTGAGTTCCATGAACATTGTCCAAAATCATGTTTTAACCAAAATCCACAATGCGACCAGTTCAGCATATGAGAGGAGACACTGTTTGAGTGTAACAAACGTGAAACATTTCTTTTAGCCTTTTCGCATGAAAACAGGGTCCAAAATCATGGGTTTTCGTTCAGCAGTGGAAGTAGGAGGCGCGCTCTACAATAGGCAAGGGTTTTCAAGTCTGCAAGTACGATTTAAGCTGAGTTCCATGAACATTGTCCAAAATCATGTTTTAACCAAAATCCACAATGCGACCAGTTCAGCATATGAGAGGAGACACTGTTTGAGTGTAACAAACGTGAAACATTTCTTTTAGCCTTTTCGCATGAAAACAGGGTCCAAAATCATGGATTTTCGTTCAGCAGTGGAAGTAGGAGGCGCGCTCTACAATAGGCAAGGGTTTTCAAGTCTGCAAGTACTTCTTAAGCTGAGTTCCATGAACATTGTCCAAAATCATGTTTTAGGCCAAATCCACAATGCGACCAGTTCAGCATATGAGAGGAGACACTGTTTGAGTGTAACAAACGTGAAACATTTCTTTTAGCCTTTTCGCATGAAAACAGGGTCCAAAATCATGGGTTTTCGTTCAGCAGTGGAAGTAGGAGGCGCGCTCTACAATAGGCAAGGGTTTTCAAGTCTGCAAGTACGTTTTAAGCTGAGTTCCATGAAAATTGTCCAAAATCATGTTTTAGGCCAAATCCACAATGCGACCAGTTCAGCATATGAGAGGAGACACTGTTTGAGTGTAACAAACGTGAAACATTTCTTTTAGCCTTTTCGCATGAAAACAGGGTCCAAAATCATGGGTTTTCGTTCAGCAGTGGAAGTAGGAGGCGCGCTCTACAATAGGCAAGGGTTTTCAAGTCTGCAAGTACGTCTTAAGCTGAGTTCCATGAACATTGTCCAAAATCATGTTTTAACCAAAATCCACAATGCGACCAGTTCAGCATATGAGAGGAGACACTGTTTGAGTGTAACAAACGTGAAACATTTCTTTTAGCCTTTTCGCATGAAAACAGGGTCCAAAATCATGGGTTTTCGTTCAGCAGTGGAAGTAGGAGGCGCGCTCTACAATAGGCAAGGGTTTTCAAGTCTGCAAGTACGTTTTAAGCTGAGTTCCATGAACATTGTCCAAAATCATGTTTTAGGCCAAATCCACAATGCGACCAGTTCAGCATATGAGAGGATACACTGTTTGAGTGTAACAAACGTGAAACATTTCTTTTAGCCTTTTCGCATGAAAACAGGGTCCAAAATCATGGATTTTCGTTCAGCAGTGGAAGTAGGAGGCGCGCTCTACAATAGGCAAGGGTTTTCAAGTCTGCAAGTACGTCTTAAGCTGAGTTCCATGAACATTGTCCAAAATCATGTTTTAGGCCAAATCCACAATGCGACCAGTTCAGCATATGAGAGGAGACACTGTTTGAGTGTAACAAACGTGAAACATTTCTTTTAGCCTTTTCGCATGAAAACAGGGTCCAAAATCATGGGTTTTCGTTCAGCAGTGGAAGTAGGAGGCGCGCTCTACAATAGGCAAGGGTTTTCAAGTCTGCAAGTACGATTTAAGCTGAGTTCCATGAACATTGTCCAAAATCATGTTTTAGGCCAAATCCACAATGCGACCAGTTCAGCATATGAGAGGAGACACTGTTTGAGTGTAACAAAAGTGAAACATTTCTTTTAGCCTTTTCGCATGAAAACAGGGTCCAAAATCATGGGTTTTCGTTCAGCAGTGGAAGTACGAGGCGCGCTCTACAATAGGCAAGGGTTTTCAAGTCTGCAAGTACGTCTTAAGCTGAGTTCCATGAACATTGTCCAAAATCATGTTTTAACCAAAATCCACAATGCGACCAGTTCAGCATATGAGAGGAGACACTGTTTGAGTGTAACAAAAGTGAAACATTTCTTTTAGCCTTTTCGCATGAAAACAGGGTCCAAAATCATGGGTTTTCGTTCAGCAGTGGAAGTAGGAGGCGCGCTCTACAATAGGCAAGGGTTTTCAAGTCTGCAAGTACGTCTTAAGCTGAGTTCCATGAACATTGTCCAAAATCATGTTTTAACCAAAATCCACAATGCGACCAGTTCAGCATATGAGAGGAGACACTGTTTGAGTGTAACAAACGTGAAACATTTCTTTTAGCCTTTTCGCATGAAAACAGGGTCCAAAATCATGGGTTTTCGTTCAGCAGTGGAAGTAGGAGGCGCGCTCTACAATAGGCAAGGGTTTTCAAGTCTGCAAGTACGATTTAAGCTGAGTTCCATGAACATTGTCCAAAATCATGTTTTAGGCCAAATCCACAATGCGACCAGTTCAGCATATGAGAGGAGACACTGTTTGAGTGTAACAAAAGTGAAACATTTCTTTTAGCCTTTTCGCATGAAAACAGGGTCCAACATCATGGGTTTTCGTTCAGCAGTGGAAGTAGGAGGCGCGCTCTACAATAGGCAAGGGTTTTCAAGTCTGCAAGTACGTCTTAAGCTGAGTTCCATGAACATTGTCCAAAATCATGTTTTAACCAAAATCCACAATGCGACCAGTTCAGCATATGAGAGGAGACACTGTTTGAGTGTAACAAACGTGAAACATTTCTTTTAGCCTTTTCGCATGAAAACAGGGTCCAAAATCATGGGTTTTCGTTCAGCAGTGGAAGTAGGAGGCGCGCTCTACAATAGGCAAGGGTTTTCAAGTCTGCAAGTACGATTTAAGCTGAGTTCCATGAACATTGTCCAAAATCATGTTTTAACCAAAATCCACAATGCGACCAGTTCAGCATATGAGAGGAGACACTGTTTGAGTGTAACAAACGTGAAACATTTCTTTTAGCCTTTTCGCATGAAAACAGGGTCCAAAATCATGGATTTTCGTTCAGCAGTGGAAGTAGGAGGCGCGCTCTACAATAGGCAAGGGTTTTCAAGTCTGCAAGTACGTCTTAAGCTGAGTTCCATGAACATTGTCCAAAATCATGTTTTAGGCCAAATCCACAATGCGACCAGTTCAGCATATGAGAGGAGACACTGTTTGAGTGTAACAAACGTGAAACATTTCTTTTAGCCTTTTCGCATGAAAACAGGGTCCAAAATCATGGGTTTTCGTTCAGCAGTGGAAGTAGGAGGCGCGCTCTACAATAGGCAAGGGTTTTCAAGTCTGCAAGTACGTCTTAAGCTGAGTTCCATGAACATTGTCCAAAATCATGTTTTAGGCCAAATCCACAATGCGACCAGTTCAGCATATGAGAGGAGACACTGTTTGAGTGTAACAAACGTGAAACATTTCTTTTAGCCTTTTCGCATGAAAACAGGGTCCAAAATCATGGGTTTTCGTTCAGCAGTGGAAGTAGGACGCGCGCTCTACAATAGGCAAGGGTTTTCAAGTCTGCAAGTACGTTTTAAGCTGAGTTCCATGAACATTGTCCAAAATCATGTTTTAGGCCAAATCCACAATGCGACCAGTTCAGCATATGAGAGGAGACACTGTTTGAGTGTAACAAACGTGAAACATTTCTTTTAGCCTTTTCGCATGAAAACAGGGTCCAAAATCATGGGTTTTCGTTCAGCAGTGGAAGTAGGAGGCGCGCTCTACAATAGGCAAGGGTTTTCAAGTCTGCAAGTACGATTTAAGCTGAGTTCCATGAACATTGTCCAAAATCATGTTTTAGGCCAAATCCACAATGCGACCAGTTCAGCATATGAGAGGAGACACTGTTTGAGTGTAACAAAAGTGAAACATTTCTTTTAGCCTTTTCGCATGAAAACAGGGTCCAAAATCATGGGTTTTCGTTCAGCAGTGGAAGTAGGAGGCGCGCTCTACAATAGGCAAGGGTTTTCAAGTCTGCAAGTACGTCTTAAGCTGAGTTCCATGAACATTGTCCAAAATCATGTTTTAACCAAAATCCACAATGCGACCAGTTCAGCATATGAGAGGAGACACTGTTTGAGTGTAACAAACGTGAAACATTTCTTTTAGCCTTTTCGCATGAAAACAGGGTCCAAAATCATGGGTTTTCGTTCAGCAGTGGAAGTAGGAGGCGCGCTCTACAATAGGCAAGGGTTTTCAAGTCTGCAAGTACGATTTAAGCTGAGTTCCATGAACATTGTCCAAAATCATGTTTTAGGCCAAATCCACAATGCGACCAGTTCAGCATATGAGAGGAGACACTGTTTGAGTGTAACAAAAGTGAAACATTTCTTTTAGCCTTTTCGCATGAAAACAGGGTCCAAAATCATGGGTTTTCGTTCAGCAGTGGAAGTAGGAGGCGCGCTCTACAATAGGCAAGGGTTTTCAAGTCTGCAAGTACGTCTTAAGCTGAGTTCCATGAACATTGTCCAAAATCATGTTTTAACCAAAATCCACAATACGACCAGTTCAGCATATGAGAGGAGACACTGTTTGAGTGTAACAAACGTGAAACATTTCTTTTAGCCTTTTCGCATGAAAACAGGGTCCAAAATCATGGGTTTTCGTTCAGCAGTGGAAGTAGGAGGCGCGCTCTACAATAGGCAAGGGTTTTCAAGTCTGCAAGTACGATTTAAGCTGAGTTCCATGAACATTGTCCAAAATCATGTTTTAGGCCAAATCCACAATGCGACCAGTTCAGCATATGAGAGGAGACACTGTTTGAGTGTAACAAAAGTGAAACATTTCTTTTAGCCTTTTCGCATGAAAACAGGGTCCAAAATCATGGGTTTTCGTTCAGCAGTGGAAGTAGGAGGCGCGCTCTACAATAGGCAAGGG
Source organism: Coregonus lavaretus (assembly GCF_964263955.1). NCBI lineage: Eukaryota > Metazoa > Chordata > Actinopteri > Salmoniformes > Salmonidae > Coregonus > Coregonus lavaretus. The sequence continues at coordinate 87,479 of NW_028159391.1, read as the reverse complement.
TTTTCAAGTCTGCAAGTACGTCTTAAGCTGAGTTCCATGAACATTGTCCAAAATCATGTTTTAACCAAAATCCACAATGCGACCAGTTCAGCATATGAGAGGAGACACTGTTTGAGTGTAACAAACGTGAAACATTTCTTTTAGCCTTTTCGCATGAAAACAGGGTCCAAAATCATGGGTTTTCGTTCAGCAGTGGAAGTAGGAGGCGCGCTCTACAATAGGCAAGGGTTTTCAAGTCTGCAAGTACGATTTAAGCTGAGTTCCATGAACATTGTCCAAAATCATGTTTTAGGCCAAATCCACAATGCGACCAGTTCAGCATATGAGAGGAGACACTGTTTGAGTGTAACAAAAGTGAAACATTTCTTTTAGCCTTTTCGCATGAAAACAGGGTCCAAAATCATGGGTTTTCGTTCAGCAGTGGAAGTAGGAGGCGCGCTCTACAATAGGCAAGGGTTTTCAAGTCTGCAAGTACGTCTTAAGCTGAGTTCCATGAACATTGTCCAAAATCATGTTTTAACCAAAATCCACAATGCGACCAGTTCAGCATATGAGAGGAGACACTGTTTGAGTGTAACAAACGTGAAACATTTCTTTTAGCCTTTTCGCATGAAAACAGGGTCCAAAATCATGGGTTTTCGTTCAGCAGTGGAAGTAGGAGGCGCGCTCTACAATAGGCAAGGGTTTTCAAGTCTGCAAGTACGATTTAAGCTGAGTTCCATGAACATTGTCCAAAATCATGTTTTAGGCCAAATCCACAATGCGACCAGTTCAGCATATGAGAGGAGACACTGTTTGAGTGTAACAAAAGTGAAACATTTCTTTTAGCCTTTTCGCATGAAAACAGGGTCCAAAATCATGGGTTTTCGTTCAGCAGTGGAAGTAGGAGGCGCGCTCTACAATAGGCAAGGGTTTTCAAGTCTGCAAGTACGTCTTAAGCTGAGTTCCATGAACATTGTCCAAAATCATGTTTTAACCAAAATCCACAATACGACCAGTTCAGCATATGAGAGGAGACACTGTTTGAGTGTAACAAACGTGAAACATTTCTTTTAGCCTTTTCGCATGAAAACAGGGTCCAAAATCATGGGTTTTCGTTCAGCAGTGGAAGTAGGAGGCGCGCTCTACAATAGGCAAGGGTTTTCAAGTCTGCAAGTACGATTTAAGCTGAGTTCCATGAACATTGTCCAAAATCATGTTTTAGGCCAAATCCACAATGCGACCAGTTCAGCATATGAGAGGAGACACTGTTTGAGTGTAACAAAAGTGAAACATTTCTTTTAGCCTTTTCGCATGAAAACAGGGTCCAAAATCATGGGTTTTCGTTCAGCAGTGGAAGTAGGAGGCGCGCTCTACAATAGGCAAGGGTTTTCAAGTCTGCAAGTACGTCTTAAGCTGAGTTCCATGAACATTGTCCAAAATCATGTTTTAACCAAAATCCACAATGCGACCAGTTCAGCATATGAGAGGAGACACTGTTTGAGTGTAACAAACGTGAAACATTTCTTTTAGCCTTTTCGCATGAAAACAGGGTCCAAAATCATGGGTTTTCGTTCAGCAGTGGAAGTAGGAGGCGCGCTCTACAATAGGCAAGGGTTTTCAAGTCTGCAAGTACGATTTAAGCTGAGTTCCATGAACATTGTCCAAAATCATGTTTTAGGCCAAATCCACAATGCGACCAGTTCAGCATATGAGAGGAGACACTGTTTGAGTGTAACAAAAGTGAAACATTTCTTTTAGCCTTTTCGCATGAAAACAGGGTCCAAAATCATGGGTTTTCGTTCAGCAGTGGAAGTAGGAGGCGCGCTCTACAATAGGCAAGGGTTTTCAAGTCTGCAAGTACGTCTTAAGCTGAGTTCCATGAACATTGTCCAAAATCATGTTTTAGGCCAAATCCACAATGCGACCAGTTCAGCATATGAGAGGAGACACTGTTTGAGTGTAACAAAAGTGAAACATTTCTTTTAGCCTTTTCGCATGAAAACAGGGTCCAAAATCATGGGTTTTCGTTCAGCAGTGGAAGTAGGAGGCGCGCTCTACAATAGGCAAGGGTTTTCAAGTCTGCAAGTACGTCTTAAGCTGAGTTCCATGAACATTGTCCAAAATCATGTTTTAACCAAAATCCACAATGCGACCAGTTCAGCATATGAGAGGAGACACTGTTTGAGTGTAACAAACGTGAAACATTTCTTTTAGCCTTTTCGCATGAAAACAGGGTCCAAAATCATGGATTTTCGTTCAGCAGTGGAAGTAGGAGGCGCGCTCTACAATAGGCAAGGGTTTTCAAGTCTGCAAGTACGTCTTAAGCTGAGTTCCATGAACATTGTCCAAAATCATGTTTTAGGCCAAATCCACAATGCGACCAGTTCAGCATATGAGAGGAGACACTGTTTGAGTGTAACAAACGTGAAACATTTCTTTTAGCCTTTTCGCATGAAAACAGGGTCCAAAATCATGGGTTTTCGTTCAGCAGTGGAAGTAGGAGGCGCGCTCTACAATAGGCAAGGGTTTTCAAGTCTGCAAGTACGTTTTAAGCTGAGTTCCATGAAAATTGTCCAAAATCATGTTTTAGGCCAAATCCACAATGCGACCAGTTCAGCATATGAGAGGAGACACTGTTTGAGTGTAACAAACGTGAAACATTTCTTTTAGCCTTTTCGCATGAAAACAGGGTCCAAAATCATGGGTTTTCGTTCAGCAGTGGAAGTAGGAGGCGCGCTCTACAATAGGCAAGGGTTTTCAAGTCTGCAAGTACGTCTTAAGCTGAGTTCCATGAACATTGTCCAAAATCATGTTTTAACCAAAATCCACAATGCGACCAGTTCAGCATATGAGAGGAGACACTGTTTGAGTGTAACAAACGTGAAACATTTCTTTTAGCCTTTTCGCATGAAAACAGGGTCCAAAATCATGGGTTTTCGTTCAGCAGTGGAAGTAGGAGGCGCGCTCTACAATAGGCAAGGGTTTTCAAGTCTGCAAGTACGTTTTAAGCTGAGTTCCATGAACATTGTCCAAAATCATGTTTTAGGCCAAATCCACAATGCGACCAGTTCAGCATATGAGAGGAGACACTGTTTGAGTGTAACAAACGTGAAACATTTCTTTTAGCCTTTTCGCATGAAAACAGGGTCCAAAATCATGGATTTTCGTTCAGCAGTGGAAGTAGGAGGCGCGCTCTACAATAGGCAAGGGTTTTCAAGTCTGCAAGTACGTCTTAAGCTGAGTTCCATGAACATTGTCCAAAATCATGTTTTAGGCCAAATCCACAATGCGACCAGTTCAGCATATGAGAGGAGACACTGTTTGAGTGTAACAAACGTGAAACATTTCTTTTAGCCTTTTCGCATGAAAACAGGGTCCAAAATCATGGGTTTTCGTTCAGCAGTGGAAGTAGGAGGCGCGCTCTACAATAGGCAAGGGTTTTCAAGTCTGCAAGTACGTCTTAAGCTGAGTTCCATGAACATTGTCCAAAATCATGTTTTAACCAAAATCCACAATGCGACCAGTTCAGCATATGAGAGGAGACACTGTTTGAGTGTAACAAACGTGAAACATTTCTTTTAGCCTTTTCGCATGAAAACAGGGTCCAAAATCATGGGTTTTCGTTCAGCAGTGGAAGTAGGAGGCGCGCTCTACAATAGGCAAGGGTTTTCAAGTCTGCAAGTACGTCTTAAGCTGAGTTCCATGAACATTGTCCAAAATCATGTTTTAGGCCAAATCCACAATGCGACCAGTTCAGCATATGAGAGGAGACACTGTTTGAGTGTAACAAACGTGAAACATTTCTTTTAGCCTTTTCGCATGAAAACAGGGTCCAAAATCATGGGTTTTCGTTCAGCAGTGGAAGTAGGAGGCGCGCTCTACAATAGGCAAGGGTTTTCAAGTCTGCAAGTACGTTTTAAGCTGAGTTCCATGAACATTGTCCAAAATCATGTTTTAGGCCAAATCCACAATGCGACCAGTTCAGCATATGAGAGGAGACACTGTTTGAGTGTAACAAACGTGAAACATTTCTTTTAGCCTTTTCGCATGAAAACAGGGTCCAAAATCATGGGTTTTCGTTCAGCAGTGGAAGTAGGAGGCGCGCTCTACAATAGGCAAGGGTTTTCAAGTCTGCAAGTACGATTTAAGCTGAGTTCCATGAACATTGTCCAAAATCATGTTTTAGGCCAAATCCACAATGCGACCAGTTCAGCATATGAGAGGAGACGCTGTTTGAGTGTAACAAAAGTGAAACATTTCTTTTAGCCTTTTCGCATGAAAACAGGGTCCAAAATCATGGGTTTTCGTTCAGCAGTGGAAGTAGGAGGCGCGCTCTACAATAGGCAAGGGTTTTCAAGTCTGCAAGTACGTCTTAAGCTGAGTTCCATGAACATTGTCCAAAATCATGTTTTAACCAAAATCCACAATGCGACCAGTTCAGCATATGAGAGGAGACACTGTTTGAGTGTAACAAACGTGAAACATTTCTTTTAGCCTTTTCGCATGAAAACAGGGTCCAAAATCATGGGTTTTCGTTCAGCAGTGGAAGTAGGAGGCGCGCTCTACAATAGGCAAGGGTTTTCAAGTCTGCAAGTACGATTTAAGCTGAGTTCCATGAACATTGTCCAAAATCATGTTTTAGGCCAAATCCACAATGCGACCAGTTCAGCATATGAGAGGAGACACTGTTTGAGTGTAACAAAAGTGAAACATTTCTTTTAGCCTTTTCGCATGAAAACAGGGTCCAAAATCATGGGTTTTCGTTCAGCAGTGGAAGTAGGAGGCGCGCTCTACAATAGGCAAGGGTTTTCAAGTCTGCAAGTACGTCTTAAGCTGAGTTCCATGAACATTGTCCAAAATCATGTTTTAACCAAAATCCACAATGCGACCAGTTCAGCATATGAGAGGAGACACTGTTTGAGTGTAACAAACGTGAAACATTTCTTTTAGCCTTTTCGCATGAAAACAGGGTCCAAAATCATGGGTTTTCGTTCAGCAGTGGAAGTAGGAGGCGCGCTCTACAATAGGCAAGTGTTTTCAAGTCTGCAAGTACGATTTAAGCTGAGTTCCATGAACATTGTCCAAAATCATGTTTTAGGCCAAATCCACAATGCGACCAGTTCAGCATATGAGAGGAGACACTGTTTGAGTGTAACAAACGTGAAACATTTCTTTTAGCCTTTTCGCATGAAAACAGGGTCCAAAATCATGGGTTTTCGTTCAGCAGTGGAAGTAGGAGGCACGCTCTACAATAGGCAAGGGTTTTCAAGTCTGCAAGTACGTTTTAAGCTGAGTTCCATGAACATTGTCCAAAATCATGTTTTAGGCCAAATCCACAATGCGACCAGTTCAGCATATGAGAGGAGACACTGTTTGAGTGTAACAAAAGTGAAACATTTCTTTTAGCCTTTTCGCATGAAAACAGGGTCCAAAATCATGGGTTTTCGTTCAGCAGTGGAAGTAGGAGGCGCGCTCTACAATAGGCAAGGGTTTTCAAGTCTGCAAGTACGTCTTAAGCTGAGTTCCATGAACATTGTCCAAAATCATGTTTTAACCAAAATCCACAATGCGACCAGTTCAGCATATGAGAGGAGACACTGTTTGAGTGTAACAAACGTGAAACATTTCTTTTAGCCTTTTCGCATGAAAACAGGGTCCAAAATCATGGGTTTTCGTTCAGCAGTGGAAGTAGGAGGCGCGCTCTACAATAGGCAAGGGTTTTCAAGTCTGCAAGTACGATTTAAGCTGAGTTCCATGAACATTGTCCAAAATCATGTTTTAACCAAAATCCACAATGCGACCAGTTCAGCATATGAGAGGAGACACTGTTTGAGTGTAACAAACGTGAAACATTTCTTTTAGCCTTTTCGCATGAAAACAGGGTCCAAAATCATGGGTTTTCGTTCAGCAGTGGAAGTAGGAGGCGCGCTCTACAATAGGCAAGGGTTTTCAAGTCTGCAAGTACGTTTTAAGCTGAGTTCCATGAAAATTGTCCAAAATCATGTTTTAGGCCAAATCCACAATGCGACCAGTTCAGCATATGAGAGGAGACACTGTTTGAGTGTAACAAACGTGAAACATTTCTTTTAGCCTTTTCGCATGAAAACAGGGTCCAAAATCATGGGTTTTCGTTCAGCAGTGGAAGTAGGAGGCGCGCTCTACAATAGGCAAGGGTTTTCAAGTCTGCAAGTACGTCTTAAGCTGAGTTCCATGAACATTGTCCAAAATCATGTTTTAGGCCAAATCCACAATGCGACCAGTTCAGCATATGAGAGGAGACACTGTTTGAGTGTAACAAACGTGAAACATTTCTTTTAGCCTTTTCGCATGAAAACAGGGTCCAAAATCATGGGTTTTCGTTCAGCAGTGGAAGTAGGAGGCGCGCTCTACAATAGGCAAGGGTTTTCAAGTCTGCAAGTACGTCTTAAGCTGAGTTCCATGAACATTGTCCAAAATCATGTTTTAACCAAAATCCACAATGCGACCAGTTCAGCATATGAGAGGAGACACTGTTTGAGTGTAACAAACGTGAAACATTTCTTTTAGCCTTTTCGCATGAAAACAGGGTCCAAAATCATGGGTTTTCGTTCAGCAGTGGAAGTAGGAGGCGCGCTCTACAATAGGCAAGGGTTTTCAAGTCTGCAAGTACGATTTAAGCTGAGTTCCATGAACATTGTCCAAAATCATGTTTTAACCAAAATCCACAATGCGACCAGTTCAGCATATGAGAGGAGACACTGTTTGAGTGTAACAAACGTGAAACATTTCTTTTAGCCTTTTCGCATGAAAACAGGGTCCAAAATCATGGGTTTTCGTTCAGCAGTGGAAGTAGGAGGCGCGCTCTACAATAGGCAAGGGTTTTCAAGTCTGCAAGTACGTTTTAAGCTGAGTTCCATGAAAATTGTCCAAAATCATGTTTTAGGCCAAATCCACAATGCGACCAGTTCAGCATATGAGAGGAGACACTGTTTGAGTGTAACAAACGTGAAACATTTCTTTTAGCCTTTTCGCATGAAAACAGGGTCCAAAATCATGGGTTTTCGTTCAGCAGTGGAAGTAGGAGGCGCGCTCTACAATAGGCAAGGGTTTTCAAGTCTGCAAGTACGTCTTAAGCTGAGTTCCATGAACATTGTCCAAAATCATGTTTTAGGCCAAATCCACAATGCGACCAGTTCAGCATATGAGAGGAGACACTGTTTGAGTGTAACAAACGTGAAACATTTCTTTTAGCCTTTTCGCATGAAAACAGGGTCCAAAATCATGGGTTTTCGTTCAGCAGTGGAAGTAGGAGGCGCGCTCTACAATAGGCAAGGGTTTTCAAGTCTGCAAGTACGTCTTAAGCTGAGTTCCATGAACATTGTCCAAAATCATGTTTTAACCAAAATCCACAATGCGACCAGTTCAGCATATGAGAGGAGACACTGTTTGAGTGTAACAAACGTGAAACATTTCTTTTAGCCTTTTCGCATGAAAACAGGGTCCAAAATCATGGGTTTTCGTTCAGCAGTGGAAGTAGGAGGCGCGCTCTACAATAGGCAAGGGTTTTCAAGTCTGCAAGTACGTTTTAAGCTGAGTTCCATGAACATTGTCCAAAATCATGTTTTAGGCCAAATCCACAATGCGACCAGTTCAGCATATGAGAGGAGACACTGTTTGAGTGTAACAAACGTGAAACATTTCTTTTAGCCTTTTCGCATGAAAACAGGGTCCAAAATCATGGATTTTCGTTCAGCAGTGGAAGTAGGAGGCGCGCTCTACAATAGGCAAGGGTTTTCAAGTCTGCAAGTACGTCTTAAGCTGAGTTCCATGAACATTGTCCAAAATCATGTTTTAGGCCAAATCCACAATGCGACCAGTTCAGCATATGAGAGGAGACACTGTTTGAGTGTAACAAACGTGAAACATTTCTTTTAGCCTTTTCGCATGAAAACAGGGTCCAAAATCATGGGTTTTCGTTCAGCAGTGGAAGTAGGAGGCGCGCTCTACAATAGGCAAGGGTTTTCAAGTCTGCAAGTACGTCTTAAGCTGAGTTCCATGAACATTGTCCAAAATCATGTTTTAACCAAAATCCACAATGCGACCAGTTCAGCATATGAGAGGAGACACTGTTTGAGTGTAACAAACGTGAAACATTTCTTTTAGCCTTTTCGCATGAAAACAGGGTCCAAAATCATGGGTTTTCGTTCAGCAGTGGAAGTAGGAGGCGCGCTCTACAATAGGCAAGGGTTTTCAAGTCTGCAAGTACGTCTTAAGCTGAGTTCCATGAACATTGTCCAAAATCATGTTTTAGGCCAAATCCACAATGCGACCAGTTCAGCATATGAGAGGAGACACTGTTTGAGTGTAACAAACGTGAAACATTTCTTTTAGCCTTTTCGCATGAAAACAGGGTCCAAAATCATGGGTTTTCGTTCAGCAGTGGAAGTAGGAGGCGCGCTCTACAATAGGCAAGGGTTTTCAAGTCTGCAAGTACGTCTTAAGCTGAGTTCCATGAACATTGTCCAAAATCATGTTTTAACCAAAATCCACAATGCGACCAGTTCAGCATATGAGAGGAGACACTGTTTGAGTGTAACAAACGTGAAACATTTCTTTTAGCCTTTTCGCATGAAAACAGGGTCCAAAATCATGGGTTTTCGTTCAGCAGTGGAAGTAGGAGGCGCGCTCTACAATAGGCAAGTGTTTTCAAGTCTGCAAGTACGATTTAAGCTGAGTTCCATGAACATTGTCCAAAATCATGTTTTAGGCCAAATCCACAATGCGACCAGTTCAGCATATGAGAGGAGACACTGTTTGAGTGTAACAAACGTGAAACATTTCTTTTAGCCTTTTCGCATGAAAACAGGGTCCAAAATCATGGGTTTTCGTTCAGCAGTGGAAGTAGGAGGCACGCTCTACAATAGGCAAGGGTTTTCAAGTCTGCAAGTACGTTTTAAGCTGAGTTCCATGAACATTGTCCAAAATCATGTTTTAGGCCAAATCCACAATGCGACCAGTTCAGCATATGAGAGGAGACACTGTTTGAGTGTAACAAAAGTGAAACATTTCTTTTAGCCTTTTCGCATGAAAACAGGGTCCAAAATCATGGGTTTTCGTTCAGCAGTGGAAGTAGGAGGCGCGCTCTACAATAGGCAAGGGTTTTCAAGTCTGCAAGTACGTCTTAAGCTGAGTTCCATGAACATTGTCCAAAATCATGTTTTAACCAAAATCCACAATGCGACCAGTTCAGCATATGAGAGGAGACACTGTTTGAGTGTAACAAACGTGAAACATTTCTTTTAGCCTTTTCGCATGAAAACAGGGTCCAAAATCATGGGTTTTCGTTCAGCAGTGGAAGTAGGAGGCGCGCTCTACAATAGGCAAGGGTTTTCAAGTCTGCAAGTACGATTTAAGCTGAGTTCCATGAACATTGTCCAAAATCATGTTTTAACCAAAATCCACAATGCGACCAGTTCAGCATATGAGAGGAGGGTACTGTTTGAGTGTAACAAACGTGAAACATTTCTTTTAGCCTTTTCGCATGAAAACAGGGTCCAAAATCATGGGTTTTCGTTCAGCAGTAGAAGTAGGAGGCGCGCTCTACAATAGGCAAGGGTTTTCAAGTCTGCAAGTACGTTTTAAGCTGAGTTCCATGAAAATTGTCCAAAATCATGTTTTAGGCCAAATCCACAATGCGACCAGTTCAGCATATGAGAGGAGACACTGTTTGAGTGTAACAAACGTGAAACATTTCTTTTAGCCTTTTCGCATGAAAACAGGGTCCGAAATCATGGGTTTTCGTTCAGCAGTGGAAGTAGGAGGCGCGCTCTACAATAGGCAAGGGTTTTCAAGTCTGCAAGTACGTCTTAAGCTGAGTTCCATGAACATTGTCCAAAATCATGTTTTAACCAAAATCCACAATGCGACCAGTTCAGCATATGAGGAGACACTGTTTGAGTGTAACAAACGTGAAACATTTCTTTTAGCCTTTTCGCATGAAAACAGGGTCCAAAATCATGGGTTTTCGTTCAGCAGTGGAAGTAGGAGGCGCGCTCTACAATAGGCAAGGGTTTTCAAGTCTGCAAGTACGTCTTAAGCTGAGTTCCATGAACATTGTCCAAAATCATGTTTTAACCAAAATCCACAATGCGACCAGTTCAGCATATGAGAGGAGACACTGTTTGAGTGTAACAAACGTGAAACATTTCTTTTAGCCTTTTCGCATGAAAACAGGGTCCAAAATCATGGGTTTTCGTTCAGCAGTGGAAGTAGGAGGCGCGCTCTACAATAGGCAAGGGTTTTCAAGTCTGCAAGTACGTTTTAAGCTGAGTTCCATGAACATTGTCCAAAATCATGTTTTAGGCCAAATCCACAATGCGACCAGTTCAGCATATGAGAGGAGACACTGTTTGAGTGTAACAAACGTGAAACATTTCTTTTAGCCTTTTCGCATGAAAACAGGGTCCAAAATCATGGATTTTCGTTCAGCAGTGGAAGTAGGAGGCGCGCTTTACAATAGGCAAGGGTTTTCAAGTCTGCAAGTACGTCTTAAGCTGAGTTCCATGAACATTGTCCAAAATCATGTTTTAGGCCAAATCCACAATGCGACCAGTTCAGCATATGAGAGGAGACACTGTTTGAGTGTAACAAACGTGAAACATTTCTTTTAGCCTTTTCGCATGAAAACAGGGTCCAAAATCATGGGTTTTCGTTCAGCAGTGGAAGTAGGAGGCGCGCTCTACAATAGGCAAGGGTTTTCAAGTCTGCAAGTACGTCTTAAGCTGAGTTCCATGAACATTGTCCAAAATCATGTTTTAACCAAAATCCACAATGCGACCAGTTCAGCATATGAGAGGAGACACTGTTTGAGTGTAACAAACGTGAAACATTTCTTTTAGCCTTTTCGCATGAAAACAGGGTCCAAAATCATGGGTTTTCGTTCAGCAGTGGAAGTAGGAGGCGCGCTCTACAATAGGCAAGGGTTTTCAAGTCTGCAAGTACGTTTTAAGCTGAGTTCCATGAACATTGTCCAAAATCATGTTTTAGGCCAAATCCACAATGCGACCAGTTCAGCATATGAGAGGAGACACTGTTTGAGTGTAACAAACGTGAAACATTTCTTTTAGCCTTTTCGCATGAAAACAGGGTCCAAAATCATGGGTTTTCGTTCAGCAGTGGAAGTAGGAGGCGCGCTCTACAATAGGCAAGGGTTTTCAAGTCTGCAAGTACGATTTAAGCTGAGTTCCATGAACATTGTCCAAAATCATGTTTTAGGCCAAATCCACAATGCGACCAGTTCAGCATATGAGAGGAGACACTGTTTGAGTGTAACAAAAGTGAAACATTTCTTTTAGCCTTTTCGCATGAAAACAGGGTCCAAAATCATGGGTTTTCGTTCAGCAGTGGAAGTAGGAGGCGCGCTCTACAATAGGCAAGGGTTTTCAAGTCTGCAAGTACGTCTTAAGCTGAGTTCCATGAACATTGTCCAAAATCATGTTTTAACCAAAATCCACAATGCGACCAGTTCAGCATATGAGAGGAGACACTGTTTGAGTGTAACAAACGTGAAACATTTCTTTTAGCCTTTTCGCATGAAAACAGGGTCCAAAATCATGGGTTTTCGTTCAGCAGTGGAAGTAGGAGGCGCGCTCTACAATAGGCAAGGGTTTTCAAGTCTGCAAGTACGATTTAAGCTGAGTTCCATGAACATTGTCCAAAATCATGTTTTAGGCCAAATCCACAATGCGACCAGTTCAGCATATGAGAGGAGACACTGTTTGAGTGTAACAAAAGTGAAACATTTCTTTTAGCCTTTTCGCATGAAAACAGGGTCCAAAATCATGGGTTTTCGTTCAGCAGTGGAAGTAGGAGGCGCGCTCTACAATAGGCAAGGGTTTTCAAGTCTGCAAGTACGTCTTAAGCTGAGTTCCATGAACATTGTCCAAAATCATGTTTTAACCAAAATCCACAATGCGACCAGTTCAGCATATGAGAGGAGACACTGTTTGAGTGTAACAAACGTGAAACATTTCTTTTAGCCTTTTCGCATGAAAACAGGGTCCAAAATCATGGGTTTTCGTTCAGCAGTGGAAGTAGGAGGCGCGCTCTACAATAGGCAAGGGTTTTCAAGTCTGCAAGTACGATTTAAGCTGAGTTCCATGAACATTGTCCAAAATCATGTTTTAACCAAAATCCACAATGCGACCAGTTCAGCATATGAGAGGAGACACTGTTTGAGTGTAACAAACGTGAAACATTTCTTTTAGCCTTTTCGCATGAAAACAGGGTCCAAAATCATGGATTTTCGTTCAGCAGTGGAAGTAGGAGGCGCGCTCTACAATAGGCAAGGGTTTTCAAGTCTGCAAGTACGTCTTAAGCTGAGTTCCATGAACATTGTCCAAAATCATGTTTTAACCAAAATCCACAATGCGACCAGTTCAGCATATGAGAGGAGACACTGTTTGAGTGTAACAAACGTGAAACATTTCTTTTAGCCTTTTCGCATGAAAACAGGGTCCAAAATCATGGGTTTTCGTTCAGCAGTGGAAGTAGGAGGCGCGCTCTACAATAGGCAAGGGTTTTCAAGTCTGCAAGTACGTTTTAAGCTGAGTTCCATGAACATTGTCCAAAATCATGTTTTAGGCCAAATCCACAATGCGACCAGTTCAGCATATGAGAGGAGACACTGTTTGAGTGTAACAAACGTGAAACATTTCTTTTAGCCTTTTCGCATGAAAACAGGGTCCAAAATCATGGATTTTCGTTCAGCAGTGGAAGTAGGAGGCGCGCTCTACAATAGGCAAGGGTTTTCAAGTCTGCAAGTACGTCTTAAGCTGAGTTCCATGAACATTGTCCAAAATCATGTTTTAGGCCAAATCCACAATGCGACCAGTTCAGCATATGAGAGGAGACACTGTTTGAGTGTAACAAACGTGAAACATTTCTTTTAGCCTTTTCGCATGAAAACAGGGTCCAAAATCATGGGTTTTCGTTCAGCAGTGGAAGTAGGAGGCGCGCTCTACAATAGGCAAGGGTTTTCAATTCTGCAAGTACGATATAAGCTGAGTTCCATGAACATTGTCCAAAATCATGTTTTAGGCCAAATCCACAATGCGACCAGTTCAGCATATGAGAGGAGACACTGTTTGAGTGTAACAAAAGTGAAACATTTCTTTTAGCCTTTTCGCATGAAAACAGGGTCCAAAATCATGGGTTTTCGTTCAGCAGTGGAAGTAGGAGGCGCGCTCTACAATAGGCAAGGGTTTTCAAGTCTGCAAGTACGTCTTAAGCTGAGTTCCATGAACATTGTCCAAAATCATGTTTTAACCAAAATCCACAATGCGACCAGTTCAGCATATGAGAGGAGACACTGTTTGAGTGTAACAAACGTGAAACATTTCTTTTAGCCTTTTCGCATGAAAACAGGGTCCAAAATCATGGGTTTTCGTTCAGCAGTGGAAGTAGGAGGCGCGCTCTACAATAGGCAAGGGTTTTCAAGTCTGCAAGTACGATTTAAGCTGAGTTCCATGAACATTGTCCAAAATCATGTTTTAGGCCAAATCCACAATGCGACCAGTTCAGCATATGAGAGGAGACACTGTTTGAGTGTAACAAAAGTGAAACATTTCTTTTAGCCTTTTCGCATGAAAACAGGGTCCAAAATCATGGGTTTTCGTTCAGCAGTGGAAGTAGGAGGCGCGCTCTACAATAGGCAAGGGTTTTCAAGTCTGCAAGTACGATTTAAGCTGAGTTCCATGAACATTGTCCAAAATCATGTTTTAGGCCAAATCCACAATGCGACCAGTTCAGCATATGAGAGGAGACACTGTTTGAGTGTAACAAAAGTGAAACATTTCTTTTAGCCTTTTCGCATGAAAACAGGGTCCAAAATCATGGGTTTTCGTTCAGCAGTGGAAGTAGGAGGCGCGCTCTACAATAGGCAAGGGTTTTCAAGTCTGCAAGTACGTCTTAAGCTGAGTTCCATGAACATTGTCCAAAATCATGTTTTAACCAAAATCCACAATGCGACCAGTTCAGCATATGAGAGGAGACACTGTTTGAGTGTAACAAACGTGAAACATTTCTTTTAGCCTTTTCGCATGAAAACAGGGTCCAAAATCATGGGTTTTCGTTCAGCAGTGGAAGTAGGAGGCGCGCTCTACAATAGGCAAGGGTTTTCAAGTCTGCAAGTACGATTTAAGCTGAGTTCCATGAACATTGTCCAAAATCATGTTTTAGGCCAAATCCACAATGCGACCAGTTCAGCATGTGAGAGGAGACACTGTTTGAGTGTAACAAAAGTGAAACATTTCTTTTAGCCTTTTCGCATGAAAACAGGGTCCAAAATCATGGGTTTTCGTTCAGCAGTGGAAGTAGGAGGCGCGCTCTACAATAGGCAAGGGTTTTCAAGTCTGCAAGTACGTCTTAAGCTGAGTTCCATGAACATTGTCCAAAATCATGTTTTAACCAAAATCCACAATGCGACCAGTTCAGCATATGAGAGGAGACACTGTTTGAGTGTAACAAACGTGAAACATTTCTTTTAGCCTTTTCGCATGAAAACAGGGTCCAAAATCATGGGTTTTCGTTCAGCAGTGGAAGTAGGAGGCGCGCTCTACAATAGGCAAGGGTTTTCAAGTCTGCAAGTACGATTTAAGCTGAGTTCCATGAACATTGTCCAAAATCATGTTTTAACCAAAATCCACAATGCGACCAGTTCAGCATATGAGAGGAGACACTGTTTGAGTGTAACAAACGTGAAACATTTCTTTTAGCCTTTTCGCATGAAAACAGGGTCCAAAATCATGGATTTTCGTTCAGCAGTGGAAGTAGGAGGCGCGCTCTACAATAGGCAAGGGTTTTCAAGTCTGCAAGTACGTCTTAAGCTGAGTTCCATGAACATTGTCCAAAATCATGTTTTAGGCCAAATCCACAATGCGACCAGTTCAGCATATGAGAGGAGACACTGTTTGAGTGTAACAAACGTGAAACATTTCTTTTAGCCTTTTTGCATGAAAACAGGGTCCAAAATCATGGGTTTTCGTTCAGCAGTGGAAGTAGGAGGCGCGCTCTACAATAGGCAAGGGTTTTCAAGTCTGCAAGTACGTTTTAAGCTGAGTTCCATGAAAATTGTCCAAAATCATGTTTTAGGCCAAATCCACAATGCGACCAGTTCAGCATATGAGAGGAGACACTGTTTGAGTGTAACAAACGTGAAACATTTCTTTTAGCCTTTTCGCATGAAAACAGGGTCCAAAATCATGGGTTTTCGTTCAGCAGTGGAAGTAGGAGGCGCGCTCTACAATAGGCAAGGGTTTTCAAGTCTGCAAGTACGTCTTAAGCTGAGTTCCATGAACATTGTCCAAAATCATGTTTTAACCAAAATCCACAATGCGACCAGTTCAGCATATGAGAGGAGACACTGTTTGAGTGTAACAAACGTGAAACATTTCTTTTAGCCTTTTCGCATGAAAACAGGGTCCAAAATCATGGGTTTTCGTTCAGCAGTGGAAGTAGGAGGCGCGCTCTACAATAGGCAAGGGTTTTCAAGTCTGCAAGTACGTTTTAAGCTGAGTTCCATGAACATTGTCCAAAATCATGTTTTAGGCCAAATCCACAATGCGACCAGTTCAGCATATGAGAGGAGACACTGTTTGAGTGTAACAAAAGTGAAACATTTCTTTTAGCCTTTTCGCATGAAAACAGGGTCCAAAATCATGGGTTTTCGTTCAGCAGTGGAAGTAGGAGGCGCGCTCTACAATAGGCAAGGGTTTTCCAGTCTGCAAGTACGATTTAAGCTGAGTTCCATGAACATTGTCCAAAATCATGTTTTAGGCCAAATCCACAATGCGACCAGTTCAGCATATGAGAGGAGACACTGTTTGAGTGTAACAAAAGTGAAACATTTCTTTTAGCCTTTTCGCATGAAAACAGGGTCCAAAATCATGGGTTTTCGTTCAGCAGTGGAAGTAGGAGGCGCGCTCTACAATAGGCAAGGGTTTTCAAGTCTGCAAGTACGTCTTAAGCTGAGTTCCATGAACATTGTCCAAAATCATGTTTTAACCAAAATCCACAATGCGACCAGTTCAGCATATGAGAGGAGACACTGTTTGAGTGTAACAAACGTGAAACATTTCTTTTAGCCTTTTCGCATGAAAACAGGGTCCAAAATCATGGGTTTTCGTTCAGCAGTGGAAGTAGGAGGCGCGCTCTACAATAGGCAAGGGTTTTCAAGTCTGCAAGTACGATTTAAGCTGAGTTCCATGAACATTGTCCAAAATCATGTTTTAACCAAAATCCACAATGCGACCAGTTCAGCATATGAGAGGAGACACTGTTTGAGTGTAACAAACGTGAAACATTTCTTTTAGCCTTTTCGCATGAAAACAGGGTCCAAAATCATGGATTTTCGTTCAGCAGTGGAAGTAGGAGGCGCGCTCTACAATAGGCAAGGGTTTTCAAGTCTGCAAGTACGTCTTAAGCTGAGTTCCATGAACATTGTCCAAAATCATGTTTTAGGCCAAATCCACAATGCGACCAGTTCAGCATATGAGAGGAGACACTGTTTGAGTGTAACAAACGTGAAACATTTCTTTTAGCCTTTTCGCATGAAAACAGGGTCCAAAATCATGGGTTTTCGTTCAGCAGTGGAAGTAGGAGGCGCGCTCTACAATAGGCAAGGGTTTTCAAGTCTGCAAGTACGTTTTAAGCTGAGTTCCATGAAAATTGTCCAAAATCATGTTTTAGGCCAAATCCACAATGCGACCAGTTCAGCATATGAGAGGAGACACTGTTTGAGTGTAACAAACGTGAAACATTTCTTTTAGCCTTTTCGCATGAAAACAGGGTCCAAAATCATGGGTTTTCGTTCAGCAGTGGAAGTAGGAGGCGCGCTCTACAATAGGCAAGGGTTTTCAAGTCTGCAAGTACGTCTTAAGCTGAGTTCCATGAACATTGTCCAAAATCATGTTTTAACCAAAATCCACAATGCGACCAGTTCAGCATATGAGAGGAGACACTGTTTGAGTGTAACAAACGTGAAACATTTCTTTTAGCCTTTTCGCATGAAAACAGGGTCCAAAATCATGGGTTTTCGTTCAGCAGTGGAAGTAGGATGCGCGCTCTACAATAGGCAAGGGTTTTCAAGTCTGCAAGTACGTTTTAAGCTGAGTTCCATGAACATTGTTCAAAATCATGTTTTAGGCCAAATCCACAATGCGACCAGTTCAGCATATGAGAGGAGACACTGTTTGAGTGTAACAAACGTGAAACATTTCTTTTAGCCTTTTCGCATGAAAACAGGGTCCAAAATCATGGATTTTCGTTCAGCAGTGGAAGTAGGAGGCGCGCTCTACAATAGGCAAGGGTTTTCAAGTCTGCAAGTACGTCTTAAGCTGAGTTCCATGAACATTGTCCAAAATCATGTTTTAGGCCAAATCCACAATGCGACCAGTTCAGCATATGAGAGGAGACACTGTTTGAGTGTAACAAACGTGAAACATTTCTTTTAGCCTTTTCGCATGAAAACAGGGTCCAAAATCATGGGTTTTCGTTCAGCAGTGGAAGTAGGAGGCGCGCTCTACAATAGGCAAGGGTTTTCAAGTCTGCAAGTACGATTTAAGCTGAGTTCCATGAACATTGTCCAAAATCATGTTTTAGGCCAAATCCACAATGCGACCAGTTCAGCATATGAGAGGAGACACTGTTTGAGTGTAACAAAAGTGAAACATTTCTTTTAGCCTTTTCGCATGAAAACAGGGTCCAAAATCATGGGTTTTCGTTCAGCAGTGGAAGTAGGAGGCGCGCTCTACAATAGGCAAGGGTTTTCAAGTCTGCAAGTACGTCTTAAGCTGAGTTCCATGAACATTGTCCAAAATCATGTTTTAACCAAAATCCACAATGCGACCAGTTCAGCATATGAGAGGAGACACTGTTTGAGTGTAACAAACGTGAAACATTTCTTTTAGCCTTTTCGCATGAAAACAGGGTCCAAAATCATGGGTTTTCGTTCAGCAGTGGAAGTAGGAGGCGCGCTCTACAATAGGCAAGGGTTTTCAAGTCTGCAAGTACGATTTAAGCTGAGTTCCATGAACATTGTCCAAAATCATGTTTTAGGCCAAATCCACAATGCGACCAGTTCAGCATATGAGAGGAGACACTGTTTGAGTGTAACAAAAGTGAAACATTTCTTTTAGCCTTTTCGCATGAAAACAGGGTCCAAAATCATGGGTTTTCGTTCAGCAGTGGAAGTAGGAGGCGCGCTCTACAATAGGCAAGGGTTTTCAAGTCTGCAAGTACGATTTAAGCTGAGTTCCATGAACATTGTCCAAAATCATGTTTTAGGCCAAATCCACAATGCGACCAGTTCAGCATATGAGAGGAGACACTGTTTGAGTGTAACAAAAGTGAAACATTTCTTTTAGCCTTTTCGCATGAAAACAGGGTCCAAAATCATGGGTTTTCGTTCAGCAGTGGAAGTAGGAGGCGCGCTCTACAATAGGCAAGGGTTTTCAAGTCTGCAAGTACGTCTTAAGCTGAGTTCCATGAACATTGTCCAAAATCATGTTTTAACCAAAATCCACAATGCGACCAGTTCAGCATATGAGAGGAGACACTGTTTGAGTGTAACAAACGTGAAACATTTCTTTTAGCCTTTTCGCATGAAAACAGGGTCCAAAATCATGGGTTTTCGTTCAGCAGTGGAAGTAGGAGGCGCGCTCTACAATAGGCAAGGGTTTTCAAGTCTGCAAGTACGATTTAAGCTGAGTTCCATGAACATTGTCCAAAATCATGTTTTAGGCCAAATCCACAATGCGACCAGTTCAGCATATGAGAGGAGACACTGTTTGAGTGTAACAAAAGTGAAACATTTCTTTTAGCCTTTTCGCATGAAAACAGGGTCCAAAATCATGGGTTTTCGTTCAGCAGTGGAAGTAGGAGGCGCGCTCTACAATAGGCAAGGGTTTTCAAGTCTGCAAGTACGTCTTAAGCTGAGTTCCATGAACATTGTCCAAAATCATGTTTTAACCAAAATCCACAATGCGACCAGTTCAGCATATGAGAGGAGACACTGTTTGAGTGTAACAAACGTGAAACATTTCTTTTAGCCTTTTCGCATGAAAACAGGGTCCAAAATCATGGGTTTTCGTTCAGCAGTGGAAGTAGGAGGCGCGCTCTACAATAGGCAAGGGTTTTCAAGTCTGCAAGTACGATTTAAGCTGAGTTCCATGAACATTGTCCAAAATCATGTTTTAACCAAAATCCACAATGCGACCAGTTCAGCATATGAGAGGAGACACTGTTTGAGTGTAACAAACGTGAAACATTTCTTTTAGCCTTTTCGCATGAAAACAGGGTCCAAAATCATGGATTTTCGTTCAGCAGTGGAAGTAGGAGGCGCGCTCTACAATAGGCAAGGGTTTTCAAGTCTGCAAGTACGTCTTAAGCTGAGTTCCATGAACATTGTCCAAAATCATGTTTTAGGCCAAATCCACAATGCGACCAGTTCAGCATATGAGAGGAGACACTGTTTGAGTGTAACAAACGTGAAACATTTCTTTTAGCCTTTTCGCATGAAAACAGGGTCCAAAATCATGGGTTTTCGTTCAGCAGTGGAAGTAGGAGGCGCGCTCTACAATAGGCAAGGGTTTTCAAGTCTGCAAGTACGTTTTAAGCTGAGTTCCATGAACATTGTCCAAAATCATGTTTTAGGCCAAATCCACAATGCGACCAGTTCAGCATATGAGAGGAGACACTGTTTGAGTGTAACAAACGTGAAACATTTCTTTTAGCCTTTTCGCATGAAAACAGGGTCCAAAATCATGGGTTTTCGTTCAGCAGTGGAAGTAGGAGGCGCGCTCTACAATAGGCAAGGGTTTTCAAGTCTGCAAGTACGTCTTAAGCTGAGTTCCATGAACATTGTCCAAAATCATGTTTTAACCAAAATCCACAATGCGACCAGTTCAGAATATGAGAGGAGACACTGTTTGAGTGTAACAAACATGAAACATTTCTTTTAGCCTTTTCGCATGAAAACAGGGTCCAAAATCATGGGTTTTCGTTCAGCAGTGGAAGTAGGAGGCGCGCTCTACAATAGGCAAGGGTTTTCAAGTCTGCAAGTACGTTTTAAGCTGAGTTCCATGAACATTGTCCAAAATCATGTTTTAGGCCAAATCCACAATGCGACCAGTTCAGCATATGAGAGGAGACACTGTTTGAGTGTAACAAACGTGAAACATTTCTTTTAGCCTTTTCGCATGAAAACAGGGTCCAAAATCATGGGTTTTCGTTCAGCAGTGGAAGTAGGAGGCGCGCTCTACAATAGGCAAGGGTTTTCAAGTCTGCAAGTACGTCTTAAGCTGAGTTCCATGAACATTGTCCAAAATCATGTTTTAACCAAAATCCACAATGCGACCAGTTCAGCATATGAGAGGAGACACTGTTTGAGTGTAACAAACGTGAAACATTTCTTTTAGCCTTTTCGCATGAAAACAGGGTCCAAAATCATGGGTTTTCGTTCAGCAGTGGAAGTAGGAGGCGCGCTCTACAATAGGCAAGGGTTTTCAAGTCTGCAAGTACGTTTTAAGCTGAGTTCCATGAACATTGTTCAAAATCATGTTTTAGGCCAAATCCACAATGCGACCAGTTCAGCATATGAGAGGAGACACTGTTTGAGTGTAACAAACGTGAAACATTTCTTTTAGCCTTTTCGCATGAAAACAGGGTCCAAAATCATGGGTTTTCGTTCAGCAGTGGAAGTAGGAGGCGCGCTCTACAATAGGCAAGGGTTTTCAAGTCTGCAAGTACGATTTAAGCTGAGTTCCATGAACATTGTCCAAAATCATGTTTTAGGCCAAATCCACAATGCGACCAGTTCAGCATATGAGAGGAGACACTGTTTGAGTGTAACAAAAGTGAAACATTTCTTTTAGCCTTTTCGCATGAAAACAGGGTCCAAAATCATGGGTTTTCGTTCAGCAGTGGAAGTAGGAGGCGCGCTCTACAATAGGCAAGGGTTTTCAAGTCTGCAAGTACGTCTTAAGCTGAGTTCCATGAACATTGTCCAAAATCATGTTTTAACCAAAATCCACAATGCGACCAGTTCAGCATATGAGAGGAGACACTGTTTGAGTGTAACAAACGTGAAACATTTCTTTTAGCCTTTTCGCATGAAAACAGGGTCCAAAATCATGGGTTTTCGTTCAGCAGTGGAAGTAGGAGGCGCGCTCTACAATAGGCAAGGGTTTTCAAGTCTGCAAGTACGATTTAAGCTGAGTTCCATGAACATTGTCCAAAATCATGTTTTAGGCCAAATCCACAATGCGACCAGTTCAGCATATGAGAGGAGACACTGTTTGAGTGTAACAAAAGTGAAACATTTCTTTTAGCCTTTTCGCATGAAAACAGGGTCCAAAATCATGGGTTTTCGTTCAGCAGTGGAAGTAGGAGGCGCGCTCTACAATAGGCAAGGGTTTTCAAGTCTGCAAGTACGATTTAAGCTGAGTTCCATGAACATTGTCCAAAATCATGTTTTAGGCCAAATCCACAATGCGACCAGTTCAGCATATGAGAGGAGACACTGTTTGAGTGTAACAAAAGTGAAACATTTCTTTTAGCCTTTTCGCATGAAAACAGGGTCCAAAATCATGGGTTTTCGTTCAGCAGTGGAAGTAGGAGGCGCGCTCTACAATAGGCAAGGGTTTTCAAGTCTGCAAGTACGTCTTAAGCTGAGTTCCATGAACATTGTCCAAAATCATGTTTTAACCAAAATCCACAATGCGACCAGTTCAGCATATGAGAGGAGACACTGTTTGAGTGTAACAAACGTGAAACATTTCTTTTAGCCTTTTCGCATGAAAACAGGGTCCAAAATCATGGGTTTTCGTTCAGCAGTGGAAGTAGGAGGCGCGCTCTACAATAGGCAAGGGTTTTCAAGTCTGCAAGTACGATTTAAGCTGAGTTCCATGAACATTGTCCAAAATCATGTTTTAGGCCAAATCCACAATGCGACCAGTTCAGCATATGAGAGGAGACACTGTTTGAGTGTAACAAAAGTGAAACATTTCTTTTAGCCTTTTCGCATGAAAACAGGGTCCAAAATCATGGGTTTTCGTTCAGCAGTGGAAGTAGGAGGCGCGCTCTACAATAGGCAAGGGTTTTCAAGTCTGCAAGTACGTCTTAAGCTGAGTTCCATGAACATTGTCCAAAATCATGTTTTAACCAAAATCCACAATGCGACCAGTTCAGCATATGAGAGGAGACACTGTTTGAGTGTAACAAACGTGAAACATTTCTTTTAGCCTTTTCGCATGAAAACAGGGTCCAAAATCATGGGTTTTCGTTCAGCAGTGGAAGTAGGAGGCGCGCTCTACAATAGGCAAGGGTTTTCAAGTCTGCAAGTACGATTTAAGCTGAGTTCCATGAACATTGTCCAAAATCATGTTTTAACCAAAATCCACAATGCGACCAGTTCAGCATATGAGAGGAGACACTGTTTGAGTGTAACAAACGTGAAACATTTCTTTTAGCCTTTTCGCATGAAAACAGGGTCCAAAATCATGGATTTTCGTTCAGCAGTGGAAGTAGGAGGCGCGCTCTACAATAGGCAAGGGTTTTCAAGTCTGCAAGTACGTCTTAAGCTGAGTTCCATGAACATTGTCCAAAATCATGTTTTAGGCCAAATCCACAATGCGACCAGTTCAGCATATGAGAGGAGACACTGTTTGAGTGTAACAAACGTGAAACATTTCTTTTAGCCTTTTCGCATGAAAACAGGGTCCAAAATCATGGGTTTTCGTTCAGCAGTGGAAGTAGGAGGCGCGCTCTACAATAGGCAAGGGTTTTCAAGTCTGCAAGTACGTTTTAAGCTGAGTTCCATGAACATTGTCCAAAATCATGTTTTAGGCCAAATCCACAATGCGACCAGTTCAGCATATGAGAGGAGACACTGTTTGAGTGTAACAAACGTGAAACATTTCTTTTAGCCTTTTCGCATGAAAACAGGGTCCAAAATCATGGGTTTTCGTTCAGCAGTGGAAGTAGGAGGCGCGCTCTACAATAGGCAAGGGTTTTCAAGTCTGCAAGTACGTCTTAAGCTGAGTTCCATGAACATTGTCCAAAATCATGTTTTAACCAAAATCCACAATGCGACCAGTTCAGAATATGAGAGGAGACACTGTTTGAGTGTAACAAACATGAAACATTTCTTTTAGCCTTTTCGCATGAAAACAGGGTCCAAAATCATGGGTTTTCGTTCAGCAGTGGAAGTAGGAGGCGCGCTCTACAATAGGCAAGGGTTTTCAAGTCTGCAAGTACGTTTTAAGCTGAGTTCCATGAACATTGTCCAAAATCATGTTTTAGGCCAAATCCACAATGCGACCAGTTCAGCATATGAGAGGAGACACTGTTTGAGTGTAACAAACGTGAAACATTTCTTTTAGCCTTTTCGCATGAAAACAGGGTCCAAAATCATGGGTTTTCGTTCAGCAGTGGAAGTAGGAGGCGCGCTCTACAATAGGCAATGGTTTTCAAGTCTGCAAGTACGTCTTAAGCTGAGTTCCATGAACATTGTCCAAAATCATGTTTTAACCAAAATCCACAATGCGACCAGTTCAGCATATGAGAGGAGACACTGTTTGAGTGTAACAAACGTGAAACATTTCTTTTAGCCTTTTCGCATGAAAACAGGGTCCAAAATCATGGGTTTTCGTTCAGCAGTGGAAGTAGGAGGCGCGCTCTACAATAGGCAAGGGTTTTCAAGTCTGCAAGTACGTTTTAAGCTGAGTTCCATGAACATTGTCCAAAATCATGTTTTAGGCCAAATCCACAATGCGACCAGTTCAGCATATGAGAGGAGACACTGTTTGAGTGTAACAAACGTGAAACATTTCTTTTAGCCTTTTCGCATGAAAACAGGGTCCAAAATCATGGATTTTCGTTCAGCAGTGGAAGTAGGAGGCGCGCTCTACAATAGGCAAGGGTTTTCAAGTCTGCAAGTACGTCTTAAGCTGAGTTCCATGAACATTGTCCAAAATCATGTTTTAGGCCAAATCCACAATGCGACCAGTTCAGCATATGAGAGGAGACACTGTTTGAGTGTAACAAACGTGAAACATTTCTTTTAGCCTTTTCGCATGAAAACAGGGTCCAAAATCATGGGTTTTCGTTCAGCAGTGGAAGTAGGAGGCGCGCTCTACAATAGGCAAGGGTTTTCAAGTCTGCAAGTACGTCTTAAGCTGAGTTCCATGAACATTGTCCAAAATCATGTTAAAACCAAAATCCACAATGCGACCAGTTCAGCATATGAGAGGAGACACTGTTTGAGTGTAACAAACGTGAAACATTTCTTTTAGCCTTTTCGCATGAAAACAGGGTCCAAAATCATGGGTTTTCGTTCAGCAGTGGAAGTAGGAGGCGCGCTCTACAATAGGCAAGGGTTTTCAAGTCTGCAAGTACGTCTTAAGCTGAGTTCCATGAACATTGTCCAAAATCATGTTTTAGGCCAAATCCACAATGCGACCAGTTCAGCATATGAGAGGAGACACTGTTTGAGTGTAACAAACGTGAAACATTTCTTTTAGCCTTTTCGCATGAAAACAGGGTCCAAAATCATGGGTTTTCGTTCAGCAGTGGAAGTAGGAGGCGCGCTCTACAATAGGCAAGGGTTTTCAAGTCTGCAAGTACGTTTTAAGCTGAGTTCCATGAACATTGTCCAAAATCATGTTTTAGGCCAAATCCACAATGCGACCAGTTCAGCATATGAGAGGAGACACTGTTTGAGTGTAACAAACGTGAAACATTTCTTTTAGCCTTTTCGCATGAAAACAGGGTCCAAAATCATGGGTTTTCGTTCAGCAGTGGAAGTAGGAGGCGCGCTCTACAATAGGCAAGGGTTTTCAAGTCTGCAAGTACGATTTAAGCTGAGTTCCATGAACATTGTCCAAAATCATGTTTTAGGCCAAATCCACAATGCGACCAGTTCAGCATATGAGAGGAGACACTGTTTGAGTGTAACAAAAGTGAAACATTTCTTTTAGCCTTTTCGCATGAAAACAGGGTCCAAAATCATGGGTTTTCGTTCAGCAGTGGAAGTAGGAGGCGCGCTCTACAATAGGCAAGGGTTTTCAAGTCTGCAAGTACGTCTTAAGCTGAGTTCCATGAACATTGTCCAAAATCATGTTTTAGGCCAAATCCACAATGCGACCAGTTCAGCATATGAGAGGAGACACTGTTTGAGTGTAACAAACGTGAAACATTTCTTTTAGCCTTTTCGCATGAAAACAGGGTCCAAAATCATGGGTTTTCGTTCAGCAGTGGAAGTAGGAGGCGCGCTCTACAATAGGCAAGGGTTTTCAAGTCTGCAAGTACGTCTTAAGCTGAGTTCCATGAACATTGTCCAAAATCATGTTAAAACCAAAATCCACAATGCGACCAGTTCAGCATATGAGAGGAGACACTGTTTGAGTGTAACAAACGTGAAACATTTCTTTTAGCCTTTTCGCATGAAAACAGGGTCCAAAATCATGGGTTTTCGTTCAGCAGTGGAAGTAGGAGGCGCGCTCTACAATAGGCAAGGGTTTTCAAGTCTGCAAGTACGTCTTAAGCTGAGTTCCATGAACATTGTCCAAAATCATGTTTTAGGCCAAATCCACAATGCGACCAGTTCAGCATATGAGAGGAGACACTGTTTGAGTGTAACAAACGTGAAACATTTCTTTTAGCCTTTTCGCATGAAAACAGGGTCCAAAATCATGGGTTTTCGTTCAGCAGTGGAAGTAGGAGGCGCGCTCTACAATAGGCAAGGGTTTTCAAGTCTGCAAGTACGTTTTAAGCTGAGTTCCATGAACATTGTCCAAAATCATGTTTTAGGCCAAATCCACAATGCGACCAGTTCAGCATATGAGAGGAGACACTGTTTGAGTGTAACAAACGTGAAACATTTCTTTTAGCCTTTTCGCATGAAAACAGGGTCCAAAATCATGGGTTTTCGTTCAGCAGTGGAAGTAGGAGGCGCGCTCTACAATAGGCAAGGGTTTTCAAGTCTGCAAGTACGATTTAAGCTGAGTTCCATGAACATTGTCCAAAATCATGTTTTAGGCCAAATCCACAATGCGACCAGTTCAGCATATGAGAGGAGACACTGTTTGAGTGTAACAAAAGTGAAACATTTCTTTTAGCCTTTTCGCATGAAAACAGGGTCCAAAATCATGGGTTTTCGTTCAGCAGTGGAAGTAGGAGGCGCGCTCTACAATAGGCAAGGGTTTTCAAGTCTGCAAGTACGATTTAAGCTGAGTTCCATGAACATTTTCCAAAATCATGTTTTAGGCCAAATCCACAATGCGACCAGTTCAGCATAGGAGAGGAGACACTGTTTGAGTGTAACAAAAGTGAAACATTTCTTTTAGCCTTTTCGCATGAAAACAGGGTCCAAAATCATGGGTTTTCGTTCAGCAGTGGAAGTAGGAGGCGCGCTCTACAATAGGCAAGGGTTTTCAAGTCTGCAAGTACGTCTTAAGCTGAGTTCCATGAACATTGTCCAAAATCATGTTTTAACCAAAATCCACAATGCGACCAGTTCAGCATATGAGAGGAGACACTGTTTGAGTGTAACAAACGTGAAACATTTCTTTTAGCCTTTTCGCATGAAAACAGGGTCCAAAATCATGGGTTTTCGTTCAGCAGTGGAAGTAGGAGGCGCGCTCTACAATAGGCAAGGGTTTTCAAGTCTGCAAGTACGATTTAAGCTGAGTTCCATGAACATTGTCCAAAATCATGTTTTAGGCCAAATCCACAATGCGACCAGTTCAGCATATGAGAGGAGACACTGTTTGAGTGTAACAAAAGTGAAACATTTCTTTTAGCCTTTTCGCATGAAAACAGGGTCCAAAATCATGGGTTTTCGTTCAGCAGTGGAAGTAGGAGGCGCGTTCTACAATAGGCAAGGGTTTTCAAGTCTGCAAGTACGTCTTAAGCTGAGTTCCATGAACATTGTCCAAAATCATGTTTTAACCAAAATCCACAATGCGACCAGTTCAGCATATGAGAGGAGACACTGTTTGAGTGTAACAAACGTGAAACATTTCTTTTAGCCTTTTCGCATGAAAACAGGGTCCAAAATCATGGGTTTTCGTTCAGCAGTGGAAGTAGGAGGCGCGCTCTACAATAGGCAAGGGTTTTCAAGTCTGCAAGTACGATTTAAGCTGAGTTCCATGAACATTGTCCAAAATCATGTTTTAACCAAAATCCACAATGCGACCAGTTCAGCATATGAGAGGAGACACTGTTTGAGTGTAACAAACGTGAAACATTTCTTTTAGCCTTTTCGCATGAAAACAGGGTCCAAAATCATGGATTTTCGTTCAGCAGTGGAAGTAGGAGGCGCGCTCTACAATAGGCAAGGGTTTTCAAGTCTGCAAGTACGTCTTAAGCTGAGTTCCATGAACATTGTCCAAAATCATGTTTTAGGCCAAATCCACAATGCGACCAGTTCAGCATATGAGAGGAGACACTGTTTGAGTGTAACAAACGTGAAACATTTCTTTTAGCCTTTTCGCATGAAAACAGGGTCCAAAATCATGGGTTTTCGTTCAGCAGTGGAAGTAGGAGGCGCGCTCTACAATAGGCAAGGGTTTTCAAGTCTGCAAGTACGTTTTAAGCTGAGTTCCATGAACATTGTCCAAAATCATGTTTTAGGCCAAATCCACAATGCGACCAGTTCAGCATATGAGAGGAGACACTGTTTGAGTGTAACAAACGTGAAACATTTCTTTTAGCCTTTTCGCATGAAAACAGGGTCCAAAATCATGGGTTTTCGTTCAGCAGTGGAAGTAGGAGGCGCGCTCTACAATAGGCAAGGGTTTTCAAGTCTGCAAGTACGTCTTAAGCTGAGTTCCATGAACATTGTCCAAAATCATGTTTTAACCAAAATCCACAATGCGACCAGTTCAGCATATGAGAGGAGACACTGTTTGAGTGTAACAAACGTGAAACATTTCTTTTAGCCTTTTCGCATGAAAACAGGGTCCAAAATCATGGGTTTTCGTTCAGCAGTGGAAGTAGGAGGCGCGCTCTACAATAGGCAAGGGTTTTCAAGTCTGCAAGTACGTCTTAAGCTGAGTTCCATGAACATTGTCCAAAATCATGTTTTAGGCCAAATCCACAATGCGACCAGTTCAGCATATGAGAGGAGACACTGTTTGAGTGTAACAAACGTGAAACATTTCTTTTAGCCTTTTCGCATGAAAACAGGGTCCAAAATCATGGGTTTTCGTTCAGCAGTGGAAGTAGGAGGCGCGCTCTACAATAGGCAAGGGTTTTCAAGTCTGCAAGTACGTTTTAAGCTGAGTTCCATGAACATTGTCCAAAATCATGTTTTAGGCCAAATCCACAATGCGACCAGTTCAGCATATGAGAGGAGACACTGTTTGAGTGTAACAAAAGTGAAACATTTCTTTTAGCCTTTTCGCATGAAAACAGGGTCCAAAATCATGGGTTTTAGTTCAGCAGTGGAAGTAGGAGGCGCGCTCTACAATAGGCAAGGGTTTTCAAGTCTGCAAGTACGTCTTAAGCTGAGTTCCATGAACATTGTCCAAAATCATGTTTTAACCAAAATCCACAATGCGACCAGTTCAGCATATGAGAGGAGACACTGTTTGAGTGTAACAAACGTGAAACATTTCTTTTAGCCTTTTCGCATGAAAACAGGGTCCAAAATCATGGGTTTTCGTTCAGCAGTGGAAGTAGGAGGCGCGCTCTACAATAGGCAAGGGTTTTCAAGTCTGCAAGTACGATTTAAGCTGAGTTCCATGAACATTGTCCAAAATCATGTTTTAGGCCAAATCCACAATGCGACCAGTTCAGCATATGAGAGGAGACACTGTTTGAGTGTAACAAAAGTGAAACATTTCTTTTAGCCTTTTCGCATGAAAACAGGGTCCAAAATCATGGGTTTTCGTTCAGCAGTGGAAGTAGGAGGCGCGCTCTACAATAGGCAAGGGTTTTCAAGTCTGCAAGTACGTCTTAAGCTGAGTTCCATGAACATTGTCCAAAATCATGTTTTAACCAAAATCCACAATGCGACCAGTTCAGCATATGAGAGGAGACACTGTTTGAGTGTAACAAACGTGAAACATTTCTTTTAGCCTTTTCGCATGAAAACAGGGTCCAAAATCATGGGTTTTCGTTCAGCAGTGGAAGTAGGAGGCGCGCTCTACAATAGGCAAGGGTTTTCAAGTCTGCAAGTACGATTTAAGCTGAGTTCCATGAACATTGTCCAAAATGATGTTTTAGGCCAAATCCACAATGCGACCAGTTCAGCATATGAGAGGAGACACTGTTTGAGTGTAACAAAAGTGAAACATTTCTTTTAGCCTTTTCGCATGAAAACAGGGTCCAAAATCATGGGTTTTCGTTCAGCAGTGGAAGTAGGAGGCGCGCTCTACAATAGGCAAGGGTTTTCAAGTCTGCAAGTACGTCTTAAGCTGAGTTCCATGAACATTGTCCAAAATCATGTTTTAACCAAAATCCACAATGCGACCAGTTCAGCATATGAGAGGAGACACTGTTTGAGTGTAACAAACGTGAAACATTTCTTTTAGCCTTTTCGCATGAAAACAGGGTCCAAAATCATGGATTTTCGTTCAGCAGTGGAAGTAGGAGGCGCGCTCTACAATAGGCAAGGGTTTTCAAGTCTGCAAGTACGTCTTAAGCTGAGTTCCATGAACATTGTCCAAAATCATGTTTTAGGCCAAATCCACAATGCGACCAGTTCAGCATATGAGAGAAGACACTGTTTGAGTGTAACAAACGTGAAACATTTCTTTTAGCCTTTTCGCATGAAAACAGGGTCCAAAATCATGGGTTTTCGTTCAGCAGTGGAAGTAGGAGGCGCGCTCTACAATAGGCAAGGGTTTTCAAGTCTGCAAGTACGTTTTAAGCTGAGTTCCATGAACATTGTCCAAAATCATGTTTTAGGCCAAATCCACAATGCGACCAGTTCAGCATATGAGAGGAGACACTGTTTGAGTGTAACAAACGTGAAACATTTCTTTTAGCCTTTTCGCATGAAAACAGGGTCCAAAATCATGGGTTTTCGTTCAGCAGTGGAAGTAGGAGGCGCGCTCTACAATAGGCAAGGGTTTTCAAGTCTGCAAGTACGTCTTAAGCTGAGTTCCATGAACATTGTCCAAAATCATGTTTTAACCAAAATCCACAATGCGACCAGTTCAGCATATGAGAGGAGACACTGTTTGAGTGTAACAAACGTGAAACATTTCTTTTAGCCTTTTCGCATGAAAACAGGGTCCAAAATCATGGGTTTTCGTTCAGCAGTGGAAGTAGGAGGCGCGCTCTACAATAGGCAAGGGTTTTCAAGTCTGCAAGTACGTTTTAAGCTGAGTTCCATGAACATTGTCCAAAATCATGTTTTAGGCCAAATCCACAATGCGACCAGTTCAGCATATGAGAGGAGACACTGTTTGAGTGTAACAAACGTGAAACATTTCTTTTAGCCTTTTCGCATGAAAACAGGGTCCAAAATCATGGGTTTTCGTTCAGCAGTGGAAGTAGGAGGCGCGCTCTACAATAGGCAAGGGTTTTCAAGTCTGCAAGTACGTCTTAAGCTGAGTTCCATGAACATTGTCCAAAATCATGTTTTAGGCCAAATCCACAATGCGACCAGTTCAGCATATGAGAGGAGACACTGTTTGAGTGTAACAAACGTGAAACATTTCTTTTAGCCTTTTCGCATGAAAACAGGGTCCAAAATCATGGGTTTTCGTTCAGCAGTGGAAGTAGGAGGCGCGCTCTACAATAGGCAAGGGTTTTCAAGTCTGCAAGTACGTTTTAAGCTGAGTTCCATGAACATTGTCCAAAATCATGTTTTAGGCCAAATCCACAATGCGACCAGTTCAGCATATGAGAGGAGACACTGTTTGAGTGTAACAAACGTGAAACATTTCTTTTAGCCTTTTCGCATGAAAACAGGGTCCAAAATCATGGGTTTTCGTTCAGCAGTGGAAGTAGGAGGCGCGCTCTACAATAGGCAAGTGTTTTCAAGTCTGCAAGTACGTTTTAAGCTGAGTTCCATGAACATTGTCCAAAATCATGTTTTAGGCCAAATCCACAATGCGACCAGTTCAGCATATGAGAGGAGACACTGTTTGAGTGTAACAAACGTGAAACATTTCTTTTAGCCTTTTCGCATGAAAACAGGGTCCAAAATCATGGGTTTTCGTTCAGCAGTGGAAGTAGGAGGCGCGCTCTACAATAGGCAAGGGTTTTCAAGTCTGCAAGTACGATTTAAGCTGAGTTCCATGAACATTGTCCAAAATCATGTTTTAGGCCAAATCCACAATGCGACCAGTTCAGCATATGAGAGGAGACACTGTTTGAGTGTAACAAACGTGAAACATTTCTTTTAGCCTTTTCGCATGAAAACAGGGTCCAAAATCATGGGTTTTCGTTCAGCAGTGGAAGTAGGAGGCGCGCTCTACAATAGGCAAGGGTTTTCAAGTCTGCAAGTACGTTTTAAGCTGAGTTCCATGAACATTGTCCAAAATCATGTTTTAGGCCAAATCCACAATGCGACCAGTTCAGCATATGAGAGGAGACACTGTTTGAGTGTAACAAACGTGAAACATTTCTTTTAGCCTTTTCGCATGAAAACAGGGTCCAAAATCATGGGTTTTCGTTCAGCAGTGGAAGTAGGAGGCGCGCTCTACAATAGGCAAGTGTTTTCAAGTCTGCAAGTACGTTTTAAGCTGAGTTCAATGAACATTGTCCAAAATCATGTTTTAGGCCAAATCCACAATGCGACCAGTTCAGCATATGAGAGGAGACACTGTTTGAGTGTAACAAACGTGAAACATTTCTTTTAGCCTTTTCGCATGAAAACAGGGTCCAAAATCATGGGTTTTCGTTCAGCAGTGGAAGTAGGAGACGCGCTCTACAATAGGCAAGGGTTTTCAAGTCTGCAAGTACGATTTAAGCTGAGTTCCATGAACATTGTCCAAAATCATGTTTTAGGCCAAATCCACAATGCGACCAGTTCAGCATATGAGAGGAGACACTGTTTGAGTGTAACAAAAGTGAAACATTTCTTTTAGCCTTTTCGCATGAAAACAGGGTCCAAAATCATGGGTTTTCGTTCAGCAGTGGAAGTAGGAGGCGCGCTCTACAATAGGCAAGGGTTTTCAAGTCTGCAAGTACGTCTTAAGCTGAGTTCCATGAACATTGTCCATAATCATGTTTTAACCAAAATCCACAATGCGACCAGTTCAGCATATGAGAGGAGACACTGTTTGAGTGTAACAAACGTGAAACATTTCTTTTAGCCTTTTCGCATGAAAACAGGGTCCAAAATCATGGGTTTTCGTTCAGCAGTGGAAGTAGGAGGCGCGCTCTACAATAGGCAAGGGTTTTCAAGTCTGCAAGTACGTTTTAAGCTGAGTTCCATGAACATTGTCCAAAATCATGTTTTAACCAAAATCCACAATGCGACCAGTTCAGCATATGAGAGGAGACACTGTTTGAGTGTAACAAACGTGAAACATTTCTTTTAGCCTTTTCGCATGAAAACAGGGTCCAAAATCATGGGTTTTCGTTCAGCAGTGGAAGTAGGAGGCGCGCTCTACAATAGGCAAGGGTTTTCAAGTCTGCAAGTACGTTTTAAGCTGAGTTCCATGAACATTGTCCAAAATCATGTTTTAGGCCAAATCCACAATGCGACCAGTTCAGCATATGAGAGGAGACACTGTTTGAGTGTAACAAACGTGAAACATTTCTTTTAGCCTTTTCGCATGAAAACAGGGTCCAAAATCATGGGTTTTCGTTCAGCAGTGGAAGTAGGAGGCGCGCTCTACAATAGGCAAGGGTTTTCAAGTCTGCAAGTACGTCTTAAGCTGAGTTCCATGAACATTGTCCAAAATCATGTTTTAGGCCAAATCCACAATGCGACCAGTTCAGCATATGAGAGGAGACACTGTTTGAGTGTAACAAACGTGAAACATTTCTTTTAGCCTTTTCGCATGAAAACAGGGTCCAAAATCATGGGTTTTCGTTCAGCAGTGGAAGTAGGAGGCGCGCTCTACAATAGGCAAGGGTTTTCAAGTCTGCAAGTACGTTTTAAGCTGAGTTCCATGAACATTGTCCAAAATCATGTTTTAGGCCAAATCCACAATGCGACCAGTTCAGCATATGAGAGGAGACACTGTTTGAGTGTAACAAACGTGAAACATTTATTTTAGCCTTTTCGCATGAAAACAGGGTCCAAAATCATGGGTTTTCGTTCAGCAGTGGAAGTAGGAGGCGCGCTCTACAATAGGCAAGGGTTTTCAAGTCTGCAAGTACGTTTTAAGCTGAGTTCCATGAACATTGTCCAAAATCATGTTTTAGGCCAAATCCACAATGCGACCAGTTCAGCATATGAGAGGAGACACTGTTTGAGTGTAACAAACGTGAAACATTTCTTTTAGCCTTTTCGCATGAAAACAGGGTCCAAAATCATGGGTTTTCGTTCAGCAGTGGAAGTAGGAGGCGCGCTCTACAATAGGCAAGGGTTTTCAAGTCTGCAAGTACGTCTTAAGCTGAGTTCCATGAACATTGTCCAAAATCATGTTTTAGGCCAAATCCACAATGCGACCAGTTCAGCATATGAGAGGAGACACTGTTTGAGTGTAACAAACGTGAAACATTTCTTTTAGCCTTTTCGCATGAAAACAGGGTCCAAAATCATGGGTTTTCGTTCAGCAGTGGAAGTAGGAGGCGCGCTCTACAATAGGCAAGGGTTTTCAAGTCTGCAAGTACGTTTTAAGCTGAGTTCCATGAACATTGTCCAAAATCATGTTTTAGGCCAAATCCACAATGCGACCAGTTCAGCATATGAGAGGAGACACTGTTTGAGTGTAACAAACGTGAAACATTTCTTTTAGCCTTTTCGCATGAAAACAGGGTCCAAAATCATGGGTTTTCGTTCAGCAGTGGAAGTAGGAGGCGCGCTCTACAATAGGCAAGTGTTTTCAAGTCTGCAAGTACGTTTTAAGCTGAGTTCCATGAACATTGTCCAAAATCATGTTTTAGGCCAAATCCACAATGCGACCAGTTCAGCATATGAGAGGAGACACTGTTTGAGTGTAACAAACGTGAAACATTTCTTTTAGCCTTTTCGCATGAAAACAGGGTCCAAAATCATGGGTTTTCGTTCAGCAGTGGAAGTAGGAGGCGCGCTCTACAATAGGCAAGGGTTTTCAAGTCTGCAAGTACGATTTAAGCTGAGTTCCATGAACATTGTCCAAAATCATGTTTTAGGCCAAATCCACAATGCGACCAGTTCAGCATATGAGAGGAGACACTGTTTGAGTGTAACAAACGTGAAACATTTCTTTTAGCCTTTTCGCATGAAAACAGGGTCCAAAATCATGGGTTTTCGTTCAGCAGTGGAAGTAGGAGGCGCGCTCTACAATAGGCAAGGGTTTTCAAGTCTGCAAGTACGTTTTAAGCTGAGTTCCATGAACATTGTCCAAAATCATGTTTTAGGCCAAATCCACAATGCGACCAGTTCAGCATATGAGAGGAGACACTGTTTGAGTGTAACAAACGTGAAACATTTCTTTTAGCCTTTTCGCATGAAAACAGGGTCCAAAATCATGGGTTTTCGTTCAGCAGTGGAAGTAGGAGGCGCGCTCTACAATAGGCAAGTGTTTTCAAGTCTGCAAGTACGTTTTAAGCTGAGTTCAATGAACATTGTCCAAAATCATGTTTTAGGCCAAATCCACAATGCGACCAGTTCAGCATATGAGAGGAGACACTGTTTGAGTGTAACAAACGTGAAACATTTCTTTTAGCCTTTTCGCATGAAAACAGGGTCCAAAATCATGGGTTTTCGTTCAGCAGTGGAAGTAGGAGACGCGCTCTACAATAGGCAAGGGTTTTCAAGTCTGCAAGTACGATTTAAGCTGAGTTCCATGAACATTGTCCAAAATCATGTTTTAGGCCAAATCCACAATGCGACCAGTTCAGCATATGAGAGGAGACACTGTTTGAGTGTAACAAAAGTGAAACATTTCTTTTAGCCTTTTCGCATGAAAACAGGGTCCAAAATCATGGGTTTTCGTTCAGCAGTGGAAGTAGGAGGCGCGCTCTACAATAGGCAAGGGTTTTCAAGTCTGCAAGTACGTCTTAAGCTGAGTTCCATGAACATTGTCCATAATCATGTTTTAACCAAAATCCACAATGCGACCAGTTCAGCATATGAGAGGAGACACTGTTTGAGTGTAACAAACGTGAAACATTTCTTTTAGCCTTTTCGCATGAAAACAGGGTCCAAAATCATGGGTTTTCGTTCAGCAGTGGAAGTAGGAGGCGCGCTCTACAATAGGCAAGGGTTTTCAAGTCTGCAAGTACGTTTTAAGCTGAGTTCCATGAACATTGTCCAAAATCATGTTTTAACCAAAATCCACAATGCGACCAGTTCAGCATATGAGAGGAGACACTGTTTGAGTGTAACAAACGTGAAACATTTCTTTTAGCCTTTTCGCATGAAAACAGGGTCCAAAATCATGGGTTTTCGTTCAGCAGTGGAAGTAGGAGGCGCGCTCTACAATAGGCAAGGGTTTTCAAGTCTGCAAGTACGTTTTAAGCTGAGTTCCATGAACATTGTCCAAAATCATGTTTTAGGCCAAATCCACAATGCGACCAGTTCAGCATATGAGAGGAGACACTGTTTGAGTGTAACAAACGTGAAACATTTCTTTTAGCCTTTTCGCATGAAAACAGGGTCCAAAATCATGGGTTTTCGTTCAGCAGTGGAAGTAGGAGGCGCGCTCTACAATAGGCAAGGGTTTTCAAGTCTGCAAGTACGATTTAAGCTGAGTTCCATGAACATTGTCCAAAATCATGTTTTAGGCTAAAATCCACAATGCGACCAGTTCAGCATATGAGAGGAGACACTGTTTGAGTGTAACAAAAGTGAAACATTTCTTTTAGCCTTTTCGCATGAAAACAGGGTCCAAAATCATGGGTTTTCGTTCAGCAGTGGAAGTAGGAGGCGCGCTCTACAATAGGCAAGGGTTTTCAAGTCTGCAAGTACGTCTTAAGCTGAGTTCCATGAACATTGTCCAAAATCATGTTTTAACCAAAATCCACAATGCGACCAGTTCAGCATATGAGAGGAGACACTGTTTGAGTGTAACAAACGTGAAACATTTCTTTTAGCCTTTTCGCATGAAAACAGGGTCCAAAATCATGGGTTTTCGTTCAGCAGTGGAAGTAGGAGGCGCGCTCTACAATAGGCAAGGGTTTTCAAGTCTGCAAGTACGATTTAAGCTGAGTTCCATGAACATTGTCCAAAATCATGTTTTAGGCCAAATCCACAATGCGACCAGTTCAGCATATGAGAGGAGACACTGTTTGAGTGTAACAAAAGTGAAACATTTCTTTTAGCCTTTTCGCATGAAAACAGGGTCCAAAATCATGGGTTTTCGTTCAGCAGTGGAAGTAGGAGGCGCGCTCTACAATAGGCAAGGGTTTTCAAGTCTGCAAGTACGTCTTAAGCTGAGTTCCATGAACATTGTCCAAAATCATGTTTTAACCAAAATCCACAATGCGACCAGTTCAGCATATGAGAGGAGACACTGTTTGAGTGTAACAAACGTGAAACATTTCTTTTAGCCTTTTCGCATGAAAACAGGGTCCAAAATCATGGGTTTTCGTTCAGCAGTGGAAGTAGGAGGCGCGCTCTACAATAGGCAAGGGTTTTCAAGTCTGCAAGTACGATTTAAGCTGAGTTCCATGAACATTGTCCAAAATCATGTTTTAGGCCAAATCCACAATGCGACCAGTTCAGCATATGAGAGGAGACACTGTTTGAGTGTAACAAAAGTGAAACATTTCTTTTAGCCTTTTCGCATGAAAACAGGGTCCAAAATCATGGGTTTTCGTTCAGCAGTGGAAGTAGGAGGCGCGCTCTACAATAGGCAAGGGTTTTCATGTCTGCAAGTACGTCTTAAGCTGAGTTCCATGAACATTGTCCAAAATCATGTTTTAACCAAAATCCACAATGCGACCAGTTCAGCATATGAGAGGAGACACTGTTTGAGTGTAACAAACGTGAAACATTTCTTTTAGCCTTTTCGCATGAAAACAGGGTCCAAAATCATGGATTTTCGTTCAGCAGTGGAAGTAGGAGGCGCGCTCTACAATAGGCAAGGGTTTTCAAGTCTGCAAGTACGTCTTAAGCTGAGTTCCATGAACATTGTCCAAAATCATGTTTTAGGCCAAATCCACAATGCGACCAGTTCAGCATATGAGAGGAGACACTGTTTGAGTGTAACAAACGTGAAACATTTCTTTTAGCCTTTTCGCATGAAAACAGGGTCCAAAATCATGGGTTTTCGTTCAGCAGTGGAAGTAGGAGGCGCGCTCTACAATAGGCAAGGGTTTTCAAGTCTGCAAGTACGTTTTAAGCTGAGTTCCATGAACATTGTCCAAAATCATGTTTTAGGCCAAATCCACAATGCGACCAGTTCAGCATATGAGAGGAGACACTGTTTGAGTGTAACAAACGTGAAACATTTCTTTTAGCCTTTTCGCATGAAAACAGGGTCCAAAATCATGGGTTTTCGTTCAGCAGTGGAAGTAGGAGGCGCGCTCTACAATAGGCAAGGGTTTTCAAGTCTGCAAGTACGTCTTAAGCTGAGTTCCATGAACATTGTCCAAAATCATGTTTTAACCAAAATCCACAATGCGACCAGTTCAGCATATGAGAGGAGACACTGTTTGAGTGTAACAAACGTGAAACATTTCTTTTAGCCTTTTCGCATGAAAACAGGGTCCAAAATCATGGGTTTTCGTTCAGCAGTGGAAGTAGGAGGCGCGCTCTACAATAGGCAAGGGTTTTCAAGTCTGCAAGTACGATTTAAGCTGAGTTCCATGAACATTGTCCAAAATCATGTTTTAGGCCAAATCCACAATGCGACCAGTTCAGCATATGAGAGGAGACACTGTTACAGTGTAACAAAAGTGAAACATTTCTTTTAGCCTTTTCGCATGAAAACAGGGTCCAAAATCATGGGTTTTCGTTCAGCAGTGGAAGTAGGAGGCGCGCTCTACAATAGGCAAGGGTTTTCAAGTCTGCAAGTACGTCTTAAGCTGAGTTCCATGAACATTGTCCAAAATCATGTTTTAACCAAAATCCACAATGCGACCAGTTCAGCATATGAGAGGAGACACTGTTTGAGTGTAACAAACGTGAAACATTTCTTTTAGCCTTTTCGCATGAAAACAGGGTCCAAAATCATGGATTTTCGTTCAGCAGTGGAAGTAGGAGGCGCGCTCTACAATAGGCAAGGGTTTTCAAGTCTGCAAGTACGTCTTAAGCTGAGTTCCATGAACATTGTCCAAAATCATGTTTTAGGCCAAATCCACAATGCGACCAGTTCAGCATATGAGAGGAGACACTGTTTGAGTGTAACAAACGTGAAACATTTCTTTTAGCCTTTTCGCATGAAAACAGGGTCCAAAATCATGGGTTTTCGTTCAGCAGTGGAAGTAGGAGGCGCGCTCTACAATAGGCAAGGGTTTTCAAGTCTGCAAGTACGTCTTAAGCTGAGTTCCATGAACATTGTCCAAAATCATGTTTTAGGCCAAATCCACAATGCGACCAGTTCAGCATATGAGAGGAGACACTGTTTGAGTGTAACAAACGTGAAACATTTCTTTTAGCCTTTTCGCATGAAAACAGGGTCCAAAATCATGGGTTTTCGTTCAGCAGTGGAAGTAGGAGGCGCGCTCTACAATAGGCAAGGGTTTTCAAGTCTGCAAGTACGTCTTAAGCTGAGTTCCATGAACATTGTCCAAAATCATGTTTTAACCAAAATCCACAATGCGACCAGTTCAGCATATGAGAGGAGACACTGTTTGAGTGTAACAAACGTGAAACATTTCTTTTAGCCTTTTCGCATGAAAACAGGGTCCAAAATCATGGGTTTTCGTTCAGGAGTGGAAGTAGGAGGCGCGCTCTACAATAGGCAAGGGTTTTCAAGTCTGCAAGTACGATTTAAGCTGAGTTCCATGAACATTGTCCAAAATCATGTTTTAGGCCAAATCCACAATGCGACCAGTTCAGCATATGAGAGGAGACACTGTTTGAGTGTAACAAAAGTGAAACATTTCTTTTAGCCTTTTCGCATGAAAACAGGGTCCAAAATCATGGGTTTTCGTTCAGCAGTGGAAGTAGGAGGCGCGCTCTACAATAGGCAAGGGTTTTCAAGTCTGCAAGTACGTCTTAAGCTGAGTTCCATGAACATTGTCCAAAATCATGTTTTAACCAAAATCCACAATGCGACCAGTTCAGCATATGAGAGGAGACACTGTTTGAGTGTAACAAACGTGAAACATTTCTTTTAGCCTTTTCGCATGAAAACAGGGTCCAAAATCATGGATTTTCGTTCAGCAGTGGAAGTAGGAGGCGCGCTCTACAATAGGCAAGGGTTTTCAAGTCTGCAAGTACGTCTTAAGCTGAGTTCCATGAACATTGTCCAAAATCATGTTTTAGGCCAAATCCACAATGCGACCAGTTCAGCATATGAGAGGAGACACTGTTTGAGTGTAACAAACGTGAAACATTTCTTTTAGCCTTTTCGCATGAAAACAGGGTCCAAAATCATGGGTTTTCGTTCAGCAGTGGAAGTAGGAGGCGCGCTCTACAATAGGCAAGGGTTTTCAAGTCTGCAAGTACGTCTTAAGCTGAGTTCCATGAACATTGTCCAAAATCATGTTTTAACCAAAATCCACAATGCGACCAGTTCAGCATATGAGAGGAGACACTGTTTGAGTGTAACAAACGTGAAACATTTCTTTTAGCCTTTTCGCATGAAAACAGGGTCCAAAATCATGGGTTTTCGTTCAGCAGTGGAAGTAGGAGGCGCGCTCTACAATAGGCAAGGGTTTTCAAGTCTGCAAGTACGATTTAAGCTGAGTTCCATGAACATTGTCCAAAATCATGTTTTAGGCCAAATCCACAATGCGACCAGTTCAGCATATGAGAGGAGACACTGTTTGAGTGTAACAAAAGTGAAACATTTCTTTTAGCCTTTTCGCATGAAAACAGGGTCCAAAATCATGGGTTTTCGTTCAGCAGTGGAAGTAGGAGGCGCGCTCTACAATAGGCAAGGGTTTTCAAGTCTGCAAGTACGTCTTAAGCTGAGTTCCATGAACATTGTCCAAAATCATGTTTTAACCAAAATCCACAATGCGACCAGTTCAGCATATGAGAGGAGACACTGTTTGAGTGTAACAAACGTGAAACATTTCTTTTAGCCTTTTCGCATGAAAACAGGGTCCAAAATCATGGGTTTTCGTTCAGCAGTGGAAGTAGGAGGCGCGCTCTACAATAGGCAAGGGTTTTCAAGTCTGCAAGTACGTTTTAAGCTGAGTTCCATGAACATTGTCCAAAATCATGTTTTAGGCCAAATCCACAATGCGACCAGTTCAGCATATGAGAGGAGACACTGTTTGAGTGCAACAAACGTGAAACATTTCTTTTAGCCTTTTCGCATGAAAACAGGGTCCAAAATCATGGGTTTTCGTTCAGCAGTGGAAGTAGGAGGCGCGCTCTACAATAGGCAAGGGTTTTCAAGTCTGCAAGTACGTTTTAAGCTGAGTTCCATGAACATTGTCCAAAATCATGTTTTAGGCCAAATCCACAATGCGACCAGTTCAGCATATGAGAGGAGACACTGTTTGAGTGTAACAAACGTGAAACATTTCTTTTAGCCTTTTCGCATGAAAACAGGGTCCAAAATCATGGGTTTTCGTTCAGCAGTGGAAGTAGGAGGCGCGCTCTACAATAGGCAAGGGTTTTCAAGTCTGCAAGTACGTCTTAAGCTGAGTTCCATGAACATTGTCCAAAATCATGTTTTAACCAAAATCCACAATGCGACCAGTTCAGCATATGAGAGGAGACACTGTTTGAGTGTAACAAACGTGAAACATTTCTTTTAGCCTTTTCGCATGAAAACAGGGTCCAAAATCATGGGTTTTCGTTCAGCAGTGGAAGTAGGAGGCGCGCTCTACAATAGGCAAGGGTTTTCAAGTCTGCAAGTACGATTTAAGCTGAGTTCCATGAACATTGTCCAAAATCATGTTTTAGGCCAAATCCACAATGCGACCAGTTCAGCATATGAGAGGAGACACTGTTTGAGTGTAACAAAAGTGAAACATTTCTTTTAGCCTTTTCGCATGAAAACAGGGTCCAAAATCATGGGTTTTCGTTCAGCAGTGGAAGTAGGAGGCGCGCTCTACAATAGGCAAGGGTTTTCAAGTCTGCAAGTACGTCTTAAGCTGAGTTCCATGAACATTGTCCAAAATCATGTTTTAACCAAAATCCACAATGCGACCAGTTCAGCATATGAGAGGAGACACTGTTTGAGTGTAACAAACGTGAAACATTTCTTTTAGCCTTTTCGCATGAAAACAGGGTCCAAAATCATGGATTTTCGTTCAGCAGTGGAAGTAGGAGGCGCGCTCTACAATAGGCAAGGGTTTTCAAGTCTGCAAGTACGTCTTAAGCTGAGTTCCATGAACATTGTCCAAAATCATGTTTTAGGCCAAATCCACAATGCGACCAGTTCAGCATATGAGAGGAGACACTGTTTGAGTGTAACAAACGTGAAACATTTCTTTTAGCCTTTTCGCATGAAAACAGGGTCCAAAATCATGGGTTTTCGTTCAGCAGTGGAAGTAGGAGGCGCGCTCTACAATAGGCAAGGGTTTTCAAGTCTGCAAGTACGTTTTAAGCTGAGTTCCATGAACATTGTCCAAAATCATGTTTTAGGCCAAATCCACAATGCGACCAGTTCAGCATATGAGAGGAGACACTGTTTGAGTGTAACAAACGTGAAACATTTCTTTTAGCCTTTTCGCATGAAAACAGGGTCCAAAATCATGGGTTTTCGTTCAGCAGTGGAAGTAGGAGGCGCGCTCTACAATAGGCAAGGGTTTTCAAGTCTGCAAGTACGTCTTAAGCTGAGTTCCATGAACATTGTCCAAAATCATGTTTTAACCAAAATCCACAATGCAACCAGTTCAGCATATGAGAGGAGACACTGTTTGAGTGTAACAAACGTGAAACATTTCTTTTAGCCTTTTCGCATGAAAACAGGGTCCAAAATCATGGGTTTTCGTTCAGCAGTGGAAGTAGGAGGCGCGCTCTACAATAGGCAAGGGTTTTCAAGTCTGCAAGTACGTTTTAAGCTGAGTTCCATGAACATTGTCCAAAATCATGTTTTAGGCCAAATCCACAATGCGACCAGTTCAGCATATGAGAGGAGACACTGTTTGAGTGTAACAAACGTGAAACATTTCTTTTAGCCTTTTCGCATGAAAACAGGGTCCAAAATCATGGATTTTCGTTCAGCAGTGGAAGTAGGAGGCGCGCTCTACAATAGGCAAGGGTTTTCAAGTCTGCAAGTACGTCTTAAGCTGAGTTCCATGAACATTGTCCAAAATCATGTTTTAGGCCAAATCCACAATGCGACCAGTTCAGCATATGAGAGGAGACACTGTTTGAGTGTAACAAACGTGAAACATTTCTTTTAGCCTTTTCGCATGAAAACAGGGTCCAAAATCATGGGTTTTCGTTCAGCAGTGGAAGTAGGAGGCGCGCTCTACAATAGGCAAGGGTTTTCAAGTCTGCAAGTACGTTTTAAGCTGAGTTCCATGAACATTGTCCAAAATCATGTTTTAGGCCAAATCCACAATGCGACCAGTTCAGCATATGAGAGGAGACACTGTTTGAGTGTAACAAACGTGAAACATTTCTTTTAGCCTTTTCGCATGAAAACAGGGTCCAAAATCATGGGTTTTCGTTCAGCAGTGGAAGTAGGAGGCGCGCTCTACAATAGGCAAGTGTTTTCAAGTCTGCAAGTACGTTTTAAGCTGAGTTCCATGAACATTGTCCAAAATCATGTTTTAGGCCAAATCCACAATGCGACCAGTTCAGCATATGAGAGGAGACACTGTTTGAGTGTAACAAACGTGAAACATTTCTTTTAGCCTTTTCGCATGAAAACAGGGTCCAAAATCATGGGTTTTCGTTCAGCAGTGGAAGTAGGAGGCGCGCTCTACAATAGGCAAGGGTTTTCAAGTCTGCAAGTACGATTTAAGCTGAGTTCCATGAACATTGTCCAAAATCATGTTTTAGGCCAAATCCACAATGCGACCAGTTCAGCATATGAGAGGAGACACTGTTTGAGTGTAACAAAAGTGAAACATTTCTTTTAGCCTTTTCGCATGAAAACAGGGTCCAAAATCATGGGTTTTCGTTCAGCAGTGGAAGTAGGAGGCGCGCTCTACAATAGGCAAGGGTTTTCAAGTCTGCAAGTACGTCTTAAGCTGAGTTCCATGAACATTGTCCATAATCATGTTTTAACCAAAATCCACAATGCGACCAGTTCAGCATATGAGAGGAGACACTGTTTGAGTGTAACAAACGTGAAACATTTCTTTTAGCCTTTTCGCATGAAAACAGGGTCCAAAATCATGGGTTTTCGTTCAGCAGTGGAAGTAGGAGGCGCGCTCTACAATAGGCAAGGGTTTTCAAGTCTGCAAGTACGTTTTAAGCTGAGTTCCATGAACATTGTCCAAAATCATGTTTTAACCAAAATCCACAATGCGACCAGTTCAGCATATGAGAGGAGACACTGTTTGAGTGTAACAAACGTGAAACATTTCTTTTAGCCTTTTCGCATGAAAACAGGGTCCAAAATCATGGGTTTTCGTTCAGCAGTGGAAGTAGGAGGCGCGCTCTACAATAGGCAAGGGTTTTCAAGTCTGCAAGTACGTTTTAAGCTGAGTTCCATGAACATTGTCCAAAATCATGTTTTAGGCCAAATCCACAATGCGACCAGTTCAGCATATGAGAGGAGACACTGTTTGAGTGTAACAAACGTGAAACATTTCTTTTAGCCTTTTCGCATGAAAACAGGGTCCAAAATCATGGGTTTTCGTTCAGCAGTGGAAGTAGGAGGCGCGCTCTACAATAGGCAAGGGTTTTCAAGTCTGCAAGTACGATTTAAGCTGAGTTCCATGAACATTGTCCAAAATCATGTTTTAGGCCAAATCCACAATGCGACCAGTTCAGCATATGAGAGGAGACACTGTTTGAGTGTAACAAAAGTGAAACATTTCTTTTAGCCTTTTCGCATGAAAACAGGGTCCAAAATCATGGGTTTTCGTT
Source organism: Coregonus lavaretus (assembly GCF_964263955.1). Classification (NCBI taxonomy): domain Eukaryota; kingdom Metazoa; phylum Chordata; class Actinopteri; order Salmoniformes; family Salmonidae; genus Coregonus; species Coregonus lavaretus. The sequence goes on along the minus strand of NW_028159391.1, from coordinate 43,288 downwards.
CAGCAGTGGAAGTAGGAGGCGCGCTCTACAATAGGCAAGGGTTTTCAAGTCTGCAAGTACGTCTTAAGCTGAGTTCCATGAACATTGTCCAAAATCATGTTTTAACCAAAATCCACAATGCGACCAGTTCAGCATATGAGAGGAGACACTGTTTGAGTGTAACAAACGTGAAACATTTCTTTTAGCCTTTTCGCATGAAAACAGGGTCCAAAATCATGGGTTTTCGTTCAGCAGTGGAAGTAGGAGGCGCGCTCTACAATAGGCAAGGGTTTTCAAGTCTGCAAGTACGATTTAAGCTGAGTTCCATGAACATTGTCCAAAATCATGTTTTAGGCCAAATCCACAATGCGACCAGTTCAGCATATGAGAGGAGACACTGTTTGAGTGTAACAAAAGTGAAACATTTCTTTTAGCCTTTTCGCATGAAAACAGGGTCCAAAATCATGGGTTTTCGTTCAGCAGTGGAAGTAGGAGGCGCGCTCTACAATAGGCAAGGGTTTTCAAGTCTGCAAGTACGTCTTAAGCTGAGTTCCATGAACATTGTCCAAAATCATGTTTTAACCAAAATCCACAATGCGACCAGTTCAGCATATGAGAGGAGACACTGTTTGAGTGTAACAAACGTGAAACATTTCTTTTAGCCTTTTCGCATGAAAACAGGGTCCAAAATCATGGGTTTTCGTTCAGCAGTGGAAGTAGGAGGCGCGCTCTACAATAGGCAAGGGTTTTCAAGTCTGCAAGTACGTTTTAAGCTGAGTTCCATGAACATTGTCCAAAATCATGTTTTAGGCCAAATCCACAATGCGACCAGTTCAGCATATGAGAGGAGACACTGTTTGAGTGTAACAAACGTGAAACATTTCTTTTAGCCTTTTCGCATGAAAACAGGGTCCAAAATCATGGGTTTTCGTTCAGCAGTGGAAGTAGGAGGCGCGCTCTACAATAGGCAAGGGTTTTCAAGTCTGCAAGTACGTCTTAAGCTGAGTTCCATGAACATTGTCCAAAATCATGTTTTAACCAAAATCCACAATGCGACCAGTTCAGCATATGAGAGGAGACACTGTTTGAGTGTAACAAACGTGAAACATTTCTTTTAGCCTTTTCGCATGAAAACAGGGTCCAAAATCATGGGTTTTCGTTCAGCAGTGGAAGTAGGAGGCGCGCTCTACAATAGGCAAGGGTTTTCAAGTCTGCAAGTACGATTTAAGCTGAGTTCCATGAACATTGTCCAAAATCATGTTTTAGGCCAAATCCACAATGCGACCAGTTCAGCATATGAGAGGAGACACTGTTTGAGTGTAACAAAAGTGAAACATTTCTTTTAGCCTTTTCGCATGAAAACAGGGTCCAAAATCATGGGTTTTCGTTCAGCAGTGGAAGTAGGAGGCGCGCTCTACAATAGGCAAGGGTTTTCAAGTCTGCAAGTACGTCTTAAGCTGAGTTCCATGAACATTGTCCAAAATCATGTTTTAACCAAAATCCACAATGCGACCAGTTCAGCATATGAGAGGAGACACTGTTTGAGTGTAACAAACGTGAAACATTTCTTTTAGCCTTTTCGCATGAAAACAGGGTCCAAAATCATGGATTTTCGTTCAGCAGTGGAAGTAGGAGGCGCGCTCTACAATAGGCAAGGGTTTTCAAGTCTGCAAGTACGTCTTAAGCTGAGTTCCATGAACATTGTCCAAAATCATGTTTTAGGCCAAATCCACAATGCGACCAGTTCAGCATATGAGAGGAGACACTGTTTGAGTGTAACAAACGTGAAACATTTCTTTTAGCCTTTTCGCATGAAAACAGGGTCCAAAATCATGGGTTTTCGTTCAGCAGTGGAAGTAGGAGGCGCGCTCTACAATAGGCAAGGGTTTTCAAGTCTGCAAGTACGTTTTAAGCTGAGTTCCATGAACATTGTCCAAAATCATGTTTTAGGCCAAATCCACAATGCGACCAGTTCAGCATATGAGAGGAGACACTGTTTGAGTGTAACAAACGTGAAACATTTCTTTTAGCCTTTTCGCATGAAAACAGGGTCCAAAATCATGGGTTTTCGTTCAGCAGTGGAAGTAGGAGGCGCGCTCTACAATAGGCAAGGGTTTTCAAGTCTGCAAGTACGTCTTAAGCTGAGTTCCATGAACATTGTCCAAAATCATGTTTTAACCAAAATCCACAATGCGACCAGTTCAGCATATGAGAGGAGACACTGTTTGAGTGTAACAAACGTGAAACATTTCTTTTAGCCTTTTCGCATGAAAACAGGGTCCAAAATCATGGGTTTTCGTTCAGCAGTGGAAGTAGGAGGCGCGCTCTACAATAGGCAAGGGTTTTCAAGTCTGCAAGTACGTTTTAAGCTGAGTTCCATGAACATTGTCCAAAATCATGTTTTAGGCCAAATCCACAATGCGACCAGTTCAGCATATGAGAGGAGACACTGTTTGAGTGTAACAAACGTGAAACATTTCTTTTAGCCTTTTCGCATGAAAACAGGGTCCAAAATCATGGATTTTCGTTCAGCAGTGGAAGTAGGAGGCGCGCTCTACAATAGGCAAGGGTTTTCAAGTCTGCAAGTACGTCTTAAGCTGAGTTCCATGAACATTGTCCAAAATCATGTTTTAGGCCAAATCCACAATGCGACCAGTTCAGCATATGAGAGGAGACACTGTTTGAGTGTAACAAACGTGAAACATTTCTTTTAGCCTTTTCGCATGAAAACAGGGTCCAAAATCATGGGTTTTCGTTCAGCAGTGGAAGTAGGAGGCGCGCTCTACAATAGGCAAGGGTTTTCAAGTCTGCAAGTACGTTTTAAGCTGAGTTCCATGAACATTGTCCAAAATCATGTTTTAGGCCAAATCCACAATGCGACCAGTTCAGCATATGAGAGGAGACACTGTTTGAGTGTAACAAACGTGAAACATTTCTTTTAGCCTTTTCGCATGAAAACAGGGTCCAAAATCATGGGTTTTCGTTCAGCAGTGGAAGTAGGAGGCGCGCTCTACAATAGGCAAGGGTTTTCAAGTCTGCAAGTACGATTTAAGCTGAGTTCCATGAACATTGTCCAAAATCATGTTTTAGGCCAAATCCACAATGCGACCAGTTCAGCATATGAGAGGAGACACTGTTTGAGTGTAACAAAAGTGAAACATTTCTTTTAGCCTTTTCGCATGAAAACAGGGTCCAAAATCATGGGTTTTCGTTCAGCAGTGGAAGTAGGAGGCGCGCTCTACAATAGGCAAGGGTTTTCAAGTCTGCAAGTACGTCTTAAGCTGAGTTCCATGAACATTGTCCAAAATCATGTTTTAACCAAAATCCACAATGCGACCAGTTCAGCATATGAGAGGAGACACTGTTTGAGTGTAACAAACGTGAAACATTTCTTTTAGCCTTTTCGCATGAAAACAGGGTCCAAAATCATGGGTTTTCGTTCAGCAGTGGAAGTAGGAGGCGCGCTCTACAATAGGCAAGGGTTTTCAAGTCTGCAAGTACGTTTTAAGCTGAGTTCCATGAACATTGTCCAAAATCATGTTTTAGGCCAAATCCACAATGCGACCAGTTCAGCATATGAGAGGAGACACTGTTTGAGTGTAACAAACGTGAAACATTTCTTTTAGCCTTTTCGCATGAAAACAGGGTCCAAAATCATGGGTTTTCGTTCAGCAGTGGAAGTAGGAGGCGCGCTCTACAATAGGCAAGGGTTTTCAAGTCTGCAAGTACGTCTTAAGCTGAGTTCCATGAACATTGTCCAAAATCATGTTTTAACCAAAATCCACAATGCGACCAGTTCAGCATATGAGAGGAGACACTGTTTGAGTGTAACAAACGTGAAACATTTCTTTTAGCCTTTTCGCATGAAAACAGGGTCCAAAATCATGGGTTTTCGTTCAGCAGTGGAAGTAGGAGGCGCGCTCTACAATAGGCAAGGGTTTTCAAGTCTGCAAGTACGTCTTAAGCTGAGTTCCACGAACATTGTCCAAAATCATGTTTTAACCAAAATCCACAATGCGACCAGTTCAGCATATGAGAGGAGACACTGTTTGAGTGTAACAAACGTGAAACATTTCTTTTAGCCTTTTCGCATGAAAACAGGGTCCAAAATCATGGGTTTTCGTTCAGCAGTGGAAGTAGGAGGCGCGCTCTACAATAGGCAAGGGTTTTCAAGTCTGCAAGTACGATTTAAGCTGAGTTCCATGAACATTGTCCAAAATCATGTTTTAACCAAAATCCACAATGCGACCAGTTCAGCATATGAGAGGAGACACTGTTTGAGTGTAACAAACGTGAAACATTTCTTTTAGCCTTTTCGCATGAAAACAGGGTCCAAAATCATGGATTTTCGTTCAGCAGTGGAAGTAGGAGGCGCGCTCTACAATAGGCAAGGGTTTTCAAGTCTGCAAGTACGTCTTAAGCTGAGTTCCATGAACATTGTCCAAAATCATGTTTTAGGCCAAATCCACAATGCGACCAGTTCAGCATATGAGAGGAGACACTGTTTGAGTGTAACAAACGTGAAACATTTCTTTTAGCCTTTTCGCATGAAAACAGGGTCCAAAATCATGGGTTTTCGTTCAGCAGTGGAAGTAGGAGGCGCGCTCTACAATAGGCAAGGGTTTTCAAGTCTGCAAGTACGTTTTAAGCTGAGTTCCATGAACATTGTCCAAAATCATGTTTTAGGCCAAATCCACAATGCGACCAGTTCAGCATATGAGAGGAGACACTGTTTGAGTGTAACAAACGTGAAACATTTCTTTTAGCCTTTTCGCATGAAAACAGGGTCCAAAATCATGGGTTTTCGTTCAGCAGTGGAAGTAGGAGGCGCGCTCTACAATAGGCAAGGGTTTTCAAGTCTGCAAGTACGTTTTAAGCTGAGTTCCATGAACATTGTCCAAAATCATGTTTTAGGCCAAATCCACAATGCGACCAGTTCAGCATATGAGAGGAGACACTGTTTGAGTGTAACAAACGTGAAACATTTCTTTTAGCCTTTTCGCATGAAAACAGGGTCCAAAATCATGGGTTTTCGTTCAGCAGTGGAAGTAGGAGGCGCGCTCTACAATAGGCAAGGGTTTTCAAGTCTGCAAGTACGTCTTAAGCTGAGTTCCATGAACATTGTCCAAAATCATGTTTTAACCAAAATCCACAATGCGACCAGTTCAGCATATGAGAGGAGACACTGTTTGAGTGTAACAAACGTGAAACATTTCTTTTAGCCTTTTCGCATGAAAACAGGGTCCAAAATCATGGGTTTTCGTTCAGCAGTGGAAGTAGGAGGCGCGCTCTACAATAGGCAAGGGTTTTCAAGTCTGCAAGTACGTTTTAAGCTGAGTTCCATGAACATTGTCCAAAATCATGTTTTAGGCCAAATCCACAATGCGACCAGTTCAGCATATGAGAGGAGACACTGTTTGAGTGTAACAAACGTGAAACATTTCTTTTAGCCTTTTCGCATGAAAACAGGGTCCAAAATCATGGGTTTTCGTTCAGCAGTGGAAGTAGGAGGCGCGCTCTACAATAGGCAAGGGTTTTCAAGTCTGCAAGTACGTCTTAAGCTGAGTTCCATGAACATTGTCCAAAATCATGTTTTAACCAAAATCCACAATGCGACCAGTTCAGCATATGAGAGGAGACACTGTTTGAGTGTAACAAACGTGAAACATTTCTTTTAGCCTTTTCGCATGAAAACAGGGTCCAAAATCATGGGTTTTCGTTCAGCAGTGGAAGTAGGAGGCGCGCTCTACAATAGGCAAGGGTTTTCAAGTCTGCAAGTACGATTTAAGCTGAGTTCCATGAACATTGTCCAAAATCATGTTTTAGGCCAAATCCACAATGCGACCAGTTCAGCATATGAGAGGAGACACTGTTTGAGTGTAACAAAAGTGAAACATTTCTTTTAGCCTTTTCGCATGAAAACAGGGTCCAAAATCATGGGTTTTCGTTCAGCAGTGGAAGTAGGAGGCGCGCTCTACAATAGGCAAGGGTTTTCAAGTCTGCAAGTACGTCTTAAGCTGAGTTCCATGAACATTGTCCAAAATCATGTTTTAACCAAAATCCACAATGCGACCAGTTCAGCATATGAGAGGAGACACTGTTTGAGTGTAACAAACGTGAAACATTTCTTTTAGCCTTTTCGCATGAAAACAGGGTCCAAAATCATGGATTTTCGTTCAGCAGTGGAAGTAGGAGGCGCGCTCTACAATAGGCAAGGGTTTTCAAGTCTGCAAATACGTCTTAAGCTGAGTTCCATGAACATTGTCCAAAATCATGTTTTAGGCCAAATCCACAATGCGACCAGTTCAGCATATGAGAGGAGACACTGTTTGAGTGTAACAAACGTGAAACATTTCTTTTAGCCTTTTCGCATGAAAACAGGGTCCAAAATCATGGGTTTTCGTTCAGCAGTGGAAGTAGGAGGCGCGCTCTACAATAGGCAAGGGTTTTCAAGTCTGCAAGTACGTTTTAAGCTGAGTTCCATGAACATTGTCCAAAATCATGTTTTAGGCCAAATCCACAATGCGACCAGTTCAGCATATGAGAGGAGACACTGTTTGAGTGTAACAAACGTGAAACATTTCTTTTAGCCTTTTCGCATGAAAACAGGGTCCAAAATCATGGGTTTTCGTTCAGCAGTGGAAGTAGGAGGCGCGCTCTACAATAGGCAAGGGTTTTCAAGTCTGCAAGTACGTCTTAAGCTGAGTTCCATGAACATTGTCCAAAATCATGTTTTAACCAAAATCCACAATGCGACCAGTTCAGCATATGAGAGGAGACACTGTTTGAGTGTAACAAACGTGAAACATTTCTTTTAGCCTTTTCGCATGAAAACAGGGTCCAAAATCATGGATTTTCGTTCAGCAGTGGAAGTAGGAGGCGCGCTCTACAATAGGCAAGGGTTTTCAAGTCTGCAAGTACGTCTTAAGCTGAGTTCCATGAACATTGTCCAAAATCATGTTTTAGGCCAAATCCACAATGCGACCAGTTCAGCATATGAGAGGAGACACTGTTTGAGTGTAACAAACGTGAAACATTTCTTTTAGCCTTTTCGCATGAAAACAGGGTCCAAAATCATGGGTTTTCGTTCAGCAGTGGAAGTAGGAGGCGCGCTCTACAATAGGCAAGGGTTTTCAAGTCTGCAAGTACGTTTTAAGCTGAGTTCCATGAACATTGTCCAAAATCATGTTTTAGGCCAAATCCACAATGCGACCAGTTCAGCATATGAGAGGAGACACTGTTTGAGTGTAACAAACGTGAAACATTTCTTTTAGCCTTTTCGCATGAAAACAGGGTCCAAAATCATGGGTTTTCGTTCAGCAGTGGAAGTAGGAGGCGCGCTCTACAATAGGCAAGGGTTTTCAAGTCTGCAAGTACGTTTTAAGCTGAGTTCCATGAACATTGTCCAAAATCATGTTTTAGGCCAAATCCACAATGCGACCAGTTCAGCATATGAGAGGAGACACTGTTTGAGTGTAACAAACGTGAAACATTTCTTTTAGCCTTTTCGCATGAAAACAGGGTCCAAAATCATGGGTTTTCGTTCAGCAGTGGAAGTAGGAGGCGCGCTCTACAATAGGCAAGGGTTTTCAAGTCTGCAAGTACGTCTTAAGCTGAGTTCCATGAACATTGTCCAAAATCATGTTTTAACCAAAATCCACAATGCGACCAGTTCAGCATATGAGAGGAGACACTGTTTGAGTGTAACAAACGTGAAACATTTCTTTTAGCCTTTTCGCATGAAAACAGGGTCCAAAATCATGGGTTTTCGTTCAGCAGTGGAAGTAGGAGGCGCGCTCTACAATAGGCAAGGGTTTTCAAGTCTGCAAGTACGTTTTAAGCTGAGTTCCATGAACATTGTCCAAAATCATGTTTTAGGCCAAATCCACAATGCGACCAGTTCAGCATATGAGAGGAGACACTGTTTGAGTGTAACAAACGTGAAACATTTCTTTTAGCCTTTTCGCATGAAAACAGGGTCCAAAATCATGGGTTTTCGTTCAGCAGTGGAAGTAGGAGGCGCGCTCTACAATAGGCAAGGGTTTTCAAGTCTGCAAGTACGTCTTAAGCTGAGTTCCATGAACATTGTCCAAAATCATGTTTTAACCAAAATCCACAATGCGACCAGTTCAGCATATGAGAGGAGACACTGTTTGAGTGTAACAAACGTGAAACATTTCTTTTAGCCTTTTCGCATGAAAACAGGGTCCAAAATCATGGGTTTTCGTTCAGCAGTGGAAGTAGGAGGCGCGCTCTACAATAGGCAAGGGTTTTCAAGTCTGCAAGTACGATTTAAGCTGAGTTCCATGAACATTGTCCAAAATCATGTTTTAGGCCAAATCCACAATGCGACCAGTTCAGCATATGAGAGGAGACACTGTTTGAGTGTAACAAAAGTGAAACATTTCTTTTAGCCTTTTCGCATGAAAACAGGGTCCAAAATCATGGGTTTTCGTTCAGCAGTGGAAGTAGGAGGCGCGCTCTACAATAGGCAAGGGTTTTCAAGTCTGCAAGTACGTCTTAAGCTGAGTTCCATGAACATTGTCCAAAATCATGTTTTAACCAAAATCCACAATGCGACCAGTTCAGCATATGAGAGGAGACACTGTTTGAGTGTAACAAACGTGAAACATTTCTTTTAGCCTTTTCGCATGAAAACAGGGTCCAAAATCATGGATTTTCGTTCAGCAGTGGAAGTAGGAGGCGCGCTCTACAATAGGCAAGGGTTTTCAAGTCTGCAAATACGTCTTAAGCTGAGTTCCATGAACATTGTCCAAAATCATGTTTTAGGCCAAATCCACAATGCGACCAGTTCAGCATATGAGAGGAGACACTGTTTGAGTGTAACAAACGTGAAACATTTCTTTTAGCCTTTTCGCATGAAAACAGGGTCCAAAATCATGGGTTTTCGTTCAGCAGTGGAAGTAGGAGGCGCGCTCTACAATAGGCAAGGGTTTTCAAGTCTGCAAGTACGTTTTAAGCTGAGTTCCATGAACATTGTCCAAAATCATGTTTTAGGCCAAATCCACAATGCGACCAGTTCAGCATATGAGAGGAGACACTGTTTGAGTGTAACAAACGTGAAACATTTCTTTTAGCCTTTTCGCATGAAAACAGGGTCCAAAATCATGGGTTTTCGTTCAGCAGTGGAAGTAGGAGGCGCGCTCTACAATAGGCAAGGGTTTTCAAGTCTGCAAGTACGTCTTAAGCTGAGTTCCATGAACATTGTCCAAAATCATGTTTTAACCAAAATCCACAATGCGACCAGTTCAGCATATGAGAGGAGACACTGTTTGAGTGTAACAAACGTGAAACATTTCTTTTAGCCTTTTCGCATGAAAACAGGGTCCAAAATCATGGGTTTTCGTTCAGCAGTGGAAGTAGGAGGCGCGCTCTACAATAGGCAAGGGTTTTCAAGTCTGCAAGTACGTTTTAAGCTGAGTTCCATGAACATTGTCCAAAATCATGTTTTAGGCCAAATCCACAATGCGACCAGTTCAGCATATGAGAGGAGACACTGTTTGAGTGTAACAAACGTGAAACATTTCTTTTAGCCTTTTCGCATGAAAACAGGGTCCAAAATCATGGATTTTCGTTCAGCAGTGGAAGTAGGAGGCGCGCTCTACAATAGGCAAGGGTTTTCAAGTCTGCAAGTACGTCTTAAGCTGAGTTCCATGAACATTGTCCAAAATCATGTTTTAGGCCAAATCCACAATGCGACCAGTTCAGCATATGAGAGGAGACACTGTTTGAGTGTAACAAACGTGAAACATTTCTTTTAGCCTTTTCGCATGAAAACAGGGTCCAAAATCATGGGTTTTCGTTCAGCAGTGGAAGTAGGAGGCGCGCTCTACAATAGGCAAGGGTTTTCAAGTCTGCAAGTACGTTTTAAGCTGAGTTCCATGAACATTGTCCAAAATCATGTTTTAGGCCAAATCCACAATGCGACCAGTTCAGCATATGAGAGGAGACACTGTTTGAGTGTAACAAACGTGAAACATTTCTTTTAGCCTTTTCGCATGAAAACAGGGTCCAAAATCATGGGTTTTCGTTCAGCAGTGGAAGTAGGAGGCGCGCTCTACAATAGGCAAGGGTTTTCAAGTCTGCAAGTACGATTTAAGCTGAGTTCCATGAACATTGTCCAAAATCATGTTTTAGGCCAAATCCACAATGCGACCAGTTCAGCATATGAGAGGAGACACTGTTTGAGTGTAACAAAAGTGAAACATTTCTTTTAGCCTTTTCGCATGAAAACAGGGTCCAAAATCATGGGTTTTCGTTCAGCAGTGGAAGTAGGAGGCGCGCTCTACAATAGGCAAGGGTTTTCAAGTCTGCAAGTACGTCTTAAGCTGAGTTCCATGAACATTGTCCAAAATCATGTTTTAACCAAAATCCACAATGCGACCAGTTCAGCATATGAGAGGAGACACTGTTTGAGTGTAACAAACGTGAAACATTTCTTTTAGCCTTTTCGCATGAAAACAGGGTCCAAAATCATGGGTTTTCGTTCAGCAGTGGAAGTAGGAGGCGCGCTCTACAATAGGCAAGGGTTTTCAAGTCTGCAAGTACGTTTTAAGCTGAGTTCCATGAACATTGTCCAAAATCATGTTTTAGGCCAAATCCACAATGCGACCAGTTCAGCATATGAGAGGAGACACTGTTTGAGTGTAACAAACGTGAAACATTTCTTTTAGCCTTTTCGCATGAAAACAGGGTCCAAAATCATGGGTTTTCGTTCAGCAGTGGAAGTAGGAGGCGCGCTCTACAATAGGCAAGGGTTTTCAAGTCTGCAAGTACGTCTTAAGCTGAGTTCCATGAACATTGTCCAAAATCATGTTTTAACCAAAATCCACAATGCGACCAGTTCAGCATATGAGAGGAGACACTGTTTGAGTGTAACAAACGTGAAACATTTCTTTTAGCCTTTTCGCATGAAAACAGGGTCCAAAATCATGGGTTTTCGTTCAGCAGTGGAAGTAGGAGGCGCGCTCTACAATAGGCAAGGGTTTTCAAGTCTGCAAGTACGTCTTAAGCTGAGTTCCATGAACATTGTCCAAAATCATGTTTTAACCAAAATCCACAATGCGACCAGTTCAGCATATGAGAGGAGACACTGTTTGAGTGTAACAAACGTGAAACATTTCTTTTAGCCTTTTCGCATGAAAACAGGGTCCAAAATCATGGGTTTTCGTTCAGCAGTGGAAGTAGGAGGCGCGCTCTACAATAGGCAAGGGTTTTCAAGTCTGCAAGTACGATTTAAGCTGAGTTCCATGAACATTGTCCAAAATCATGTTTTAACCAAAATCCACAATGCGACCAGTTCAGCATATGAGAGGAGACACTGTTTGAGTGTAACAAACGTGAAACATTTCTTTTAGCCTTTTCGCATGAAAACAGGGTCCAAAATCATGGATTTTCGTTCAGCAGTGGAAGTAGGAGGCGCGCTCTACAATAGGCAAGGGTTTTCAAGTCTGCAAGTACGTCTTAAGCTGAGTTCCATGAACATTGTCAAAATATCATGTTTTAGGCCAAATCCACAATGCGACCAGTTCAGCATATGAGAGGAGACACTGTTTGAGTGTAACAAACGTGAAACATTTCTTTTAGCCTTTTCGCATGAAAACAGGGTCCAAAATCATGGGTTTTCGTTCAGCAGTGGAAGTAGGAGGCGCGCTCTACAATAGGCAAGGGTTTTCAAGTCTGCAAGTACGATTTAAGCTGAGTTCCATGAACATTGTCCAAAATCATGTTTTAGGCCAAATCCACAATGCGACCAGTTCAGCATATGAGAGGAGACACTGTTTGAGTGTAACAAAAGTGAAACATTTCTTTTAGCCTTTTCGCATGAAAACAGGGTCCAAAATCATGGGTTTTCTTTCAGCAGTGGAAGTAGGAGGCGCGCTCTACAATAGGCAAGGGTTTTCAAGTCTGCAAGTACGTCTTAAGCTGAGTTCCATGAACATTGTCCAAAATCATGTTTTAACCAAAATCCACAATGCGACCAGTTCAGCATATGAGAGGAGACACTGTTTGAGTGTAACAAACGTGAAACATTTCTTTTAGCCTTTTCGCATGAAAACAGGGTCCAAAATCATGGATTTTCGTTCAGCAGTGGAAGTAGGAGGCGCGCTCTACAATAGGCAAGGGTTTTCAAGTCTGCAAGTACGTCTTAAGCTGAGTTCCATGAACATTGTCCAAAATCATGTTTTAGGCCAAATCCACAATGCGACCAGTTCAGCATATGAGAGGAGACACTGTTTGAGTGTAACAAACGTGAAACATTTCTTTTAGCCTTTTCGCATGAAAACAGGGTCCAAAATCATGGGTTTTCGTTCAGCAGTGGAAGTAGGAGGCGCGCTCTACAATAGGCAAGGGTTTTCAAGTCTGCAAGTACGTCTTAAGCTGAGTTCCATGAACATTGTCCAAAATCATGTTTTAGGCCAAATCCACAATGCGACCAGTTCAGCATATGAGAGGAGACACTGTTTGAGTGTAACAAACGTGAAACATTTCTTTTAGCCTTTTCGCATGAAAACAGGGTCCAAAATCATGGGTTTTCGTTCAGCAGTGGAAGTAGGAGGCGCGCTCTACAATAGGCAAGGGTTTTCAAGTCTGCAAGTACGTTTTAAGCTGAGTTCCATGAACATTGTCCAAAATCATGTTTTAGGCCAAATCCACAATGCGACCAGTTCAGCATATGAGAGGAGACACTGTTTGAGTGTAACAAACGTGAAACATTTCTTTTAGCCTTTTCGCATGAAAACAGGGTCCAAAATCATGGGTTTTCGTTCAGCAGTGGAAGTAGGAGGCGCGCTCTACAATAGGCAAGTGTTTTCAAGTCTGCAAGTACGTTTTAAGCTGAGTTCCATGAACATTGTCCAATATCATGTTTTAGGCCAAATCCACAATGCGACCAGTTCAGCATATGAGAGGAGACACTGTTTGAGTGTAACAAACGTGAAACATTTCTTTTAGCCTTTTCGCATGAAAACAGGGTCCAAAATCATGGGTTTTCGTTCAGCAGTGGAAGTAGGAGGCGCGCTCTACAATAGGCAAGGGTTTTCAAGTCTGCAAGTACGATTTAAGCTGAGTTCCATGAACATTGTCCAAAATCATGTTTTAGGCCAAATCCACAATGCGACCAGTTCAGCATATGAGAGGAGACACTGTTTGAGTGTAACAAAAGTGAAACATTTCTTTTAGCCTTTTCGCATGAAAACAGGGTCCAAAATCATGGGTTTTCGTTCAGCAGTGGAAGTAGGAGGCGCGCTCTACAATAGGCAAGGGTTTTCAAGTCTGCAAGTACGTCTTAAGCTGAGTTCCATGAACATTGTCCATAATCATGTTTTAACCAAAATCCACAATGCGACCAGTTCAGCATATGAGAGGAGACACTGTTTGAGTGTAACAAACGTGAAACATTTCTTTTAGCCTTTTCGCATGAAAACAGGGTCCAAAATCATGGGTTTTCGTTCAGCAGTGGAAGTAGGAGGCGCGCTCTACAATAGGCAAGGGTTTTCAAGTCTGCAAGTACGTTTTAAGCTGAGTTCCATGAACATTGTCCAAAATCATGTTTTAACCAAAATCCACAATGCGACCAGTTCAGCATATGAGAGGAGACACTGTTTGAGTGTAACAAACGTGAAACATTTCTTTTAGCCTTTTCGCATGAAAACAGGGTCCAAAATCATGGGTTTTCGTTCAGCAGTGGAAGTAGGAGGCGCGCTCTACAATAGGCAAGGGTTTTCAAGTCTGCAAGTACGTTTTAAGCTGAGTTCCATGAACATTGTCCAAAATCATGTTTTAGGCCAAATCCACAATGCGACCAGTTCAGCATATGAGAGGAGACACTGTTTGAGTGTAACAAACGTGAAACATTTCTTTTAGCCTTTTCGCATGAAAACAGGGTCCAAAATCATGGGTTTTCGTTCAGCAGTGGAAGTAGGAGGCGCGCTCTACAATAGGCAAGGGTTTTCAAGTCTGCAAGTACGATTTAAGCTGAGTTCCATGAACATTGTCCAAAATCATGTTTTAGGCCAAATCCACAATGCGACCAGTTCAGCATATGAGAGGAGACACTGTTTGAGTGTAACAAAAGTGAAACATTTCTTTTAGCCTTTTCGCATGAAAACAGGGTCCAAAATCATGGGTTTTCGTTCAGCAGTGGAAGTAGGAGGCGCGCTCTACAATAGGCAAGGGTTTTCAAGTCTGCAAGTACGTCTTAAGCTGAGTTCCATGAACATTGTCCAAAATCATGTTTTAACCAAAATCCACAATGCGACCAGTTCAGCATATGAGAGGAGACACTGTTTGAGTGTAACAAACGTGAAACATTTCTTTTAGCCTTTTCGCATGAAAACAGGGTCCAAAATCATGGGTTTTCGTTCAGCAGTGGAAGTAGGAGGCGCGCTCTACAATAGGCAAGGGTTTTCAAGTCTGCAAGTACGATTTAAGCTGAGTTCCATGAACATTGTCCAAAATCATGTTTTAGGCCAAATCCACAATGCGACCAGTTCAGCATATGAGAGGAGACACTGTTTGAGTGTAACAAAAGTGAAACATTTCTTTTAGCCTTTTCGCATGAAAACAGGGTCCAAAATCATGGGTTTTCGTTCAGCAGTGGAAGTAGGAGGCGCGCTCTACAATAGGCAAGGGTTTTCAAGTCTGCAAGTACGTCTTAAGCTGAGTTCCATGAACATTGTCCAAAATCATGTTTTAACCAAAATCCACAATGCGACCAGTTCAGCATATGAGAGGAGACACTGTTTGAGTGTAACAAACGTGAAACATTTCTTTTAGCCTTTTCGCATGAAAACAGGGTCCAAAATCATGGGTTTTCGTTCAGCAGTGGAAGTAGGAGGCGCGCTCTACAATAGGCAAGGGTTTTCAAGTCTGCAAGTACGATTTAAGCTGAGTTCCATGAACATTGTCCAAAATCATGTTTTAGGCCAAATCCACAATGCGACCAGTTCAGCATATGAGAGGAGACACTGTTTGAGTGTAACAAAAGTGAAACATTTCTTTTAGCCTTTTCGCATGAAAACAGGGTCCAAAATCATGGGTTTTCGTTCAGCAGTGGAAGTAGGAGGCGCGCTCTACAATAGGCAAGGGTTTTCAAGTCTGCAAGTACGTCTTAAGCTGAGTTCCATGAACATTGTCCAAAATCATGTTTTAACCAAAATCCACAATGCGACCAGTTCAGCATATGAGAGGAGACACTGTTTGAGTGTAACAAACGTGAAACATTTATTTTAGCCTTTTCGCATGAAAACAGGGTCCAAAATCATGGATTTTCGTTCAGCAGTGGAAGTAGGAGGCGCGCTCTACAATAGGCAAGGGTTTTCAAGTCTGCAAGTACGTCTTAAGCTGAGTTCCATGAACATTGTCCAAAATCATGTTTTAGGCCAAATCCACAATGCGACCAGTTCAGCATATGAGAGGAGACACTGTTTGAGTGTAACAAACGTGAAACATTTCTTTTAGCCTTTTCGCATGAAAACAGGGTCCAAAATCATGGGTTTTCGTTCAGCAGTGGAAGTAGGAGGCGCGCTCTACAATAGGCAAGGGTTTTCAAGTCTGCAAGTACGTTTTAAGCTGAGTTCCATGAACATTGTCCAAAATCATGTTTTAGGCCAAATCCACAATGCGACCAGTTCAGCATATGAGAGGAGACACTGTTTGAGTGTAACAAACGTGAAACATTTCTTTTAGCCTTTTCGCATGAAAACAGGGTCCAAAATCATGGGTTTTCGTTCAGCAGTGGAAGTAGGAGGCGCGCTCTACAATAGGCAAGGGTTTTCAAGTCTGCAAGTACGTCTTAAGCTGAGTTCCATGAACATTGTCCAAAATCATGTTTTAACCAAAATCCACAATGCGACCAGTTCAGCATATGAGAGGAGACACTGTTTGAGTGTAACAAACGTGAAACATTTCTTTTAGCCTTTTCGCATGAAAACAGGGTCCAAAATCATGGGTTTTCGTTCAGCAGTGGAATTAGGAGGCGCGCTCTACAATAGGCAAGGGTTTTCAAGTCTGCAAGTACGATTTAAGCTGAGTTCCATGAACATTGTCCAAAATCATGTTTTAGGCCAAATCCACAATGCGACCAGTTCAGCATATGAGAGGAGACACTGTTTGAGTGTAACAAAAGTGAAACATTTCTTTTAGCCTTTTCGCATGAAAACAGGGTCCAAAATCATGGGTTTTCGTTCAGCAGTGGAAGTAGGAGGCGCGCTCTACAATAGGCAAGGGTTTTCAAGTCTGCAAGTACGTCTTAAGCTGAGTTCCATGAACATTGTCCAAAATCATGTTTTAACCAAAATCCACAATGCGACCAGTTCAGCATATGAGAGGAGACACTGTTTGAGTGTAACAAACGTGAAACATTTCTTTTAGCCTTTTCGCATGAAAACAGGGTCCAAAATCATGGATTTTCGTTCAGCAGTGGAAGTAGGAGGCGCGCTCTACAATAGGCAAGGGTTTTCAAGTCTGCAAGTACGTCTTAAGCTGAGTTCCATGAACATTGTCCAAAATCATGTTTTAGGCCAAATCCACAATGCGACCAGTTCAGCATATGAGAGGAGACACTGTTTGAGTGTAACAAACGTGAAACATTTCTTTTAGCCTTTTCGCATGAAAACAGGGTCCAAAATCATGGGTTTTCGTTCAGCAGTGGAAGTAGGAGGCGCGCTCTACAATAGGCAAGGGTTTTCAAGTCTGCAAGTACGTTTTAAGCTGAGTTCCATGAACATTGTCCAAAATCATGTTTTAGGCCAAATCCACAATGCGACCAGTTCAGCATATGAGAGGAGACACTGTTTGAGTGTAACAAACGTGAAACATTTCTTTTAGCCTTTTCGCATGAAAACAGGGTCCAAAATCATGGGTTTTCGTTCAGCAGTGGAAGTAGGAGGCGCGCTCTACAATAGGCAAGGGTTTTCAAGTCTGCAAGTACGTCTTAAGCTGAGTTCCATGAACATTGTCCAAAATCATGTTTTAACCAAAATCCACAATGCGACCAGTTCAGCATATGAGAGGAGACACTGTTTGAGTGTAACAAACGTGAAACATTTCTTTTAGCCTTTTCGCATGAAAACAGGGTCCAAAATCATGGGTTTTCGTTCAGCAGTGGAAGTAGGAGGCGCGCTCTACAATAGGCAAGGGTTTTCAAGTCTGCAAGTACGTTTTAAGCTGAGTTCCATGAACATTGTCCAAAATCATGTTTTAGGCCAAATCCACAATGCGACCAGTTCAGCATATGAGAGGAGACACTGTTTGAGTGTAACAAACGTGAAACATTTCTTTTAGCCTTTTCGCATGAAAACAGGGTCCAAAATCATGGATTTTCGTTCAGCAGTGGAAGTAGGAGGCGCGCTCTACAATAGGCAAGGGTTTTCAAGTCTGCAAGTACGTCTTAAGCTGAGTTCCATGAACATTGTCCAAAATCATGTTTTAGGCCAAATCCACAATGCGACCAGTTCAGCATATGAGAGGAGACACTGTTTGAGTGTAACAAACGTGAAACATTTCTTTTAGCCTTTTCGCATGAAAACAGGGTCCAAAATCATGGGTTTTCGTTCAGCAGTGGAAGTAGGAGGCGCGCTCTACAATAGGCAAGGGTTTTCAAGTCTGCAAGTACGTTTTAAGCTGAGTTCCATGAACATTGTCCAAAATCATGTTTTAGGCCAAATCCACAATGCGACCAGTTCAGCATATGAGAGGAGACACTGTTTGAGTGTAACAAACGTGAAACATTTCTTTTAGCCTTTTCGCATGAAAACAGGGTCCAAAATCATGGGTTTTCGTTCAGCAGTGGAAGTAGGAGGCGCGCTCTACAATAGGCAAGGGTTTTCAAGTCTGCAAGTACGATTTAAGCTGAGTTCCATGAACATTGTCCAAAATCATGTTTTAGGCCAAATCCACAATGCGACCAGTTCAGCATA
Organism: Coregonus lavaretus; assembly: GCF_964263955.1. Classification (NCBI taxonomy): domain Eukaryota; kingdom Metazoa; phylum Chordata; class Actinopteri; order Salmoniformes; family Salmonidae; genus Coregonus; species Coregonus lavaretus. The sequence goes on along the minus strand of NW_028159391.1, from coordinate 25,367 downwards.
TGAGAGGAGACACTGTTTGAGTGTAACAAAAGTGAAACATTTCTTTTAGCCTTTTCGCATGAAAACAGGGTCCAAAATCATGGGTTTTCGTTCAGCAGTGGAAGTAGGAGGCGCGCTCTACAATAGGCAAGGGTTTTCAAGTCTGCAAGTACGTCTTAAGCTGAGTTCCATGAACATTGTCCAAAATCATGTTTTAACCAAAATCCACAATGCGACCAGTTCAGCATATGAGAGGAGACACTGTTTGAGTGTAACAAACGTGAAACATTTCTTTTAGCCTTTTCGCATGAAAACAGGGTCCAAAATCATGGGTTTTCGTTCAGCAGTGGAAGTAGGAGGCGCGCTCTACAATAGGCAAGGGTTTTCAAGTCTGCAAGTACGTTTTAAGCTGAGTTCCATGAACATTGTCCAAAATCATGTTTTAGGCCAAATCCACAATGCGACCAGTTCAGCATATGAGAGGAGACACTGTTTGAGTGTAACAAACGTGAAACATTTCTTTTAGCCTTTTCGCATGAAAACAGGGTCCAAAATCATGGGTTTTCGTTCAGCAGTGGAAGTAGGAGGCGCGCTCTACAATAGGCAAGGGTTTTCAAGTCTGCAAGTACGTCTTAAGCTGAGTTCCATGAACATTGTCCAAAATCATGTTTTAACCAAAATCCACAATGCGACCAGTTCAGCATATGAGAGGAGACACTGTTTGAGTGTAACAAACGTGAAACATTTCTTTTAGCCTTTTCGCATGAAAACAGGGTCCAAAATCATGGGTTTTCGTTCAGCAGTGGAAGTAGGAGGCGCGCTCTACAATAGGCAAGGGTTTTCAAGTCTGCAAGTACGTTTTAAGCTGAGTTCCATGAACATTGTCCAAAATCATGTTTTAGGCCAAATCCACAATGCGACCAGTTCAGCATATGAGAGGAGACACTGTTTGAGTGTAACAAACGTGAAACATTTCTTTTAGCCTTTTCGCATGAAAACAGGGTCCAAAATCATGGGTTTTCGTTCAGCAGTGGAAGTAGGAGGCGCGCTCTACAATAGGCAAGGGTTTTCAAGTCTGCAAGTACGTTTTAAGCTGAGTTCCATGAACATCGTCCAAAATCATGTTTTAGGCCAAATCCACAATGCGACCAGTTCAGCATATGAGAGGAGACACTGTTTGAGTGTAACAAACGTGAAACATTTCTTTTAGCCTTTTCGCATGAAAACAGGGTCCAAAATCATGGGTTTTCGTTCAGCAGTGGAAGTAGGAGGCGCGCTCTACAATAGGCAAGGGTTTTCAAGTCTGCAAGTACGTCTTAAGCTGAGTTCCATGAACATTGTCCAAAATCATGTTTTAACCAAAATCCACAATGCGACCAGTTCAGCATATGAGAGGAGACACTGTTTGAGTGTAACAAACGTGAAACATTTCTTTTAGCCTTTTCGCATGAAAACAGGGTCCAAAATCATGGGTTTTCGTTCAGCAGTGGAAGTAGGAGGCGCGCTCTACAATAGGCAAGGGTTTTCAAGTCTGCAAGTACGTTTTAAGCTGAGTTCCATGAACATTGTCCAAAATCATGTTTTAGGCCAAATCCACAATGCGACCAGTTCAGCATATGAGAGGAGACACTGTTTGAGTGTAACAAACGTGAAACATTTCTTTTAGCCTTTTCGCATGAAAACAGGGTCCAAAATCATGGGTTTTCGTTCAGCAGTGGAAGTAGGAGGCGCGCTCTACAATAGGCAAGGGTTTTCAAGTCTGCAAGTACGTCTTAAGCTGAGTTCCATGAACATTGTCCAAAATCATGTTTTAGGCCAAATCCACAACGCGACCAGTTCAGCATATGAGAGGAGACACTGTTTGAGTGTAACAAACGTGAAACATTTCTTTTAGCCTTTTCGCATGAAAACAGGGTCCAAAATCATGGGTTTTCGTTCAGCAGTGGAAGTAGGAGGCGCGCTCTACAATAGGCAAGGGTTTTCAAGTCTGCAAGTACGTTTTAAGCTGAGTTCCATGAACATTGTCCAAAATCATGTTTTAGGCCAAATCCACAATGCGACCAGTTCAGCATATGAGAGGAGACACTGTTTGAGTGTAACAAACGTGAAACATTTCTTTTAGCCTTTTCGCATGAAAACAGGGTCCAAAATCATGGGTTTTCGTTCAGCAGTGGAAGTAGGAGGCGCGCTCTACAATAGGCAAGGGTTTTCAAGTCTGCAAGTACGTCTTAAGCTGAGTTCCATGAACATTGTCCAAAATCATGTTTTAACCAAAATCCACAATGCGACCAGTTCAGCATATGAGAGGAGACACTGTTTGAGTGTAACAAACGTGAAACATTTCTTTTAGCCTTTTCGCATGAAAACAGGGTCCAAAATCATGGGTTTTCGTTCAGCAGTGGAAGTAGGAGGCGCGCTCTACAATAGGCAAGGGTTTTCAAGTCTGCAAGTACGTTTTAAGCTGAGTTCCATGAACATTGTCCAAAATCATGTTTTAGGCCAAATCCACAATGCGACCAGTTCAGCATATGAGAGGAGACACTGTTTGAGTGTAACAAACGTGAAACATTTCTTTTAGCCTTTTCGCATGAAAACAGGGTCCAAAATCATGGATTTTCGTTCAGCAGTGGAAGTAGGAGGCGCGCTCTACAATAGGCAAGGGTTTTCAAGTCTGCAAGTACGTCTTAAGCTGAGTTCCATGAACATTGTCCAAAATCATGTTTTAGGCCAAATCCACAATGCGACCAGTTCAGCATATGAGAGGAGACACTGTTTGAGTGTAACAAACGTGAAACATTTCTTTTAGCCTTTTCGCATGAAAACAGGGTCCAAAATCATGGGTTTTCGTTCAGCAGTGGAAGTAGGAGGCGCGCTCTACAATAGGCAAGGGTTTTCAAGTCTGCAAGTACGTCTTAAGCTGAGTTCCATGAACATTGTCCAAAATCATGTTTTAACCAAAATCCACAATGCGACCAGTTCAGCATATGAGAGGAGACACTGTTTGAGTGTAACAAACGTGAAACATTTCTTTTAGCCTTTTCGCATGAAAACAGGGTCCAAAATCATGGGTTTTCGTTCAGCAGTGGAAGTAGGAGGCGCGCTCTACAATAGGCAAGGGTTTTCAAGTCTGCAAGTACGTTTTAAGCTGAGTTCCATGAACATTGTCCAAAATCATGTTTTAGGCCAAATCCACAATGCGACCAGTTCAGCATATGAGAGGAGACACTGTTTGAGTGTAACAAACGTGAAACATTTCTTTTAGCCTTTTCGCATGAAAACAGGGTCCAAAATCATGGGTTTTCGTTCAGCAGTGGAAGTAGGAGGCGCGCTCTACAATAGGCAAGGGTTTTCAAGTCTGCAAGTACGTCTTAAGCTGAGTTCCATGAACATTGTCCAAAATCATGTTTTAGGCCAAATCCACAATGCGACCAGTTCAGCATATGAGAGGAGACACTGTTTGAGTGTAACAAACGTGAAACATTTCTTTTAGCCTTTTCGCATGAAAACAGGGTCCAAAATCATGGGTTTTCGTTCAGCAGTGGAAGTAGGAGGCGCGCTCTACAATAGGCAAGGGTTTTCAAGTCTGCAAGTACGTTTTAAGCTGAGTTCCATGAACATTGTCCAAAATCATGTTTTAGGCCAAATCCACAATGCGACCAGTTCAGCATATGAGAGGAGACACTGTTTGAGTGTAACAAACGTGAAACATTTCTTTTAGCCTTTTCGCATGAAAACAGGGTCCAAAATCATGGGTTTTCGTTCAGCAGTGGAAGTAGGAGGCGCGCTCTACAATAGGCAAGGGTTTTCAAGTCTGCAAGTACGTCTTAAGCTGAGTTCCATGAACATTGTCCAAAATCATGTTTTAACCAAAATCCACAATGCGACCAGTTCAGCATATGAGAGGAGACACTGTTTGAGTGTAACAAACGTGAAACATTTCTTTTAGCCTTTTCGCATGAAAACAGGGTCCAAAATCATGGGTTTTCGTTCAGCAGTGGAAGTAGGAGGCGCGCTCTACAATAGGCAAGGGTTTTCAAGTCTGCAAGTACGTTTTAAGCTGAGTTCCATGAACATTGTCCAAAATCATGTTTTAGGCCAAATCCACAATGCGACCAGTTCAGCATATGAGAGGAGACACTGTTTGAGTGTAACAAACGTGAAACATTTCTTTTAGCCTTTTCGCATGAAAACAGGGTCCAAAATCATGGATTTTCGTTCAGCAGTGGAAGTAGGAGGCGCGCTCTACAATAGGCAAGGGTTTTCAAGTCTGCAAGTACGTCTTAAGCTGAGTTCCATGAACATTGTCCAAAATCATGTTTTAGGCCAAATCCACAATGCGACCAGTTCAGCATATGAGAGGAGACACTGTTTGAGTGTAACAAACGTGAAACATTTCTTTTAGCCTTTTCGCATGAAAACAGGGTCCAAAATCATGGGTTTTCGTTCAGCAGTGGAAGTAGGAGGCGCGCTCTACAATAGGCAAGGGTTTTCAAGTCTGCAAGTACGTTTTAAGCTGAGTTCCATGAACATTGTCCAAAATCATGTTTTAGGCCAAATCCACAATGCGACCAGTTCAGCATATGAGAGGAGACACTGTTTGAGTGTAACAAACGTGAAACATTTCTTTTAGCCTTTTCGCATGAAAACAGGGTCCAAAATCATGGGTTTTCGTTCAGCAGTGGAAGTAGGAGGCGCGCTCTACAATAGGCAAGGGTTTTCAAGTCTGCAAGTACGTCTTAAGCTGAGTTCCATGAACATTGTCCAAAATCATGTTTTAACCAAAATCCACAATGCGACCAGTTCAGCATATGAGAGGAGACACTGTTTGAGTGTAACAAACGTGAAACATTTCTTTTAGCCTTTTCGCATGAAAACAGGGTCCAAAATCATGGGTTTTCGTTCAGCAGTGGAAGTAGGAGGCGCGCTCTACAATAGGCAAGGGTTTTCAAGTCTGCAAGTACGTTTTAAGCTGAGTTCCATGAACATTGTCCAAAATCATGTTTTAGGCCAAATCCACAATGCGACCAGTTCAGCATATGAGAGGAGACACTGTTTGAGTGTAACAAACGTGAAACATTTCTTTTAGCCTTTTCGCATGAAAACAGGGTCCAAAATCATGGGTTTTCGTTCAGCAGTGGAAGTAGGAGGCGCGCTCTACAATAGGCAAGGGTTTTCAAGTCTGCAAGTACGTCTTAAGCTGAGTTCCATGAACATTGTCCAAAATCATGTTTTAGGCCAAATCCACAATGCGACCAGTTCAGCATATGAGAGGAGACACTGTTTGAGTGTAACAAACGTGAAACATTTCTTTTAGCCTTTTCGCATGAAAACAGGGTCCAAAATCATGGGTTTTCATTCAGCAGTGGAAGTAGGAGGCGCGCTCTACAATAGGCAAGGGTTTTCAAGTCTGCAAGTACGTTTTAAGCTGAGTTCCATGAACATTGTCCAAAATCATGTTTTAGGCCAAATCCACAATGCGACCAGTTCAGCATATGAGAGGAGACACTGTTTGAGTGTAACAAACGTGAAACATTTCTTTTAGCCTTTTCGCATGAAAACAGGGTCCAAAATCATGGGTTTTCGTTCAGCAGTGGAAGTAGGAGGCGCGCTCTACAATAGGCAAGGGTTTTCAAGTCTGCAAGTACGTCTTAAGCTGAGTTCCATGAACATTGTCCAAAATCATGTTTTAACCAAAATCCACAATGCGACCAGTTCAGCATATGAGAGGAGACACTGTTTGAGTGTAACAAACGTGAAACATTTCTTTTAGCCTTTTCGCATGAAAACAGGGTCCAAAATCATGGGTTTTCGTTCAGCAGTGGAAGTAGGAGGCGCGCTCTACAATAGGCAAGGGTTTTCAAGTCTGCAAGTACGTTTTAAGCTGAGTTCCATGAACATTGTCCAAAATCATGTTTTAGGCCAAATCCACAATGCGACCAGTTCAGCATATGAGAGGAGACACTGTTTGAGTGTAACAAACGTGAAACATTTCTTTTAGCCTTTTCGCATGAAAACAGGGTCCAAAATCATGGATTTTCGTTCAGCAGTGGAAGTAGGAGGCGCGCTCTACAATAGGCAAGGGTTTTCAAGTCTGCAAGTACGTCTTAAGCTGAGTTCCATGAACATTGTCCAAAATCATGTTTTAGGCCAAATCCACAATGCGACCAGTTCAGCATATGAGAGGAGACACTGTTTGAGTGTAACAAACGTGAAACATTTCTTTTAGCCTTTTCGCATGAAAACAGGGTCCAAAATCATGGGTTTTCGTTCAGCAGTGGAAGTAGGAGGCGCGCTCTACAATAGGCAAGGGTTTTCAAGTCTGCAAGTACGTTTTAAGCTGAGTTCCATGAACATTGTCCAAAATCATGTTTTAGGCCAAATCCACAATGCGACCAGTTCAGCATATGAGAGGAGACACTGTTTGAGTGTAACAAACGTGAAACATTTCTTTTAGCCTTTTCGCATGAAAACAGGGTCCAAAATCATGGGTTTTCGTTCAGCAGTGGAAGTAGGAGGCGCGCTCTACAATAGGCAAGGGTTTTCAAGTCTGCAAGTACGTTTTAAGCTGAGTTCCATGAACATTGTCCAAAATCATGTTTTAGGCCAAATCCACAATGCGACCAGTTCAGCATATGAGAGGAGACACTGTTTGAGTGTAACAAACGTGAAACATTTCTTTTAGCCTTTTCGCATGAAAACAGGGTCCAAAATCATGGGTTTTCGTTCAGCAGTGGAAGTAGGAGGCGCGCTCTACAATAGGCAAGGGTTTTCAAGTCTGCAAGTACGATTTAAGCTGAGTTCCATGAACATTGTCCAAAATCATGTTTTAGGCCAAATCCACAATGCGACCAGTTCAGCATATGAGAGGAGACACTGTTTGAGTGTAACAAAAGTGAAACATTTCTTTTAGCCTTTTCGCATGAAAACAGGGTCCAAAATCATGGGTTTTCGTTCAGCAGTGGAAGTAGGAGGCGCGCTCTACAATAGGCAAGGGTTTTCAAGTCTGCAAGTACGTCTTAAGCTGAGTTCCATGAACATTGTCCAAAATCATGTTTTAACCAAAATCCACAATGCGACCAGTTCAGCATACGAGAGGAGACACTGTTTGAGTGTAACAAACGTGAAACATTTCTTTTAGCCTTTTCGCATGAAAACAGGGTCCAAAATCATGGGTTTTCGTTCAGCAGTGGAAGTAGGAGGCGCGCTCTACAATAGGCAAGGGTTTTCAAGTCTGCAAGTACGTTTTAAGCTGAGTTCCATGAACATTGTCCAAAATCATGTTTTAACCAAAATCCACAATGCGACCAGTTCAGCATATGAGAGGAGACACTGTTTGAGTGTAACAAACGTGAAACATTTCTTTTAGTCTTTTCGCATGAAAACAGGGTCCAAAATCATGGGTTTTCGTTCAGCAGTGGAAGTAGGAGGCGCGCTCTACAATAGGCAAGGGTTTTCAAGTCTGCAAGTACGTTTTAAGCTGAGTTCCATGAACATTGTCCAAAATCATGTTTTAGGCCAAATCCACAATGCGACCAGTTCAGCATATGAGAGGAGACACTGTTTGAGTGTAACAAACGTGAAACATTTCTTTTAGCCTTTTCGCATGAAAACAGGGTCCAAAATCATGGGTTTTCGTTCAGCAGTGGAAGTAGGAGGCGCGCTCTACAATAGGCAAGGGTTTTCAAGTCTGCAAGTACGTTTTAAGCTGAGTTCCATGAACATTGTCCAAAATCATGTTTTAACCAAAATCCACAATGCGACCAGTTCAGCATATGAGAGGAGACACTGTTTGAGTGTAACAAACGTGAAACATTTCTTTTAGCCTTTTCGCATGAAAACAGGGTCCAAAATCATGGGTTTTCGTTCAGCAGTGGAAGTAGGAGGCGCGCTCTACAATAGGCAAGGGTTTTCAAGTCTGCAAGTACGTTTTAAGCTGAGTTCCATGAACATTGTCCAAAATCATGTTTTAACCAAAATCCACAATGCGACCAGTTCAGCATATGAGAGGAGACACTGTTTGAGTGTAACAAACGTGAAACATTTCTTTTAGCCTTTTCGCATGAAAACAGGGTCCAAAATCATGGGTTTTCGTTCAGCAGGGGAAGTAGGAGGCTCGCTCTACAATAGGCAAGGGTTTTCAAGTCTGCAAGTACGATTTAAGCTGAGTTCCATGAACATTGTCCAAAATCATGTTTTAACCAAAATCCACAATGCGACCAGTTCAGCATATGAGAGGAGACACTGTTTGAGTGTAACAAACGTGAAACATTTCTTTTAGCCTTTTCGCATGAAAACAGGGTCCAAAATCATGGGTTTTCGTTCAGCAGGGGAAGTAGGAGGCTCGCTCTACAATAGGCAAGGGTTTTCAAGTCTGCAAGTACGATTTAAGCTGAGTTCCATGAACATTGTCCAAAATCATGTTTTAACCAAAATCCACAATGCGACCAGTTCAGCATATGAGAGGAGACACTGTTTGAGTGTAACAAACGTGAAACATTTCTTTTAGCCTTTTCGCATGAAAACAGGGTCCAAAATCATGGGTTTTCGTTCAGCAGTGGAAGTAGGAGGCGCGCTCTACAATAGGCAAGGGTTTTCAAGTCTGCAAGTACGTTTTAAGCTGAGTTCCATGAACATTGTCCAAAATCATGTTTTAGGCCAAATCCACAATGCGACCAGTTCAGCATATGAGAGGAGACACTGTTTGAGTGTAGAAACGTGAAACATTTCTTTTAGCCTTTTCGCATGAAAACAGGGTCCAAAATCATGGGTTTTCGTTCAGCAGTGGAAGTAGGAGGCGCGCTCTACAATAGGCAAGGGTTTTCAAGTCTGCAAGTACGATTTAAGCTGAGTTCCATGAACATTGTCCAAAATCATGTTTTAGGCCAAATCCACAATGCGACCAGTTCAGCATATGAGAGGAGACACTGTTTGAGTGTAACAAAAGTGAAACATTTCTTTTAGCCTTTTCGCATGAAAACAGGGTCCAAAATCATGGGTTTTCGTTCAGCAGTGGAAGTAGGAGGCGCGCTCTACAATAGGCAAGGGTTTTCAAGTCTGCAAGTACGTCTTAAGCTGAGTTCCATGAACATTGTCCAAAATCATGTTTTAACCAAAATCCACAATGCGACCAGTTCAGCATATGAGAGGAGACACTGTTTGAGTGTAACAAACGTGAAACATTTCTTTTAGCCTTTTCGCATGAAAACAGGGTCCAAAATCATGGGGTTTCGTTCAGCAGTGGAAGTAGGAGGCGCGCTCTACAATAGGCAAGGGTTTTCAAGTCTGCAAGTACGTTTTAAGCTGAGTTCCATGAACATTGTCCAAAATCATGTTTTAACCAAAATCCACAATGCGACCAGTTCAGCATATGAGAGGAGACACTGTTTGAGTGTAACAAACGTGAAACATTTCTTTTAGCCTTTTCGCATGAAAACAGGGTCCAAAATCATGGGTTTTCGTTCAGCAGTGGAAGTAGGAGGCGCGCTCTACAATAGGCAAGGGTTTTCAAGTCTGCAAGTACGTTTTAAGCTGAGTTCCATGAACATTGTCCAAAATCATGTTTTAACCAAAATCCACAATGCGACCAGTTCAGCATATGAGAGGAGACACTGTTTGAGTGTAACAAACGTGAAACATTTCTTTTAGCCTTTTCGCATGAAAACAGGGTCCAAAATCATGGGTTTTCGTTCAGCAGTGGAAGTAGGAGGCGCGCTCTACAATAGGCAAGGGTTTTCAAGTCTGCAAGTACGTTTTAAGCTGAGTTCCATGAACATTGTCCAAAATCATGTTTTAGGCCAAATCCACAATGCGACCAGTTCAGCATATGAGAGGAGACACTGTTTGAGTGTAACAAACGTGAAACATTTCTTTTAGCCTTTTCGCATGAAAACAGGGTCCAAAATCATGGGTTTTCGTTCAGCAGTGGAAGTAGGAGGCGCGCTCTACAATAGGCAAGGGTTTTCAAGTCTGCAAGTACGATTTAAGCTGAGTTCCATGAACATTGTCCAAAATCATGTTTTAGGCCAAATCCACAATGCGACCAGTTCAGCATATGAGAGGAGACACTGTTTGAGTGTAACAAAAGTGAAACATTTCTTTTAGCCTTTTCGCATGAAAACAGGGTCCAAAATCATGGGTTTTCGTTCAGCAGTGGAAGTAGGAGGCGCGCTCTACAATAGGCAAGGGTTTTCAAGTCTGCAAGTACGTCTTAAGCTGAGTTCCATGAACATTGTCCAAAATCATGTTTTAACCAAAATCCACAATGCGACCAGTTCAGCATATGAGAGGAGACACTGTTTGAGTGTAACAAACGTGAAACATTTCTTTTAGCCTTTTCGCATGAAAACAGGGTCCAAAATCATGGGTTTTCGTTCAGCAGTGGAAGTAGGAGGCGCGCTCTACAATAGGCAAGGGTTTTCAAGTCTGCAAGTACGATTTAAGCTGAGTTCCATGAACATTGTCCAAAATCATGTTTTAGGCCAAATCCACAATGCGACCAGTTCAGCATATGAGAGGAGACACTGTTTGAGTGTAACAAAAGTGAAACATTTCTTTTAGCCTTTTCGCATGAAAACAGGGTCCAAAATCATGGGTTTTCGTTCAGCAGTGGAAGTAGGAGGCGCGCTCTACAATAGGCAAGGGTTTTCAAGTCTGCAAGTACGTCTTAAGCTGAGTTCCATGAACATTGTCCAAAATCATGTTTTAACCTAAATCCACAATGCGACCAGTTCAGCATATGAGAGGAGACACTGTTTGAGTGTAACAAACGTGAAACATTTCTTTTAGCCTTTTCGCATGAAAACAGGGTCCAAAATCATGGGTTTTCGTTCAGCAGTGGAAGTAGGAGGCGCGCTCTACAATAGGCAAGGGTTTTCAAGTCTGCAAGTACGTTTTAAGCTGAGTTCCATGAACATTGTCCAAAATCATGTTTTAACCAAAATCCACAATGCGACCAGTTCAGCATATGAGAGGAGACACTGTTTGAGTGTAACAAACGTGAAACATTTCTTTTAGCCTTTTCGCATGAAAACAGGGTCCAAAATCATGGGTTTTCGTTCAGCAGTGGAAGTAGTAGGCGCGCTCTACAATAGGCAAGGGTTTTCAAGTCTGCAAGTACGTTTTAAGCTGAGTTCCATGAACATTGTCCAAAATCATGTTTTAACCAAAATCCACAATGCGACCAGTTCAGCATATGAGAGGAGACACTGTTTGAGTGTAACAAACGTGAAACATTTCTTTTAGCCTTTTCGCATGAAAACAGGGTCCAAAATCATGGGTTTTCGTTCAGCAGTGGAAGTAGGAGGCACGCTCTACAATAGGCAAGGGTTTTCAAGTCTGCAAGTACGTTTTAAGCTGAGTTCCATGAACATTGTCCAAAATCATGTTTTAGGCCAAATCCACAATGCGACCAGTTCAGCATATGAGAGGAGACACTGTTTGAGTGTAACAAACGTGAAACATTTCTTTTAGCCTTTTCGCATGAAAACAGGGTCCAAAATCATGGGTTTTCGTTCAGCAGTGGAAGTAGGAGGCGCGCTCTACAATAGGCAAGGGTTTTCAAGTCTGCAAGTACGATTTAAGCTGAGTTCCATGAACATTGTCCAAAATCATGTTTTAGGCCAAATCCACAATGCGACCAGTTCAGCATATGAGATGAGACACTGTTTGAGTGTAACAAAAGTGAAACATTTCTTTTAGCCTTTTCGTAAGAAAACAGGGTCCAAAATCATGGGTTTTCGTTCAGCAGTGGAAGTAGGAGGCGCGCTCTACAATAGGCAAGGGTTTTCAAGTCTGCAAGTACGTCTTAAGCTGAGTTCCATGAACATTGTCCAAAATCATGTTTTAACCAAAATCCACAATGCGACCAGTTCAGCATATGAGAGGAGACACTGTTTGAGTGTAACAAACGTGAAACATTTCTTTTAGCCTTTTCGCATGAAAACAGGGTCCAAAATCATGGGTTTTCGTTCAGCAGTGGAAGTAGGAGGCGCGCTCTACAATAGGCAAGGGTTTTCAAGTCTGCAAGTACGTTTTAAGCTGAGTTCCATGAACATTGTCCAAAATCATGTTTTAACCAAAATCCACAATGCGACCAGTTCAGCATATGAGAGGAGACACTGTTTGAGTGTAACAAACGTGAAACATTTCTTTTAGCCTTTTCGCATGAAAACAGGGTCCAAAATCATGGGTTTTCGTTCAGCAGTGGAAGTAGGAGGCGCGCTCTACAATAGGCAAGGGTTTTCAAGTCTGCAAGTACGATTTAAGCTGAGTTCCATGAACATTGTCCAAAATCATGTTTTAGGCCAAATCCACAATGCGACCAGTTCAGCATATGAGAGGAGACACTGTTTGAGTGTAACAAAAGTGAAACATTTCTTTTAGCCTTTTCGCATGAAAACAGGGTCCAAAATCATGGGTTTTCGTTCAGCAGTGGAAGTAGGAGGCGCGCTCTACAATAGGCAAGGGTTTTCAAGTCTGCAAGTACGTCTTAAGCTGAGTTCCATGAACATTGTCCAAAATCATGTTTTAACCAAAATCCACAATGCGACCAGTTCAGCATATGAGAGGAGACACTGTTTGAGTGTAACAAACGTGAAACATTTCTTTTAGCCTTTTCGCATTAAAACAGGGTCCAAAATCATGGGTTTTCGTTCAGCAGTGGAAGTAGGAGGCGCGCTCTACAATAGGCAAGGGTTTTCAAGTCTGCAAGTACGTTTTAAGCTGAGTTCCATGAACATTGTCCAAAATCATGTTTTAACCAAAATCCACAATGCGACCAGTTCAGCATATGAGAGGAGACACTGTTTGAGTGTAACAAACGTGAAACATTTCTTTTAGCCTTTTCGCATGAAAACAGGGTCCAAAATCATGGGTTTTCGTTCAGCAGTGGAAGTAGTAGGCGCGCTCTACAATAGGCAAGGGTTTTCAAGTCTGCAAGTACGTTTTAAGCTGAGTTCCATGAACATTGTCCAAAATCATGTTTTAACCAAAATCCACAATGCGACCAGTTCAGCATATGAGAGGAGACACTGTTTGAGTGTAACAAACGTGAAACATTTCTTTTAGCCTTTTCGCATGAAAACAGGGTCCAAAATCATGGGTTTTCGTTCAGCAGTGGAAGTAGGAGGCGCGCTCTACAATAGGCAAGGGTTTTCAAGTCTGCAAGTACGTTTTAAGCTGAGTTCCATGAGCATTGTCCAAAATCATGTTTTAGGCCAAATCCACAATGCGACCAGTTCAGCATATGAGAGGAGACACTGTTTGAGTGTAACAAACGTGAAACATTTCTTTTAGCCTTTTCGCATGAAAACAGGGTCCAAAATCATGGGTTTTCGTTCAGCAGTGGAAGTAGGAGGCGCGCTCTACAATAGGCAAGGGTTTTCAAGTCTGCAAGTACGATTTAAGCTGAGTTCCATGAACATTGTCCAAGATCATGTTTTAGGCCAAATCCACAATGCGACCAGTTCAGCATATGAGAGGAGACACTGTTTGAGTGTAACAAACGTGAAACATTTCTTTTAGCCTTTTCGCATGAAAACAGGGTCCAAAATCATGGGTTTTCGTTCAGCAGTGGAAGTAGGAGGCGCGCTCTACAATAGGCAAGGGTTTTCAAGTCTGCAAGTACGTTTTAAGCTGAGTTCCATGAACATTGTCCAAAATCATGTTTTAACCAAAATCCACAATGCGACCAGTTCAGCATATGAGAGGAGACACTGTTTGAGTGTAACAAACGTGAAACATTTCTTTTAGCCTTTTCGCATGAAAACAGGGTCCAAAATCATGGGTTTTCGTTCAGCAGTGGAAGTAGGAGGCGCGCTCTACAATAGGCAAGGGTTTTCAAGTCTGCAAGTACGTTTTAAGCTGAGTTCCATGAACATTGTCCAAAATCATGTTTTAACCAAAATCCACAATGCGACCAGTTCAGCATATGAGAGGAGACACTGTTTGAGTGTAACAAACGTGAAACATTTCTTTTAGCCTTTTCGCATGAAAACAGGGTCCAAAATCATGGGTTTTCGTTCAGCAGTGGAAGTAGGAGGCGCGCTCTACAATAGGCAAGGGTTTTCAAGTCTGCAAGTACGATTTAAGCTGAGTTCCATGAACATTGTCCAAAATCATGTTTTAGGCCAAATCCACAATGCGACCAGTTCAGCATATGAGAGGAGACACTGTTTGAGTGTAACAAAAGTGAAACATTTCTTTTAGCCTTTTCGCATGAAAACAGGGTCCAAAATCATGGGTTTTCGTTCAGCAGTGGAAGTAGGAGGCGCGCTCTACAATAGGCAAGGGTTTTCAAGTCTGCAAGTACGTCTTAAGCTGAGTTCCATGAACATTGTCCAAAATCATGTTTTAACCAAAATCCACAATGCGACCAGTTCAGCATATGAGAGGAGACACTGTTTGAGTGTAACAAACGTGAAACATTTCTTTTAGCCTTTTCGCATGAAAACAGGGTCCAAAATCATGGGTTTTCGTTCAGCAGTGGAAGTAGGAGGCGCGCTCTACAATAGGCAAGGGTTTTCAAGTCTGCAAGTACGTTTTAAGCTGAGTTCCATGAACATTGTCCAAAATCATGTTTTAACCAAAATCCACAATGCGACCAGTTCAGCATATGAGAGGAGACACTGTTTGAGTGTAACAAAAGTGAAACATTTCTTTTAGCCTTTTCGCATGAAAACAGGGTCCAAAATCATGGGTTTTCGTTCAGCAGTGGAAGTAGGAGGCGCGCTCTACAATAGGCAAGGGTTTTCAAGTCTGCAAGTACGTCTTAAGCTGAGTTCCATGAACATTGTCCAAAATCATGTTTTAACCAAAATCCACAATGCGACCAGTTCAGCATATGAGAGGAGACACTGTTTGAGTGTAACAAACGTGAAACATTTCTTTTAGCCTTTTCGCATGAAAACAGGGTCCAAAATCATGGGTTTTCATTCAGCAGTGGAAGTAGGAGGCGCGCTCTACAATAGGCAAGGGTTTTCAAGTCTGCAAGTACGTTTTAAGCTGAGTTCCATGAACATTGTCCAAAATCATGTTTTAACCAAAATCCACAATGCGACCAGTTCAGCATATGAGAGGAGACACTGTTTGAGTGTAACAAACGTGAAACATTTCTTTTAGCCTTTTCGCATGAAAACAGGGTCCAAAATCATGGGTTTTCGTTCAGCAGTGGAAGTAGTAGGCGCGCTCTACAATAGGCAAGGGTTTTCAAGTCTGCAAGTACGTTTTAAGCTGAGTTCCATGAACATTGTCCAAAATCATGTTTTAACCAAAATCCACAATGCGACCAGTTCAGCATATGAGAGGAGACACTGTTTGAGTGTAACAAACGTGAAACATTTCTTTTAGCCTTTTCGCATGAAAACAGGGTCCAAAATCATGGGTTTTCGTTCAGCAGTGGAAGTAGTAGGCGCGCTCTACAATAGGCAAGGGTTTTCAAGTCTGCAAGTACGTTTTAAGCTGAGTTCCATGAACATTGTCCAAAATCATGTTTTAACCAAAATCCACAATGCGACCAGTTCAGCATATGAGAGGAGACACTGTTTGAGTGTAACAAACGTGAAACATTTCTTTTAGCCTTTTCGCATGAAAACAGGGTCCAAAATCATGGGTTTTCGTTCAGCAGTGGAAGTAGGAGGCGCGCTCTACAATAGGCAAGGGTTTTCAAGTCTGCAAGTACGTTTTAAGCTGAGTTCCATGAACATTGTCCAAAATCATGTTTTAGGCCAAATCCACAATGCGACCAGTTCAGCATATGAGAGGAGACACTGTTTGAGTGTAACAAACGTGAAACATTTCTTTTAGCCTTTTCGCATGAAAACAGGGTCCAAAATCATGGGTTTTCGTTCAGCAGTGGAAGTAGGAGGCGCGCTCTACAATAGGCAAGGGTTTTCAAGTCTGCAAGTACGATTTAAGCTGAGTTCCATGAACATTGTCCAAAATCATGTTTTAGGCCAAATCCACAATGCGACCAGTTCAGCATATGAGAGGAGACACTGTTTGAGTGTAACAAACGTGAAACATTTCTTTTAGCCTTTTCGCATGAAAACAGGGTCCAAAATCATGGGTTTTCGTTCAGCAGTGGAAGTAGGAGGCGCGCTCTACAATAGGCAAGGGTTTTCAAGTCTGCAAGTACGTTTTAAGCTGAGTTCCATGAACATTGTCCAAAATCATGTTTTAACCAAAATCCACAATGCGACCAGTTCAGCATATGAGAGGAGACACTGTTTGAGTGTAACAAACGTGAAACATTTCTTTTAGCCTTTTCGCATGAAAACAGGGTCCAAAATCATGGGTTTTCGTTCAGCAGTGGAAGTAGGAGGCGCGCTCTACAATAGGCAAGGGTTTTCAAGTCTGCAAGTACGATTTAAGCTGAGTTCCATGAACATTGTCCAAAATCATGTTTTAGGCCAAATCCACAATGCGACCAGTTCAGCATATGAGAGGAGACACTGTTTGAGTGTAACAAAAGTGAAACATTTCTTTTAGCCTTTTCGCATGAAAACAGGGTCCAAAATCATGGGTTTTCGTTCAGCAGTGGAAGTAGGAGGCGCGCTCTACAATAGGCAAGGGTTTTCAAGTCTGCAAGTACGTCTTAAGCTGAGTTCCATGAACATTGTCCAAAATCATGTTTTAACCAAAATCCACAATGCGACCAGTTCAGCATATGAGAGGAGACACTGTTTGAGTGTAACAAACGTGAAACATTTCTTTTAGCCTTTTCGCATGAAAACAGGGTCCAAAATCATGGGTTTTCATTCAGCAGTGGAAGTAGGAGGCGCGCTCTACAATAGGCAAGGGTTTTCAAGTCTGCAAGTACGTTTTAAGCTGAGTTCCATGAACATTGTCCAAAATCATGTTTTAACCAAAATCCACAATGCGACCAGTTCAGCATATGAGAGGAGACACTGTTTGAGTGTAACAAACGTGAAACATTTCTTTTAGCCTTTTCGCATGAAAACAGGGTCCAAAATCATGGGTTTTCGTTCAGCAGTGGAAGTAGTAGGCGCGCTCTACAATAGGCAAGGGTTTTCAAGTCTGCAAGTACGTTTTAAGCTGAGTTCCATGAACATTGTCCAAAATCATGTTTTAACCAAAATCCACAATGCGACCAGTTCAGCATATGAGAGGAGACACTGTTTGAGTGTAACAAACGTGAAACATTTCTTTTAGCCTTTTCGCATGAAAACAGGGTCCAAAATCATGGGTTTTCGTTCAGCAGTGGAAGTAGGAGGCGCGCTCTACAATAGGCAAGGGTTTTCAAGTCTGCAAGTACGTTTTAAGCTGAGTTCCATGAACATTGTCCAAAATCATGTTTTAGGCCAAATCCACAATGCGACCAGTTCAGCATATGAGAGGAGACACTGTTTGAGTGTAACAAACGTGAAACATTTCTTTTAGCCTTTTCGCATGAAAACAGGGTCCAAAATCATGGGTTTTCGTTCAGCAGTGGAAGTAGGAGGCGCGCTCTACAATAGGCAAGGGTTTTCAAGTCTGCAAGTACGATTTAAGCTGAGTTCCATGAACATTGTCCAAAATCATGTTTTAGGCCAAATCCACAATGCGACCAGTTCAGCATATGAGATGAGACACTGTTTGAGTGTAACAAAAGTGAAACATTTCTTTTAGCCTTTTCGTAAGAAAACAGGGTCCAAAATCATGGGTTTTCGTTCAGCAGTGGAAGTAGGAGGCGCGCTCTACAATAGGCAAGGGTTTTCAAGTCTGCAAGTACGTCTTAAGCTGAGTTCCATGAACATTGTCCAAAATCATGTTTTAACCAAAATCCACAATGCGACCAGTTCAGCATATGAGAGGAGACACTGTTTGAGTGTAACAAACGTGAAACATTTCTTTTAGCCTTTTCGCATGAAAACAGGGTCCAAAATCATGGGTTTTCGTTCAGCAGTGGAAGTAGGAGGCGCGCTCTACAATAGGCAAGGGTTTTCAAGTCTGCAAGTACGTTTTAAGCTGAGTTCCATGAACATTGTCCAAAATCATGTTTTAACCAAAATCCACAATGCGACCAGTTCAGCATATGAGAGGAGACACTGTTTGAGTGTAACAAACGTGAAACATTTCTTTTAGCCTTTTCGCATGAAAACAGGGTCCAAAATCATGGGTTTTCGTTCAGCAGTGGAAGTAGGAGGCGCGCTCTACAATAGGCAAGGGTTTTCAAGTCTGCAAGTACGTTTTAAGCTGAGTTCCATGAACATTGTCCAAAATCATGTTTTAAGCCAAATCCACAATGCGACCAGTTCAGCATATGAGAGGAGACACTGTTTGAGTGTAACAAACGTGAAACATTTCTTTTAGCCTTTTCGCATGAAAACAGGGTCCAAAATCATGGGTTTTCGTTCAGCAGTGGAAGTAGGAGGCGCGCTCTACAATAGGCAAGGGTTTTCAAGTCTGCAAGTACGATTTAAGCTGAGTTCCATGAACATTGTCCAAAATCATGTTTTAGGCCAAATCCACAATGCGACCAGTTCAGCATATGAGAGGAGACACTGTTTGAGTGTAACAAAAGTGAAACATTTCTTTTAGCCTTTTCGCATGAAAACAGGGTCCAAAATCATGGGTTTTCGTTCAGCAGTGGAAGTAGTAGGCGCGCTCTACAATAGGCAAGGGTTTTCAAGTCTGCAAGTACGTTTTAAGCTGAGTTCCATGAACATTGTCCAAAATCATGTTTTAACCAAAATCCACAATGCGACCAGTTCAGCATATGAGAGGAGACACTGTTTGAGTGTAACAAACGTGAAACATTTCTTTTAGCCTTTTCGCATGAAAACAGGGTCCAAAATCATGGGTTTTCGTTCAGCAGTGGAAGTAGGAGGCGCGCTCTACAATAGGCAAGGGTTTTCAAGTCTGCAAGTACGTCTTAAGCTGAGTTCCATGAACATTGTCCAAAATCATGTTTTAGGCCAAATCCACAATGCGACCAGTTCAGCATATGAGAGGAGACACTGTTTGAGTGTAACAAAAGTGAAACATTTCTTTTAGCCTTTTCGCATGAAAACAGGGTCCAAAATCATGGGTTTTCGTTCAGCAGTGGAAGTAGGAGGCGCGCTCTACAATAGGCAAGGGTTTTCAAGTCTGCAAGTACGTCTTAAGCTGAGTTCCATGAACATTGTCCAAAATCATGTTTTAACCAAAATCCACAATGCGACCAGTTCAGCATATGAGAGGAGACACTGTTTGAGTGTAACAAACGTGAAACATTTCTTTTAGCCTTTTCGCATGAAAACAGGGTCCAAAATCATGGGTTTTCGTTCAGCAGTGGAAGTAGGAGGCGCGCTCTACAATAGGCAAGGGTTTTCAAGTCTGCAAGTACGTTTTAAGCTGAGTTCCATGAACATTGTCCAAAATCATGTTTTAACCAAAATCCACAATGCGACCAGTTCAGCATATGAGAGGAGACACTGTTTGAGTGTAACAAACGTGAAACATTTCTTTTAGCCTTTTCGCATGAAAACAGGGTCCAAAATCATGGGTTTTCGTTCAGCAGTGGAAGTAGTAGGCGCGCTCTACAATAGGCAAGGGTTTTCAAGTCTGCAAGTACGTTTTAAGCTGAGTTCCATGAACATTGTCCAAAATCATGTTTTAACCAAAATCCACAATGCGACCAGTTCAGCATATGAGAGGAGACACTGTTTGAGTGTAACAAACGTGAAACATTTCTTTTAGCCTTTTCGCATGAAAACAGGGTCCAAAATCATGGGTTTTCGTTCAGCAGTGGAAGTAGGAGGCGCGCTCTACAATAGGCAAGGGTTTTCAAGTCTGCAAGTACGTTTTAAGCTGAGTTCCATGAACATTGTCCAAAATCATGTTTTAGGCCAAATCCACAATGCGACCAGTTCAGCATATGAGAGGAGACACTGTTTGAGTGTAACAAACGTGAAACATTTCTTTTAGCCTTTTCGCATGAAAACAGGGTCCAAAATCATGGGTTTTCGTTCAGCAGTGGAAGTAGGAGGCGCGCTCTACAATAGGCAAGGGTTTTCAAGTCTGCAAGTACGATTTAAGCTGAGTTCCATGAACATTGTCCAAAATCATGTTTTAGGCCAAATCCACAATGCGACCAGTTCAGCATATGAGAGGAGACACTGTTTGAGTGTAACAAACGTGAAACATTTCTTTTAGCCTTTTCGCATGAAAACAGGGTCCAAAATCATGGGTTTTCGTTCAGCAGTGGAAGTAGGAGGCGCGCTCTACAATAGGCAAGGGTTTTCAAGTCTGCAAGTACGTTTTAAGCTGAGTTCCATGAACATTGTCCAAAATCATGTTTTAACCAAAATCCACAATGCGACCAGTTCAGCATATGAGAGGAGACACTGTTTGAGTGTAACAAACGTGAAACATTTCTTTTAGCCTTTTCGCATGAAAACAGGGTCCAAAATCATGGGTTTTCGTTCAGCAGTGGAAGTAGGAGGCGCGCTCTACAATAGGCAAGGGTTTTCAAGTCTGCAAGTACGTTTTAAGCTGAGTTCCATGAACATTGTCCAAAATCATGTTTTAACCAAATCCACAATGCGACCAGTTCAGCATATGAGAGGAGACACTGTTTGAGTGTAACAAACGTGAAACATTTCTTTTAGCCTTTTCGCATGAAAACAGGGTCCAAAATCATGGGTTTTCGTTCAGCAGTGGAAGTAGGAGGCGCGCTCTACAATAGGCAAGGGTTTTCAAGTCTGCAAGTACGATTTAAGCTGAGTTCCATGAACATTGTCCAAAATCATGTTTTAGGCCAAATCCACAATGCGACCAGTTCAGCATATGAGAGGAGACACTGTTTGAGTGTAACAAAAGTGAAACATTTCTTTTAGCCTTTTCGCATGAAAACAGGGTCCAAAATCATGGGTTTTCGTTCAGCAGTGGAAGTAGGAGGCGCGCTCTACAATAGGCAAGGGTTTTCAAGTCTGCAAGTACGTCTTAAGCTGAGTTCCATGAACATTGTCCAAAATCATGTTTTAACCAAAATCCACAATGCGACCAGTTCAGCATATGAGAGGAGACACTGTTTGAGTGTAACAAACGTGAAACATTTCTTTTAGCCTTTTCGCATGAAAACAGGGTCCAAAATCATGGGTTTTCGTTCAGCAGTGGAAGTAGGAGGCGCGCTCTACAATAGGCAAGGGTTTTCAAGTCTGCAAGTACGTTTTAAGCTGAGTTCCATGAACATTGTCCAAAATCATGTTTTAACCAAAATCCACAATGCGACCAGTTCAGCATATGAGAGGAGACACTGTTTGAGTGTAACAAACGTGAAACATTTCTTTTAGCCTTTTCGCATGAAAACAGGGTCCAAAATCATGGGTTTTCGTTCAGCAGTGGAAGTAGGAGGCGCGCTCTACAATAGGCAAGGGTTTTCAAGTCTGCAAGTACGTCTTTAAGCTGAGTTCCATGAACATTGTCCAAAATCATGTTTTAACCAAAATCCACAATGCGACCAGTTCAGCATATGAGAGGAGACACTGTTTGAGTGTAACAAACGTGAAACATTTCTTTTAGCCTTTTCGCATGAAAACAGGGTCCAAAATCATGGGTTTTCGTTCAGCAGTGGAAGTAGGAGGCGCGCTCTACAATAGGCAAGGGTTTTCAAGTCTGCAAGTACGTTTTAAGCTGAGTTCCATGAACATTGTCCAAAATCATGTTTTAACCAAAATCCACAATGCGACCAGTTCAGCATATGAGAGGAGACACTGTTTGAGTGTAACAAACGTGAAACATTTCTTTTAGCCTTTTCGCATGAAAACAGGGTCCAAAATCATGGGTTTTCGTTCAGCAGTGGAAGTAGTAGGCGCGCTCTACAATAGGCAAGGGTTTTCAAGTCTGCAAGTACGTTTTAAGCTGAGTTCCATGAACATTGTCCAAAATCATGTTTTAACCAAAATCCACAATGCGACCAGTTCAGCATATGAGAGGAGACACTGTTTGAGTGTAACAAACGTGAAACATTTCTTTTAGCCTTTTCGCATGAAAACAGGGTCCAAAATCATGGGTTTTCGTTCAGCAGTGGAAGTAGTAGGCGCGCTCTACAATAGGCAAGGGTTTTCAAGTCTGCAAGTACGTTTTAAGCTGAGTTCCATGAACATTGTCCAAAATCATGTTTTAACCAAAATCCACAATGCGACCAGTTCAGCATATGAGAGGAGACACTGTTTGAGTGTAACAAACGTGAAACATTTCTTTTAGCCTTTTCGCATGAAAACAGGGTCCAAAATCATGGGTTTTCGTTCAGCAGTGGAAGTAGGAGGCGCGCTCTACAATAGGCAAGGGTTTTCAAGTCTGCAAGTACGTTTTAAGCTGAGTTCCATGAACATTGTCCAAAATCATGTTTTAGGCCAAATCCACAATGCGACCAGTTCAGCATATGAGAGGAGACACTGTTTGAGTGTAACAAACGTGAAACATTTCTTTTAGCCTTTTCGCATGAAAACAGGGTCCAAAATCATGGGTTTTCGTTCAGCAGTGGAAGTAGGAGGCGCGCTCTACAATAGGCAAGGGTTTTCAAGTCTGCAAGTACGATTTAAGCTGAGTTCCATGAACATTGTCCAAAATCATGTTTTAGGCCAAATCCACAATGCGACCAGTTCAGCATATGAGAGGAGACACTGTTTGAGTGTAACAAACGTGAAACATTTCTTTTAGCCTTTTCGCATGAAAACAGGGTCCAAAATCATGGGTTTTCGTTCAGCAGTGGAAGTAGGAGGCGCGCTCTACAATAGGCAAGGGTTTTCAAGTCTGCAAGTACGTTTTAAGCTGAGTTCCATGAACATTGTCCAAAATCATGTTTTAACCAAATCCACAATGCGACCAGTTCAGCATATGAGAGGAGACACTGTTTGAGTGTAACAAACGTGAAACATTTCTTTTAGCCTTTTCGCATGAAAACAGGGTCCAAAATCATGGGTTTTCGTTCAGCAGTGGAAGTAGGAGGCGCGCTCTACAATAGGCAAGGGTTTTCAAGTCTGCAAGTACGATTTAAGCTGAGTTCCATGAACATTGTCCAAAATCATGTTTTAGGCCAAATCCACAATGCGACCAGTTCAGCATATGAGAGGAGACACTGTTTGAGTGTAACAAAAGTGAAACATTTCTTTTAGCCTTTTCGCATGAAAACAGGGTCCAAAATCATGGGTTTTCGTTCAGCAGTGGAAGTAGGAGGCGCGCTCTACAATAGGCAAGGGTTTTCAAGTCTGCAAGTACGTCTTAAGCTGAGTTCCATGAACATTGTCCAAAATCATGTTTTAACCAAAATCCACAATGCGACCAGTTCAGCATATGAGAGGAGACACTGTTTGAGTGTAACAAACGTGAAACATTTCTTTTAGCCTTTTCGCATGAAAACAGGGTCCAAAATCATGGGTTTTCATTCAGCAGTGGAAGTAGGAGGCGCGCTCTACAATAGGCAAGGGTTTTCAAGTCTGCAAGTACGTTTTAAGCTGAGTTCCATGAACATTGTCCAAAATCATGTTTTAACCAAAATCCACAATGCGACCAGTTCAGCATATGAGAGGAGACACTGTTTGAGTGTAACAAACGTGAAACATTTCTTTTAGCCTTTTCGCATGAAAACAGGGTCCAAAATCATGGGTTTTCGTTCAGCAGTGGAAGTAGTAGGCGCGCTCTACAATAGGCAAGGGTTTTCAAGTCTGCAAGTACGTTTTAAGCTGAGTTCCATGAACATTGTCCAAAATCATGTTTTAACCAAAATCCACAATGCGACCAGTTCAGCATATGAGAGGAGACACTGTTTGAGTGTAACAAACGTGAAACATTTCTTTTAGCCTTTTCGCATGAAAACAGGGTCCAAAATCATGGGTTTTCGTTCAGCAGTGGAAGTAGGAGGCGCGCTCTACAATAGGCAAGGGTTTTCAAGTCTGCAAGTACGTTTTAAGCTGAGTTCCATGAACATTGTCCAAAATCATGTTTTAGGCCAAATCCACAATGCGACCAGTTCAGCATATGAGAGGAGACACTGTTTGAGTGTAACAAACGTGAAACATTTCTTTTAGCCTTTTCGCATGAAAACAGGGTCCAAAATCATGGGTTTTCGTTCAGCAGTGGAAGTAGGAGGCGCGCTCTACAATAGGCAAGGGTTTTCAAGTCTGCAAGTACGATTTAAGCTGAGTTCCATGAACATTGTCCAAAATCATGTTTTAGGCCAAATCCACAATGCGACCAGTTCAGCATATGAGATGAGACACTGTTTGAGTGTAACAAAAGTGAAACATTTCTTTTAGCCTTTTCGTAAGAAAACAGGGTCCAAAATCATGGGTTTTCGTTCAGCAGTGGAAGTAGGAGGCGCGCTCTACAATAGGCAAGGTTTTCAAGTCTGCAAGTACGTCTTAAGCTGAGTTCCATGAACATTGTCCAAAATCATGTTTTAACCAAAATCCACAATGCGACCAGTTCAGCATATGAGAGGAGACACTGTTTGAGTGTAACAAACGTGAAACATTTCTTTTAGCCTTTTCGCATGAAAACAGGGTCCAAAATCATGGGTTTTCGTTCAGCAGTGGAAGTAGGAGGCGCGCTCTACAATAGGCAAGGGTTTTCAAGTCTGCAAGTACGTTTTAAGCTGAGTTCCATGAACATTGTCCAAAATCATGTTTTAACCAAAATCCACAATGCGACCAGTTCAGCATATGAGAGGAGACACTGTTTGAGTGTAACAAACGTGAAACATTTCTTTTAGCCTTTTCGCATGAAAACAGGGTCCAAAATCATGGGTTTTCGTTCAGCAGTGGAAGTAGGAGGCGCGCTCTACAATAGGCAAGGGTTTTCAAGTCTGCAAGTACGTTTTAAGCTGAGTTCCATGAACATTGTCCAAAATCATGTTTTATGCCAAATCCACAATGCGACCAGTTCAGCATATGAGAGGAGACACTGTTTGAGTGTAACAAACGTGAAACATTTCTTTTAGCCTTTTCGCATGAAAACAGGGTCCAAAATCATGGGTTTTCGTTCAGCAGTGGAAGTAGAAGGCGCGCTCTACAATAGGCAAGGGTTTTCAAGTCTGCAAGTACGATTTAAGCTGAGTTCCATGAACATTGTCCAAAATCATGTTTTAGGCCAAATCCACAATGCGACCAGTTCAGCATATGAGATGAGACACTGTTTGAGTGTAACAAAAGTGAAACATTTCTTTTAGCCTTTTCGTAATGAAAACAGGGTCCAAAATCATGGGTTTTCGTTCAGCAGTGGAAGTAGTAGGCGCGCTCTACAATAGGCAAGGGTTTTCAAGTCTGCAAGTACGTTTTAAGCTGAGTTCCATGAACATTGTCCAAAATCATGTTTTAACCAAAATCCACAATGCGACCAGTTCAGCATATGAGAGGAGACACTGTTTGAGTGTAACAAACGTGAAACATTTCTTTTAGCCTTTTCGCATG